>NC_090438.1:883976030-884608616 GCF_031143425.1 Pleurodeles waltl | reverse complement strand
CGGGCAGCAGGAATGCCCACTAGACACCAGGGATTTTTTTTTTTTGTTGTACTTTCTGTTTCTTGTTGGCGGGGAGCGGCCCCTTGGCAAGGGTCGCTCCCCTTGTGGGGGCAAATTGTTACGGCCATTTCTGCCCCCCTTGGGGGCAGATTGGCCTACTTTTTAGGCGGATCTGCCCCCAAGGGGGGCAGAAACCACTGGATCACCAGGGATTTTTATTTTCTGTGCATTTATGTTGGGGGGGGGTGCCCCCTTGGGCAAGGGGCGCCCCCCCCAAGGGGGCAGAGAACTGTTGGCCTTTTCTGCCCCCCTTGGGGGCAGATCGGCCTATTTTTTTTAGGTCCATCTGCCCCCAAGGGGGGCAGAAGCCACTTAGGCACCAGGGATTGTGTGTGTAGTGAATGGGGGGGCGCCCCCTTGGGCAAGGGTCGCTCCCCTGTGGGGGGCATGTCCTTTAGGGCCATTTCTGCCCCCCTTGAGGGCAGATTGGCTACTTTTTAGCCAGATCTGCCCCCAAGGGGGGCAGAAAACACTAGATCACCAGGGTTTTTTATTTTTATGTGTATTTATGTGGGGGGGGGGTGCCCCCTTGGGCAAGGGGCGCCCCCCCCAAGGGGGCAGAGAACTGTTGGCCTTTTTCTACCCCCCTTGGGGGCAAATCGGCCTATTTTTTTAGGTCCATCTGCCCCCAAGGGGGGCAGAAGCCACTTAGGCACCAGGGATTGTGTGTGTAGTGGATGGGGGGGCGCCCCCTTGGGCAAGGGTCGCTCCCCTTTGGGGGGCATGTCTTTTAGGGCCATTTCTGCCCCCCTTGAGGGCAGATCAGCCTATTATTTTTAGGCTGATCTGCCCCCAAGGGGGGCAGAAACCACTAGAACGCCAGGGATGTTTTTTTATGTGTTTATTTCTGTGGGGGGGGCGTCCCCTTGGGCACGGGGCGCCCCCCCAAGGGGGGCATTGACCTGTTGGCCATTTCTGCCCCCCCTGGGGGCAGATGGGCCTATTTTTCTAGACCCACCTGCCCCCAAGGGGGGCAGAAGCCACGTAGACACCAGGGATAGTGTGTGTGTGTGTGTGTGTTAGTGGATGGGGGGGGGGTTTGGGCAAGGGTCACCCCCCACTTTGGGGGCACATGTACCCAGGCCATTTCTGCACCCCTTGGAGACAGATCAGCCTATTATTTTTAGGCTGATCTGCCCCCAAGGGGGGCAGAAACCACTAGAACGCCAGGGATGTTTTTTTATGTGTTTATTTTTGTGGGGGGGCGTCCCCTTGGGCACGGGGCGCCCCCCCCAAGGGGGGGCATTGACCTGTTGGCCA
Organism: Pleurodeles waltl; assembly: GCF_031143425.1. Lineage (NCBI taxonomy): Eukaryota > Metazoa > Chordata > Amphibia > Caudata > Salamandridae > Pleurodeles > Pleurodeles waltl. The sequence goes on along the minus strand of NC_090438.1, from coordinate 884,607,296 downwards.
TTTCTGCCCCCCCTGGGGGGCAGATGGGCCTATTTTTCTAGACCCACCTGCCCCCAAGGGGGGCAGAAGCCACGTAGACACCAGGGATAGTGTGTGTGTGTGTGTGTGTTAGTGGATGGGGGGGGGGCTTGGGCAAGGGTCGCCCCCCACTTTGGGGGCACATGTACCCAGGCCATTTCTGCACCCCTTGGAGACAGATCAGCCTATTATTTTTAGGCTGATCTGCCCCCAAGGGGGGCAGAAACCACTAGAACGCCAGGGATGTTTTTTTATGTGTTTATTTTTGTGGGGGGGCGTCCCCTTGGGCACGGGGGCGCCCCCCCAAGGGGGGCATTGACCTGTTGGCCATTTCTGCCCCCCCTGGGGGCAGATGGGCCTATTTTTCTAGACCCACCTGCCCCAAGGGGGGCAGAAGCCACGTAGACACCAGGGATAGTGTGTGTGTGTGTGTGTGTTAGTGGATGGGGGGGGGGCTTGGGCAAGGGTCGCCCCCCACTTTGGGGGGCACATGTACCCAGGCCATTTCTGCACCCCTTGGAGACAGATCAGCCTATTATTTTTAGGCTGATCTGCCCCCAAGGGGGGCAGAAACCACTAGAACGCCAGGGATGTTTTTTTATGTGTTTATTTTTGTGGGGGGGCGTCCCCTTGGGCACGGGGCGCCACCCCAAGGGGGGCATTGACCTGTTGGCCATTTCTGCCCCCCCTGGGGGCAGATGGGCCTATTTTTCTAGACCCACCTGCCCCCAAGGGGGGCAGAAGCCACGTAGACACCAGGGATAGTGTGTGTGTGGTGTGTGTGTTAGTGGATGGGGGGGGGGCTTGGGCAAGGGTCGCCCCCCACTTTGGGGGCACATGTACCCAGGCCATTTCTGCACCCCTTGGAGACAGATCAGCCTATTATTTTTAGGCTGATCTGCCCCCAAGGGGGGCAGAAACCACTAGAACGCCAGGGATGTTTTTTTATGTGTTTATTTTGTGGGGGGGCGTCCCCTTGGGCACGGGGCGCCCCCCCAAGGGGGGCATTGACCTGTTGGCCATTTCTGCCCCCCCTGGGGGTAGATGGGCCTATTTTTCTAGACCCACCTGCCCCCAAGGGGGGCAGAAGCCACGTAGACACCAGGGATAGTGTGTGTGTGTGTGTGTGTTAGTGGATGGGGGGGGGGCTTGGGCAAGGGTCGCCCCCCACTTTGGGGGCACATGTACCCAGGCCATTTCTGCACCCCTTGGAGACAGATCAGCCTATTATTTTTAGGCTGATCTGCCCCCAAGGGGGGCAGAAACTACTAGAACGCCAGGGATGTTTTTTTTATGTGTTTATTTTTGTGGGGGGGCGTCCCCTTGGGCACGGGGCGCCCCCCCAAGGGGGGGCATTGACCTGTTGGCCATTTCTGCCCCCCCTGGGGGCAGATGGGCCTATTTTTCTAGACCCACCTGCCCCCAAGGGGGGCAGAAGCCACGTAGACACCAGGGATAGTGTGTGTGTTAGTGGATGGGGGGGGGGCTTGGGCAAGGGTCGCCCCCCACTTTGGGGGCACATGTACCCAGGCCATTTCTGCACCCCTTGGAGACAGATCAGCCTATTATTTTTAGGCTGATCTGCCCCCAAGGGGGGCAGAAACCACTAGAACGCCAGGGATGTTTTTTTATGTGTTTATTTTTGTGGGGGGGCGTCCCCTTGGGCACGGGGCGCCACCCAAGGGGGGCATTGACCTGTTGGCCATTTCTGCCCCCCCTGGGGGCAGATGGGCCTATTTTTCTAGACCCACCTGCCCCCAAGGGGGGCAGAAGCCACGTAGACACCAGGGATAGTGTGTGTGTGTGTGTGTGTTAGTGGATGGGGGGGGGGCTTGGGCAAGGGTCGCCCCCCACTTTGGGGGCACATGTACCCAGGCCATTTCTGCACCCCTTGGAGACAGATCAGCCTATTATTTTTAGGCTGATCTGCCCCCAAAGGGGGCAGAAACCACTAGAACGCCAGGGATTTTTTTTTATGTGTTTATTTTTGTGTGGGGGCGTCCCCTTGTGCACGGGCGCCCCCCCAAGGGGGGCATTGACCTGTTGGCCATTTCTGCCCCCCCCTGGGGGCAGATGGGCCTATTTTTCTAGACCCACTTGCCCCCAAGGGGGGGCAGAAGCCACGTAGACACCAGGGATAGTGTGTGTGTGTGTGTGTGTTAGTGGATGGGGGGGGGCTTGGGCAAGGGTCGCCCCCCACTTTGGGGGCACATGTACCCAGGCCATTTCTGCACCCCTTGGAGACAGATCAGCCTATTATTTTTAGGTTGATCTGCCCCCAAGGGGGGCAGAAACCACTAGAACGCCAGGGATTTTTTTTTTATGTGTTTATTTTTGTGTGGGGGCGTCCCCTTGGGCACGGGCGCCCCCCCCAAGGGGGGCATTGACCTGTTGGCCATTTCTGACCCCCTGGGGCAGATGGGCCTATTTTTCTCGAACCACCTGCCCCCAAGGGGGCAGAAGCCACTTAGGCACCAGGGATAGTGTTGTGTGTGTTTTTTTTGTTTGAGGGCTGTCCCCTTTGGCAAGGGTCGCTCTCCATGGGGACACAGTACTAAAGGTATTTTTTGGCTTCCTTGGGACAGACAGGCCTATTTTTTTAGTAGGCCCATCTGCCCCTATGGCAGAATCCACTTAGGCACCAATTTCTAAATGTTTGATGGTGGGGTGTTTGTCAACTGAAGAAGTCTTTGCATTTGTGATAAAAAATGTTTTCCTCCTTTTTGTTCTAGTTCAAGCTTTTGCTTTATTTGCTGTGGCTCCTTGTGGTTTTGGCGGTGGTTGACCTGCAGTTTGCACAGTTGCATGTTTTAGGTAAGTAAAAACAATTTACTCCAAAGGAGTATTGTTGCCATGCATGAATGACATGTTTGTAGGGGGTGTACTAAATGCAGGATTGTGTGTGAAATTGTCCTTAGGTTTGTGCACAATGATATTTGTTTTGTCTTATTTTTAATTTGCCTTTCTTTCTTTCTTTTTAGTGGGATATCATTGGTGATTGCTGTGTAGTTGCTGGTGAATCAAGCTTTTTCAGGCAAGTGAGCGGTATAGTTTTTGAGTTTGTAACTCTTACTAACAAAGCTACACTTTGTTACTTGTCTTACACAGTGCTGGTTGTTGGTGGTGAATTTGTCCAGTTAATTTTAGCAGGAGAGATCATGGCTAGCCGCAGGATGACCGCTCAGCAGGTGGTTGGTATGCTTTTTGAGTCACAGTCTGATCATGACTATGAGACGGACTCTGCATCTGAGGCAGAGGAGGAAGTCAGAGATTCTGGCAGTGATGTTTCTGTTGGAGGGGAATCTTCTGATGATGAAGCCACACTCAGTGCAGATGAAGGTTCTGTTTTAGAGGAGGACATTGATGTGCCAATAGTGCAGCAACCTGGGGCTGAAAGGTTTCCCGTTAGAAGACCTGATGTCTGAGTTGCCCCAAACATGGAGCAGCCAGAGTTGCCTGCCTTTACTGGTCTCCCGGGGTGTAACGCCAATACAGAGAACTTTATGCCTATCAATTTCTTTGAGTTATTCATGGATGATGTGTTTTTGGAAGAGATTGTTGAGCAGACTAATTTGTATGTGGAGCAGCATTTGAGGGACAACGCTGCTAGACTTAGGCCACACTCTAGAGCTGCCCAGTGGATTCCACAAATTTGGAGGAGCTAAAAAAGTTTTTGGGTTTGACTTTTTTGATGGGGTTGATAAGGAAGCCGTCACTGGCTTCTTATTGGTCTACTAGTCCCTTGATGGCAACAGCTATATTTCCAGCTACCATGAGTCGTAATCGGTATTTGCTTCTTCTTAGGATGCTGCATTTTGTTGACAATGCATTAGCCTTGCCACGAGATCACCCAGATTCTGACCGTCTTTTTAAGATTAGGCCTGTCCTTGATCATTTTGTAGATCGGTTTTCGGAGGTCTATGTTCCAGGCAAAGAGATAAGTGTGGACGAGTCTTTGGTCCTCTTCAAGGGTCGTTTGGTTTTTAGGCAGTACAATTCCTAGCAAAAGGGCACGATATGGAATTAAATTGTATATGCTGTCTGAAAGTAGGACAGGATATGTGTATAGTTTCCGTGTGTACACTGGTAGGGATTCCAATATTGACCCCCCTGGTTGTCCTCCCACTTTTGGAGTTACTGAGAAAATAGTGTGGGATCTTGGTAGACGACTGTTCAACAAAGGTCACCATTTGTATGTAGATAACTTCTACACTGGTGTGCAGTTGTTCAAGGAATTGTTTAGAGTGGACACAGTTGCTTGTGGCACAATCCGTTCTAACCGGAAAGGCTATCCAAGGGAGCTTGTCTGTAAAAAACTTGAGAGGGGACAGTGCTGTGCCTTGCGGAACGAGGAGCTGCTAGCTTTGAAATTTTCAGACAAGAGGGATGTCTACATGCTAAGTACCATCCATGATGAGAGTACTTCCCCTGTGACTGTTTGGGGCCAGGTTGCTGAAGTGCGCAAACCTGTGTGCATTTTAGATTATAATAAGCACATGGGAGGTGTAGATAGAGTTGACGAGAGGTTGGAACCTTATACTGCTATTCGTAAGTCTTATGTTTGGTATAAGAAGTTAGCACTTCACCTCTTCCACTTAGCAACCTTCAATGCTTTTATTGTGTTTAGGGATAGGTCTCCAGACTCAAAGATGACATTTGTGAAATTTCAGGAGTCAGTGATAGAGAGCCTTATTGTGGTGGAACAGGCCAGATTTCCTAGAGAAGCAGTGGTGGAGGATGTGGCTAGATTGAAAGATCGCCACTTTGGTGAGCACATTCCTCCCACACCCAAAAAAGACTTTCCAGCTAAGAAATGTAGAGTGTGTTTTCGAAGAGGTATCCGGAGGAGTCTCGAATGTACTGCCCAGATTGTCCTTCAAAGCCTGGGCTGTGTGTCGGTGCTTGTTTTAAAGAATTACCACACCCAGAAGAATTTCTGGGAACAACCATGAGTGTAAACTCATGTCTGTTTTGTATTTTCATGTGTTTAGTTTCATGGTTAGCATTTCTGTCATGTTGTTAGTTAGAGCTTTTGTGTTTGTTGTTTTGTAATTCTTTCTACTTAGTTAGGGGTTCCTCTGTTTAAAAAAAAAAATAATAATATGATGCAATTGTGTGTGGAGTGGGGCTTGGCTGAGACTGTACATATTGACTTGATGTTGGCTACTGCAACACACTGCCAGCCAAACACCAGTCCACACACTCCCATCAGCTGGTGTGATTGTTGTATCAGGCATGTGGGCGTATGTAAGTGATGGGCCCTTGAGTGGCGCTGTCTGTCGATGTGAGTGTTGTAATGTGCTGGGCCCGTGGCTGGCGGTGTGAATGGCCTTGTGTGTGTCATGTATGAAAGTTGTGTGAATGGACTGTAAAGCGGTTGGTGCCTTGTCGCGGCTTTACAGCTCACGAGCTGTGAGTCATTGTTCAGTTTTTGCCTTTCAGTTACTAACAGTGCTTTTCATTTTTGTGAAAGCTCTTGTTAGTAAAATTTGATCCACTGAACCATCACTCACCCTCGTGCCAAATCCAACCAGTATGTGTGGTAAAAATGACCAAACCTGCTCCGCTGTAATCAGGCGTCGCAGCACACCTATGACACGCTAGGTGCCTCAGGTGGGACACCGATGATGAAGCATGCCACCAACTTGGTTGGTGGGTGAGGGGTCTTTTTCACATAACCTAAGTGTGTTTCTTTTCAAAATTTTAGTGTTTGGCACATCACGGACGTATGTGGGCACATCAAAACGATATATTACAAAACTACCTGTGTTTGGGGGGGGAGAGGGCACCTATGTTTTTGGTCCTGTGTGCGGCCTTCATCTAGGGAAACCTACCAAACCCAGACATTTTTTAAAACTAGACACCCCAAGGAGTCTAGGGAGGAGTGGCTTGCGTGGATCCCCCAACATTTTCTTACCCAGACTCCTCTGTAAATCTCAAAATGTGCTTAAAAAAAGCATATTTTCCTGACTTTTCTTCGTACGATCACCACTCCAGCACAAAATTCCTACTCCCCAGTGTTCCCCTCAGTCTCCCAAATAAAATGACACCTCACGTATGTGGGTCCCCAAAGCAGAGTCAGTCTAAAGATGTATAAAAGAATATGTCCTTATAAACTCGCAGTACTATCCCCTGTATCTCTACAAGTTTTGGGCCTTATTCTGTTGGAGGCACCTGGCCCACCCACACAACTGAGGTATCATTTTTATCGGGAGACTTGGGGGAACGCTGGGTGGAAGGAAATTTGTGGCTCCACTCAGATTCCAGAACTTTCTGTCACCGAAATGTGTGAAAAATGCGTTTTTTTAGCCAATATTTGAGGTTTGGAAAGGATTCTGGGTAACAGAACCTGGTCAGAGCCCCTCAAGTCACCCCATCTTGGATTCCCCTAGGTCTCTAGTTTTCAGAAATGCACAGGTTTGGTAGGTTTCCCTAGGTGCTGGCTGAGCTACAGGCCAAAAACTACAGGTAGGCACTGTTTTCAATGAAAAAATGTGATGTGTCCACGCTGCGCTTTGGGGCGTTTCCTGTCGCGGGCGCTAGGCCTACCCACACAAGTGAGGTATCATTTTTATCGGGAGACGTGGGGGAACGCTGGGTGGAAGGAAATTTGTGGCCCCTCTCAGATTCCAGAACTTTCTGCCACAGAAATGTGAGGAACATGTGTTTTTTTAGCCAAATTTTGAGGTTTGCAAAGGATTCTGGGTAACAGAACCTGGTCCGAGCCACACAAATCACCCCATCTTGGATTCCCGTAGGTCTCTAGTTTTCAGAAATGCACAGGTTTGGTAGGTTTCCCTAGGTGGCGGCTGAGCTACAGGCCAAAATCTACAGGTAGGCACTTTGCTAAAAACAGGTCTGTTTTCTGTGATGTGTCCACGTTGCGCTTTGGGGCGTTTCCTGTCACGGGCGCTAGGCCTACGCACACAAGTGAGGTATCATTTTTATCGGGAGACGTGGGGGAACGCTGGGTGGGAGGAAATTTGTGGCTCCTCTCAGATTCCAGAACTTTCTGCCACAGAAATGTGAGGAACATGTGTTTTTTTAGCCAATTTTTGAGCTTTGCAAAGGATTCTGGGTAACAGAACCTGGTCCGAGCCCCGCCAGTCACCCCTCCTTGGATTCCCCTAGGTCTCTAGTTTTCAGAAATGTACAGGTTTGGTAGGTTTCCCTAGGTGCCGGCTGAGCTAGAGGCCAAAATCTACAGGTAGTCACTTCGCAAAAAACACCTCTGTTTTCTTCCAAAATTTTGGTGGTGTCCACGTTGCGCTTTGGGGCGTTTCCTGTCGCGGGCGCTAGGCCTACCCACGCAAGTGAGGTATCATTTTTATCGGGAGACTTGGGGGAACGCTGGGTGGAAGGAAATTTGTGGCTCCTCCCAGATTCCAGAACTTTCTGCCACAGAAATGTGAGGAACATGTGTTTTTTTAGCCAATTTTTGAGCTTTGCAAAGGATTCTGGGTAACAGAACCTGGTCCGAGCCCCGCCAGTCACCCCTCCTTGGATTCCCCTAGGTCTCTAGTTTTCAGAAATGCACAGGTTTGGTAGGTTTCCCTAGGTGGCGGCTGAGCTAGAGGCCAAAATCTACAGGTAGGCACTTTGCTAAAAACAGGTCTGTTTTCTGTGATGTGTCCACGTTGCGCTTTGGGGCGTTTCCTGTCGCGGGCGCTAGGCCTACCCACACAAGTGAGGTATCATTTTTATCGGGAGACGTGGGGGAACGCTGGGTGGAAGGAAATTTGTGGCTCCTCTCGGATTCCAGAACTTTCTGCCACAGAAATGTGAGGAACATGTGTTTTTTTAGCCAATTTTTGAGCTTTGCAAAGGATTCTGGGTAACAGAACCTGGTCCGAGCCCCGCCAGTCACCCCTCCTTGGATTCCCCTAGGTCTCTAGTTTTCAGAAATGTACAGGTTTGGTAGGTTTCCCTAGGTGCCGGCTGAGCTAGAGGCCAAAATCTACAGGTAGTCACTTCGCAAAAAACACCTCTGTTTTCTTCCAAAATTTTGGTGGTGTCCACGTTGCGCTTTGGGGCGTTTCCTGTCGCGGGCGCTAGGCCTACCCACGCAAGTGAGGTATCATTTTTATCGGGAGACTTGGGGGAACGCTGGGTGGAAGGAAATTTGTGGCTCCTCCCAGATTCCAGAACTTTCTGCCACAGAAATGTGAGGAACATGTGTTTTTTTAGCCAATTTTTGAGCTTTGCAAAGGATTCTGGGTAACAGAACCTGGTCCGAGCCCCGCCAGTCACCCCTCCTTGGATTCCCCTAGGTCTCTAGTTTTCAGAAATGCACAGGTTTGGTAGGTTTCCCTAGGTGGCGGCTGAGCTAGAGGCCAAAATCTACAGGTAGGCACTTTGCTAAAAACAGGTCTGTTTTCTGCGATGTGTCCACGTTGCGCTTTGGGGCGTTTCCTGTCGCGGGCGCTAGGCCTACCCACACAAGTGAGGTATCATTTTTATCGGGAGACGTGGGGGAACGCTGGGTGGAAGGAAATTTGTGGCTCCTCTCGGATTCCAGAACTTTCTGCCACAGAAATGTGAGGAACATGTGTTTTTTTAGCCAATTTTTGAGCTTTGCAAAGGATTCTGGGTAACAGAACCTGATCCGAGCCCCGCCAGTCACCCCTCCTTGGATTCCCCTAGGTCTCTAGTTTTCAGAAATGCACAGGTTTGGTAGGTTTCCCTAGGTGGCGGCTGAGCTAGAGGCCAAAATCTACAGGTAGGCACTTTGCTAAAAACAGGTCTGTTTTCTGTGATGTGTCCACGTTGCGCTTTGGGGCGTTTCCTGTCGCGGGCGCTAGGCCTACCCACACAAGTGAGGTATCATTTTTATCGGGAGACGTGGGGGAACGCTGGGTGGAAGGAAATTTGTGGCTCCTCTCGGATTCCAGAACTTTCTGCCACAGAAATGTGAGGAACATGTGTTTTTTTAGCCAATTTTTGAGCTTTGCAAAGGATTCTGGGTAACAGAACCTGGTCCGAGCCCCGCCAGTCACCCCTCCTTGGATTCCCCTAGGTCTCTAGTTTTCAGAAATGTACAGGTTTGGTAGGTTTCCCTAGGTGCCGGCTGAGCTAGAGGCCAAAATCTACAGGTAGTCACTTTGCAAAAAACACCTCTGTTTTCTTCCAAAATTTTGGTGGTGTCCACGTTGCGCTTTGGGGCGTTTCCTGTCGCGGGCGCTAGGCCTACCCACGCAAGTGAGGTATCATTTTTATCGGGAGACTTGGGGGAACGCTGGGTGGAAGGAAATTTGTGGCTCCTCCCAGATTCCAGAACTTTCTGCCACAGAAATGTGAGGAACATGTGTTTTTTTAGCCAATTTTTGAGCTTTGCAAAGAATTCTGGATAACAGAACCTGGTCCGAGCCCCGCCAGTCACCCCTCCTTGGATTCCCCGAGGTCTCTAGTTTTCAGAAATGCACAGGTTTGGTAGGTTTCCCTAGGTGGCGGCTGAGCTAGAGGCCAAAATCTACAGGTAGGCACTTTGCTAAAAACAGGTCTTTTTTCTGTGATGTGTCCATGTTGCGCTTTGGGGCGTTTCCTGTCGCGGGCGCTAGGCCTACCCACACAAGTGAGGTATCATTTTTATCGGGAGACGTGGGGGAACGCTGGGTGGAAGGAAATTTGTGGCTCCTCTCGGATTCCAGAACTTTCTGCCACAGAAATGTGAGGAACATGTGTTTTTTTAGCCAATTTTTGAGCTTTGCAAAGGATTCTGGGTAACAGAACCTGGTCCGAGCCCCGCCAGTCACCCCTCCTTGGATTCCCCTAGGTCTCTAGTTTTCAGAAATGTACAGGTTTGGTAGGTTTCCCTAGGTGCCGGCTGAGCTAGAGGCCAAAATCTACAGGTAGTCACTTCGCAAAAAACACCTCTGTTTTCTTCCAAAATTTTGGTGGTGTCCACGTTGCGCTTTGGGGCGTTTCCTGTCGCGGGCGCTAGGCCTACCCACGCAAGTGAGGTATCATTTTTATCGGGAGACTTGGGGGAACGCTGGGTGGAAGGAAATTTGTGGCTCCTCCCAGATTCCAGAACTTTCTGCCACAGAAATGTGAGGAACATGTGTTTTTTTAGCCAATTTTTGAGCTTTGCAAAGGATTCTGGGTAACAGAACCTGGTCCGAGCCCCGCCAGTCACCCCTCCTTGGATTCCCCTAGGTCTCTAGTTTTCAGAAATGCACAGGTTTGGTAGGTTTCCCTAGGTGGCGGCTGAGCTAGAGGCCAAAATCTACAGGTAGGCACTTTGCTAAAAACAGGTCTGTTTTCTGTGATGTGTCCACGTTGCGCTTTGGGGCGTTTCCTGTCGCGGGCGCTAGGCCTACCCACACAAGTGAGGTATCATTTTTATCGGGAGACGTGGGGGAACGCTGGGTGGAAGGAAATTTGTGGCTCCTCTCGGATTCCAGAACTTTCTGCCACAGAAATGTGAGGAACATGTGTTTTTTTAGCCAATTTTTGAGCTTTGCAAAGGATTCTGGGTAACAGAACCTGGTCCGAGCCCCGCCAGTCACCCCTCCTTGGATTCCCCTAGGTCTCTAGTTTTCAGAAATGCACAGGTTTGGTAGGTTTCCCTAGGTGGCGGCTGAGCTAGAGGCCAAAATCTACAGGTAGGCACTTTGCTAAAAACAGGTCTGTTTTCTGTGATGTGTCCACGTTGCGCTTTGGGGCGTTTCCTGTCGCGGGCGCTAGGCATACCCACACAAGTGAGGTATCATTTTTATCGGGAGACGTGGGGGAACGCTGGGTGGAAGGAAATTTGTGGCTCCTCTCGGATTCCAGAACTTTCTGCCACAGAAATGTGAGGAACATGTGTTTTTTTAGCCAATTTTTGAGCTTTGCAAAGGATTCTGGGTAACAGAACCTGGTCCGAGCCCCGCCAGTCACCCCTCCTTGGATTCCCCTAGGTCTCTAGTTTTCAGAAATGCACAGGTTTGGTAGGTTTCCCTAGGTGGCGGCTGAGCTAGAGGCCAAAATCTACAGGTAGTCACTTCGCAAAAAACACCTCTGTTTTCTTCCAAAATTTTGGTGGTGTCCACGTTGCGCTTTGGGGCGTTTCCTGTCGCGGGCGCTAGGCCTACCCACGCAAGTGAGGTATCATTTTTATCGGGAGACTTGGGGGAACGCTGGGTGGAAGGAAATTTGTGGCTCCTCCCAGATTCCAGAACTTTCTGCCACAGAAATGTGAGGAACATGTGTTTTTTTAGCCAATTTTTGAGCTTTGCAAAGGATTCTGGGTAACAGAACCTGGTCCGAGCCCCGCCAGTCACCCCTCCTTGGATTCCCCTAGGTCTCTAGTTTTCAGAAATGCACAGGTTTGGTAGGTTTCCCTAGGTGGCGGCTGAGCTAGAGGCCAAAATCTACAGGTAGGCACTTTGCTAAAAACAGGTCTGTTTTCTGTGATGTGTCCACGTTGCGCTTTGGGGCGTTTCCTGTCGCGGGCGCTAGGCCTACCCACACAAGTGAGGTATCATTTTTATCGGGAGACGTGGGGGAACGCTGGGTGGAAGGAAATTTGTGGCTCCTCTCGGATTCCAGAACTTTCTGCCACAGAAATATGAGGAACATGTGTTTTTTTAGCCAATTTTTGAGCTTTGCAAAGGATTCTGGGTAACAGAACCTGGTCCGAGCCCCGCCAGTCACCCCTCCTTGGATTCCCCTAGGTCTCTAGTTTTCAGAAATGTACAGGTTTGGTAGGTTTCCCTAGGTGCCGGCTGAGCTAGAGGCCAAAATCTACAGGTAGTCACTTAGCAAAAAACACCTCTGTTTTCTTCCAAAATTTTGGTGGTGTCCACGTTGCGCTTTGGGGCGTTTCCTGTCGCGGGCGCTAGGCCTACCCACGCAAGTGAGGTATCATTTTTATCGGGAGACTTGGGGGAACGCTGGGTGGAAGGAAATTTGTGGCTCCTCCCAGATTCCAGAACTTTCTGCCACAGAAATGTGAGGAACATGTGTTTTTTTAGCCAATTTTTGAGCTTTGCAAAGGATTCTGGGTAACAGAACCTGGTCCGAGCCCCGCCAGTCACCCCTCCTTGGATTCCCCTAGGTCTCTAGTTTTCAGAAATGCACAGGTTTGGTAGGTTTCCCTAGGTGGCGGCTGAGCTAGAGGCCAAAATCTACAGGTAGGCACTTTGCTAAAAACAGGTCTGTTTTCTATGATGTGTCCACGTTGCGCTTTGGGGCGTTTCCTGTCGCGGGCGCTAGGCCTACCCACACAAGTGAGGTATCATTTTTATCGGGAGACGTGGGGGAACGCTGGGTGGAAGGACATTTGTGGCTCCTCTCAGATTCCAGCACTTTCTGCCACAGAAATGTGAGGAACATGTGTTTTTTTAGCCAATTTTTGAGCTTTGCAAAGGATTCTGGGTAACAGAACCTGGTCCGAGCCCCGCCAGTCACCCCTCCTTGGATTCCCCTAGGTCTCTAGTTTTCAGAAATGCACAGGTTTGGTAGGTTTCCCTAGGTGGCGGCTGAGCTAGAGGCCAAAATCTACAGGTAGGCACTTTGCTAAAAACAGGTCTGTTTTCTGTGATGTGTCCACGTTGCGCTTTGGGGCGTTTCCTGTCGCGGGCGCTAGGCCTACCCACACAAGTGAGGTATCATTTTTATCGGGAGACGTGGGGGAACACTGGGCGGAAGGAAATTTGTGGCTCCTCTCGGATTCCAGAACTTTCTGCCACAGAAATGTGAGGAACATGTGTTTTTTTAGCCAATTTTTGAGCTTTGCAAAGGATTCTGGGTAACAGAACCTGGTCCGAGCCCCGCCAGTCACCCCTCCTTGGATTCCCCTAGGTCTCTAGTTTTCAGAAATGTACAGGTTTGGTAGGTTTCCCTAGGTGCCGGCTGAGCTAGAGGCCAAAATCTACAGGTAGTCACTTCGCAAAAAACACCTCGGTTTTCTTCCAAAATTTTGGTGGTGTCCACGTTGCGCTTTGGAACGTTTCCTGTTGCGGGCGCTAGGCCTACCCACGCAAGTGAGGTATCATTTTTATCGGGAGACTTGGGGGAACGCTGGGTGGAAGGAAATTTGTGGCTCCTCCCAGATTCCAGAACTTTCTGCCACAGAAATGTGAGGAACATGTGTTTTTTTAGCCAATTTTTGAGCTTTGCAAAGGATTCTGGGTAACAGAACCTGGTCCGAGCCCCGCCAGTCACCCCTCCTTGGATTCCCCTAGGTCTCTAGTTTTCAGAAATGTACAGGTTTGGTAGGTTTCCCTAGGTGGCGGCTGAGCTAGAGGCCAAAATCTACAGGTAGGCACTTTGCTAAAAACAGGTCTGTTTTCTGTGATGTGTCCACGTTGCGCTTTGGGGCGTTTCCTGTCGCGGGCGCTAGGCCTACCCACACAAGTGAGGTATCATTTTTATCGGGAGACGTGGGGGAACGCTGGGTAGAAGGACATTTGTGGCTCCTCTCAGATTCCAGCACTTTCTGCCACAGAAATGTGAGGAACATGTGTTTTTTTAGCCAATTTTTGAGCTTTGCAAAGGATTCTGGGTAACAGAACCTGGTCCGAGCCCCGCCAGTCACCCCTCCTTGGATTCCCCTAGGTCTCTAGTTTTCAGAAATGTACAGGTTTGGTAGGTTTCCCTAGGTGCCGGCTGAGCTAGAGGCCAAAATCTACAGGTAGTCACTTCGCAAAAAACACCTCTGTTTTCTTCCAAAATTTTGGTGGTGTCCACGTTGCGCTTTGGGGCGTTTCCTGTCGCGGGCGCTAGGCCTACCCACACAAGTGAGGTATCATTTTTATCGGGAGACGTGGGGGAACGCTGGGTGGAAGGAAATTTGTGGCTCCTCTCAAATTCCAGAACTTTCTGCCACAGAAATGTGAGGAACATGTGTTTTTTTAGCCAATTTTTGAGCTTTGCAAAGGATTCTGGGTAACAGAACCTGGTCCGAGCCACACAAATCACCCCATCTTGGATTCCCCTAGGTCTCTAGTTTTCAGAAATGCACAGGTTTGGTAGGTTTCCCTAGGTGGCGGCTGAGCTAGAGGCCAAAATCTACAGGTAGGCACTTTGCTAAAAACAGGTCTGTTTTCTGTGATGTGTCCACGTTGCGCTTTGGGGCGTTTCCTGTCGCGGGCGCTAGGCCTACCCACACAAGTGAGGTATCATTTTTATCGGGAGACGTGGGGGAACGCTGGGAGGAAGGACATTTGTGGCTCCTCTCAGATTCCAGCACTTTCTGCCACAGAAATGTGAGGAACATGTGTTTTTTTAGCCAATTTTTGAGCTTTGCAAAGGATTCTGGGTAACAGAACCTGGTCCGAGCCACACAAATCACCCCATCTTGGATTCCCCTAGGTCTCTAGTTTTCAGAAATGCACAGGTTTGGTAGGTTTCCCTAGGTGGCGGCTGAGCTAGAGGCCACAATCTACAGGTAGGCACTTTGCTAAAAACAGGTCTGTTTTCTGTGATGTGTCCACATTGCGCTTTGGGGTGTTTCCTGTCGCGGGCGCTAGGCCTACCCACACAAGTGAGGTATCATTTTTATCGGGAGACGTGGGGGAACGCTGGGTGGAAGGAAATTTGTGGCTCCTCTCAGATTCCAGAACTTTCTGCCACAGAAATGTGAGGAACATGTGTTTTTTTAGCCAAATTTTGAGGTGTGCAAAGGATTCTGGGTAACAGAACCTGGTCCGAGCCACACAAATCACCCCATCTTGGATTCCCCTAGGTCTCTAGTTTTCAGAAATGCACAGGTTTGGTAGGTTTCCCTAGGTGGCGGCTGAGCTAGAGGCCAAAATCTACAGGTAGGCACTTTGCTAAAAACAGGTCTGTTTTCTGTGATGTGTCCCCGTTGCGCTTTGGGGCGTTTCCTGTCGCGGGCGCTAGGCCTACCCACACAAGTGAGGTATCATTTTTATCGGGAGACTTGGGGGAACATAGAATAGCAAAACAACTGTTATTGCCCCTTGTCTTTCTCTACATTTTTCCCTTCCAAATGTAAGACAGTGTGTAAAAAAGACGTCTATTTGAGAAATGCCCTGTAATTCACATGCTAGTATGGGCACCCCGGAATTCAGAGATGTGCAAATAACCACTGCTTCTCAACACCTTATCTTGTGCCCATTTTGGAAATACAAAGGTTTTCTTGATAGCTATTTTTTACTCTTTATATTTCAGCAAATGAATTGCTGTATACCCGGCATAGAATGAAAACCCACTGCAGGGTGCAGGTCATTTATTGGCTCTGGGTACCTAGAGTTCTTGATGAACCTACAAGCCCTATATATCCCCGCAACCAGAAGAGTCCAGCAGACGTAACGGTATATTGCTTTCGAAAATCTGACATTGCAGGAAAAAGTTACAGAGTAAAACTTAGAGAAAAATTGATGTTTTTTTCACCTCAATTTCAATATTTTTCTTTTTCAGTTGCTATTTTCTGTAGGAAACCCTTGTAGGATCTGCACAAATTACCCCTTGCTGAATTCAGAATTTTGTCTACTTTTCAGAAATGTTGCGGTTTATGGGATCCAGCGTTGGTTTCATGCCCATTTCTGTCACTGACTGGAAGGAGGCTGAAAGCACAAAAAATCGTTAAAATGGGGTATGTCCCAGTAAAATGCCAAAATTGGGTTGAAAAATTGGGTTTTCTGATTCAAGTCTGCCTGTTCCTGAAAGCTGGGAAGCTGGTGATTTTATCACCGCAAACCCTTTGTTGATGCCCTTTTCAGGGAAAAAACCACAAGCCTTCTTCTGCAGCCCATTTTTCCAATTTTTTTTAAAAAAATGAAATTTTCACTGTTTTTTGGCTAATTTCTTGGCCTCCTTCTGGGGAACCCACAAAGTCTGGGTACCTCTAGAATCCCTAGGATGTTGGAAAAAAAGGACGCAAATTTGGCATGGGTAGCTTATGTGAACAAAAAGTTATGAGGGCCTAAGCGCGAACTGCTCCAAATAGCCAAAAAAAGGCTCGGCACAGGAGGGGGAAAAGGCCTGGCAGCGAAGGGGTTAAACAATGTCGTCCAGCTTTTTTGTATCTTTTATCCCTTCCGTCTATTATGGTTTGCAATGGATTAACCTTGTCCCTGTGTTCAGTGATTAAGGCCAGACAATGCTTTGAGGCAAATGGGTGAGACTTCTAACCTTTATATTTGAGATTACCTTATCTGTTTTAATCAAACTGTTTATTAACCTTTATCACTTTTTAAATTTTTTACCTGTTTGTATTTATATTTATATTTATACGCATTTTATTCTCTGCATCTTTCTTCCTTTTATCTCTGAAAATTGTTTTTTATGCATAATGACTTTTATGATTGTTAAAAACAATCGAATAAAGTTTCTTTGATGATGATGAACATAGTCAACAATAAGTGGAGAGCTGTACAGGGTCAAAGAAAAGCATTAACTCAAACAATGTAAGTCTTTACCTCACAGTCAATCCACCACAGGGCGACTGATTTCATTGTGTCTAATGTATGGGACCATGGAGGCAGGAAAAAATGACCCCAAAGCACAGGAAAAAGACTCCCTGTGTATGTGTCAGAGACAGTTTATTTTTAGGGTTGAGCGCATAAGTGCTCCTTCCCTGTTGAAATCTCTCTTTGGGCTTCTAATCACGCCCATGTCATATCTATCACTTTCATTGGTTCGTGGGCTTGCCTTTTAAAACCCGCTTGATTTCATTAGTGAAAGGCATGCACAATTCATGCCTTTTCCGGTGTTTATCCCTCCGTGAGCGCACCAGCCAACTACTGAAAGCATAGGGGCTCCATGTTTTCAGACTGGTTTCTGCACTACTTGATCTTTTTATTTTCCACGCAGCACAATCGTGCTGTGTTTTACATAAAGCAATAATTTTTTTTCTTTCAATTTATGTGGCAAGAAAAGTCCGGTTAGGAGTTTACAATGCCAATAGCTCTAACTCCAGCAAATGCGAGACCTGTTTTATTGCAAATGCTTGTTTCTATTTCCAAACTATTTTTTTAAATACAAAAACCATGCTGAGCAGCTGCTGTGACATTGTTGCTGACTTGGGCCCATATTTATACTTTTTTTAGCACCGCAATTGCGGTATTTTATGACGCAGAAGTGACTCAAACTTACAAAATATAATTGTATTTTGTAAGTTTGTGCCGCTTTTGCGTCAAAAAAGGATGCAAATGCAGTGCTAAAAAAGTATGAATATGGACCTTGGTGCGTGTTTTTCTTGAAAATGCTTTTGCACGTTTGGCAAAAATATTGAACCAAAGTGGTAAGAAGTCCAGAATATGGCAGATTGGCTGTGATATGTTAAATCTCTCCCTACAGGCCTGATAATAGGAGGTCTATTAAAGTGAGGTTCCTGCACCAACACTAGATCGCACAGTGATCACATTTATAAGTGGTGTAAAGTTCACTGCACCCATTAATTACCAGGTGTTATAAAGTTCTCACAATTCAATACATTTTGGCAGGAATTTAACAAGTGGAAAAGGCCCAACATTTAGCAGAAGTGACAAATTTTGGTGCAGAAAGAACCAAAATCCCATGTTATTCCCAAAATGACAGAATAGCCAATAACAATTCATCGGACGAACTCCTTGTTGTCAGAGTTTTCTCAAGTGCAATGATTAGTGCACCCAACGGGGCCTGCTCATGATCAGGGTATAAGTATGTTAACGAGACCGAGATACATGTTATGCAGATGAGACCCCTGCAAATGCATTGGTCTACCTGCACCCAAACGTGCATTACCCTACTGAGGATCCTATTTATTGAACAATTAGGAAACATGAACTTAGTGAGAAAAAGAACATGAAGATATCTGTTTAATGATTACTCCAAATGCTTGTGTGTGTTTGTGTATGAGAGAGAATAAAATGTATACTTTATGATGCCTTGTTGGAATTCTGGTCATTGGACGAAGACAGAATTGGGAATTAAATAGCGTGCCTCCTCATAGTGATAAATGTAGGTAGTAAAATCAAATA
Organism: Pleurodeles waltl; assembly: GCF_031143425.1. Taxonomy (NCBI): domain Eukaryota; kingdom Metazoa; phylum Chordata; class Amphibia; order Caudata; family Salamandridae; genus Pleurodeles; species Pleurodeles waltl. The sequence goes on along the minus strand of NC_090438.1, from coordinate 884,589,366 downwards.
TATTCTCAGTAACGCATATTTGTGAGTATTCTGGACTTTACGTCTTCATGTAAAGTACAAAGAGGGAAAACATTTCACTGCATTTGAGCAACCTCAGGCATTGGACTGCATTTTCTTTAGTAGCTTTAAGATACTGAAAGTGCGGGATAGCAGTTTAACTGTGTATACATATGCTGCGAAGAAAACTAATAGGAAGTCTAATGCAGGGCTCTCTGAAGAAATGTATTCCAAAGAAGGATATGATTAGTGAGACATGTAATGAGCTTCGCTGAAGAACTACTGGCTCGGTTCACTTGGAAATCTTTGAAGATATTGCTGCTCTGGGATAAAAGGGAATAACGATGAATCGGATAATGAGATCTGAATAAAATACCGCTGTGGCTTTTTTCGGGGAACGCATGAGTTTCAGGAAAGAAACTGAGTACAAAAAAGCATATGTCAAAATATAAACGCGCCAAGCAAACCTGACTGAACCATTGGAGGTACGGAAACCTGGCAGCAATGAATGACGGTAATTGCATTGCACAAGAAATGTCATGAGGTGAATGGGTTTTTCAATACTTGTTATAAAACGGAGAATATCAAATGAAGGCAATGCTAAATTAAAAGTACTGCTGCATGACTCCGCTGAAGGAAAAGTGTGTGTGTGTGTGTGTGTGTGTCTGGCTTGGTGCATGTGTGCATGCATGTGTCATGTGCGTATGTCTGTTAACTTGCATTTATGTGTGGCTTTCTGGTGCATTTGTGCAAACTTGTGCGTGTGTGTGTGTGCGTGTGTGTCTATGTATGGTGTGTGTATGCATGCTTGTGTGTGACTGTATGTGTGCGTGTCTGTGTGTGTGTGCACATGCGTATGCAGTCGATGTTCTGTTACCTCTTCCATTGAATGAGGAATAATGACAAAGTGTGGTCAAATTGAAAGCCATAATTATGAAGCTTTCACATTGGACTGGAAGTCACTATGTCAAGCACCAGTGGGTATATGCATTTGTAATAAAATTGTAAAATGAAAGCATTACCTTCTCTAGCAACTGTTTTGGTGACAACCATTTGAGAACCAGGTATGTGGCACCCGGGATGCTCACTTGAAATCATTTTCATCAATGAAACAAAAACTAACGTTCACATTACTACTTATAAAATGAATTTAGAACATTGTTGCAATTTGGAGAAGTTGCATTTGTCTCTGGATTCAGTCGCATCTTCCATTTTATATAATACCGATCTTATGAAGAGCTCGTTCCTTTATAGAATTGGTTACATTACTATAACAGTAAATCGTGGTTCCAGAACATGACTCTGGCTTGACCCTCACGGGTGAGTAGCCGCGCTTTACAAAAAATGATTGATTGATTGATTGGCATGCATTGCTAATAAAAGTTACCTTATGAGTAATGAAGTTCTTTTCACAAATAAGAATATTCAACTATTTACAAAATGGAGATGATGACAAAATTCAACTTCACATTAATTAAATTCGTAAAGTGAAAAAATTATTTCTGTTGAAATGAAATTTAACCCTAATGACCTACATATCGAAAGCAAGCGAAACATATAAGATATGCAGTGTTCATACCAAGGTATTAATTTCATTTGCAGCACTGGTAAGTGTTAGGCAAGGGAATAACAGCTTTCTGGAAGTGAAATGCTCGAATTCGAGTATAAAATGCACAGATAAGGAATTAATCTTAACCACTGATGTATATATGAGGATCATGAGCATCAGTGCATTTAGAGACAGAAATGCATATGGCGAGTATTTTGGAGTTTTGTACTACGAGTCTTTAGCAGCACAGTGCTGAAGCTTTGATCAAGTTCTAAAAACATTCCAGATTCGAGAGTGCATTTAGGAAATCACAAATTATGTTAAAATTGTGATTTACTAAGGCTGTCTATCATTCCCAAATCCAAACATTGCTTACCTCTAAATGCATAATAAAATGTACATAAGACACGTGACACTAGTTGCCACCTGCCTTTTTCAAGTGATGAAGTCAAGAAGGATACCTGTTCGTAACAGGTGAAATAACCTCCTGAATCCAATGGTATAGTCTGAGCATGCGATTCCCGTCAGATTTAGTACCAGTTTTGCTAGAACAAGTCTTAACCTCTCTGTGGAGAGCAGTGACCATGTTCTTATTTCACAGTTGTAGTTCTCTGATGGAAAAGGAAGTGTAACCTTGCCTTCTATGTTGCACTGATATATGGCAGCTTCTCACTCTGGGGCTGCCATCTGCATATTGGGATGCACCATGCTTTGCAATCAAACTAGCCATACACGTACAGGCCACAAAGTTGTGTGTTGTGGTGAAAGGGGCATTTGTGTGACCCTAGTGGGATCAGTAAGCAGCTCTACACAAATCCACGGTTGATATTCACCACAAATGCACTCCACCCTGTAGTCAACTAGGAAACGTCTGTCCCTATATATTTCCAGATCATTTAAATCCAAACATTTACGTGCATTGAAAGGGACAACAGATCTGTGGAGAGAGGTGAGCATTTTATGAGGAGGCGGTGTAAAATGTTGAACAAGCATACAGAGTTTCAGATCATGGCTAGTGTTTTGTTGAGCAATATTTGAGCGAAAGTGAAAATGTCTGCTCTTAAGAATACTGCAGACTGGTGCGTACAATCAGGTGTTTTTGTTAAAATCCATTCAAAATAAACTGTGAAAATGACATTCAAATGTCCTTTGCAAGGTGGATATGAGTGCTAGCCCTGTTCATCATGCCCCTGCGACTAGTGAAAGTGCTGCAGCCACTACTGTGGTAAAGTGCTAAAAAGAAGATGAACTCCACTGAAACCTACCTTTAAAAAGTATCTATACAAGTTACAGCATTACAGCTGCTGACTGAATGTCTGTAATGATATGTCTATGCAAACGGATTAAGTGATACATGAGGGACATCTAATCAATTCACTGCACAATACAAAATGTTGGAAAAACACTCTACTAAGCATTCTATGAATTTGCACTTTGTCCAATTTGGGACCCTCACTCTAGTCAGGGCAATGAAGGTACACCGTCAAGATAACCCCTTGCTCATCCCCTTTGGTAGCTTGGCACAAGTAGTCGGGCTTATCTCAAAGGCAATGTGTAAAGTATTTGCACCAACACACAGAGTAATACAGTGAAAACACTACAAAATGGACACCACAACAGTTTAGAAAAATAGGTAATATTTATCTACATCAAACAAGACCAAAACAACAAAACTCCAACATACACAAGTCAAGATAAGAATTTTCAAAAGAATAAGAGTCTTATTCCATAGCAAATAATGGGAACGTTGATTTTACAGAAAGTACCTGGTTTGCGTCAAAAACAAAACCACAGAGGCAACCGTCTGTCCGAAAAGTCAGCAATGCGTTGATTCCTTACTCCCAAGTGAGGCTGTGTGTCATTTTCTTCTCTGGTCGGGTCGGCGATGCACCATTTTTCTCCCTTGCAAGAGATCGATTTGTTGATTTCCGGACAGGGCACTTGGGATTCGTGCAGGTTCATGATGACTTTGATGCCCAGAGACGATGCATGTGAAATCTGGTTGCATGCTGTCAGAAAACTGAACTATGTGGGGTTTGTGTTGTTATCAGCAGCCACAAGTGGGTGCTGCGTCGTTTCTCCAGCTGCAATGCGTCGATTTCCCAGCCGCAATGTAGGTGGAGTGTCGATTTTTGCCACAATGCTGGTGCTGTGTCGTTTTTCAGCATGTTGCAGGTAGTGCATCAACAATTTACCCGCATGGTGTTCTGCATGTGGATTTCAGTCCTTGTTCTGTCAACTTCACCTCTCAAGGGCTCAGGGACTGGATGAGGCAGCACTTGGCAGGGTCTCAGCAGAGAGTCCAGGTGCTGGCAGAGAACATCTTTGATGGCCCTGAGACTTCAAAACCAGAGGTAAGCTCAGTTAGAACCCTTGGAGATTCTTCTCAAGCAGGAATGCACAACAAAGTCCAGTCTTTGTCCTCTTTCAGGAAGAAACAGCAACTGCAGGCCAACCAAACAAAGCACAGTCAAAGGCAAAGGGGCACTACTCCTCCTCCAGCTTTCTCCTTGGCAGAGGTCTCTCTAGATTCCAGAAGTAATCTAAAAATCTTGGGTTTTCGGTCCACTACTTACACCCCTTTCTGCCTTTGAAGTAGGCAAACTTCAAAGGAAAATCTCTGTTGTTCAAAAGATCCTGCCTTGCCCAGGCCTGGCTCCAGACTCACACTAGGAGTTTGGAGTCTGCATTGTGTGATGGTAGGCACAGCCCATTCAGGTGCAAGTGGCCACTCATCCCTCCACTCTAGCTCAGATGTCCCATCAAAATATCGAGGCTACACCCCAGCTCCCTTTGTGTCATTGTCTAGAGGGGATGCACAAACAGCCCAACTGTCATTCTGGCCCAGACTTTAAATCCACAAACAGGCAGAGTCACAGAATGGTTTAAGCAAGAAAATACCCACTTTCAAAAAATTTAAAAAACAGCTTTAACAAAAGATGTATTTCTACATGTGCTTTCTACCTGGTTGCCATAGGAACTGGGAGCATAACCAAGGGAGCACAGTGGATAAAAAGACGACATAGCTACCAAGTCCTAACCTGAAGACGTCCCCTCATGAGAAGCCCACTGAAGAAAGTTAATGGCTTGTCAGTTCCACAGCCTCCCCCTTTGTATTTATTTAGGAAGAAAGATTTCTGAGCACCTTGAGGTAAACTTTCCGCTTCATGAAGGAGAGAGTGGTTCTACATGTGGCATTCCTGAAGAAGGTGCTTTTTGCTGAAACATGAATTGAAGATATAACTCGTGCTCAAAGATAACTACAACTCGCGCACATGCCATACACAGATATTTCATCAAAAGTTTTACTGCAAATGTTACATTGATATTTTCAAAAATGTCATGAGTGCCGTAATTTGTGGAGTAATTAGCAGTACGCGGCGAGGACATGAGTTATAGTTACTTGAGATAACTCAAACTGGTGAATTTCTATTTTTTTGCATAAGTAAATTCAGAACTTAACTATAAGGCCCCTGTGACCTTTGTTTTTTTAAGTGAATTTCTATGTTCGTTATTATTTTATTCCCTAATGATAACATCCCTGTAACCATTGCTTTTTTCTATTGAATTTCAATGTTTTTAAAAAAAAGTAAAGTAACTTTCATTACAATATGTTAATCCAACCATACACGGCCTTTGACTGTGCACAGTGGTAGTTGACCGCAGGCCCTGGCCTGTGGCCGGACCATGTGGCCAAACCCCTAAAACCACTAATCCTTGCGCAGCGCATGGTCTCCAGCCATACACAGTGGGATTGGTCACAGGACCTGGCCTATAGCCAGGGCCTGTGACCAGCCCCCCAACCATCCAACCTTGAAAGAGAGAGAGAGAGAGAGAGAAGGGGAGAGATATAGCGATTTAAGTTTTGTTGACTGATATATGTAGAAAGAGATATTTTAGGACACAAGAGTATTTGTCACTCAAAAAGAGTGAGATCACCTTTCAGTATGAACCTTTAACTTTTCAAGTTTAAATTAAATTAAAGAAAGGAAAAGACCACAGACACACCTGATGTAGGGCCCTCAACTTTCAGTATGAGGGTTTGTGACCTTAACCATTACACCACAGGTGACTCCTTAGCCTGATGTTTCCAGGCATACCTATGACATTGAACCGATACATGTGATAGGAAAGAAACCTGAATGTTCCATCGCTAGGAAGGTTTAGCATTCAAAAAAGTTGTCAATAAACAAACACCCTGCCAATCAATACTTGTATTTGAACCTTCAACCTACTGAGTGACAGCACAAGACCTTGACCATTATACCAGAAATGACTATGTCCTGCTCTGCATCGAAACATAAGAATAACATTCATACCAAACATCTTCTTAGTCTTAATCTTTGAAGTCACTGTATGGAGAAACCATCGCAATGACAATCTCTCTCTCTCTCTCCTCTCTCTCTTCTACCCCAGGATGGGATGGAAGAGAGACAGAGTGACAGAACCGAGGGGGAGTCTCAAGTCCCCTGTGGTCCTAGCCGGCTCCCATAACCTGCGGGATCCATCACTGCTCCCCTAAGCAGGGAGCTGCTTTTAATAGCAGCTCCCTGCGTGCGGGAGCAATATTTTCATCTTTCTTCTCCACACACATATTTGACATCTCCCACCTGCAAATAGCAAACAGCTATGTTCCAGGGGTGGACATCCCATGACAATGCAAGAGCCCGCCCAGGAGGGTAGTGGTCCCCAGGGCCATCGGTGGCTCCTCGGGTGGGGGCTGCACAGCCTCCCTCAAACTGTGAATTTAGCCCTGGGGAGGTGGCAGTCCCTGGGGCTGTGGGGTTCTGAAACGAACCCCCTTTCTTTTTTTTTCATGTTTGCCTTGGGGAGATGATGGTCCCTGGGGCACCGAAAAGCCCAGCAGGGGCCCCATGTACACCCTTTCTTATTTTTTACTTTGCCCCAGGACATCGCCCACCTGGGGCTTTAAAAAAAAAAACAAGCGCACGATGCTGCATTTTATTTTTTATAGAAATAGTCCCGCAAATTAATCACAGCAAACATTTTTTCCCTGGCGGGGTCCATCTTGGGCCCCAGCACCAGAGCTAAGGGGTCAGGGTGTCTCTACCCTGGCCCTTTTTCTTTTTCTTCACATTTTTTTGGAGGGTCTCGGCTTCAGCCAAGTCCCAAGATAGATGCCAACACTTCTTAATTGAGGAGTTGGCAGCCAATCAGAGCTGTGCATTTCCCTGCACAAGCTTGTTATGATTCCCAATATCTTTGCAAGCTCAGATATACAAATTTGGATTTCCTTTAATTTTTCCTAAACTACTGAACAGATTTACACCAAACACACCAAAGCCCAATCTGCATACTGGCAGCTAGCTTTCTGCCAAGTTTGGTGTAACCCCGTTCAGTGGTTCAGGCTGTAGTTGTGTTCAAAGGTCCTGTGGGAATTAACATTGGAAACACAACTTTTTTTAACCCCCTTTTCTCAGCCACCGCTTGACAGATCACCCCGAAACTTTGCATACGCGTCAAGAATCACCAGCACACTTATTTTGGGAAAATTTTGTGAAGATTTATCAAATGGTACCGAAGGTATAGGCAAGTCAAAAAATGCTTTTCATATGGAAACATGGCCCTAACCTACTGGTGACCAGCTATATATATATATATATATATATATATATATATATATATATATATATATATATATATATACATATATATATATATATATATATATATATATATATTAGTATTGTAATTAAAAGATTAATATACCCAAATCATTACCTTCTGAGCCGTACATATGTGTATATATGGGAGACTTATGAGCTGCGTTGAAATAATAGGTTGCCAGGGAATTTTAATCCTATTTCTAGTTTTTGCCCTGTCCTAGGAACCTTACCTGAGCAGAGGGTCCTGTATTCTATACATTTCCTTGTCTGCTATATACAGGTCCTCTGAGGGGTACTGAGTTGCTTTCTCTTTTTAATGTAGCTGCAAACTTTGGCAAAAAAGAAGGATTTAAATATATTTTAACTTTCTTGTAAATGTCATATTACTAGAAGGTAGTGTAACCCTTTTTGCTGGTTCCATTTAATACAAAATGTCCTTGTAGTTTTGCAAATGTTCCTGTAAGTTTCATTAATTATATGTCGTTAATCATTCTGTCAATCCCTTCTAGTTCAATTGAAGATAGGGTCACATGAGGTCAGAGCCATTCAAAGAGAACAGTAGAACATGCTGCATTTATGCTCTAAATGATGATAGAAATTTGCACATACCTTCCCAACATACTGGTAATCAGATCCTGTATATTCTTCCAGCAAAAAGAACTGGTTCCACATCCAACCTCGCTTTTGGCGATGAAGCAGTTTCCCATCACTTTCAGAAACATACCCAAGAATGTCTTTCACTTGATAATCACTAGTCCTCCTGAACCGAGTCTCTGTGCAGCAAGGCCTTGGCTGATTTACCCAGAACAACAACAGAAAGACTTGATGGACTATCATAGTTCTTAATGATAGGGAAGTCATTGAAGCATCAGCAACTGTATTGTTTTATTTGCGATTCGCCTGATGGCAGTATTTAGTAAAAACTGATGCTGGAGAATTCTTTCCAGTGGTTCATCTTTGAGTCTGGCTGGTTCCAAAGCTGAAGAAAAAAATAAAAAAGTGACATTAGATTTTAAAACTGTGCATAATATGAAATTGAATATACAATGTACTAGGAAGCCATTTTATTGAATCATTACAGAGACTAATGTTTCATTGTTAAATATTCAAACCATTTATGCAATATAAATCCCCAAAGTTGAGATCCGCCACCCTGTAAACTATTTTTATTCTAATGATCATATTTAGAGAGTTTTCTAAAGAGCTACATGCAGCGATGCCTTCATCCAGTGGATGATGTCAGTCATGTAGACACTGAACTAGATCCAGGCAGTTGGCGTCTTGTTCTTGAGAGAGAGTATGGGTTCTGTGTCATCGGTGTAGGCTCTTTCTAAAAATGTAACACGTCTCCGGCGATTATGAGGTGCTTGTGGGATGGGTATTGCTTTTGACATGTAGAAGATGTCTGTTCTTTTAATTGATATTTAGTCAGTAGCTTCAGAGTAGTTGACCTGATCTTCCTGGTTGGATTCCGAAGAGAATTGTATGTTCTAGAATGCAGGGCCAGGGGCAGCAAAGGTAAGACCCTCTCCTTTTATGTCTATTGCCAGTCAGTATGAATGAAGAGTGTGCCCACGAATGCAGTATACAGCATTGGCTCTCCATCTGGCCTGCTTCTTTTTTTAGTTCCTTTCTATGTTCTCGAACATTGGGAGGGTTTCATTTTACAAATGGCAAATCTTTCCCTCATATTCCTCTCAGTTAAGTAACATGCTACACTATGAGACCATGCCTGACTCTTGTAGTTTTGTTGCCAGTTAAATCAAGTGAGGTTTAGAAAAGTGGAGAGAGAAGTGATTTGTTTCATATTTCATTAATCGTATGACAGCGTACTGGGGCCCTATCTGCTCAATGGTAAGCATGGCTCAGTGGATTATGTGCTCATCACCAACGTTTCTGTGTGACATAAAAGTAGCAAGTTTGAGATCTGAAAGGGCTGGCAAAGCTCCTCACCCATGCAAGGTTGATGAATTGAATAGCAATACATTCAATGTTATTAGCAGCTGCAATTTAAAGTGTGAAGGCTTGACAAAAGCAGAGGCAGCAAGGCCAGTATTCTAACAAATATATATTATGACCATTGCTATTAGTTTATTTTAGATATTGAAGACTTAAGAGAAATCCTTGTGAAAACTCAACTCAGGACAAACTTCTGTGTTTTAATCTAAACTCCACACTCCTTTTCACTGATGATGTAGTACTAATAGCCAAGACAGAAACTGCTCTACAACAAACAATAGCTTGCAGTGAGTGTTATTGTGCTAATAGAATCTTGAGAGTAAATATCCATAATTATAATGTTTCGGTGTTGGTATTCAGTAAAATTCCGAAAATAAAAGCTTGTCCTATCAAATAGCCTTTTATATGTGCATATGACATATTAAAATTTGGCCTTTCTGGAATTGTACTCCTTTATTTTGCAGTAAACACAGTCAAAGGTAAAAGTGCCCTCTGAACAAATTAATTAGAGCCTTACTTCCCTTTTACAGAAGAGTGAGGGTGTTTCTTGCGAAGTCTGAATAACAATGTATGTGGCCAAATCCAGGGCTATGGCTATGTGTGTTGAGGAAACATGGGGCTAAAGGCTGAAATAAGTGTTACTCCTCAAAAATATATACTCTTGAAAATACAGATTCTGGCTGCAGGACAGAGGGCTGAGATGGGCAAGGTTTGTAATGGATTTTTTTAATGGGGATCAGGGTAAGTACTGATTTCCACTAGATGGGCCTCTGTCTGAAGTGGCAAAGTGGCAAAAATGATGTTTTGGAATATTACCCGGCGCGATTGCCACTAGCTAGACTATTTGCAAGCATTCATCATATTAACTTCTGGTTGTTTGATTGCCAGTAGTTTACCCGGAAATGTTAGGGGGCTGCCGCTTTCCAAGCCTACTACTGATAACGTTCTGAGTTCGAAAAAGTCATTCTTTTGCACTCATTTAAGGAGTACTTCGATGTGTGCAGATTTCCTACATTTTTGGTAAACTGGTCACTATATATTTAATATCCTGATCTGAACATTGAACAAGTTCAACGTCTTAGTGAAAAAAGAAAAACGAGAAAAAATGACAGAGGCATAGCAGACCAAACTCAGGGTCCCATGCCCAACTACCAAACCAAGAATGCATTTTGAGGGTGTCACCCCTACTGAAGCTATAATCCTGCCTTTCACACTGGGCCTGGTAGTTCTCCATGAGACTTCATGACTACATTCCTATACAACACAATGACCAGAAGTCTCTGCCATGGGATCACATATTTAAGTTTAATGACACTGCACATACTCCTCTCCTTCTCTGCTACAAGAAGCTTTGATGGTAGAGTTGCCAAATTGGAGCATTTTGGGCAAGGCTCCATGGTTCTAGTGCCCACCTTTTAGAAATCATTTTATCAAGTGATTAACAGCCCCATGCACTAAGCCCGAGTCAAAAATGGAGGATAGCATGCAACCAAGTTAATAGGGCGATCCGATTCATGGTTCTGGCTTGGCTCTAGGAGTCTGTGCCTAAACTGAGCCATGAATTTTTTTTGCATGTATATTATGCAACAAAACAAAACTTCAAAAACGTGTATTTCTTTAACACAAGGAAGGGTTTCACCTTAGTAAATCGGTTCACTGCATAGACAGAAACTATTTAAAAGTGATAGTTTTTACAATATTCATGTCTTGCCCCCGACAACGATGTCACTAATGAATTAAGGGGTAGGTCAGTAGTCATGTAATCCCTAAAGTGGGCTAGATTCTTATTACAGATGAAGCAACATTACTGTCTATTCAATCAAACATATAAAGTGCTTGTACAGCTCACATCTTGAACTCAACTATTTAAAAGTGTGTGCCTAAGTGATAACAAAGAAAAAGACCCTCTGTGAAATAGACCATTTGCCTAGGATCCCACAAATTGGACATGGACAGAAGCTGGTATTGATTGCAAGTTATCTGGCTTCACATGTTGAAATTCAGCCACCGGAAGGGTATCTCTGTCTCTCTCTGACTCTGTTTATCTTTCTCTCTCTCTCCTGTTTGTATCAAAGGTCAGTGTTTTGTCGTTCTTTCACTCTTGGCTCATGATGAGAACAACCAACACAGATAGCAGACCCAAATAAGGTCGCCCAGACTCAGCTATCAACCTAATAATACATTTATTTAAGGTGTATTTAAGAGGAGGTTTCACACCCTAAACAGCCTCCCCGAAGCTACACCACTGCATTTGATATTCTGGTGTGCTGATTCAGGGTGTCAGAATATGCAACAAGAAGCAATACTCTAGGGAATTCTTTGTGAACTAAATGCGCAGCATAAAAGTATCTCTTCTACAGAGCAAGACATTTCACTTCTCTATAATGTCCTATTTTAATTGTGAGTTAACTTTTTATGTTCTTTTCCAGTAATAGTCCAAAGGGTGGTTCGACTTGTCTCCATATGAAAAGAATAGCATGCTCCTCATTAGGTACTATGAAGAATTGCACATTTTCTAGTATTATCAACTCATTTCCAACAGACGTTTAGGTGTTAGCAAAAAGTGAACATTTTAATTAGGCTCACTACTCTTATGTAATTCATACTGGCATCATTTGAAGACAAACAAAAAAATATCCTTATATGATGACCTTGTCAGGGCGTCTATCTGTCCAAGCTGAACCCTATATCATTTTAAAAATGCTTTACTCCGTCCTGTTAATATTGCAATAGTTTGATAAAGACTGACAAAGCGTCAGGTCTCTTGGGTGACATTGAGATATACCATGCACCAACAAGCAGCAAATTATATTTTACCAGTGTTGGTATAGGTGATCAACCATGCTGTCATGTGGCTGTGATGCCATATATTTTTCAATAAAACCAAATGTACCTTGTGTGCTATCTCTCCAATATAGACTAAGCTATCAACACATCATCCCTAAAAACTAGGCCCAGATTTACTAACATTTTGTGTCATGCTTGCAGCACTATTTTGGAGCAGTCAGAACACAAAATGTATTTTGGAATTTATTAAGCCACTCAAATCAAGATTTGTGTGAGATTTTACCCAAAAAGTAACGCAAGGCAGCGTCTCACACTGCCCTGGGATACTTTGCATCCACGAGATGTCCCATCAATCCACCCATGTATTTTGATGCCAACCATGATTTAGTAAAGTCTTTAAACCTGGGCTTACGCTACAATGGTGGGTCTATCCAAGGATGGCGTGACAAGAAATGTCTTTATTTCTCCTAGTTACTTCCTCTTTGCATTTGTGCTGCACTTTGCAGCACACATAAAAAGAGAAACAAGCCTCTAAGAATAAATTTTGTGTAGGAAGGTATAAAGCACTGGCACCCTTGCATCATGGCGCTAGGGTGCCTGTGCTGGTGCTAGGTTGCCACAAGTGCACGACCACAAGGAGAGAGCAGAAATGTGTCGCATTCTAGTAAGAAATGCACATGTTTGCTCTCTCCATTTCACACAATGCAGCACAGCAGTTCCTTTGCTATTTTGTGTGAAAGTTTAGGAAATCTGGGCTTCGGTTTTTTACCCTGAAAAAATGAGTCCGTTCTGGTGGTGCACCAATGTAACCAACCCACTTCCTAGGGTCAAAGGCCCTGAACTGAGTTATTGGCCTAAGCCAAAGGCGAGGGCCTAAACTGGGGAAAGGGCATGTACCAACTGGTATAGCTTGCGGCACAAGTTCTAGGACATTACAACATACTACTGAAGGTAGAATGTTCTAAATTGAAAAAGGAGAAACAGAAAGACAAGCATAGGAATGCTGGAACAGACGGCTCAAACCAGCAATTATTAGCCCTAAACCACTTAATCGAAGGGCATTCCAATGTTCTAATAGACACTTAAGTTTCAGAACACTGAAATCGCTCTTCCAATACATTCAAATTAGAACTGGTGCATGGATTTTCTCTCGCTCTATGAAATGAAATGTGTATCATCCCCCATCTCACACCTTGAAATGGAGCCGGAAGCCATGTTTCTAGGATCAAGCTAATGCTGCCTTTTTGGTGTCAGAACTGGCAGCTGCATTGATGTTGGCAAATAATGGACCACTTCTCACAGGGAATCTGTCCTTGCGAAACACTTGCAATAACTTTAGGGTGTTAGAGATGTCTTGAATCCAAGAAAAAGACGCACCAAAAAGCAGATGCACTATGCTCAGTTGCTCATTCAATCATAGTACCCAGTGCCTGCAAGGCTTGATGGGCTCAGCTTGACACAGAAACGAAAACTGAGAGGCATTAATCTCAGATGAGCTTTCGTTTTAAAAAGCTTTCCTGAGGCAGAGAGGAAGAGTAAGGGATTACTGCGGCTGTCTCCCTGCTTGCATTTTTAATATTGCGGCCTTTACCGTTTTCTTTTTCCGCCTGATTTAATTAACAAGTAATCCAGTGTTTTATTAATCATATTACCAGGAGACTTGAAAGCTAATGCAAAACAGTTTTGTGAAGCACGGAAATGCGAAATACTTTGTCCCCAGGGTGCTTTAAATGGCAAAATAGAACATCATATGCAATGGGACAAATTTGACATGACAGATGAAAACTTCTTAATCTAAAAAAATGTCCCGGGTCAAAGCACTTATACTGTAATGGTTGTAGTGTGCCAACTCAATAGAAAAGGCAGAACGAAATGTGTTAGGGACTTCAAAAGCTGAAGTAGGTTGGACGGAGACCTCTGTAAGATGAAGGCTCGGGTGGCACTTAAGGGTTTATTGTGACTGAAGGTTTTATTGTTTGTGTTACACAACTAAGGGCTGCTGTACCCTACTATGGGCCTCATCCAGCTTGCTTTTCTTTTGTCAAAAAATCAATAATCAAGCGTCGTACCTCATCTCCCACATTTACAGGAGTGCCAGCTGGCAGCATCCTAACCCTTTAAAAGAACAAAGGATTGCTAGGCCACTTCTTATGTGACGCACAAGGGAAAACATCCGTGTTAATTGTGGCTCCAAAAATGTTGATGAAGGCAATGATGATGCAATGGGCTGTTAGACGGCCATGCAGAAATGACTATTGCAAAAATATAAAAAAAAAGAGAAAAAGTCTCTGTTGGCGTACTTACCAATCTTTCACGCAAGGTGGGCAGCAAGCAAATTGTGCAAAGACAAAAGTGCCGCAAACAGCAGCCACACACCTTCTAGTCGTTCACATTGTTCTTGAGCTCTTGCGCTAAATGTTTGGTTTGAACAGCATGTAATTATGCAATATAGCGTTATAATGTAATTTCTGGAATTTTGCCCAACTCATAAGTATGGGAATGATGTCAGATTATGCCAGCCTAAAGGAAATTTCTTTTGAGCGTAGTAATTTTGGAAGATGCATATTCAGGATATTTTTTTAAACAGAAATGGGCAGATTTACAAAACTGTCACCTAGCACAGCGCAGCAGTGAAAAATTATGCGTTGCGTATGGAGGAGAGCTCCATATCTACAAAGATATGGCTCTCTCCTCCCCTCTCCCAAGCGCTGCCGCAGAGTTTAGCTGCTGTGCACCACACAAGCACACCTTTGCGCCATAGTGCAAAGGTGTGTGCAGGAGTCTAGCTTAGGTGTTGTAATGGAAGGGTACCCTCCAGTGGTCAATAGTATTTTTTACTATAATTTGAGCATTAATCATTGACATGATTTTCATACATTTTCAGGGCGACGAATAGGATTGACATACTGGGTCAAAATGGACTTATGTAAGTGACTGACGATACTAATTTCCCTGCTTTCGATTGTCAGCTGTTATAGGCAAGAACACTTTGAGTTTGTATGTGGAGAAGCATTATTATATTACGTCCTGAGGAAGCGTCATTGGATCCTTTGTGGACCGGATAGACGCGAAACATGTCGACCCGATTTTTGAGGGGGGTCTTGTAGTTCTTGACTACCCATTTACGTGAGAGTGGTCAAACATTATATCGACCTAACTCTCCCGGTAATTGTTTTAATCTTGGCCTGCTCCCTGCACTAATAAAGATAAATCTTATAGAGAGTTTTTGAGCCAATTTTACCCTTGGTTTATTTTTCTCGCTCTCCTTACTTTTCCCCCGACTCATCTGCGGGATAGTGTGGCATCATCGAAAAAGAACTCCGGGAAAGAGCCCCCCGAAAGGGTGGTGCCCGTCAGACATTGCAGCGCCAGTCTGACGAGGAGCTGGTCCGATGATGAAGCATGACACCCATTTGGGTGTGTGAGGACCCTTGCTCCTATTGAATAGGACTCCCTATTGAATAGGACCTCCTAGGACTCACCCTGTTTGTTTCTTCTTGCTCTTTAGGAACAGTGCATTATATTATTAGTAACTGTTATTGGAGGATATGCACTGGACCTTTAATTCCTCCTAATCCCATTATTTTTTGATGGATAAAGGGTTACTACAAGCATAGTGACACGTGTCCCAGCATGTTGGAAAACTACAACTTGACTGGTCACCAGTTGACTGGTAATTTTTGGGTGTTAAATTGTTAGCAACCCAGTGAATTATTTGCCCAGACAGTATGCCATGTGTAAAAATCACAAAATATTGAAGTGCTGCCATCACAAAATGTGCCACATTATGCCGCATAATAATTCTTTTCTTGACACATAATTTAGTCAACTCTGCAGCATAATTTGGTGCTTATTTGCCACATAATTCTAGTGGACCAGGTTATATTTCACTCTCTAAAGCGCTAGCATTTCCACCCCTCTTGGAGTAGGATTGACCAGGCAGTTAAGCAACAACACCTCGATTCACAAAGTTTTTCATTAAATGCGTATTGTTCTGGGAAATTCCACCCTGTGTTACTCAAACCACTAATAAGTAAAAACTAATCACAGAAAAAAATGTTATGATTCATCCTTCAAAAAACGCTAATTTGAATATTAGAGTTTCCTGTCTGGGCAAACATTTTTGGTGATTATTACAACACACCCAATACAGGTCACATGCTAAACACTGTGGAACCGAAAGAGATGTGAGCAGAAAACGCAAAAGACTTTGCTTCTCTTTGATTGATTGGTTTATGTCTTTGTAAAGTTCAATACTCCCTATACAAATGACCTTAGTAACTAAATCTTAAGTGACTGACTTGAAGATGCCTTAGTGGTCAACCGAATATGGAAGGGGAATGATGTCCAAAAAGATAAGAGAAGGAAAAGAGCTGGAACTAGAATAGAACCGTACATACCCAACGATGGACAGAGTGAGGGCCAAGAAAAGCAATTATACTGGGATAAAGGACTTGGAGGTGAAGGTACCAGGAAATGCAATTTTTCAGATAAAGGGAACTCTCAGCCTTAAAATGATCTATGAACCAGAGAGAGATCCTCTTTTGAGACCCCAGATGCAGCTCCAAGTCAACAAGGTTCCCGAACCATCACCCGGGCTAGACTATTTCACAGATAGGGGTCCTAATTTATAAAGCTTTTTTTGTGCCTTAGTTTCTCTTAGGTAGGGAGAATCATTTAGTCATCCTCCTGTATTGTTGCAAGCGCACCCTATTTTAATGCTATTGAATACATGAATGAGGTTGTATCTGGTTTGTATTGCAGTATCGGTCCCGAATTCTTTGTAAATTATTCCAAAATTTTCACACTCCTTCTGGGTCAAGACAAAGCGCAGCCCATTGCGCCCCTCTGGGTTTTTCAGATACTGGAATTATCTCATGAATGCACTAGAATGTAGATTCTTAATTTATTTACCGATTATTTAATCTCAGAATTTCTTGAGTTGATTTACTCTTTGTTTTGTAGCACTTTGTACTAAAATATCTTCAATGTATTTTGAGCTGATGGTACCTCGTCAGGGGGAAACACTCAAACACAACAAGTCTACAGAAAAAATATGTTGTTTGGTTACTAAAATAGGATACTGTGCATCTGAATGATGAATGTTGCAATTTTACTAATTTCAAAGTCTATTTTCACCCAAAGACCACCACATTATAGCATCCTGTGCAGAACGTCTGTAAGAAAAAGATATAAAAGTGAAGACTCAAAACATCTCCCTGGGGCGTTAAAATAAAACTGTCTGACTATCTTGGCGTCACAAAACATTCACAAAAAACGGTGCTCTCCTCAACTACGTCTACCACCATCTAGCATATAAGATGACGTGGCCCCTCAAAGTTGTGCCTGGCAATCCAACCTCCTAAATGACTCCAGTACATAGACAATGTAATAAGATATACCGGAATCTTAACCAAACAACCATAGAGAAAATCAGAGCGCAACGTCACCATGCACAGCTATGCTTTTGAGATGTTGGTGCCCCCTCAGTACCGTATACGAGATAAAAGGCCTTGAACTTTTAGGCGTACCACCCTTTGTCATGTCACGTGATGGAGATGTGGTAGTTAAGTCCCAGCGGCTGCCCAAATACATAAACCCCATGTTGAAGTTGTGTGTGTAGATGTATATAACAGTCTGCATGTTCTAGTTGAGCTTCCCTTTCTGGAGTGACATATTTTCTTGACAAACAACATTTTGACAAGAAGCAGGCTTACCTATAATATGCATGCGATACATATAATGCCACAGGTTTTTGTCATAAGAACACAAAGTTCTCCCATTGATTGAACACCATGGGCCTAGAAGGGGAAACTTTCCCCTCATAGATAGGACTATTTTTTATGTAAACCATCCAAAACTACATATAAGTGAACAGATAAACAATTATTCAGTTGATGTCATTATCTTTGCATTTTTCCTTCTAATAAATTGAATCCTTTTTTTGTTTTTTTGTTCTCATGGGGGCAAGTATTTGTATGGCTGATCCTTTAATTGGTGTGACTTGAAAGCAAACCCCCAACATGGACGGATAGGAGATAAGATAACCCTTCTATCTTATGTGATGAGACTGATAATCTTATCAGGATACTCCAAGTAGGATGATCTGTCTGTGTTTTTCTTTGGCTGAAATTGGTCACGGATATCCAAACAATAAGAATTTGTATGATTGCAACAATCACAAACTGTATGGATCAGTGGTAAGTGTTTCAGCGGCTCATTATAATAAGTAAAATATGCAGCATATTGTTGATGAAATTAGATGCATTACTGGGCTAATTTGTAGGAGGATTTGTGTTGTATGGATTGACTGGTTGGGTCACGGCAATGGCTACATATATATTTTGTGTGTGTAGCCATTGCAACGATCAAGAGGCATGTGCTATTTGATGTAGAGGCTCCTGCAAATGTGCTGAGACTGTGAATTATATCAGTGCTCTCGGCTTCGGATCATGTTCTTATGGTTTTCATTATATGTGAGATTTGAGGCAGATACACTATGGGCCTCATTCTGACTTTGGCGGGTGGCGGAGGCCGCCCGCCAAAGTACCGCCGTCAGAATACCGCTGCACGGTCAAAAGACCGCCGCGGTAATTCTGAGTTTCCCGCTGGGCTGGCGGGCGACCGCCAGAAGGCCGCCCGCCAGCCCAGCGGGAAACCCCCTTCCACGAGGATGCCGGCTCCGAATGGAGCTGGCGGAGTGGAAAGGGTGCGACGGGTGCACTTGCACCCATCGCGATTTTTAGTGTCTGCTATGCAGACACTAAAAATCTTGGTGGGGCCCTGTTAGGGGGCCCCATGACACCCGTTACCGCCAACCAGGTTCTGGCGGTCAAAGCCGCCAGAACCAGGCTGGCGGTAAGGGGGTCGGAATCCCCATGGCGGCGCTGCCTGCAGCGCCGCCATGGAGGATTCCTCAGGCCAGGGGAAAACCGGCGGGAAACCGCCGGTTTCCCTTTTCTGACCGCGGTCAGAATTGGCCTGGATGCACCGCCAGCCTGTTGGCGGTGCATCCGCGGTCCCCGGCGGTCCATGACCGCCAGGGTCGTAATGACCCCTTATATTTCATGGTGACCAAAATAGCTTGATTACTAGCAAAGTATGTTGATGGGAACAGTTGCACCTGTAACCTCAAATGCGGCAGAATTTGTAGTATTCGGGGTTCATATTTTGGTTAGGGAAATGGCTCTTGTTACTAAGCGGGCCCTGACCTAGCTGCAAGTCTACCTTTCGCTCCATCAGGTGTACGTAGCATGCCATATTTCTGGAGATTTGAGCATTTAGTGGGGACCTGAAAAACTATTCTGTCAATATGCACAAGGATGCATGCTTACAGCATTTGGATCCTAGGGGCCAGATTTAAGGGAAACTGAGAGTGCGCATCACTGCATCAAATTTGGCAGCATCGCGCACTGGCATTTTCACAATGCAGGGATGCACCGTATTTAATAGAATACAACGTACCCCTGTGTTTCTCTCTGCACCGGTGCTGGTTTTGCTTCCGAACGCCAACGCAGTAACCCTTGCACTATTGTGCAAGGATGTCTGCATTGAGGGGAAGATTGTTTTTTGTGCAAGAAGGAACAGCTTCCTACACAAAAACAATCTTAAATGGCGGTTTGCTCTTTCTATGTGTACTGCAGCATGCTGCACACATAGAAAGAGTAAAACAAAAAGGAGAAATGAAAGCATTTCTCCTTGTTGTGCCCTGCTGACGCCACACGTGGAGTGGCATTAGATTTTGGTGCTGCCTCAGCTTTACAAAAACTCATAAATCTGGGGCAGCGTCAAAAAGAAGTGGGTGTTGCTGTAGCACGCCCACAGCAACACTCACTGTACACCCCGTCCATGCAAAGTGCTGCGTGTGAAGGGGCCGTATTTACAAGGTGGCGTTAAGCCACAAAACGTGGCTTAACACCACCTTCTAAACACGGTGCTGTGGACAGCGCCACCGGAGCCTCACAAAAACTGATGATCCAGTGGCGCTAGGGGTCTTAAATATGCCCCTAAGTTTAATAACCTGACTTATTTTCATACACTGCAATTTCTTGGGCGTGTGCACTATAGTGTTATTTCAGTCACATTCCATGCAGAAGTAACTGCAGCACTGGGGAAAATACCACTACATAATAAACAGGCTGACATAGGGACACCATGTACTGAGGTCAAACCCAGAGTCTGTTTATAGTGTCATGCAACAATGCATAGTTTCACAAAGCATGGCGTGTGTTTCATGCTTGATTAATTTTCATTGGCGCATTTCTTTTGATGACAGTCTTATCTGGAGACAAATGCCTGCTTTTCGTTTGTGAATAGAAGTGTACATTTGCTTTCAATAAATCATGGAAAGAGGTACGTAGATATTTGTGACACATACACTGCATAAATTGTAACCAAGGACTTTTTTAGAGTCCTCTTCCTTTTGTTCCACAGGTTGATAGGCAGATTGCATTTGTCCTGATGAGACCCGGAGATTGAAACATGTGTAAAAACATTTATGATACACCTGATATTGTCACTTGATTGCTCAAAATGGAGACATGAAATTTCCTGATAAACCTCCTCTGTTGCTTACTGTTAACAACATACACTTACATTTTGTATTTGTAATTGAATTTGGGAACATTGTATTATGATGTTCCCGCCGGGATGACTGGTGGGAACAGTGCTACGATATTGGTCTCAGCTCCCTTAAGGGAGCTGAGGTCAATACCACAGCACAATAGCATCCTCAGAATGGGCACTGTCTGCAGATAGTACGCATTCTGAGGGTGTTGGACAAGGGGGCCCCCAGCACTGTGTTTCCACCAGCCTTTCCATGGCAGGGTTGTTGCCATGGAAAGGCTGGTGGAAACAGGAGTTGTTATCAACATGGCAGCGCTGAGTTCAGCACCACCATGGCTTACCACGAGCCTGACTGTCATCAGCCCATCTGGATTCTTGTTCCCAGCGGTGGTACCCAGGCGGTCTGACCACCAGGGTCGTAATGTGGGGGTCAGACTTCCTGGAGTGCGGCAGTCCGAATGTCACCCCATGTCTGTTGGTTCTTGGATTGTCAGACTTGTAATGAGGCCCTTAGTTTCTAAACCTTTTCCATGTTCACTTTATCTAAAGTTTAGACTGGGGATTTTACCACTATCCTCTTTTGCCTGTTCTTGGCTTAAACACAGAGGCATGACAAATCTGTGTCTGCTAGGCTGCGAGACAGTCGAAAACATTAAACGTTTTATTTTTGTTGGAAGGCATATAAAAAACAACATTCACAATGGATTAAACCCCTTGCAAACGCTGTGGATTTAAGGATCAACACACAGCCTTGAGGATGTGCAAATCCAGCACACGTGATCCCATTGTGTTTTAAGTTGCAGTTATTTGTCGGCAATATGGCACTTTAGATCTAAGACTCTAAAAAGAAGTAAACATGGTTATTGTACTCATTAGTTTAGCCAACTAAAAGGCACTTTATCAGTCTTGCGGGACTTGCCTTGTTTCCAACATATTTATTAAGTGTATAGTGAGAGATATTTCTTCTGGACCAAGCCCCCTTTGTCAACTTTTTGGTTTCAGGTATTGCCACATAGCTCTGGGAATGAGTAAAACTAACACATGGGAGTCCCATAGTGCTCTTACCTTTTGAGTGGTTGCCAATGTGGCACATGAGATCAAATTCTCTGTTAAAGAAGCAAACGTTGTTTTTGAAATATATTTGGCATAATACGCCTAAAGGCACTTATTGGTCTGAGGGGCTGTGGCCTGCTGCTAGCAAATCTTATTTTTTTCTTAGTTTGTATACCTTTATTTTTGACCTAATGAAATGTATTTTAAAGAAACTAAGTTTTTACTCATTTTTATGAATAAATGATTATGTAATTGTTAGCTCTTACTTCATTGATATGAATGTCATATTTTATACCTTTAATGGCACAATGGAGCCAATCTCACAAATGTCTTGTATCATGTCATTATAATTTACTCTGGTTCCATTTTGGGCATTTGGGCTAGTCCTGATTTACGTACCAATAATTAATTTCACAGGCACCTGCTACAAGTTTGTTATAATTGATTGTAAGCCTTTGGTTAGAAAGTTTGCCACTTTATCTGTGTTCAGAGACCCACATCATAGCCTGGCTCTGTTGCAGATTTCAACGTCAGCACTGATTGTGTGCTCTTAAAATATATAACTTTCAAATTTATATAAAAGTTCTATTGAAGTGGGTTGTTTTCTCCATGGTATTGCTAGGAGGTCCATGAGTCAGTTATGATGATGATGAAGGTGAACAAAGGTATGGGTTTAGAGTTTGGCAGATAGGTTAGTCCATTGCAAATTAAACAGAGTATACTGTTGGCCAAACCCTTGGTTTGTCTGCTTTAAAGTCAAGCGGACTGTGAGTTGTCTGTCAATGGAATCCGTATCAGCTCTGTTGGTAAATTAATACCTCAGACAGTCTAACAGAGTAGGGACCCTTTTTAGGGTAGACAGTGTTATGTATGTTTTTTTCCTGTCACGTACTGCCAGGTAAAACCTGGTAGTGACAGAGAGATAAATATTAAAATAACCCTCACACCCTGTGAGAAGGCTAATGTCCCTGGAAGGACACACTTAGAGTTTGGGGGCCATTAATTCTTTATTTGTAAAACAAATCTGGGAAAGTTTGCCTGCTAGTCTGGAGGCGGTTTTGGGGTGTGCAGTATGTGACGTCTCTCTCACACACACATATATATATATATATATATATATATATATATATATATATTAATGTACAGCTATATCTCTAAACTGTACTCACCAGTGTCCCAGTGTCAGAGAGATGGGAAGGAATCAGCAACAGTCACTGATTTTTCAGAGTCAGTCTTTCTTTCACCATTTTGAGTGGACGACTGATGAAATACAGTGAAAAGAGTGTTTGGTAATAGACTTCCCAGGGCGCTGGACAGTCACCATGTGTCCTTTGGTAGACACCACTCGAAAAGGTTCAGCATCATAAGGAGCATCAGATTTTCTTTTAGGGATCTGTTAAACAATCACCTTTTCTAAACCAGAGGTCCTTTACATGTCACCCCTTATCTGCATAAGCTTTCATTTTCTGTTTGGTAACCAAGTCCCATGTATGAATCACGTTTTCACTTTGATTTCTTTTGATGGGCCACTGAGATAACTTGGTTGTCGTTGCTCTCCTGAACATCCAATTGCAGGACTTTCACCTGTAGTTGAGTGGGATGTTGATTGATAAGCTTGTTGAATGGAATTCAATACTGTTTCCAAATTGAGCTTCTCAAGGGTTGCCCTGTGCACTGCTTTCTTTAGTGTACTCATAAAACTATCTGAAGAAGTCCATTGGTCTGTGGCCATAAAAGTGTGATTTTCTGATGCTGTAAGTTTGGATGTTCTAGAAATTGTATAAATTCTTTACTATTGAAGGGTGGACCATTGTCAGACAATTGCTGGTGTAAACCATGTTGCAAAAATGCCATCATGTTTTTCGATTAATTGTTCACGAGTCATTGATGAGAAATCTTCAACCAAAGGAAAACATGAGTTTCACAGTCACCATTAAGTGATGCCATTATCAAGTGGATCAAGGAAATCAATGGTTATCATCTCCCAGGCATGTTTAGGGAGTTCTGACATGTACAGAATATTGTGAGTAAAGGCAATTGCATATGGGACAGGCCTTGACTTCTTTTTCAACCCTTTCTTAGTAGGGAAACCAAACTCGGTCTCACTGAGCACTCCTTGTGGCTAAAATACCACAATGTCTTTTGTGAGCCATTTCAATCAGTTTTTGTAGCAGACTCTCCTGAATGAGAATCCTAGATCCTCACAATATAATCACTTCCTAAGTTATGGACTATTCATCTTTGACATTTTTGTTTTTTGATATTCACTGTCATTACTGTGAGGTTGAATGTGTTTGTTCCACGACTGATGTGTAATTATGCCATTTAACTTAAGCAGATCACTATCATGACTCTTGGCAATGACAATCTGCAGTATCAGGTCATACCGCCATCAGAAAGGGTATGGTGAAAGAATTTTAGTTTTGTTTAGTTGTACTCACACTTGTCTGCACTGAAAACTCAGACCTGCATCACTGAGTAACTGACATACTTATGTGAGAGCTCTATCGTGCTCCTGCTATTTATCTCTGAAAAGTATTATTTCATTGCCATATTTGAATGCATTCACAACAGACTGAATGATGTGTTGAATGATGTCTTGGAAAAGTTCAGCAGCCGATGACACACTAAAGCTAAGGCCCTTATTTAAGAAACTAAGGCCCTTACCAGCTATGATGCACCACTGTTCTTGCGCCCCCCATTACAGGCAGCTAACAACACCATGGTTGTGCCCTCTGTCAATATCACTCACCATGGCAGTCATTAGAACAGTAGCATCAAAATTGTTGACGCTATAGTGACGTTTTGCTACTCTAGCATAAAAAATGTTGATGCTAGTGCAGCAAAGTGCAAGAAGGCCCATAGGTTACTATGGGAGCATCATTGTTATGCCTGCTGTGAGCAGGCATTAAAAATGTCACCAAAAAATGGTGCAGTGAAATCTTTTAAATGTCACAGCCCCATTCATGGGGGCCTCTTATTGACGGATCGTCCCCCCCTTATATACATTGTGCCTGATGCAGGCATAATGTGGCACAAGGGGTTACAAAGTGGTGCAATGCATGCATTCTGCCACTTTGTACATATGGCATGGCAGAAAAGCCACCTTAGCACTGCCTTAGTGCAAAACAAATGATGCTATGACAGCGCTAAGGTGGCACTAGGGGCTCTTAAATATGCCCCTAAATTATTTATATCTAAACAAACCAACATGTGTAGGAAAGGTTGTAATGTACCTGCAGATTTATTCAAGTTCCAACTGATGATAACCTTTATTCAAATAAAGTTGAGGAAAGACCATGGAACCATTCAATTGCTTTATCATGTCAGCAATGTGTGGCCCTGGAAGTCATTCTCTTTCAATTGCTGTTTCTGCCTGGCACATGTCAACACATATTCACCCAGCTCCTTCACTGTCTATTTTGGGCACTACTACAATGGAAGGAACCCATTGTGTTGGCCCAGTGGAACACTCAATAATATCATGCTTAAGTAACAATTCAAGTTATTTTTCAATACCTTCTTGTACATGAAAAGCAACTTGTCTTTGTCTCTGAGCAACAGGACGGGCATCCTTATTAAAATGCAGCTATACTTTCATAGTCTTTAACTTTCCTAAATGATGAAACAACAAAGGGAGCTGACTCACTATTTCATGATGAGCATTCATGTTGTAATTCACAGAAGTCAGTCCTATATCAGCTCCTCTGTTGAAACTGAGCAAACAGCCACTTGTAGCTGTACCTTGAAGCACATAGATCAGTGCTTATACCTCCGTTTTCTTATGTTTTACTTTCGTTGTAAACTAACCTTTACTCTTCATGGGCATTGATGCAGTTCAAGTGCACACTTTGGTCTTTGAAGGCTTAAGCCACGGTAATGGAGACAGTTCACTGTGCTTCTCTTCAGGCATTATCTATATTGGTGCACCACTGTCGATAATGAAAGGTTTTCAGCATGCATTTCTTTTTAATGTAATCTTTGGACAGTGTTTGTATGATTTTGTTGCTTTGAAATGTCGATTTTTCTTTGCCTGACATTTTTCTTCACATGCAACTAGTCCGACATGTGCACATTTCTTTGAAGTAAACACCGACATGGCACAATCACTTTCTTCACTTTCACCTATTATTGAGGCAGAAAAACTGTTTGATGAAGATTTAGATGACCATGAACTTCATTCAGTATCTCTGTACTTCAACTGATCTCGCCTCTTGGCCTTGTGGGCATGTATCAAATGTGGCTTCTGAAACTTTCTTGCAGCCTTTTTGCCTTTGTGCAGTGATGCAGTTAGTTTTTCCATTGCTTTACACATTGTCACAAAATTATTCTCTTTACCACAACCTTTTCATATCTGTCCAAATGTCGGACATCTTTCTTCATATGAAAACAAAAATTCACATTTGAAACACAACTCCTTTTTACACGTAGACATCACTTTGTTTCCTTTAGCCTTTTGTTTTGACTTACTTTTCACACTCATGACTCACTTACTCCTGGTTTCTCTGGCCTCCATGAAGCAGCTTGTTTCCTAGTATGTTTCTCAGCTCTGAAGCTATCAACACACGTTCCAGACTATGGATTTTACTCAGCATTCATCATCTGAATGAATCAGACAAGCAACTATGGATCACTCTAAGCTGCATGACTTTTCCATCATTAAATTAATTCAACTTACAGTGTTTGATGAGTGTGTTGAGTCTTTCCACAAATTAATCAGTTGTTTCACCAACTCTATGACATTCTTGACTGAAAATGAATCGTTCATAATCAACGTTTGGTATTGGATTGAACTTGAGATTCAATGCATTCTTAATCTGACAGTATGTGACGTCTTCTTCAGTTCTCAGCATTTTTTTCATGACTTCTTTGGCACCCTCACCAGCAAAGTCTTTGAGATATTTGATAATCTTTCTGTTATCTGTCTCTTCAAGTGCCTCAATAAAATCTTCAAATGTTTCTATACAGGCACTTCATTTATCCCCCATGTTGTGCTTTTTGGTGGGATCAGAAAGTAGTCGTTGTTTCAGGAAAACTGCAGCATTGTAAACTGTGTGGAACTTACTGACATTGAGACTAGCTTGCTCCCTGATGTTGTAGGATGATCATGTTTGTTCAAGCACTCTTTAATGTCTTTTGAGATGTGAGCTTCAGGATTGTCTTGAATGTTAGTTTTAATGGTATCTTCTTTCTTAGCTGCCATCTTCAAGTTTCAAGAATCCAACTGTTGTCTTAAATTATTTTCTCTTGGAAGACCTATGAAGTTGTTCTGAGCCCCATTAGGCAGCTTGATGAGCAACTGCTTCAGGTATGGACAGCTCTGTAAGAACAACCCAGAACGCTTCTCCTGAGGTCATTTCCTTGACTGCTGTGATACAATGACTCTCTTTATCCGGCACGGTAAGTCATATAGTTCATCATTTTTACAGTTCATGTTGCATTTTTTTACACCTGGTTGAGCTCTGTCTTGCAGCACTTCTGTTTGCTGCAAGAGTTGATAAATGATAATTCTCTTTAGCTGTGCTTTGTAAAACTGGTTGAATCTGCCGTCAGCGTTAGTACTGTATACAATGTATAACTTTATTTTGGGTGGCAGCGCTGTACCTTTTTTTATGATCTTGGTCGTAGCTTCGTGACCAACGATGCATAGACTTCTTGACCAACGATGCATAGACTTCTTGGTGAGCCTTTCTTTCCATTTGCAACCTTCACACCGGCTGGAGTTGCACTTTGACTCTATATGTGCCAACCATCAACTTGCCACTTTGAAGAAGGCACACATGTATACACGAGCAGTTTGCTTGGACCATGGCAAACTCTCCAGGAGAGCACTTTCTTCTTCTTCGAGTTGCTTACTCCCTATCTCATCACCAGATGTGGTGCCTTCCCCATCCTGGGTAGCTCCCAATGACTAAGCTACACATGGAGTTGTAAATCACAATTATTTATTCCTCTGTGTGTACCTGTGAACTCTAACATTCTAAACCAAACTCTCATTACATTCTGTTCTAGCGATTACATCACACTGATACAGATAGAGTGTGCTGGAAGCCAGAAAGGTTCCTCTCTAAATCATGCATGACAGTACACTGTATTAATGGATCAGCTACATGATTTTCTTGGAATAAGCATTCTAGGATTGCTCCTTTTTTGTCTCTTTTAGTTTGGCAGTGTGAAATATCTGGGGCTTCCTGCACTTCCGTGACTTCTTGGTAGTCTTCACTGTCCTCTTCCCCTCACAGAGTTTTGCCTTTTGATCTCGACAGATGACAGTAAGGTGTCTTGTGTGGTTGCTGGGAATATGTTGGAATGTTTGGTGCAGCCAATCAATCTTTCCTCTGAACAGCTGATTAGGTTCATGTGGGCATAGATGTCGAGGTCCATGATTTCCTGATCTGAATATCTTCTTGCTAGTACTGCTTGCATGAAGTGTTTGTTTTGCTTCATTTTGGATGAGATCCCTGATTAGATCCACTGAGCAGCTAATCTGGAGCCCATCTCAATGACGCACACTCCTGTTTGGGGTATCTTTAGTTGTGAAGGTGACGAATGTTTGGTGGTCCCAAGCTTCTGTGGACAAGGTTTCTTGTAGACGTATGACGGCATGTGTTGTCAGCAAAGAAAGAAACTCAGGATCTCCCAGTTAAGCCTTAATCCTCTGATATTCCATTAGAACAGAGACCATGTTCAGCAAGCTACCTTTTTCCATGTCTTTGCCGTTGTCACTGTTAGTCAGAAACTGTGCTATTGCCAGCTAATGCACTAACTCAGAGAATGTTCAAGCTAATAGTGTGAGATGTAAATAGAGAAGTGTTTTTTTAAAACAGACAGTCACCTCTGCTGTGGGCCAGCGCACCAATTGATTAGACAACCACTGAATAATTGAGTGCTCCGGATGTTAAGTGCTACATGTGTTCACATTAGTAGGATGGATGTGTCAGACCAAATGACCTTTCCTAGAAAATGTTTTTCAAAGAAGAAAAAATAAGAATCAGAAGGTATTTTTAATGCGTTTAATTTTCTAACCCTAGGTAGTGCAGATATTCCGCACGCTGTATGAGGAAAAGCAGATGTATATCAGAAATGTGGGAGTCACTTACATTTTCATCCATAACCTCTAAAAAGGTAACCTTTCAACTGCAGGTGATGCTTACATGTGGATTTTCTGTGTGTAAGGCACACAGATATTAATCTATACAATCTGGATTCCTATGCATCCTGGGTTGTACGGTTATTTTGTAGACTCCATCCATCTCAATAAATAGCACCTTAAATGCAAGCCCTGGAAACAAAATTCAAACCAACCCCACTCCCTTCCCCCTCTCTCTATAGATCTCTCTTTCCATTCATCGACTCTCAAATGTAATTAGGAGAAAAAACAGTAAAAAAGGCAAAACATACAGAATTCAGTGTCTAAATAACTATTCCTCATGTTATGTCTCATTTGCAAGTTAACAATTCAGAATAGGAGGTATTTGTGGCATGCGGTA
The DNA here is from genome assembly GCF_031143425.1 of Pleurodeles waltl. Classification (NCBI taxonomy): domain Eukaryota; kingdom Metazoa; phylum Chordata; class Amphibia; order Caudata; family Salamandridae; genus Pleurodeles; species Pleurodeles waltl. The sequence continues at coordinate 884,560,339 of NC_090438.1, read as the reverse complement.
AATACCCCATCGGGGGGGGGGGGAGATGGCATTTACCATGTGTTGTAAGTATGTCACCTATTCTGCCTAATTTGTAATGAGGACTTAAAGTATTAAACTTACATGTGCGAGTCTCTTCCCACAGAAAGATACTAGTAGGAGAAGGGCAGTTTGAGTACTTTAATAGCACTATTATAGTACTACTAAACTTACAATAGGCTCCATTGTTTTTCTCCCTTAAAGTTTACCATTGCCATCAACTATTCATTTTTTTGCTTGTGATGTTTGGCACACAATGATTGGTGTTATGATATATTGAACTCAGGCTAATGGCTATTAGTGCGAGCCTAGCTGGTGACCTGGTTACAAACCATACGTAACAGAACAAAACTTACCGAAAGGAAAAGATATAAAGAAAAATGGAAACAGCAAACATTAACCACGCTACGTATGTCTGTTAATACAAATGTAATGGTAAACAAAGTAATTATGATTCACTGCATCCGTTTTGTAAAATTACTTTTTTACTGGGCAATCTATAACAAACTTTTATTCCCTTTTCTTAATATGTTAGGCATTTGCAATTTTTCATACTATTTCTATTTATAGCAGAAATAGCAGCTGATGACTTACAAGTTCCCAACAACACCCTTTGTCCTGTTAAAACATTAACATCGACTGGGTGTTAATGTGCAAAGAGGTTTTGCTTAGCTGATATTTGCCAGCATAAAGTGTAGCAGTTTGGTATTGATTCAGCACCTCTGAAAGTGGTGTGAAATTTTTAGACAGGCTCCAAGATTAAGCCATGCTAAGAACAGTTTTAGAAATGAGGTGCAGGCCATTTAACAAGATCTCTAACTGAAGTCTTGTAAATATCGTACTAAACCGCAGTTCATGGGGGTTAAAACATTTTGGAGTTGCCATTATGGAAACTCATTTCAAGAGCTATGCTTTGTTCTTTCTTCAGGGTAGACCTTGTTATTTCCATACAACTCTACCACATACAAGCTTTTCTTGATACTCTATGACATATGACATAAGTTAATTTGTCATGGTGGCATTAGAGTCTTTATTGTGATAAAGGCTGTATTTGTATTCGCCAACAGTACAGTGCACAGTACTTTACAAACAGCTTGCACCAATTTGCACCTTAGGTTTACATTTTCATTGTTGCCAATACATGATAAGACCACTGACAAGCTTTACCATTGACGAATTCAAATACCATCCACACAGATCTCTTTACGAGATACAGCCCCTTTGACAAATTCGAATACCGCTGACACAAAACATTTTTCTATACTGAGGCCGATGTTTAGGAGGATACTAGTTTGCAGATTCTGCACAGTATGAAACTCTCCACTCGAGCTCATGGAGGTCAATTCAGCAAAATGTCAGAGGCAGTGGAAGTGACATTACACTCTTTGACTCCTTCCCCTCTTGACTTCCTAGGAGTAAACTCACATATCCTTTAACCCTGATGACATCACACAATTTTTTTTCACGTGATGATTGAATACTGATATTGCAGAAAGTGACATCATTGAACGTTGAAAACTCACAATAATAGCAATATAAAGCAAATAACGAGAAAATATACTGAAACAGATAAAACTCGGTTTATGTGACTAAGGAGTGCAGCTATGATATTGTAAAAGTGCATGTATGATAGCATAAGTGCTGGGCGGTCTTTGGCCGGAAGTACCGCCGTCACATTCCTAAGTGCAGTCATAATTGGTCAAGCACAACCATAGTGGTACATGTCAAATTGTAAGCATAGGAGAGCATGTTTGTAGAGCCTACTTGCAGGAGATCAAAAATGAAATGAAAATGAAATACCATGGCCTAAGGGATTTGTGCAGTTGAGGAAGTAAGAGTTCACCTACTCAGTAATGATTTATTAAAACTTCTCCAACTTCGCCTACTTCAAATCCTGATGGTCTTGTTTAGAACACTTGTAATATGACAGACAGGATATCCGCCATGTTTGTAAACAAAGGCCCTCATTATAAGATTGGTGGTAAAAAAACACCTACTGCCGCGGCGATGGCCGTCAAAAGACCGTTGCCGCGGACAAGCTGTCTGCCATATTATGACCACAGCTGGATTTCCGCCAAACAAATGGTGGACATCCGGCTGTGGCCATACCGGCGGATGGCGGTACGGTGGTGCTTCTACCACCAGCAGCGCCATGCCAGTAGACTGCCACCATCCGTATTATGACAAATAATATGGCCTGGCGGTGTTCTGCTGGCAGACGTTGCTGGTGGTAGCAGCGCCCTGTCCAGTCTCCTGCCGGAGGACCCCCTGGATCCAGGAAAGTCGGTGTGTGAATGTATGTGTATGCGTAAATGCAGGTGTGTGATGAGTATTGAATGCTGGGGCATTTACGGACACGTGAGTGTGTGTATGTTGTGAAATGTGAATGCATGTCTGCATGTATGTTTGGACGTGTGTGCGGATGTGTGTGTGATTGGATGTATGCATATGTGTATGTATGTGTGAATGAGTGTGTGTTTGTGTGTGTGAAGAGGGGGCGTGGATGTAAGGGATGTGGAGGGTAACTGGAGAGGTGGTGGGGACCCATATCAGTAACAGGGAAGGAATTCCCTGTCACTTATATGGCCTACCGCCTTGGTTTTTGTGGCGTTACGAATGCCACGAAAACCGTGGCGGTAGGTGTGGTCATAATCCTGCAGGCAGAACAATGACGGCTGCCGGGCTGGAGATAGATATCTCCAGCCAAGCGGCTGTTACTGCCGTGGCGGTCGGAGTGGTACATTTGCGGGTTTGCTTCAGCCAACTCGCCAATGTCATAATGTGGCGGGAAGTACCGCCAGACTGCTGGCGGTACTTACCGCCACATTATCACCGACCGCCGGGGTCATAATGACCCCCAAAGTGTCCTGTCTGACAAACTCTAAATGAAGCACTTCATCTATTACAATAGAATATTTCACAAAAATTGGCTTCTAAGCTTGAACATTGTCTGACACGGCATACCACATGAGAAGGGTGAATGAAACCACCATATAATAGTAAGACGTTTTGATTAGAGAGCCAACATTTGTAAATGCAGTTGAGGTTGACTGTTTCGGTGAGAAAGAAAAGAACATAAAAATAGGAAAATGGGTTGTCATTTATTTGTATTTCCATTTGGAAACATCATTTACCAATGCAGATTGGCCATCTGTTTCGGTGTTCAGCTGTTTTTGGGCTATTAGTTGAGAGTGTCTTTATAATAATTAGTTGTCATTATACTTTGATTTCAATTGGTCTTTTGAAATAAAGGCTTTTCACACAATCTCAATTTAGGGCAGAGCCACAAGCATAAGGCTGTGGACCATGCTGTTCTTCCCCATTCAGTATATCTTGTTTATTTTTGCCCATGCCCCAACTAAAGAAAGAATTAAAAAAACTTTCAGTTAATTCCTATTATTCCTCAGTTGTGCATTCTATGTACCATGGCTCGATCAATTGTTTTAATATTCTTAAATATTCTTATCATGCATGATTGGTATTTTTCTTTAAATAATATCTTGGAGTGTATCTATGATATGCTTTGCTAGTTTTGGTTGATGGTGATGTAAAAACATAAAATACACACAAATGGGTCATTTTCACAGGTATGACTGAACAAAGAATGTGATTTAGCCTGAATTAACAGACAGTGTCCTGCATAGCTCCACCACCCCTCCTTGCTTGGTGCCCATTAGTGCCCATTTTCTCTCCCTTTCCTGACACACTTCACCCATTACATAGTCGCTGTTGCTGATTGCTGCTGTTGGCTTTGGCAGTGGTGGATGCTTTGAAAGTGTTCTAGCATTAGAAAAGTCAATAGATGTCACTGGCCATTTTCAAAGTATATGAACATTGCTTTCTATACTTTCATGATGACCACCATGTTGTGTGGGACATAGTATTACAACATAATGAGGCAGCTGTGCAAACAGTTTGAAAACAATATTTTTATACTTTTAAGATTGCTGCAATGTTGTGCCATGCAGTGTGATAAATCAATGTGGTGGTGGGCTGCTGGCCACCCACACAAGTAGTACTTAAGTTGCTTGTTGCTTCTCTCCCAACTCATACATTGTGCTTCCATGCCCCTTCCTGTACAACCCAGCCATGTTCAAATATTCCTTAGCTCCTGACCCTGCTCCAATATTGGGTCCCTGGTTCTCTACAGTTAGCCCCCACTTTTGCCCATCTTCTCTCCTCCTCCCCTGCACCTCTCCTGCTCCACAGTGCCCACCTCAATACTGTGCTTGGGCATGCAGAGTTACTGTTCTGCACTTCTAGTTGCAAAATACCAGCTCCTATCATAATTTGTCTGTCTGCCTCATTGATGTCTTACTTGATGTCAGTTATGTTTCGGGTGATGAAACTGCAAGGATTAAAATTATACATCAGACAGGTAAGAATGCATGCCTGTGAAGTTCATAGCAGGCAGTAAACACTATCACTCATGTAGGCAACATAGTTTCAGAGACTATTGCACAAGGTTTGTCAGAATTTAAGCTGTCCTTGCCTAAAAGATAGTCAGTAGCACTTTGTGAATATAATTGGCATGTAAGACGGAAGTAGACCAGAGAGGGAAAAGTTGTTCCATTTTAAAATTCCATAAACACTATACCATCAAATTACCCCAGATGAGAAAGTGAGATGGGATAGTTATAGACCATGTGTTATTCAGGTCCAGTCTTGGTGGAAATTATTGTCTTTTGGGTGGAATTGCCCCAGAGTTTTGCCTTCTGTAGCTGAACCTGTTTTTGTTGGACATAGGCCTCTGCACACTTCACTCTTGCTAACTAGTGGTAAAGTGTTTGTGATCACCCTTTACAGATGATAAAACAACTAATTGGCACATTTGATTTACTTTTAGGTCCCCTGTATATGGTGCTACCTGTACCAAAGGCCTGTATACTAAATGCTTCAATTGGGCTCCAGCATACATTGTGCCTCCCAATAAAGTTTGTTGCTTGCCCCATGGATGGCTTTTGCTCCAAAAAAGTTTCTAAGTTATAAAGATAAACTTTCCACCAGGACGAACCTAGTCCATGTATAAGACCCCCATTCTATCACGTTCGACTTGACCCTTTAACTTTGACCCAGTCTAGCATGGTCAGATAACCACTGTTGGCACTTAGTACTTCTTGGTGCTATTTTTGACTTCAACATTAACAATTCCAGTCCTACATATAAGATTTTGGTTGTTTTGGTGTCATTTTATGTAATAACTTACTATATTTTTCTAAATTGGTTTGGAATTTTTCTTGTGTTATGCTTTGGCTTTATTACTATATGAGTACTGCATACATACATTGCACATAACCTCTAGATTAAGCCTGAATGCTTGTGTGCCAAGCTACCAGAGGATTCAGCACAGGATTATTTAGTGTGTTTTGTGGTTCACCCTGACAAAGATTGTGGTTAGTATCTGAGGTGGGTTCTCACCCCCCTTAGCTAATACTATCATTTCTTACTAGTCTCAAAATACACACAACAGAACTATCCAAAGTTGGACTTTGGTGCTCATGCATAGAGGAGCATCTTGAACAGGTTTCCTTTACTAGAAAAGTAATTTTAAAATGACCGTCAACGCATCCACTTGAAGATTGCCAGTCATACCTGTTCATGCACCTTGCGAATTGCAAAGAAAACGCACTGCCAAAGCCAATTGCTTGCCCGTTAAAAGCTGAGCCATATTGGTTTTGCAAATACTTGTTTTGGGCTCGGACTTATCATTTTGAGGTAGGACTATAGGAGCAGTTAACACCCAATGGAGACAGCACTAACCACTAATAAAGCGCTGAGCAGAGGACAATAATCTCTAAGTAAGGAGTCACATATCTGTACATAATTAAAAATATTAATTATATTGATTGTTTTCTCCTTTTGATTTTCTGTCTTTCAGCCTCCTCTTTGTCTCTGCCTCTCTGTATCACAACCCCCTGGACTTTTGACCTCGCCCTCACCATCTCTCTATCATTATCTTTTCTGTCTTCTTCTACCTCTCGTTACTCAAAGATCCACTAACTCCCTCCCTTTAATATTGATCTCTTAGTCTATCTTTCTGTTCCTCATTGTCATTATATCTCTTTGTCTCTCTACCCACTCTCTCACCTTCTTTCACACAATACCTTACTCCTTAATTCACTCTCTTTCATGCTATCTACAGCTTTCAATCGGTAGCAGGACATTTATTTTTAAGGAGAGATAAAGTATCATCATCATAGCTTACATACACCACACAAATATGATGAAGGCAGTATTTTAAACATTTGCAGATGAATGGGTTTTAGCCTCTTTCGTTAATTGTGAGGAGTCAAAAACTAGACCGAATGTCAAATCTTTTGCTAGATTAACATGAAACAGTGACAATTTCATAAAATGTGACTTTAAAGTCACAGGTGGCACCATGATTTTGTGTATGGAATTTTACAAAAATAAAACTGCGCAATTTCACACCATAAAATGTCGATGCTTGAGACAAGAATTTGTATGCTTATAAGATTTGAACAGATGCTGTCTGTCACCCTTCCTTCATCGCGTTTTTTAAGTAAATGGGCATCATTGTGTAGTCGCCTGGAAATAAATGTGCTTGGTTATGTACAAAAGATCACATTCTCTGTTTTTACTCAAAGGGCTGCAAACAGGGCAAATGAAGCTCTGGCAACACCTATACACCCACATGCTCTCTCATTGTTTAATTAAATAAATAAGATAATTTAATTAATATGATTTCTAATTTGAGACAATCACATTGACTTAGCTTTCCAATGATTAAAAATACTGATACATCACGTTAGTTCTGACAGTATATAATGACTTTGTTCATTATAAAAAGTGTACTTCAGTTTCGGGCTCAAACCATAAGCGTGTGAATTACGTGATCTAATTTGCAGGCTTTTTCATGTTTACTCCTATAATTTGATTTAGGGCATGGAAAGGTTTTAGGGCGTCAGGGGAGTAGGCAGAAAAAGTACTTGCCCCCAATTTTCAACCATGTCCCAAATGACAGGAAGGTATTGAGTGAACACTCATATGGTTGCCTCCCTGACACAAGGCCTGAAAACATGGTGGCCAAATGGTGATTTTTACACCTCCATTTTCAATGAATGTAACCAATCAACCACCAGTCCATCACTCCATCCATCCTTCCTTCGTACATTTTTCATTCTTTCTCTGCATGCATCCTTCTCCCCATCAATCCATCCACTCATCCTCTTCATTCGTTCATCGGTCTCTCCATTAATCAAGCTCTCCATACAGACATCTTTACATTCTGATCTCCATGTATCCATCTAATAATCTGTTCATCACTCCCTGCATTCCTCCATCCATCTCTTTCACCACCCCTCCATCTATCCATTAGCTGCTTCATCCTTCGATCCCTCTCTCCATCCAGCCCTGCCTCCCCATATTTCCTTTCAGACTCTCTTTTTGCATTTGGTCCTCTGCCCCTAAAGCTCTAGGTGTTCTTTTACATGGCATTAGTGAGCTTCTGTTTGGAACCCAGTGCCTCAAATGAGTAATAAACAACATTTTAAAGATGTTATATTGCACACACTGTTCAGTGGCACTCGCCCTCGCTCAAACTGCTAAGGTGTGTGGGGGGGGGAAGGAGGCGGGTGTCATGGTGTCCTTGCAGCTCATGCATGCACAGTGTAGGTGCAATTAAGTTAACATCTGAATTAAATGTGTAAAAGTGTTATATGCACCTGCAGAACCTAGACAACGTTGAGACTTCACAATCTGAAAGGGCCAGCTATGGGACAGGGTTAAAATTGTGAAGTACTACTACAGAAGTGCTGTTTTTCATGCTCTTATGAACGTTTATGAATTAGCTAAAAATGCCCTTATTAGTAAAGTTTCAAGGAGGGCAGAGTGATTTCTATTTGTACTAATTATGCATAAATGTTTCCTGAATACTCAAATTTTAGTTTTCACTTTAGAGGTTTTGGTGCCAATTCCTAAACCTGTGTAAGACAACAGCAAAGTACTGGAACACCACTCTATGTATTAGCAAATGGATCTGTGAATAGGCCCCAAGATGTATAGAAATGAGAGATTCTCAAGAAATTAAATGTAAATGTAGTGAGCACCCAGACATAAATAAAGGGTGTTAACACATGTAACTCATGCATCTATACTCACACCGCCATGGTTCAGGAGGAACTGATGGAGCAAATGTTTTAATTAAAAAAGGAAAACTATCTATATTACAAATGTACTCCATTTTCCACACCATTCTCTTGACAAATCTATGATATGCCATTAAAATTCACTTATAGAGTGAATTAAAACAGTTCTGTTTAATAGTTGAGAATAATAGTTGAGAAAAAACAGTTTAGAGGAACTGAGTGTAGGATTTGCCTGGGTGAATAACAATATAACTACAGGTGCTGCACATGCAAGTACTTATGAAGAAATACCACATACATGCATATATTAAAATTTCACATCATTTTAAAGAGATAACCTGTAAGAAATACATTTGATAGCTATGTAGTAAATAGGAACATTCTTTCTCAATATATTTTTAATTAGCATTAGGAAACGGGAGGTGGCTACTGGCTTCATTATTCTGAGTGGTCCTCGATGGAGATAAATGATTATGATCACTAGCAGTGGGATGGAGGGCAGGCCTACTAGGGAATAAATAAGATTGTGGTGATTGAAACGCCAGATGTGATTACCTTCTCCCCCTCTGCCTCAGAGTTACATCTTTCTGTAGTTTCTACAAGAAGACGTTTCAACATGGTGATAAAGGGTAGGATTTCATGGAGATTTTCAAGGTAAATAGGCGGGATGAGGAGGTTAGGGGGTGAAACAGAGTTGTGAAAATGTTGAACTATAGCAGTAGTTGTTTTTAACTACAGATGACAAAAACACAGAGAATAGGGGGTCGCATGTTTTTTTTTGTAATCAATACAAAGGATTTTCTTAACAGTTGGAAATTAAGGTTACTAATATGATATTAATAGGGAAAAAAGCAACATACATTTTAACTTAGGAATCACATTTATACCACCAGGGTGCATTTAGCCAGGTACGATGGGTGCCTGATTCTTCACAGGTGTTTCCAGTACATAATTTCTAGATCCAGAAACGTTTGGATATCCGAAAAAAATGTAAAAACAGAGTTACAAAAGCTGAATAGAGGATATTCAAAAGTTGGTTACTGAAGGGATTGTACACTGACAACTTAACAAAGAGAAAAATGCCAATATGGTGTGTGACTCCAGGCTGGAGGAGTACAACTGTTGTCTGACTCATCCTGACATATATGCTCAGTTAACACTGTGACATATGGGATACAGTCTAATGGACTTGTGAAAAGGTGACTCTTTGGCATGGCTTTCAGGGACTGCGCCTTTATGTTTTTCTAGGAATGATGGAACCTGTCCAATGTGTTTCCTGGCTTGGGACCATATTATACAGTGTGCCTCGGGAGCACAATGTGCGTTTGCATCTGCTGTATGCACCCTTGAGGTACAATTGTATTAGAGAAGGGCCCCTTCTGTAATACTGATAGCGTTGGCTTTCATGTAGCACAAGTGCTATCAAGAGAGAGCAGTCTCCTCATTTCCATGGGGATGTGACTGAAGGCAAATAAAATCACTGTGCTCCTGTGCTATATTATAGAAACAGGAGCAGACTCAAATAGGTCCTTAGTCGGTAGACTCACAGTGTTCCACAAAAAGGTAGCACACTGTAAGTGCCCCCCTCCTGAAGGCAGCCCTCCAAAAGGGGTTCAAATGAACCACCTCAGGTATCTCTCCCCACACTTTAAAGAGCAGCTAGCAAGCCACCTGCAATTTGAAGCAGCCATTTAGTATTTCACTGAATGCACTGCTCCCAGGGCAACACACATTTGTGGCTACCCTGGAGGAAGTGTATTCATTCAACTAGTGGGCACTGTCCCTAAAATTGATGGAGAAAGGGTGTCTCAATAAATCATTTTATTTTCTTGGGGAAAAAAACAACAATACAAATTGCAAATGCAATTTAGCAGCCCATATCTGCGTGGAAAAAGTAAACTTTCGTTTCATGTATGTAAATTATATGATTGTGATTGCTAAGTGGCATCTTTGTGAATTCTGAAAAGTCATAAACATATGCAAAACGTTGGTGCAATTCAAAATGTTTCTTAGGACATTTTGAGAATTGGGCATATACCCCTTTTCCAGAGAAATTAGAGAGATAATGAATCGTTGCTAAAATTTAAATAGTTTATAGGCTTAATTAACTCTGTGATAAAAGAATGGAGAGTGTGATGGCTTTTGAGAAAACTTGCATAGTACAGCAAAACAGAACAGCAGAAATGAAGAATTTTTTTCTGAATTTTGACATTATTACTACACTCAATTTCTTATTTTGACTACGCTCACCATCTCTTGCAGCCATTTCAGTGTTTCTCTTATGAACTCACATCTTTCATAATGAGATCAACTTTCAGACTCCATGCAGCACAAAGTGGTGAAAATTGTTTAACTCCAACCTGTCATTTTCCGTCACCACAAGAGCTTGCATGGTGAGGCTTTCAGAAAAGCTCCACATAACTAACTCTTGGGACCAGTGACTAACATCCAGTTCTAGCCTACAATGTATTGTATGTTAGGCATCCCTAATTCTACTATTCAATGCCATCACTTGTGGATGTAGTCATTGTGGTTTTATGCGATCTTTCACCAGCCTTCCATTGTACACAGTATAATATAACTTGATTCCACTGCCATCACATTTTCCTAGGTCCCTCGCCATAGGACCTGGGGGCAGGTGATCCCTCTCTCGGGACATTTCTGCCAAGAGTGAGCTGTAAGTAGCTCAATCTCTTCTTTGAAGAAACTATACAGGGTCTCACCTGGCCTTTCAACTAATAATACCATGGTGACTGAATTTAAGGAGCAACTTTGGAAATGTCGAGTAAAATAGATATACTATTTTAGCATATTTCACATTTCAAGGCTGCTCAATTTCTATCAGACTAATGCTACAAGTATCTGCTCAATTTCTATCAGACTAATGCTACATGTATTATGATAGGCATAACTTATTTGAAATAGTTCACAATGCGTTATTGTGATTTCAAATGTAAAACATCTAAACTATGATGGGAAAGAAATAAGAGTGACATTTTAGTACATGGTTTGGAAATGAAAAGAAAAATCTAATAGTCAGATTCACATAGAACCCCAGAAAAGTAGAAATTCACCAAATGCATACGTTAGGTCCACTCATAAATGCATCACTATTTTACGAGTATTCACAACATTTTGATTACCTGCATGACTCACCGGGGTAAATTACATAGGACAGTAAAACAATAAGGCCCATATTTATACTTTTTTGGCACTGCATTTGTGTCATTTTTTGATGCAAAAGTGTCGCAAACTTACAAAATATAATTGTGGTGCAAAAAAAGTGTAAATATGGGCATAAATGCTCTCAAAAAAGTCAACAGTTCTTAAGCGTTGAGGGGTTGGGTGTTTCCCTTGTGCCGGCACCTTCCATTGCAGAATATTAACTTGCTTGATATAGGATCCGGAGCGCCTTTTTAACCCTAAGTTAACACCCCTTTCTTGTGACATGCTCTCAAAAAAGTATGCTATTCACAAAGAAAGTTGGCATTTCTATTTATGTAAAACGATTTGTGAGTCAAACCTGCATTTTGCAGTATGTGTCAAGGACTGCAAGAGTACATCCGGGCCCTGATGAAGATGTTCATTCAACCCCAGCCACTGAACCACTGCAGAAATCAGGACAGGAGGTAACCCAATAGTTCAGGCTGGCTTGCAACCTTTTGAAGCTTGGAGTGCAATCTTTTTCTTACCAGGTTCGCATTATGGGAGCATTAAGGAAGATACAGGGCGTGACTAGAAAATCTACTAAGCAGACTTACAGGACAAACAGAAACAATATACACACACTGAAATCCCACTGTTTCATCAAGTCACTTATATCCTCACAAAGCTCTGCACCATACTGCGTCATTTACAAGAAACTGATGCATCAGACCTGATGCGTCAGAATTCTTGCTCTGCCCAATGATTCCCTAACAACGCCATGGATGCACTGTATTTACTATACAGAGCTCCATGGCTCAAGTTTTCACAGACGCTTCAGAAATTGTGCTACATCTTTGGCACTAAACTTATGCATTGCTGGAAAAGGGTAAAAAAATGATGCTACTCCAGCAATGCGAGGAAGCCTCCCATAGACAAAAGCCCTGTGTCAGTTTAACACTTGCTCTGAGCAGGCGTTAAAATTTTGATGTAGTGAAATCACAAAATGACGCAGAGAAATGTAATTTCCACTCTAGAATTCCCCACAATCAATATAGCACATGAATTCAGGGTGTATTCCAGTTTCCAACATTAGCAGCAAAATTTACATACAATATTTACATCACTTTTGCGTAGCAGTGCAGCCACAATAGTAAGGTGCCAACTGTACAAACTTCCTGACAGGATAACCGTAACCATCAGCACCATGGCACTGCCTTTGTATTCACCAGCACTCACACCCACACATCCCTTCTGCACCACTGTGCATGGCCACAGGTATCAGTCGGAGCGTGTGTGCACACACTCACTCATATGCACTCATTTCCCGTAAACTGTGTTGCCCTGATACCCAGATAGTTGATGCCACTGTGTTTGTAAGCAGTCTGGGTCCCAAGCCAACCCCCACCCACCAACCAGTTTCAACTATCCCACCCCTCCATGAACCAAAGATTGCATCAACCTTTCCCTGGTTACTGGGCTTCTCACGGCTTGTCAAAAGTCTCAGGGTTCTGAGGTCAAGGTAGAGGAAAGGAGAGATAACAGCCGGTAATCAATTAAAGATGATAAGAGTAGGCTCCCTTACACGAGGTTCACTCAGAGGTCTGCACAACAGAGGTGGAGGGTCACTGGGACATCTGTTAGACACTGAGGTGCCCAGCCCAGCCAGACAGTTCAATGTTACAATTGCCCTCAACACTTCCAGTTGCACATAGCAAGTTACTGGGCCCACTCTTACTGTACCAGGACATGCCTCGTCTGGGGCACGAAGACTCTAGTGCCCCCAGACAGTAACAATTCCACATGAAAAGTGATCAGTGCTGCACCTCCAAAAAAGAAAGCACAACAACAGGGGTCTGCTGATCTGTGTCTCCCTGAGTGTATGAGCATTCACAAACTAATTTCCAAGATGGTACGTCCTTGGATAGAGGCACCCATCTGTTGTGTGTTGATGTGACCTGCATCAGACTCACCCGGACTCACACACAAAAGGATGTAAATGCTGTTCCCTTCTGGGAGGCACAACATTTAGCACACAATGAATTGAGTCATACTAGACAGCCTGGTCAAACTCGGAAACGTGGTTTCCATACCTCTATGGAATGAGGCACACTGTCTAGTACTCAATGGCTTGTAGTCACACCGGACCCACTGGTCACACACTTTGAAGCAAGTTCAATCATGCCATATGAGGCCTAGTACAGCACAAATTAGGTTGCACCCTCAACTCCAAGGGTTGCAGCCAATGAGCAGAGCATCACGCACAATGAACATGCAGCCGAGGCTTACACAAGACAAATGTAACACACTCGACAATAGTGGGCCCTGCGGGATCCTGTACCGGATGATCCTGTTCACATCAACAAAACATTTTGCTGTTCTCCAAGATCAAGGGCCATTCACCTCAAGTGCGGGTAGTCCTTGGCAAGCTCTGCACCAGGCAATTACAGTCTCTAGACACAATATTTAGGCCATACTAATTCTGCTGCTGCCAGGTGAAGTCATGCACACGAAGTAGATGCAGCAGAGGGCACCTCTCATCAGATATTACCGGTTTTCGATGTGAGTTCCTCTCAGGAGGTCTTCGATATCCCTGAGGCCTCCTCAGAGAAAAGGGGGTAAGCAAACCTGCTCTTGGAGAGTTACCCTTTGGGATGTTACCCAGAGGCAGGCAATCAGTCCCAGACCAGTCTCTAAGCATGAAGGGGAACACAGATCCCCTCCCTAGACAGTTATCCTACTGGACTCTGGCAGTGTGCCCACACAGTCCAACAGCACTGGTCCGGCATCACCGTAAAGGTTACTCTGCCTTGCAGATGTTGAGAACCCCTAGTTTTACTCGATTAGTAATTTGAAGTTGTGAGTAGTTCAAAGGGCTTTCCTTTGAACTGCAGATATCTCCCCGAAGTTTCCTCCCTGTCCACCCTGAGGCTCTGGAATGTAGATCTTTATCTTTAGTGAGGTCATGCACCTGCTTCGAGAGGCCAAGTGTCAAAAGCCTTTCCCCCAATTTATCTAGCCAGGCCCCAAATGGCAGGGATCAGTTTTTCTGGATGCCCAAGTTCAATAGTGGTCTCCTGGGAAATGCACAGATGTGCTCTACTCCGGTGTCCAGTAAAATAAAGCCTAATTTAAAAGGCACCAGAACCATTTCAACACCAAGAAATGCCTACTGCCTAGAAGTGGCATTTATTGGGCATTGAAGACTAAACCACCTTTACCATGAGAAGGGGTTTGTCACATAATGAGCATGCAGCCGAGAATCACACGAGAGAAATGTGACACACTCGACAATAGTGGGCCCTGCGGGGTCCTGCACCAGATGATCCTGTTCACAGTCCAAAAATACTAAGCAGCATATTTATAAGTGCCTAGCACCATCTTGCGCCACATTAGAGTAATATTTTTACGCTAATGTGGTCCAACGAGACCAAAATCCTAGTGCCATATTTACAAAATGGCACCACTTTGTAACCCATTGCGCTACATTATGCCTGCGCCAGGCATAATGTATGTAAAGGGGGCATTCCCCCGTTAGTGGGGGACGAAAAATTGGGCAAGGAAATCTTAAAGATTTCCTTGCACCATTTTGTACAGCACTTTTAATGCCTGCTTTGAGCAGGCGTTAAAAGGGGGCTTCCATTATTTATAATGGGCCCATTTGTACTCTGGAGGAGTAGTGTCAATATTTTGGCACTACTCCTCCAAGTACAACAATACCGTCATAAAAAATGACGCTATTGCCCCCTACCCTGCGCTATAGTGTGCCGTATTTTAAATACAGCGTACACATGGTGGCAGTAGAGGGGTGCTAAGGGGCACTGGGAAAGAGACGCTGCACTCGGTGCAACGCCACTTTCACAAATTTGCCCCAAAATAACATGAGGCTGCTCCCCCACAATCCACTATTGCAGCCACACTTAATAAGACTTATTCCAGGTTACCTTATGGGTAGAGAAGCACTTATAGGTAGTGTGAACACGCACAGTTGTTCAGCACTCCCTGGGCACATATGCCTTGGGGCACACCCATGCCACCAGGGAATGTGGGACACATTCATTAAAGCCACCATGCAGATTACCCAATTGCAAATGTGCAAACACTGGCAAATAATGCCAGCACCAGTACCTATATAAAAAAAACACCAGGGTGCAAGTTACATACCCAGGCAAGTGTTACTAGTCACCGCTCACACATGGCAACACCCATGTGCAATTGTGCACAGACTGGCAAGTTGTGCCAGTCTCATTCAAGCGTATGTCATCCTAATGCAAGTAGGCACCTCAAGGCCAGCTATGCCAAGCTTCCCATATATATGAGCTCTCACGTGCACATGGGCACAGAAAAGCTCCCTGGGCCTGGCCCACTACATGATCTGGTGCCCCTTGACAAGGGTGCCCCTTTTGGCAAACTGTGCTGGGAGCAACATACATGAAATCACCTATTGTGTAGGTGCGCACCCACTGGCCTCTGCGCACACCCTGAGCCCTGCCATGGCAGGACCCACACATGTTCGTCAGTGCCATCTCCCCTCCAGGGGAGGACATGCGCACACAATTCCCCCCTGTCCATACAGGGGGACGTGCCCATGGCCCATAGCCACTAATAGAGGAATGGCCCACCCTTATGGATGCATCTGACCCCACATTAAGGTATGGGACACCCACATGGGGGTGCTCTCCCACCAAACAGGATACACCTTGGTATCTCCACCCTGCACCTCCCACCATAGGGGCCCTCTGGGAAAGGCATAAGGCAGCTCAGAATTGACCCCTGCATCGGGATTGCCACCCTGAAAGCAGGCGCACTAGTGCTGCATCAGGTCTCTTCCATTGGCCTAGGACATGGTTAACATGGTCTTTTAGGGGGTGGCACACCCAGGGCACATCCCCCTAGTAGGCAGGGCTATACCCACCCCAGATATGTGGTATACCTGTTTCACATGGCCCTCCTGAATACAGCACCTCAACCATGTCCGTACCAGCCCCTTGCTGCCATAGATAGGTCAGGCACACCCACTTTCCCACTGCTAGACAGTGGGGAAGTGCCCAGAATCCTTAGGTCATGCACAAAGAGTCAGCAAAGACTGGGAGAAAAAAGCAAGAAGTTTCAGAAAAATTCCCTCAACAGAGCCATGTCCAACAAGTGGATTTCTTTTCTGAATTCTATGGCACATTTATTGTGAAATATTTGTGAACACAATTTAGAGTCTAGTGCGACTTTTATAATTTTTTATTACACCCCACCTTACCCATAGCCTACTGCAAAAGTGTTAACATTTCTTGAGTAAAGTACTTGCATTATTTAGTCATGTTTTCATTTCTGCATGCATTACTTACTTATTCTTTAAATCATGTAAGTTAGTCATGCATAAATTCTGTAAGTTCCAGTAACAAAGGAAGGATGACTCAGAGAGTTGAACAGTTCCTGCTAAAACATACAGTGATCTGAATGTTGCTAGTTCATATCATAGTATAATGAAACAGGCTTTTTGCAGGTTACCCCATTTTGTGCCCCCATTTGGGCTATTAGCTGCTGTTTTTTTTTCTCTAGGAATGCACTGAGGCCTGCTAACCAGACCTTAGTGCCAGTGTTTTAACCCCATACAACTTACATGTCGAATTAGATTCACCCACTTGGCCAGGCCTGACAAAACCACCTTATTCCTTAACAGTATATATGTCTCCCCTAAAGGTAGGCCTATAAAGTTATACGGCAGGGAGCTGTGTTTTGTTAGGTAAGACGTATGTTTTACAATATGTCTTAACATCAACACATCCACACTGTCATTGTTCTGTAGATGAAGCTGGTAGCCTCATTGGCTAACACAGGGTTACCAAGTGACATCCCAACCTGGCTAACGTTTGACTGGGACTACCAAACTAGGTCATGAAAGGTATCAAATTGATCCTTGCATTAAATACGACCTAGTGGCCAGGTCGAAATTAATATCATTATTCAAGGTACACAACTTTTGGAAATCTATCACTCTGTGCTCTGCTCATTCAGTTGCCTCACAAAAGTGCACATACACACTCACAGCTTTCTGACCACCTGAGGCAACATGTGAATGACTCTCAGGAACAAAGGTAATGCTGCAGCAGTGAGGTGTTACCCCCTCTGCCAGGATGGCCACTTGAGGGTGAACCCAGAGGTGAAGTTCAAAGGGGAAGCTGCCTTTGATGGTCTGCCTGGATCAATACCCTGAGCAGGATGCTTTTTATTCCTGTAGACAGTATGGAGACAGGGTCAGAGGGGAGAAACTCACTCCCAAACCAATGTTACAGTGGGCTTTTAGCCCTCAGCCAGCCACACATTTAGGGTCCGCTACCAACCTCCTGATGATTGTGAAAGGATCATGCCTTCATGAAAGGATCATGAATGTGGCATTCTGGGATAGCCAGATGCCAGACATTACAGGAACGTTGTCACTAGGTAGGAGGGTATCCAGTAGCTCATTGGCTAGTGATCGCACGGTCCCCTCAGGGACTTTCCTAGGATAAATATGGCACTTATGGCACCTCTGGCACATCTGGCACCCTAACCCTCAGATCGCACTGGAATCAAAGAGAGGATTGAAGAAGGGCTTCTCAGCTTCCCTTGTAACCACACAAGAGGCTCCATGCTCGGAAGGACAGCACCTGATGCACATTGGGCTAGCAAAGATTGGACTGTTCCTACGACTTCAGACTCAGGGAAAAGTTGATTCCTGACATCCACCATCAACAGTGTCTCCAATAATTAGTTGGCTGATGTTCTGAAATCAGGTCTAGGAAGACAAGAGCTGAAGTTTCCCACATTGCAAAGTGGTAGCCACCGCAGAATATTTGTCGCTACCAGTTGCCGAGCACCCAAGAGGACAAATCTGAGATAGCCAACATCTGCACTCTTGTCTGCTGACTGAAGGAGTGCTATTGAGGACCAGATTTATTGTACCCAAGGGACACTAGCCCCCACCAACGGGTGTGACCCCTACCGCAGTGCAGACTGACCAGTAGCCAAGCATCAACTGGCCAGCTACTGAAAAATAGAAGACTTTGTGGGACCCTGACTTTCTGTGGTCAAGTTCATCCTACTTAATCCGTGGACTGAGGAATCACCACAAAGGCACCTCCATCAACCTCACCACTGTAGCATCGTTTGAGTATCTTTTGCCTGCATCCCTCAGCATCAGGACCACTTTATTGATGTCTAAGGCGGTGGCCCCATAAAGGTTTGACCTAGCTGTATAAACGCTCTAGTGGCCAGGTAACTGTTCAAGATATCCTTTCTGCCCCCCAGGACTACTGTCCTGCCAGACTTGATCACCAATCTCAGGCCCAAGTTGTTGAACTAACTTTTCCACATTTTTCAAAAGTTTCCAAACTTTTTGTTGGTCAATGCTTGTTTGTGGTTGATATAAAAGTTATTTAGGACTTCTAAAATCGGTATCTCCAAACCACAGGTGAATTTTGATGCTCAAGGTCTCTAAAAATGTATAAAAATCTAACATTTTTAAAGAAATTGATGTATTGTGTTTTTTAATGTCATGTGATTTTCTTATTCTGTTGTTTGGTACTGTTAAATGCTTGTTACTTTGCTATGCCTTACTGCTCGCAGCCACCATTACCCACGGTTGAGCTTAAGTTTCAGTGAATGTACCTGACTGGACCCAAGATGGTATTTGCAAATGTACTGCACGATAAGGCCTTCCAACCATAAGATATGAGACTGATTCACCCCTCCCTTATTTTTAAGGTTGGTAAATTGTGAACTATATATCTGAGTAATAGTAACAATTGTTACAAGAAGCACTTAAAAATGGTAGAAGGACTCAGGGCCGGCTTTAGCGTTGGTGGTGCCCTGTGTGACAGTCTTTTTTGGTGCCCCCCACCCCATGACCACCTCCTCAGATCCCTCACTACCACCTAGCAAATATGCCACTCATCTCCATAGACCCCCTTCCACATACATTAATTAGTTTTAAAGGGCTTCTAAAGGCTGGCTTTACTAACCCTCTCAGCTATCCACACAAAATATAATTCTGTTCTTTGCAGCAGGCACATTAACTGTCTACGCTACTTTATGCTGAGTCAAAGCTGCTGCTAGACAAACCTCTGATCTCTCTCTCTCGAGCAAGAACATTAATCACAAGAAGTTTCTTGACATTTTAATTGCTTCCAGAAGGCTGGATGCAAAAGAAACTTTTCAGCAGGTGCTTTTAAATCGCACGTTTCATAAGTTATTGCTAAACACAGCACCCCCTTGAGGTCAGCACCTGGTGCGCCCGCCCTGCTTGCATTGCCCTAAAGGCGGCCCTGGAAGCACTAGACAAACAACAATTTAGTAGTTTTACTTGATTCTGGGAAGCACTTTGTGAATCATCTCCAAAAAACCCAGTGTTCAGAAATATCAAAATGACTTCTATTTCAATGCATCCTTCCAAGGAGCCTTGCCTCTTTTGCTACCTATTTTTTTCTTATAAATCCAACAAGACCCTCAAAGGCATGCTCATGCGCTGGTGTTAGGACCTCTTAGTCTGGTGAAGGAGGCATTGAGGCAACCTCCCAGGAAGGCCTCCCAGGATGTGGTAAGCTACATGTCTGCCCTCCATGCATGGATAAAGCGCATCTGGAAGCAAGCCAAAGTGAATCTAGAAGCCAGCATGAAATAGTAATAAGACCAGAAGACCACTCTGTTCGAATTTCAGCCCAGCCAAACAGTGTGGGTTATGAAGCCGGTGGAGGCTAGGTCCCTAAAAGACCATTGGTCCGGGCCCTATGAGGTAAAAGAGGGCAAGAATGAGATCATCTACCTGGTGGACCTAAAAATTCCCAGGAACCCTTTAAGGATGTTGCACATGAAACCCTTCAAACCCCAATTTGAGAAGTATGAGTTAACCATGCTTCTGTTCACAAATGTTAGAGTGGAAGAGGAGAGTGAACCTCTCTCTGACCTCCTATCTTCCAAGTATCAGGATGGGTCAGTGGAGGGTGTCAGCGGGCAGTTGTGGGGGCAGTTTGCCTCTTTATTATCCCTTACCTCTGGACTCACTACATGGGTTACCCATGATACTGACAGTGGGAGTAGCACACCTTTGAAAAGTAATATTTACAGGTTGGCTTATAAGAGATCCTACATCAAGGAAGAGGTATGCAAGATGCTGGAATTAAGGGCTATATGGCCCTCAAACAGCCCCTGGTCCAGCTCACTGTTGTTGGCCCCCAAGGCTGCAAATCCAGGTGCCACCCCAGACCTTAGGTTCTTTGTGGATTATCGGGGGCTCAAGACAGTCACAAAGACTGACTCGCACCGCACCTCCCAACCTGATGAGCTCGTAGATTGGCAAGGAGCTGCCAAGCTCCTCAGTACTTTCAACATAATGTATAGGTATGGCAGATTGCCTTGGCTGAGGGGGCTAAAGAGAGGATTTCCAGTTCTGGGTAATACCAATTGGGTTGAAGAAAAGGACCTGCCACTTTCCAGAGCTTGGACAACTGGGTCCTGGCTGGGCTGGAGAACATCAGCCTACCTAGAGGAAATTGCGATCTTCAGCTCCAGTTGGGAGGATATTTGTACCACTACAGGGAGGCACCTGAGGCTCTGCAGAGGCAGGCCTGACCATTTAAGCCAGTAAGCGCCAGATAGGGCAGGGAACCATAGTCTACTAGGGACACCAAGTGGGAATATGCCACAGTTGAGATCATTCTGGCTTGGCCCCCTAAAATATAGATAGAAGTAAGAGCCTCCTTAGGCCTTGCTGGCTACTACGGGAGACTTGTCAAGGGATATGGCACCATTGCTGCACCCTTGACAGAGATTTCTAAGAAGCAGCCACATAAGGTAATCTGGACATGTGTTTACCAGAACGCTTTTGATACCCTGAAGGAGGCCATGTACACAGCAATCGTGCTCAAGGTCCCTGACTTCTCCAAGAAATTCACTGCCCAGACAGATGCCCCAGGGCATGGCAAAGGGGGTGGTCTCTCACAGCTGAACATAGAGGGCCTGGATCAACTTAGATCCTTCATTAGTAGGAGGCTACTTCCTCCAGGAATACAGGTGGAGTGCAATAGAGAGAAGTCTGCACTGTTTTGGGCACTGAAAAAGCTGAGACCATGCCTGTTTGGTATTCACTTCTGATCTGGGTTCAGACAGACCACAGACCCCTTAGATGGCTAATGCAGATGAGGGTTGAGACTCCAAAGCTGTTGAGTAATCCATCTCCCTACAGGGAATGGACTTTACGGTGGAACACCATCCTGGAACAGACCATACAAAAGCTGGCATTCTCTCTAGGTGCTTCTGCCTTAGTGAGAAGAACTCCCAAGGGGTTAGGTAGTTCTCCCCATGTTCAGCTGGAGGAGGGGACAGCATATGTTGCTGATACTTTGCTGGACTGCTGTTCTGAAATAACTGCTGTCCTGCTGTGCTGACCTGCTGCCCTCTTGCCTGGATGAGAAGGACTGGAACTACGGGCCAGATGTAGCAAAGGTTTTTACCCATTCTGTGTCTATGGGAAAATGTGTTCGTACATATGGCCCTACATCACTTGAACCAAGAACTCGGAGTAGCTCCAAGGGCTAGTTGGCTGGCCCCTGATCTGAAGCCTCTGGGATCACAAAAGGCTTACAGTAACCTTCCACTTGCACCTAGAGTCTGCCATCAATGAGTATACCCTGACATGGACACCCCAGTCCTGGACCCTTCTGAGTTGGCTAAAGGTGCTCTGCCAGTTTCTGTGGATCCAGTAGAACTGACACATCTTCTCTGCTGCGCTGCACAAACCCGAGCAGGACCAACGCTTCTCAGCTGCTGATTGGATGGAACCCTTCACAAAGATCTGCATTGCTGCTGCAATTCATTGGAACCACCACTGCATGTCACATCCTCAACACCAGATTTTGCAACACAAGCCTTATTGACGGGATCCTTGAAGATAGCCCAGGCCCTCACATCACAGCTGTGCTCTCGGAACCGGTGCATCGCTTTGGCTGCACAACCCTTCTTCAATGCATATCCTGGCAAAGTTCTGCAAACCAGGATTTCAGGTAATTTGCTCAGCGGGTCTAACTGAGTCCCTGTAGCCAGCCCACGCTCCATCGCAGTCGGCCTGAACCTGTGACTTTGTCCTAGTCCGACGGAACCAGAAATCCATAGTTGGCGATTTGTGCTTTTTGGCACTATTTTCACTGAAATCTTTAAACTTGAATATCCCTGCTTCTAATAAATAGATTTTTGTCATTTTGGTCTTGTTTAATTAATTATTTTTTTCTCTATTTTTCTAACTTGGCATGGAATCCTTTTAGTGAGGTCTTTTCACTTTATTGCTGTTTGAAATGTTACACAAATACTTTACACAAGGCCTGTAAGTTAACCCTGTCTGTTCTGTGCCAAGCTACTAGAGGGTTGAGTGATTTCTCACAATTGCATTCATGAAAACATTATTATTAGCTGGGCAAATTCAGATGATGCACATACTTTGCTAACAGTTGGTGAAAGGTCCTTGGCTTGAATGCAGACTTCAGTGTTATTCAACTATTTCCCACAGTTACTTTAAAAACACTTAAGGCAAAGAATTGTGAGTGAGACAGGAAGAGACAGCCTAGCATGGGCAAGTTGGTAAACAATCTTAGAGGAAGCAGATCTGTAGCCAGAATTATATCTTTAGGTGGCATCACCCCCAGGAATGACACAACCTAATAGAAGAGCTTTTGATGTGCATTCTCTTCCTGATATTTGTAGGGAAATGGCAAGGTATACAAGGCATGAATGCACAGTATACTTGGTTTCTTTTATTATTGCTATACTTCTATTTTGGGTCTAAACCAGGCCCTAAAAAGTGTAAGCAAAGAAAAAACAATACAATACAACCCTCACCAGTAACTGTGACAATGCAAGTACAAACGCTTCAATGACTCACAAACGATACTAAGCACTACATAAATGTCATTAAGAATAGGAGTCTATAATGCTAAGCAACTATGTCAGAGAAGCAATGCAACCAGTACCCATCCTGTGCCACTATTTGAACCAGGCACTCCCCTGCTCAACAATACGTTAGTCGCATTTTCCCCACCCCTCCTTTGCAAAGCAGTAGATGGCCCATGGGGTGTGTGTGACATCTTCACCCAATCATGGATTCTTAATCAAAAACACTTAAAATTCAGTAAGCCTATTGAGTAACTGGCATCGTCATCCCCCCTCTTCAAAGACCCCTTCCTTTACCTAAGGGTCAGGAAACCAACTGTTCCAATTAACGTCTCATTTAAAAAACTAGAAACTAGGACAAGATCCCTCGTTTTGGGCGCTTCCCTGGATTTGTCTGTGCCTGGTACTCTTAGTTACAACAACGTACTCACTCACATGTCGCCACCAAATTTCCATCCACAGGAAGTTACTTACACTATGCTTTTTTCATATAACGTAAGCAAACACCATGTGGAAAGCAGAGTCATATTGAAATATGCAGCAACAGTTTGGTCTCTCTTCGCGCCACGCTTTGTCATGACTGCAGTTCTCTGAATGGACGGCAGCTCCAGTTATCCTCGGTCTTGTTAGTCCAATATGTGGCGTACACAAGAAGAGGGTGGAAAATGATAGAGCACAGGCAAGCGGGCGAGAGCGCAACCATGGTGCAAATTTCTTGGACTACTACAGTTCATTGTTGGACTCTTGGGTGGCCGATAAACTCTGCCACATATCGATTGGCTGAGTCTTTGCCAAAGTCCATGCTCCAAGCAGAGGGAGGAGTGGAAAAACGCCCCTACCTCCACCAAGGGAGTAGAGTTTTCTGGCCTTCCCTAATCATAACGCATAAATAAGCACACAAACGAGGTACCTCTCCAATCGCTCAAATCTATGCTGGTCTTTGACTTTGTACAACACTCCACAGCCTATTTGGCTAGGCTTGCACTATAGAAATACCACATACATGCAGTATATTGTATTTTTAAAATGCATCAAGCTAAATGAAATGCAAAGCTTATGAAGTTGTTTTTTGTTGTTGTTGTTTTTGTTGTTGTTTTTAAAGCTGCTCTCTTCCTATGGTCCTTCTCCCACATAACTTCCCCAAGAAGGTGGATGTCGACTTTTCTGCTGGGTGCCGTCCTATCTGGGGCACTGCACATCAGGAAACTATTACCTCTGAACAGCCAGATGGGATAAGCATCACTTCATGAAATGTTATGAAACTCCCTTTGTCTTCATAAAAGGTGATTTTCTCAACTCCACTAGCTTTATGGGCAACATTTTAACTTAACATGCATCTAACTTATTCAGCACAGGTAAGTAGGTGCATATCCATCAAGAATGTTTGGAAAATGTTGTGGTAAAAAGTTTTTTTTAAGCACATTAGTCCTGGAACAATGATGAAAAATAAACGTAATTTGAATGTAATTTTAAGGGTGGGGTTGACAGGAATGTTCCACAATGAACTGGTGGATAGTTTAGTTACATTTGGTCAAAAGCACCAGGCAAAACTGAACAGACTTTAAATAGGCACAACATCGGGATACCCTTCA
The DNA here is from genome assembly GCF_031143425.1 of Pleurodeles waltl. Taxonomy (NCBI): domain Eukaryota; kingdom Metazoa; phylum Chordata; class Amphibia; order Caudata; family Salamandridae; genus Pleurodeles; species Pleurodeles waltl. The sequence goes on along the minus strand of NC_090438.1, from coordinate 884,535,567 downwards.
AAATTATAATCAGGTTGTCCTGAAGTAGACCTTACTCAGACAGCCACCATCCATGTTAGAGGTTTGGTGATCATGGAAGCTGGGTGTTGAGGCCTGTGTCTGAGCTGGAGACAATAGTTGCATCTCAGTCACTGAGGTGCAGTTGGCCAGGTAGCAGCCTGGCCTTAAGGCTATGCTAGCAAGTGGTGATTTCACAATTTGCATCTAGGATCCTGTTCTATGGTGACCTCTAGTTCTCTTTACTCATGCGTTTGGCTGCTAGACAGGGCTCACCTGTCTGTATTACAGAAATACTGCTTATTTTACTTGCAGCAAACTGTTTGCACAGAGCCTCATGGTGGTGGTATGTGAGTGGCTCACATTGTTTAGACAAGCACACCATTTTCAGAGTGATGAATTTAAAAAGCAAGTGAGCCTGCCATGTTCACTACAAATGGAAAATATTTACTTTTGAAGGGATGTTTCTGCTAAGTCTCAGGCTTCTTGCTGTGAAGATGGTAAGTTTTTGTAGTCCAGAAACCCACATCACCTCCATAAAACAACATGCAAATCTCAGTATGCATGTTATACCTTCCAGTAACTGTTCAATGAAGTCTAGACGTGACTGACACACACTGAACGAGAAAATATCAACATGCATCAGCAAGGCCATTGGAACAAACAACAAGGTGGTGGAGTGCTACTGTTAAGAGATTCGGAAAACATCACCATGGGGAAAATACGATTGGTCATACCTTAGAGGAACTTTGAACTGCTTGCAGGTTGATTTTGGGGTCCTAAAGTCACTTTTGGAAACTAATTGCACATTTTGTATTTTTTGCATTTTAAAGCACATTTGGCAGGTTAGGATCATTGATCAAAAGAGGAGGTGCTGGAAGTCCACTGAAAATCTCCCATCACCTTTTCTCTACAGGTCTCTAGTTCTCATTCTGCTCCTGTCAGCTCTGCTTCTCGTTGATCTTCCTCTGTCGTATAATATCAGTCTCCTTTGCCCATTATACCTTTTTCTTTTCCGCTACATCTGTCTCTCTTCCCCTTCCCCTCTCCTATTTTCTCTCACACCTGTGTCTAATATTCTTCCTTCTTTCTTTCCCTTTCTCTCTCCCACTATTTCCCTCATCATTTGTTTTTCTGCTTTTTATCATCTCTCTGTCCAGTGTTATCACTCTCTAAATATTATATTCCGTTTTCTATTTTTACACTCTCTCTTACCCACTTTATTGCCTTCATTATCTCTTCTGCCGCCCTCATCTTCTAGTAAAAGTTCTTCCTCTTTCCCCATATTTCTCACAATTTCTTTACCATCTCTCTCTAGTCTCTTTCTTCCCATGTCTTGTTCTTCTCTGAATAACTTTTACATGTAGTCCTGCCCCTCTTCTCATGTAAATGAAGAGAGCCTTAGCTCCAGGGTTCAGAGTGATTGACGTAAAGTTGAATAAATTAGCGGCATTTCTAAGGGGCTCTGAGGGTGTTAAGAACTCTTCCCCTCCACTTAATTAGCCAGCAGTATGCAGTGTGGGTGTGGGATGTGAATGCAACTGCTCAGGAGGCAATGGGCTTGCCAATTGCAATTTTTCTATATTTTGGGAGTAAGCACACATGATACATAAAGGAAACCCATTGTATACCAGATATGCAATGAGACAAGAGAATAATGTATTTCTCAGTTTCAAACCACCATAAACCCACTAAGATACTGCTGGTAAGTTAAAATCCAGCTACGTAGCCTTTTCCTATTCAAAAGAGATTCTAAGTTAAACAGCAGCTGTTAGGGATGGATTCAATGACATTACAAGTTTCTTTCTACGAAATGTGCTTACATTATAATCATGTGGCATGTACATACTTAGCTAAGTCATGCCTCTATATCCTGTAGATGTGATCAGAGTGAGCACAGATCCAACTCTGCAGTGCGAATTGATGTAACAATAGTGCTAAACACATTGATAGATTCAACCCTGCAAAAAGTCATTAGGGTAGGGATGTGTTCAGTTTGGAAGAAAAAACAAGACCAAAGTATCAATTTCTTATATTGTATACCTAAACTGCTCAGTGTAGCAGCTTTCGAGTGGGAGAAGGTGGCTACATTTATCTATTGTAATTAAGACAAAATCTATGTATTGCTGTTCATTCCTCTCTATCTTTATCTCTGTTCATCCACCCTAGCAAGCTCATTCAGACCTCAGGGCTGGACTTTTGCATACAAAATATTACTTGATGAGGGGCATGTTAGCTCCATGAACTCCCATATGCATGAGTTTCTGCAGTTCAACGTCGGTTCTGCATCATCCTTGGTGGTCTGAGACACCCTTAAGGCCTCGTGCCAGGGACAAACTTTACAATTTGCTTCTCGTCCACATAAGATGGTAATGACGGAAGGAGGAGAGGGCTGCGCTTCTGGTATTGCAGTTCTACTATTTGTGCTCACTTTTTTCACAACTCTGCTTGCTCTTGGAGTAGTGGGTGTGGGAACAAGAGTGGATGTTTACTGATTATCTGCCTCTGGGTGAATCAATTGTCCCCTGGGTTGGCATAGTGGACACATTGTACTTTAAGAGAACTTGTTTTAAGACTTTAACCATTTGACATCTAATTTGTGGGTTGTATTAAGCGAATTTTCCCGGGAATTACCCCGTTTAACCAACTTCCAGATATAGGATACAACCCTAACTTACCCTCTTGTGTTCATGACAGATTTCAGGAGATCTGGGAGAGGGCTAATCTTTCAAACTTAGTCCAACTGTTTGAGAGGAAGGTGTTTCTCTCTTTTGAGAACCTTTGGCAGCAGTTTTCTCTTTCTCATACCTGTTTTTATAGCTACCCGCAGCTATGACATTTTACTTATTGCCTTACGGAAGGTGAGTTAAGGTGTTCCATATTGGAGCTTATAATGAAAGTCCCAATAAAGAGAAATATTGGGGTGGTCTATAAATTAATCTGTTTCTTCTCTCAGGATCGCTTGGTTGATCCGTTTCACCAAAAGGAGAATAAGTTGAGCCAACTCCTTAATAGAACTAACAGTTGACGCCTTGCAGCAGAGCAATATCTTGGCTCATTTGGTTCTAACTGTGTCACTTATCAAGATGCATCATTTTAAAAGTATCAGGGATCTGTACTATGCTCCTCACCACCTCTTTCTACGAAGATATGGTTGGAGGACTGATGTTTTTGTTGCAGCCTTGAGGGGGCTAAGGTTCTTCATATATTTGCCTCTTGCCCTGCTCTGCATTTGTTTTTGGAATTTGTTTTTGGTAAGATGCATGTTATATCTTATCTTCGGGTTACACCTGACTCAAAGCTGATTATGGAGGGACATTCACCAGCTATTCCTTCTCAGTTACTTGGCATGTACTGTTTCACATTCTCCCTGCCCTGACTGGCTCCGGCTTTTTTTTTTGTCTCTCTTCCGAGCCTCTTGCTCCCTGGAGCTGATGCCAGGGATTCCTGAACATCAGCATGTTGAAAATAATGTTGATATAGAAGACCCTCGGAGGAGTAGGTTGAGCAGGATTTGGGATTCTGTTCGGCTCTGAATGACGGCTGCTGCTGCCACTGTTCCAAGAATTTGCCATTTAGCCCTTTTCCCCCTTTTCCACGTTGCTCCCCGCTACCTTTATTGTGAAGTATGAACAATTATATTTTATTTGAGTTGCTGACCTTTTTTGTGGCACCTTTGGTTATTTCTCTTGATTAAACCCTACTCATATGTATTGCCTACATTTAATGTATTCTGTTTCACGTATCGGTTCCCTGGTTTATTTTTAACAAAAAAATACTAATAAAATTATGACAGATCTTTTGAGGAGAACAGCAACATTACTGTAATGAGTCAATACTATCCTACTAAAATGTATGACTTCCTCCCTAGCAGAGTGGTCATACAGTTTCAAACTTGGTCTGTGACCCCTTTGCATTAAAGGTATAACAGTCATGTAGAGAACTGTCAGTGCCAGAATAGTAATAGACTCTCCCTTTGAAATATACCTTCTCCTATGGAAATCAGGATGCCTTTCTCACAAAACTTTGCAAGTGCGCTTAGTCATTTGTGGGGGGTGAAAACATTAATGCGCAGACCCTGCCCTAAATTACTCCTGGTAGCTAGGGCCCTGTCAGTGCATCTAAGCCAGGCTGCCATATTCTTCATGAAATAGGGCCAGCATCTCTCAGTAGTGCTGTTATACTTTTCATGGACAGAATCAACACCTCTCACCACGGTTCCTTTGCTTTCCATGGGCAGTTCCAATATTCCGAGCACAGTACTCATATGTTTAGTGGACAACTCCAACAGTCATCAGCAAGGCTGTCATATGTTAATCCCACAGAAGATTGGATTGTACCAATATTCATGCATAGCATCTCAGTGGACTAATTCATCCACTGCTGTGATCTATTTTGACCTTCAGGAGGTTGGGTTGTATCCTGTAAGGTCCATTTAGCCTTTCATTCTTTTGAGTTCAAGAAAAGGAGAAAAATGAATTTGGGTTGAAATACAAATCTGCCAAGAATCATAAGAGACCCGAGGTCACTTCATATCACATTATATCTGCAAAGCTGCATATTTATATGGTCAATGTGTGTTTGTCCATGGTCTCTTGGCATCTCTGACTTTGTGTTTGTGGTGTAGTTTTCTTGTCCCTATTCAATTTCCCTGTGTCAGCATTCCATTATCTTTGTGTGACAATTCTCTGTTGCATATGTCATTGTCCCTATGCCCCTTTGTCCCCATACCTCAGCAGCTGTGCCCTTATATCATAGCCCCAAGTCTTTGTCTCTATGACAGAGTCTTTAGATTCCTCAAAACCCTGCATCACTAACGATGTCCGTGCTGTTGTTCAGTGTTCCAGTGTCATTATAACTCTCACACTAGCGATGGGCGTGATACTATATCAGTGGCCTTTATCCATGTTTCTAATTTAATACCATTTTGCAGCACACATAGTAGGAGCAAATTTCCATTAAAGATTGTTTTTGTGCGGGCAGGTGTACCTTTCTGCACAAAAACAATTTCCCCCGCAATGCAGCTATCCTTGCTTGCACCATGGAGCAAGGGTGGCTGTGTTGGCGCTAGGCAGCTAATTTAAAGCCTTCGCAGGGGGAAACACAGGAAATGTGCCATATTCTTTTATGTACGGCACATCCCTGCATTTTTTTAATGACGCAACTGGACGCAGCAAGATTGCTTGTGGCACCCCACTGCGCCTTTTCCTAGTAGAAGAGGCCCTGAAGGTTCTAATGGTGATTGCTTGTACATGTGCTTCTTCAAGGCAACTTAAAGATGCTAGCTGTCAATAAACAGAAGTGGAGATAGGAGACAAGCAATGGACTGAAGGGCCCCTCATAGGGTTGTTAAAGGTTTTCTTAAAGAGTTCTTAAACAGTTGGGCGCATGTAAAAACAGAGGGATAGATAAAAGAGACAGCAGGGAAACAATTTCTGTACAGGTGAGAGAAGCATACATTACACTTTGCAACATTACTGTTAGTTTACCATGTTCAGCTCCTGTCTCAATCATGGTTAAAAACAAATTATATTTGCTTGTTTACACATGTTTTGTTTTATAATGCAGAGTAGGTCCTGCACTTTAAATGTAGGCCCATATTTATACTCTTTTAGCGCCGCTTGTGCGTCGTTTTCTGATGCAAAATCAGCGCAAACATACAAAATACAATTGTATTTTGGAAATTTGTGCTGCTTTTGCCTAAAAAAATGACGCAAAGGCCGAGCTAAAAAAGTATAACTACGGGCCGTAGTCCTTTACTTTGTTTTGACTCACGATTAAGATGCGTCGGACATTTACTTTATTAACAGGGTCCCTTGATTGTCCAGCCTCTTTGTTGTTAAGAGAGTTTAATGGGACCAAAAATAAATAAAGGCCAGTCTTGTCTTCAAGTCATACATAGCTCTTCGATCCAGGAGCAAGCCCACAAACAGTGTCTTGAGACCCCACGGGTGAATAGCCTTATTTAAAAATCACTGATTGATTGATTGATGACCCTGGGTCACAAAGTCTGTGATTCGCAAAAACACAGGGTTTGCGATCACAAATTGCTTTTTCACAGTGTATTAACAGCCTTTATTAGTCAGAAAAAACTCTTTTGCAGTTAGAATATAATATAGCAATTCTTTGGAACAGTAAATAGAGCCACAAACCATTGATTAGATCCCTCCACCGCAAAAAGAGTTCTCCTTGAGATGCATGTTGGGTAGCCTCAGGGAGACCAGACAATATACTATTATTTTTTTAACAGCATCTATCCCTTTAATGAGCACATTGTCTTTAAAAAGAAAGGCCCATATTTATATTCTGTTTGCACCGGATTTGCGTCATTTTTTTTTTTACGCAAATGTGATGCAAACTTAACTCCATATTTATACTTTGGTGCTAGACCCTTCTAGCGCCAAATTTAAGGAGTTTGAGTCATTTTTTGTACATGAAAACCTACCTTGCGCTAATGACATGCAAAGTAGGCGTTCCCGTGCAAAAAATTACTTTAAGGCATGTGCATCTTTTTAACCTCAGCATCATTTTGATGCACAGGAGGAGGCGGGCCTTAAAAAATGGCGCTTAGCCAGATTTGCACAGTTTTTTACCGCCTGGTCAGGGCAGGCGTTAAGGGACCTGTGGGCTCATTTCCATGGTCTCTGACCATGGAAGCAGTCCACAGGTGCCCTTCCCTGCCCCCAGGGGCACCCCCTTCCACCCTCGCCCACCCCTGGAGGACACCCATGGATGGGGGGACCCATCTACGGTAAGTAAAGGTAAGTAGAGGTAAGTATTTTTTTTTTTTTAGGTGGCATAGGGGGGCCTCACTTGGGCCCCCTACATGCCACTGTGCCCAATGGCCATGCCCAGGGGACTTCTGTCCCCTGGGCATGGCCATTAGGCAGGGGGGCATGACTCCTGTATTTGCTACGACAGGAGTCATTTCCATGAGGGTTGTGCATCAAAAAATTATGCTAGTCAGGTTAGAGTCATTTTTTTTACTCTAACCTGACTTGCACCATTCTTTGACGCACAACTCCCAGTCTTCCCTACGCCTCCGCTGCCAGGTTAGAGTCATTTATTTTGACGCTAACCAGGCCGCAGCACCGGCTACCATCATTCCTTAAATATGACGCCCGGCTGGCACATTGGAATGGCGGTAGCTGGCGTTAAACATTTTGACGCAAACCTGCGTTGGTGCAGATTTGGGTCAAAAAGTATAAATATGGGCCAAAGTTTCCTGCTTAGAAAAACACATTCCAGGCTGATGGTCTGATGGTCCTTGCATGCCACCATACTGGCACATGCAGCCTTTCGCGGGTGGTGGTGTGGGGGAACCCAGGGCTTTGCACATTACAACCCTCTAATTAATACTTATTAAGAAGGTCATTTTGCAACTTCCTCTCAATGGGCAAGTTGCAGTATAACTGTCAGGTTACGAAAAGTCAGCGCAATCCCTATTTGCAACCTACCTGCACAAACATCAGGTCCCTATTGTTTTAAGTCCTAATTTTGTTGTTTGGCACAGAGTATAGATAATGTGAGGATGACAGAGAGTTTCACAATAAATAACTTGAGGTGATGGCTAAGGGCAAGAAAAGGTGATGAAGAAGTTATCACTGCACATTTGTGATATTCCATACCTTATTCATAGGCTTATTAATATTGATGTTGTTCCCCTTTAAGAATTGCTTAGTTATTTTACAGAGTTCGCGCCCTTAGCAGATGGTGAATTAAATTAGTTTAGTTAATGATCTTTCTAATGACCCCCGCTACTTAAGGGGAAAATGCTTACATGATCAGTAGTTGGCTGCAAGCTGCAATAGATATTATTGCACCGGTTAGATGCAAAGTGTCAGCTACATCACATATGTCTGCTCCTTGGTTCAACAGGGCGTTGGCTGCTGAAAAACAAATGTAAACACTTGGAATGTCACTGGAGAAAAATGATGATGTGTTTCATACAGCTATTGAGAGGGCCCAAGCAGATTCTTTTTCTGATCTAATTGCGGCAGTATCTAGCATATCTAAAGAAATTGTCACAATTGTCCAATCTTTCATGGCTTCTAACGCCTGTACTCGAGGTATTATGACTTCAGCTGAACTATATGAAAACCTTTCTCTATTTTTATGAGAAGACTGGAAATATCTATGCAGCTTTCTCTGAAGATAAAAAATATGTTGTTGCCCCTTAAGGAATACTGGAGCACCTGGTCCAATCCTATCTTTCTTTGATAGAATATTCCTAGAAATATCAGCTAAAGCCATTTCACATTGTCTTTCTGGTTCTTCTCTAGATCCTTCTCCCCAGAGAATTTTTGCCAAGGCAAATAATAATTTTAATTCGGTTTTAAATGGCGTATACAATCAGTCACTTCAACAAGCTTTAATACCAAGAAGTTAGAAACATGCACAACTGATTCCAATACTAAAGAAGCCTTTAGCTGACCCGGAGATCTTTGTTAATATTAATCCTATTTCTCTTCTACGGCTTTTTTTTTTAAATGCTGGAGAAACTGGTGAAACAACAGATTACCTACTGTTTGGAAACTAACAATTTCCTAAATAGCTCCCAGTCGAGATTTAGACCTTGTCATAGCACAGAGTCTGCTCTGCTTGAAATCTCAGAGTTCATAAAACGCTAACTGTGGCATATGAGGATCGGCCTTGACATGGCTGAAGTCCTTTCTATAGGACCGATACCAATCCATTCATTTGCCACCTTTTATATCTTCTCCCAAGTCAATGAAGCAAGGCGTTACCCTGGGTTCAGCTCTGAGTGCTACATTGTTCAATATAAAGAAGGATCCTTTAACTGAGGTTATTCAGCCACTTGGTTTAAAAGTGGTGTCATATGCTGATGACACTCAACCTCTGTTTTCCTTCTCAGTGGTAAATGGTGAACTTAAATATTTGTTTCAATCTTGCCTGATAAAAGTGGTGGGGTGGATGAAAACCAGTTGCCTGAAACCTGATACGGCCAAAATTGAAGTACTGCTCTTCCAACACCCGCCTTCTGTTTGGTGGCCATTAGTGTTCAGTCTGTCTCCTATTCCTATGGAGGAGGTACAGAACCTCGGGGTCAAATTTGATAATGAGCTACATTTTGTTCCACAAGTGAAAGCAGTTAGAGGTGTCTGTTTTGCCCATCTAAAAATCCTAAAAAAATGTAAGTGTAGTTTGTGAATCCAGAAAAAACTGAGGTTCGACTACGCCAACGTTCTTTATCTGGGTCTTCCTGAATATCTTCTGAGTCACAGACAGCTGATACAAAATGCTGTGATAAGTCTCCTGTTAGAAATTCCTTACCAGAAATCAGTCTGTGAGCATCCTAAACATTTACCTTGGATCCCAGTATGAGTGTACAGTATATTCATTTTGAATGTCTTCTTATTACTTTTGAAGCTGTTGACAACAGCCAACCTCATTATCTGTGACACAGAATTCTAGTGTACCATCCCACCAGAACACTCTGCACTGTAAAGAAGTTCCTTGCGACAACCCTGAAAATTCACCAGACTCCTTTAGGCAGTCAATCGTTTTCCTTTTAGGCCCCGTGGTTTTGGAATGCTTTACCATAAAAAATTTGTGAATCACCAAATAAATACATTTTCAAGAAACAACTGAAAACCTGGCTATTTTATTATGGTTAGGAGTCCTCCTTCGGCTTTGGTAGCTGAGCGATTTATAAATATTTTATTTATTTATTCATTGAATGCAAATGACTTAGCTTTTTAATTTTTTGAAAAAGTGTCATTCATGGTGCTGTCTGGAAAGCATGTACACTGTGATTATCAAAGAACTCAACTTTCCTAACATAAGATTATTGCTAACAAGGAAATGTAGAAGTAACCTAGCATTTTGCATTTACAGCATAACAATGATGTTGGTGTACATATAGAGTTTGGGAGATTGGGTATTTCATCACAAATGTGACAGAGTACACTGTCTGCCAAACTGATAGTCTAACCACCCTATGTAGTGTCAGGAAGAACCAGCTTTCTGCAGATGGACCCCCACAGACTTTGGTAAGGTTTGGTGAACAGACATCAAAACCAACTGCAGCCATCCACCACATTTTTCTAACCTCAAAAGGAACAGCCATGAAAATGGTTTGTTACAAAGGACAGAGTTGACAGCTGGGCTGGCAGTGATCTGTATATTTGGCAAATGATGGTTCATCAGGGTGGGTAACTTAATGTCCCCATACTCTGTCATAGACTGTACTCTCTCAGCCAAATTCTAGCCGAGTATCTAGTCTTGAATGTGACAGATTAGAAGGAAAGAAATTAGTTAATTTTACAGTCTTTCTGGTCCAGATACAAAATGAACAAATAAGCCAATGGGGGAGATGTTATGCTTTTGTATAAGGTTTTAATGCTTATCCATAAATCTAGTTTCCCTGAACTCCCCAAATATTAAGAAGTACCACAACATAATGGCAACCTACACCATTATAGCAACTATTGCCTCTGGCCTGTATTTGTTAGTAGTGGTTTTAATAAACTAATTGTCTCTCTGGCGGTTCATTCTTATGGGGACTTGGGTCATGCAGTCTTTTTCCTCTATATACATTGCAATAATTTTAGGATTTGAATAGAAACTAGATATTGATGACTCCTCAAAAGAAGATTTAAGTATTTCAGTTAAAACCCACCCGATCTTCTGCAGAATTAGTATGGTATTTGTCTCTCTTGATATGATATATGTCTTGAAGAGAGAGGCAAAATTATCACTCAGTGTGGCACCAAACTATGGTAGATGAAATACTTTGTCCGGACTATCACAAAATTGGAAGGTAACAAAGTAATGCCTTCTATTGCAAAACACCAAACACAAAAAGGCAAAAAACAAACATAAATATTTTCTTCAACGTCTAGGTAGCTTTCTTCCAGATATTTCTGGTTACTGATGAGTGTGCAAGAAAAGCAGTTATGGAAGAAAGACTACAGGCTAGAGATATTTCTGCTTTGTGCGTTTACTAGGACTTGGTTCCTATACAAGAATTTTTAGAAGCCAGGGAAGCACTGGAGATATTATTCTATAATATATTGGGAAAGTGCCTAGAAAATTATAGTGGATTATGAAAAGAGGGAGTTGTAGGAGGCTGGCCTGGTTTGTAGAGGTACCAAAGATACTTACATCTCATACCAGGTCCAGTTATCCTTTATTAATGAAATGTAGTCAGTGTCTAGAAGCCAGGCTGTCTAGATGTAGCTGTAGGCAGAGCACCTGAGGCTGAGCTAGGAGACATGCAAAGCTCTTGCAATACCACTGTAGCCTCACAGTACTTACACACATGAAAGACAATAGGCAGTTTTACAAAAATAAAGGTACTTTATTTTAGTCACACAAGGCCACAAATACTTTGTAGACTGTAATCCCTTAGGCGGTAAGTAAATTACACAACATATACACTAGTAACCAGAAACAGGTAAGTACACAGTAGGAAAACAGTGCTAATAGTGAAACTCACAGTAGGTTGCAATGGGCCTAGGTGGAAAACAAACCACATAGTAAAATAGTGGAATGTGAAAGTTGGTTTCCCACCTAGGCAAGTGTAGTGTGTAGAGAGGTCCTGGCAGTGTAACAAAACAACAAAGGTAAGTAATGTACCCCACCCCAGAGTCCAGGAAGGCAGGAGTAAAACATAGCAAGTTTCCTAAAACACACCAGAAGTTGTGATAGAAGATAATGCAAGAACCAGAAGAGGCTGCAAGAGAACACTGATGGATTCCTGGACCTAAAAAACTGTGGGAGAAGGGGACCAAGTCCAAGAAGGATTAAAGAGTCCAGAGAGAGCAGGAGCCCCTGCTAAACAGGATGAAGGTGCAAATTGGGACCACCAGTGAGAAGACAAAGTCAGTATTGCACCCAAGCAGACAGATGCGGATCCCTGGTTGACGCAGAGGATGTGCAACGCCGGATGGATGAATGCAGCATGGTTTGCGTCGCTGGATTCTGCCAACAAGACTTGGTAAATGCAATGCTCGCGGTTAGCAGAAAATGGCGCTGCCTGGGACCAGGAGGGACCTGGTGGCCTCTACTCAAGAGGGGGATAGAGAGGGGGCTCTCAGCAACTCAAAAAGCCCTCAGAAAACCAGGCACCATGCACAGGAATCCAACAGCATAGGGACAAAGGAGGTGCAAATGGAGTCCCAAGCACCAAAACACAAAGGATTCCCATGCCCTGCGGAACCACTCAGGAAGCTGTGCGTCGCAGGATGGCGTGCTGAGGGCCTACGCTGTGCTGTGCATGAAGAACTTCTTGGAAGGTTGCAGACAAGCCTCAATCAATCAATCAATCACTGCATTTGTAAAGCGCGCTACATACCCGCAAGGGTCTCAAGGCGCTGGGGAGGGGGGTGCTACTGGTCGAAGAACCAGGTCTTGAGGAGTCTTCTGAAGGCCAGCAGGTCCTGGGTCTGTCGTAGGATGGTGGGGAGAGTGTTCCAGGTCTTGGCGGCAAGGTAGGACAAGGATCTGCCGCCGCCGGTGGTTTTTCGGATGCGGTGGACTGTGGCGAGGGCGAGGTTGGCTGAGCGGTAGCTTCGGTTGGGGGTGTGGAAGCTGAGTCGGTTGTTGAGGTAGGTGGGTCCAGTGTTGTGCAGTGCTTTGTGTGCGTGGATCAGGAGCGTGAAGGTGATCCTTTTGTTGACCCTTTTTGTTGCGGAGGGGTCAGGGTTGAAGCTGTTGTGGATGTTGGTGATCTTGCGGTGGAGGAAGGTGGCCAGGGAGTCGCACAGGTCTTGAGATGGCGGGATGTCGTTGGTGATGGAGCTGGGGTTGGAGAGTTCTTTCACGATGCTGAAGAGCTCTTTGGTGTTGTGTGCGTTGTTGTCTTGGCGGTCCTGATGAGTTGGTGGTGTCTGCGGGTGGTGCTCTTGAGGGCTGTGTGGTTGTCTGGTGTTCGGTCGTGGAGCCATTTCTTCTCCAGCTTCCGACAGGTGTGCTTGGAGATCCGGAGGACCTCGGTGAACCAGGCGGCTTTCTTGTTGGTGTGGTTGGTTGTAGAGGTGTTGAGAGGGGCAAGGGTGTTGGCGCAGTCGTTGATCCACTGTGTGAGGTTGAGCGCGGCGGTTTCTGGGTCGGTGGGGTCAGTGGGTGGTCTCAGGGCGAGGGCGGTAGTCAGTTGGTCCTCGGTGACCTTGCCCCAGCAACGGCGTGGTAGCTGTTGGGTGCGGTGGTGTGTGGTGGGTTTTCTGAAGGTGAAGTGGACGCATCTGTGGTCGGTTCAGTGTGGTTCGGTGGTGTGGTTGAAGGAGACGTGGGGGCTTGCGGAGAAGATGGGGTCGAGCGTGTGTCCAGCGGTGTGAGTGGGTGTCGTTACGAGCTGTTTGAGTCCAAGGTTGGCGAGGTTGGCGATCAGGGCGGTGGAGTTGGCGTCGTTGTTGTTCTCGAGGTGGAAGTTCAGGTCCCCGAGGAGGATGTAGTCCATGGAAGCAAGGGCGTGGGTGCTGAGGAGGTCAGCGATGGTGTCACTGAACTGTGGGCGGGGTCCGGGAGGTCTGTAGATGAGAGTTCCTCTGAGGGTGGTGTTGGGGTCGGTGTGGATCTGGAAGTGCATGTGCTCGGCGGTGGTGAGGGTGTCATCGGTGTTCGTTGAGATTTTGATGGAGTCTTTGTGGATGATGGCGATTCCTCCTCACACTCAGTTGGTGCGGTCTCTGCGGGAGATCTTGTAGCCCTGTGGGATAGCTATGGCGATGTCTGGTGCTGAGGTGGCGTTCAGCCAGGTCTCCGTCAGGAAGGCGACGTCGGGGCGATGGAGTCTAGGAGGTCCCCAAGTTCGATGGCGTGCTTGCGAGCGGAGCGGGTGTTGAGGAGGATGCACCGGAGGTGGTTGGGTTCTCTGGCTGGTGGTGTGGAGGGTTGGATGCTGGTGAATCTGCAGTGCCGGCAGGTGAATGGCCCCTGGGTGCGTTTCGGGGTGGCCCGGTAGCAGGGGTGGTCTTGTCTGGTGTTGAGTGCGTGGAGGGTGCTTGCGTCGTAGTGCAGTCTGGTGTTGCAGGGGTGCGGGTTCCAGGGGTTCTGGTGCTGGGTGCGGTCTAGGCGCGGACGGGCTTGCCTTAGGCGCCCCTTTGGGGCGCCAGCAGCGCGCCCGCTTCGTGGCCTCCATATGAGGGCAGAGGGAGGGAGGAGCAGCTGGGAGGTGGGAGTGGGCGGCCAATGGGAGTGAAGGGGGCGGGGCAGCAGGGGCTCAGCGGCGAGCTAAAAACCCAGGGAAAAAATGGCAGGAAAAGACGGCGGGAGAGGGACAACAGAGCACAGGGGTACAGAAAGCAAAACACAGGCGCACAGAATGAAAAAACGAAGTGGCACAGAAGCCAAGCGCAGGGGTAAAGACAAAAGGGAGCGAGTAGTCAGGCGGCAAAAGTGGCAACAGAGGTTCAACCCACAGGGGGCTGCGTGGCAGATGGGGGGGCGACCTGCCTGGTGACAGGGTCAAAGGTCGCTCACTACCACCGCTTCACGGTCTCCATATGAGGGCAGAGGGAGGAAGGAGCAGCTCGGAGGTGGGAGCGGGCGGCCAACGGGAGTGAAGGGGGCGGGGCAGCAGGGGCTCAGCGGCGAGGGAAAAACCGGGGAAAAAACCCGGGGAAAAGACGGCAGGAGAGGGACAACAGAGCACCGGGGTACAGAAAGCAAAACACAGGGGCACAGAATGAAAAAACGAAGTGGCACAGAAGCCAAGCGCAGGGGTACAGAAAAAAGGGAGCGAGTAGTCAGGCGGCAAAAGCGGCAACGGAGGTTCAACCCACAGGGGGCTGCGTGGCAGATGGGGGGAGCGACCTGCCTGGTGGCAAGCCTCACCAACTGCAAGTCACATGGTGCACGGGGGTATTATCTTGCCTCCACCAAAGTTGGACAGCTGGACAGTGGGACTGCTGGGGTCACTTTAGTCCACCACCTGTGTTGCTGGACACATGCCTGTCATCTGGAAATGGGGACCAAGCCACCGGTTGTCGCTGCAGAGAGGTGCCTGCTGAAGCAGAGAAGTGACTCCGTCACTCCACGGGAGATTCCTTCGGTTCTTCTGGTGCAGGCTGAAGACAGGAGGATGCACGACCTGGAAACTGTTGCAGTTGCTGGCAGGAACTGAAGATACAATGTTACAGAAGTCATCTTAGCTTCTTTGTTGCAGTTTTGTAGAGTTCCTGGAGCAGTCAGCGGTTGATCCGTTGGTAAAAGATGAAGTGAAGGATGCAGAGGATTCCTGCTGGAGTCTTGCAATCCGAATCTCTATAAACACCCAGAGGAGAGAACCTAAATAGCCCTCAGAGGGGGATTGGTCACCTAACCAGGTAAGCACCTATCAGGAGGGGTCTCTGACATCACCTGCTGGCACTGTCCACTCAGATGCTCCCAGAGTGCCCCACCACCTTGGAATCCAAGATGGCAAAATCACAGGGACACTCTGGATGAGCTCTGGGCACCACCCCTGGGGTGGTGATGGACAGGGGAGTGGTCACTCCCCTTTCCTTTGTCCAGTTTCACACCAGAGCAGGGAATGGGGGTCCCTGACCCGGTGTAGATTGGATTATGCAAGGAGGGCACCATCTGTGCCCTTCAAATCATTTCCGGAGGCCCTGGGAGGATACCTATTTCCAAAGGGAAAAGGTGCAACACCCCTCTCCTTGTGGAAATGCATCGTCTGCCTGCCTGGGATTGAGCTGCTCAAGCCCCAGGAGGGTGGAAGCCTGTCTGTGAGGTGGCAGCAGCTGGGGCTGCATTGAAAACCTCAGAAGACTGCTATGGCAGTACTGGGGGCCCATGCTGGAGCCCCCAGAGTGCATGGGAGTGGGCAACCAATACTGGAATCAGTATTGGGGTACAATTCCCAGTTGTTAGACACCTTACATGGCCATATTCGGAGTTACCACTGAGACGCTATATATAGGTATTGACCTATATATATAGTGCACACTTATAATGGCGTCCCGCACTCAAGAAGTCCGGGAAAAGTGTTTGTATGAGCTCCTTATGGCTGGCAAAAAAAATGCTGCAGCCCATAAGGATCTCCTGGAACCCCAATGCCCTGGGTACCAAGGTACCATATGCTAGGGACTTATAAGGGAGGTTCAGTATACCAATTTGGATTGGAATACTGGGTTACCAGTATGAAAGTACAAATTTGGAACCAGAGAGAGTATAAGCACTGGAGTTCTGTTGAGCAGGACTCCAGTGACACAGTTAAGCATACTAACAAAAGCAGTGAAACAGACTGACAAGTAGGCCACAAACCATGAGCACTGGGGTCCCGGCTAGTAGAATCTTGGTGACACATTTAAAACACACTGACAAACACTGACACACAGGCAAAAATGAGCATAACCATGCTAGAAAGAGGCTATTTCTCACAGGAGTTGGCTGGGAAGATCATGTCATGTTAGCTCTCGCACTGCATGGATGAAGGTTCTATATTTATGAGAACCTCCATACAGTATTTTAAGCCAAACGTTCCCTTATTCGTACACTCTGTACTTAGTATACATATATCTAGAACATGAACGTTAACAGCAATTTACATCGTAAAATCACCCTCCAAAATGGGTGAAGTACTGCTATGGCATGCAAACAGAAATCAGGGAAGCTTTGTATGATATCTACAGAAGATAAGCAATGTCAGTTGACTCCTTGATAGGGAAGTAGCAGAAAGAAATTGCCAGCTTTTCACCAGATGCTGAGAAAGCCTTAGACAGAGTGGGTTTTTATTTCATGCTTTAAAACATTCAAGAACTCAACTTTGCCCCTGATTTATATCGTGATTCTACAGATGCTCATCTCCACCTTTTATGCTTTTTGAAATCATGATAGGTTCATCAGGAATTTCCATATTTCGAGGTACATGACATGATAGCCCACTCTTTTGATACTTTGTGCATGGTAATCACACATTTTGTGATGAGAGAATATTACAGCGTACAAATTCAGGAATGAAGAGTGGTCTGCCTTCTTGGAAAGGTAGATGCACTTGGTATCAAGGGTATGCTGTTTATAACTGACCGTGGGATCTCTTTCTCTTCTTTTCCCTTCTTTTATTCAAAATATGGCAAAATATTGAAACATACTTTTAAACATTTAATTACCAATATCTGGAAATCAAAAGACTGAGTGAGAGTGAGTGAGTGAGTGACATGTCTGTGCATTATTATCTATTAGACCTGGCATAGTTGGCATGGTTTTCCTAGTCGTTTTGCCTCTGCTTCCTTTATTTTTTACTGTGTGCTGGACTTTGTTTTTTTCTGGTTTTTGGTACCCGGCACACTTTACCACTGCTGCCCAATGCTAAAGTGCAAGTGCTCCTTGTATAAATTGTGATTATGACTGATTATCCCTGATTGGCATATTTGAGTTACCAGTAAGTCCCTAGTAAAGTGCACTAGAGATGCCCGCGGCCTGTAAATCAAATGCTACTAGTGGGCCTTCAGCATTGATTTTGCCACCCACATGAGTAGCCCTTTAAACATGTCTCAGACCTTCCACAGCAGTGTCTGTCTGTGCAGTCTTGCACTGCCAATTCGATCTGGCAAGTGTACCCACCTGCCTGGCCCAAACCTTCACTTTATTACACGTAAGTCACCCCTAAGGTAGGCCCTATGTAGCCCTGGGCAGGGTCCAGTGTATTTAAAGAGTAGGACATGTGCTGGTGTGTTTTACATGTTGTTAGAAATGGGGTCTTTGGTTGACAGTCGGGTTACCCCCTGTTCAAGCAAGGACCCTCACTCTAGTCAGGGTAAAAGAGAATCACCCTCAGCTAACCCCTGCTTACCCCCTTGGTAGCTTGGCAGAGCAGTAGGCTTAACTTCAGAGTGCTAGGTGTAAAGGATTTGTACCAACACACACAGTAACTTAATGAAAACACTACAAAATGACACAACACCAGTTTAGAAAAATAGGAAATATTTATCTAAACAACACAAGACCAAAACGACAAAAATCCGACATACATAAGTCAAGTTATGAATTTTTAGAGATTAAACTCAAAAATAGCGTTTAGAAACAAAAATGCTTCAATGTGATGTTAACACGGCGTCGTGACGGAGTCGTTCACAAAAAGCCGACACCAGCGGCGCCGGACACGGAGTCGTGTAGACCCCCAAGTACAGTACCTTTGGTGAAGAGTGAAAACAAGCCGTTGCGCGAAGTCGGGGATCGCGGCGTCTGTGCGAAACGTTGAATCTGTGCACTTCGAGCGGCGTCGGTCACGACGTGGTGTGGCGACTTCCACGGAGTCGCGGACTTCAGCGGGGCTGCAGCGGCGTCCGGCCTGTGAAGAGCGTTGCGTTCCAGCGAAGGTTACGGCGTCGGGTGCAGGCGGCGTCACCGGATTCAACAGCGGCGTCGGTCCGGAGACGTCCGAAGTCGATTTCCTTGGATTTCCACCAGCTTTCCTTTCAAGGGCCCAGGGACTGGATAGGGCACCACTTGTCAGAGCAGGAGTCTCTCCAGAGACTCCAGGTGCTGGCAGAGAGAAGTCTTTGCTGTCCCTGAGACTTCAAACAACAGGAGGCAAGCTCTAACTCAAGCCATTGGAGATTTCTTCACAAGATGGAAGGCACACAAAGTCCAGTCTTTGCCCTCTTACTCTGGCAGAAGCAGCACTGCAGGAAAGCTCCACAAAGCACAGTCACGGGCAGGGCAGCACTTCTTCCTCAGCTATCAGCTCTTCTCCAGGCAGAGGTTCCTCTTGGTTCCAGAAGTGTTTCTAAAGTCTGTAGATTTGGGTGCCCTTCTTATACCCATTTTAGTCTTTGAAGTCACCTTTCTTCACAGGGGACTCACACCTACTTGTGAAATCCTGCCTTACCCAGGCAAGGCCTCAGACACACACCAGGGGGTTGGAGTCTGCATTGTCAGAGGCAGGCACAGTTCTTTCAGATGAGAGTGACCACTCTACCCCTCCCTCCTAGCAGAGATGGCTAATTAGGAAATGCAGGCTACACCCCAGCTACCTTTGTGTCACTGTCTAGTGTGAGGTGAAAAACAACCCAACTGTCAAACTGACCCAGACAGGGAATCCACAAACAAGGCAGAGTCACAGAATGGTTTAAGCAAGAAAATGCTCACTTTCTAAAAGTGTCATTTTCAAACACACAATCTCAAAACCAACTTTACTAAAAGATGTATTTTTAAATTGTGAGTTCAGGGACACCAAACTCCACATGTCCATCTACTCTCTAGGGTAATCTACACTTTAATCATATTTAAAGGTAGCCCCCATATTATCCTATGAGAGGGACAGGTCTTGCAACAGTGAAAAACGAACTTGGCAGTATTTCACTGTCAGGACATATAAACCACATTACTATTTGTCCTACCTTATCCATACACTGCACCCTGCCCTTGGGGCTACCTAGGGCCTACCTTAGGAGTGCCTTACATGTAAGAAAAGGGAAGGTTTAGGCCTGGCAAGTGGGTACACTTGCCAAGTCGAATTTACAGTGTAAAAATACACACACAGACACTGCACTGGCAGGTCTGGGACATGATTACAGGGTTACTTGTGTGGGTGGCACAACCAGTGCTGCAGGCCCACTAGTAACATTTGATTTACAGGCCCTGGGCACCTCTGGTGCACTTTACTAGGGACTTAACAGTAAAACAAATATGCCAATCATGGAGAACCAATTACATACACATTTTAAACAGGAGCACTTGCACTTTAGCACTGGTTAGCAGTGGTAAAGTGCCCAGAGTAATAAAAACAGCACAATCAGAGTCCAGCACACATCAATAACCCGGGGAACAGAGGCTAAAAGTTAAGGGAGACCACGCCGCCAAGGATGAAAAGTCTAACACATGTCATGATAGTGAAATACTGTCAAATTAGTTTTCACTGTTGCAAGGTCTATCTCTCCCATAGGTTAACATGAGGACTGCCTTTAAATGTCTTTTTAGTGCAGTTTCCCATTGGAAGCACATACAGATGAGGGGGTTTGGGGTCTCTGAACTCACAATTTAA
This sequence comes from Pleurodeles waltl, assembly GCF_031143425.1. Classification (NCBI taxonomy): domain Eukaryota; kingdom Metazoa; phylum Chordata; class Amphibia; order Caudata; family Salamandridae; genus Pleurodeles; species Pleurodeles waltl. The sequence continues at coordinate 884,515,619 of NC_090438.1, read as the reverse complement.
AAATACAACTTTTGGTAGAGTTGGCTTTTAGATTGTTTTTTTAAAATGCCACTTTTAGCGTTTTCTTGCTTAACCATTCTGTGCCTCTGTCTGCCTGTGGAATTCAGATCTGGGTCAGATTGACAGTTGGGCTGTTTGTGAATTTCTTCTAGACAGTGAGACAAAGGGACCTGAGGTGTGTCTTGCATATCCTTGTGAGTCTTCCTGGGCTAGAGTGGGGAGGGAGCCCTGAAAGGGCTGTGCCTGTCCTCACATAAAGCTGTCTCCAACCCCCTGTAGTGTGTCTGGGGCCTGGCCTGGACAAGGAAGGATCTTATGAACAACAGAGACTTTCTTTTGAAGTTTACCTATTTCAAAGGCAGAAATGATTATAAGTAGTGGACCCAAACACCCAGATTTATAGGGCACTTCTGGATCAAGAGGAACCTCTGCCAAGGAAACGAGCTGAAGAGCTGGAGGAGAAGTACTGCCCCTTTGCTGTGTGTGCTTCTCTGGGTTGGCCTACAGTTGCTGCTTCTGCCTTAAAGAGGACACAACTTGACTTTTCTGTGCATCTTGCTTGTGAAGATTCTACAAGGGCTTGGACTGCGCTTGCCTCCTGTTAAGAACTCTCAGAGACATGAAAGACTTCATCTGCCAGTGCCTGGGCTCTTCTGTTGAGAGTCCTGACTTGCTAAGAGGTAACAAATACAGTTCCTGGGCTCTTAAAAGTGGAAGCTGGTAACCTGAGAGGTAAAATCCACGCACCACTGTGTGCGTGTCAGAAAAATCAATGCAGAGCCTGTCCTGCGGCTGAAAATTTGACACAGCGCCTGCTTCGCAGCTGCAGTATCGACGCAGTGCCTGTTCTCAACATGGATCCTTCTCAGAGCATCAGAATTTTCCACACATCGACCCTGGGAGTCAAAATCTTCAACATCACCGCACATACCTGAGCCTGCTTGTCCAGAAATCGACACATCCCTTCCCTGCATGGAAAGAATTGATACATCGCTTACCTGGCGGAGAAAGAATGAATGCACTGCCTCACTCACGAGTAAGAAATCGATGCATCGCTTGGTTTTCCAATGCACGCTCACCCGTGCAGCTTTATTTTTGAAGCATACCAGATATTTTGTTCAAAAACACACATCCATTGATTTCTATGGGTTAAGGCTCTCATTACTTCAAAAATTCATATCACTGCTTGTGGATGTTGGATTTTTGTAATTTTTGCCTTGTTTGATTTAGATATCTATTGGTTATTTTTCTGAACTGGTGTGCAGTCCTTTTGTGGTGTTTTCCACTGTGTTACGGTGTGTGTTTGTTCAAATACTTTACACAGTGCCTCTGAGATAAGCCTGACTGCTTGTGCCAAGCTACCAAGGGGGTGAGCAGGTATTATCTGAGCAGTATATCTCCCTTACCATGAGTAGAGTGAGGGTTCCTACTTGGTCAGGGTGCAAACTGACTGCCAACTAGAGAACCCATTTGTAACAGTATCTCAAAGGCATCACTGTGCTAGGAAGTAGGACTGAAGCAAATAGCAAACACAATGCACCAACACAACAAGTGGGGCATAAGATATAATGCTATCTTTCACTTACACACTGAAGTTGAGTTTAAATACTGTAGTGTGCTGACACCATCAAAAGTTCGCAGTTACAGGGACAAACAAGCACTATCAAAGAAATAAGTGCTGAGGCTTGCCCCTATTCAGGCCTACAGGTATGGTTTGTGGCAAGATCTTGCTTCCCAAGAAGGCCTTAGCTCATAGACAGTGGTGAAGGATTAAGTTAGGGTAAAGTACAGCACATGTACCACAGTTGCAGTAAAAATGTTGAACTAGTGTTGTGACTGTTTGTAAAGAGACAGCAGTAAAATAGTACACATGAAGTAAAACCAAGATCAATTATTAAAAGACATGTAAAATACAATACACAAAAATTGCAGTTTTGCACAATTATTGTGGTTTATTGTTGCACATAAAACAATTTTGGATTTCCTGAGCCATTTGCTTCAAACACATCTGATTCAACTAATTAGGTTATGGTAGATATCTATTGTGCAATGAACGGTGGTGGAAGCAGGGCTGGCTTTGCGGGGTGAGGGGGGTGTGGCCTCACTGGGCACTGACCTGGAGGGGTGGGCACTGACCTCAGGGGACACGGGTTGCTGTGTTGAGCAACAACTTTCAATTTTAAAGCACCTGCTGCAGAGTACCTTGTGCATCCAGCTCTCAGGCAGCTATAAAATGTCAAAATAACTCTTGTGATGAATATTCGTGCCAGAGAGAGAGATAAGAGCTTTATCTAGCAGCAGTTTTGACTCACCATAAAGAAGCACAGAGGGTTAATATACCTGGTGTAAACATATGTATCGTATGTGGATACTTGAGTGAATTAGTAAGGTTAGCTTTTTCCTGCACTTTAAAGCAAATGAAACATATGTGAAAGAGTGGATGTGAACAGGTGAGGAGAACTTTTTGCTGGGGGTGGTGAGAGAATCTGAGTGGGAAGTCATGTGGGGTAGGGCTCCAGAAAAGATTGTTGCACTAGGTGCTGCCATCGCTAAAGCCGGCCTTGGGCGGAAGGGTGAACCGTATTGAAATATTTTGCACATTTTTTGTCTTTTGGGTATAATCATATGTTCCCGTTTATGAAGGGAGATCGTATCTAGCACATTTTTGGTGGGTGGAGAATGAAGTGACCATTGAATACAGACACATATCAGATTCCATTCGTGTGAAAATATGTTTTAAAGGAAGCATGTTTACTCTAATGTGCCTTTCCTACAAAGGCCTGGATTCAAGAGCCTTGTTAAAACATTTTGACTACCAAAAAAAAAACTGTTTGCACAGGTGTCAGCAGTTCAGGCTGGACTGTTCCCGTGGAGAACAGGGTCTGTGCTGATTTGCATATGGCTAGGTTCAAACTGGAAAGGCATGGTGAGCAATGGTTTACACCCAGATCTGTGACTGGGTCTGAGTGTTTGAAACGTTTCAGCAAACCATCTGAACTTTGAAAGGGTAAAGAAGGCCTGTAAATACCAGGACATGCAAATTTTGGTGTGGTTTGATAAGGTTGGCACCAAAATCTGCATGTTATGCCACAATTTCACAGGGTTGTGTTATTTATCGCATTCAATAAAACATGATCTCCTGTTTATCGTTGTTTATCGGGTATGCTAAACAACGCACTGATAAGGGAGGACTCATAATCACAGGCAAAGGTATATTTTTCAGAAGTTTAATGTTGCAGGTAATAACCCATGAAATGTCCTCTACAACATTTTCCTATGACCACTTCCATTCAGTCATGCTGTTAATAATGCCATGGCTTGCGGCATTGTGCTTTGATAAACAATTCTTCATTGTATGGTAGTTTAATAGGATTTTGTTGCGGACATTAATTCTAATACAACATTTTACCCAGCCTTATGATCTAAAACATAATTTACTCTTGGTGCAATAGGATACATTTGGTGGTGCTTATCTTTATGACATAGATCAGTGAGGTATCTTCCACTTTGGAGTGCAGTTTCTCTTAACACATTATCCAGCTTCTCTTATGGTCACTACTTATCTTGAGATCCTGGGTACTACAAGGAACAATACCCATGCCTGGCTACTCTTTAATTCTTACTGTTACAGTTCGATGCCAAGAACTCTTATGGGAGGTCTTGGCTAGTAGGCTACTTGAGAATACCTATCAGCCTAATTCAGTCACATTTTTCCTTGTTCTATGTTTAATTTCCTTTCCGCCTATACCCCAAATTTCCTTGCCACATCCTTGTTTGCTGAAGCTACGCTTGACAGAAGACTACATATACGTCGCACAGAATGCAAACACCACGGCTGTAAAATATAGCCAGTATTGCCAGTTAAGTGAAGCTAGATTATGTCACACCAATCTACGCAAAAAGTTAAAAATGGAAGACTTTTAAAGAGGTCAGGGCTGAGAAGAATTGGAGACGAGTTCCCTTTGTAACCCGTGTAACTATTTAAGCATTTAACGGCTGGAATACAGGATTTTATTGTAACTTGTTGTAAAATATGGTATGCACAGATAGGAGGCTTCATGAGCTGTAATTGTTTCTGCCTCCTCCTCCAATTTCGCTAATGGTATAAACATTTCGCCACTCTCTCAATTTGAATTTCTGCATATCAAATAGCAGTCTTTACTTCTACTCTAGCTCATTTTAAGTTTGTGTCTGTCAGCTTTATGCCAAATTGCTATGTCTAATGGACACTGTCACACTTCATGGGCACGGCAGAAAAATAATAACCGGGTTTTCAATCTCAGAACCAATTTTCAGGAAACCAATTGATTATGTATATTACTCTCAACTAGTCTCTCATCTCTCTCTATTGGATGGCATCCAGGCTTTTACTTGTACTGTCTCTGTAATAACTCTTAATGAAAGATTTTAAAAATAAGAAGTGTGCCCTGAGAAAGCTGCAGGCACACACATCCATGCAGTACTTAAGACCGAATCCTGAATAATGCATAGTTTGAGACTGACTTTTGAAGGAATTTTTGAACTAGGGTTATTAAAAATATATATACTGCGGCATTAATTGTATCTGGAACTGCCATAAAATAAAGCAACAAAAAAAACATTCTGTGCGATTTAAAATACTATCACGCGAGAATAAAAATGCTGTGAAAATGTCTATTGTCAACTGCGGGGTAAAATCTATAACAATGGGCTCTGACAGGATTGCAGTGCGTTTTGAGAGCTATCTTGACAGCACGAAGAGGTTATGAAACCCTATTAGCAACTAGTCTATATCTGTTAAGACTTAAATGAAGAATTGTTTGATAACAGATAATCCTTTGAGGCAAACATGCTTGTAAATCAAAAAGAAAACAGCAGCCAAGAGACTTCATACAAAGCATCTTTAATTAAGGCAAATACTAGCTTTGTTTAGAGTTTTCCTTTACTGGAGATAGCTTCAGGGGCGTGCCTTAGTCAATATGACTGGGGAGGTGGGGTGTGAGCTTCATATTTCCCCAAATCACACTGGGACATTGTGTTAAAACACATATATGATAAGCCGACGGGGATGCGATTGTTAGGGGTACTTAAAACGCAATACGTGTTCAACTAATCAACGTTTTTAAGGCCTTCAATACATAGATGAAAGAGTGTGTGATTTTGTCAAGGTGGGCATGTAAAAATCCCAGGTGAAATCCGACAGACCCTTCACATTACACGACTGAAAGCACTTATCCCCAACTATTTACAGCAGAGTAAATTTTTTGGGGGGTGACATCCCACAAACACCCCCCTGGAGCTACACCCCTGGATAGCTCTCTTCCTCACCTTCTAAATTAACCTCTGTTTACCACATTGTATTTATGTATATTTTTTACATTTTGTATAGTGTGCACTAAGTCCGAGGTCATTAGAATGCTTTCCAATATATTCAACACATATTAGTCTTAGAAGAATAAGCAACACAGTACCTCATATGAGGAGTAAATGTGCGTACTCTTAACATAAACGTAGAGTGAAGGGGTGTGGCTTAGGCAGCCAGGATGGCAGACACTCTTTAGCGGAGCTCCATATCGAAACCCCCCTTAGGCAGCACTCACCCCCGAACCTGACACCTCAATCTTTCTAACCAGCACGCCTCACACCACTGAACAGGGGCAGCCTCGGGTGCTGTTTTAGGGGCCTGGACAAAGCGGGAGGTGGGATTTGGAGGATCATGGCATTTGCGGCCTGCTGCTGTCTGCACAGTAGCTTGGTGCTGGGTTTGGTGGCGGCAAGCTGAGGCAGCCTGAATATCGGAAGGAATGCTTAGGCCTCCAATAATTCTCCTTTCCTCCCTCCTCCCCTGGCTGCGGTCTCGCTGGGTGGAAGCTGGCCTCCAGCGGCGCATGAAACAAGGGCAGGTGCTTGGAGGCCCTGCAATGCTGGACATCACACTGTGGGACCCTATGCTGTGCGTCAGGGGCCTGAAACTGGCCGGAGTCACAAGCGTTGCAGGCCTGCTTGCTCCTGGACACCTTTGAACTGGCCTCACAATGTGGGACCATGCAGCAAAAGGTAACTGGTGTGGTCATTGACTGGGGATGCCATGCTGAGCTGGGCTTGATGTGAGTTGAGGTTTGTATTTGTGCACCTTTTCTCCTGTTGTGCCTGGCAGCACTAGAGTGGGTCAAGGCCTACTCAAACTCACCCCACCACTTTTGGGGAAATACTGGTGCCCACTACACACGTGGACTTACCACTTGGTGCCTGTACCTAGCCAATAGTGTATCCTAAAGGTTAGATTAACTGTTTGGGGTCTGGCCCCCACTACACCATTGTGGGCCAGCTGGTCTTTGAGTGGGCTGCAGGCCTGAGAGTCCAGCACTGACTTATAGTCTCATGCTGCACTACACCATGTTGTCTTACCGTGCATGCAAGCAGGCCCTGATTTACCACTGGATCCCTCCAAATATGCGGCTGCTTTAAACTATTATAGACATCAGCGCAGTCCCTGAGCTGCGCTCCACCTCTGGGAATCTACTGACTGGCCTATGACCCCCATACTAGGCACCAAAGCTGCTGTAGATTGGTCTATCGACTGGGCTGCCTGTGCTCCCATGCCACTTCCTAACTTCTGGCACATGAAAGTGAACTCTGTTGCACTGAAGACATGTTCCACTCTCCCAGCATCTGCACCACCCTGTCTTACATGGGTTGTCTGTGCTATGTGATTCAACAGACATCTCTGTGTCTGCCAGTCTCTCCTATGCTGACATCTGAGGCGGGCAACTGCGTGAGTTGCTCTGGAGAGCCCTGATAATCAAAAAGAAGCTAGACATCATCCTAGCAACTATAGGGAAATCTCAGGTCTCCCTGGGACACAAGATCGACACCATGGTGGCAGACCTACCCTGTTCCATGCTGATCATCGTAAGTTGGTAGATAAAGTTTGCTTTGCGCAGCAGAAACTTGCTACGCTCCAGCCGCAGTCTCGGGAGACAGAGTTGCATCTACGCACGCTATGCGACTGAGTTCATATCCAGCAGAAATAATATACGTCTGGTGGCCTCTCTGAAAACACAGCGGGTCAGGACTCAGCTTCCTAACTTGAATAATGGTTTCACAGTTTTGTTCCTCACACTGCACTCTCGCTCCTTCTTTTCCATTGAACGCACACACCAAGTCCCAGCGAGGAAGGCCCCGCTAGGGGCTACTCCTAAGCCACTGGTGGTCCGCCTACTACATTATCTAGATTGCAATCTAATCCTTAAGGAGGCCCGCAAACATACACAGCTGGTGGTAGACAATGCATGAGTGATGATCTTCTCTGATTATAGGCTGGCAGTGCATGGGCCAGCGGAATACATTCCTTGCTGTCAAGCACAGACTCTGGGATTTAAATGTGAAATACCTTCTCCTATTTCCCACGCAACTCTGTGTTACTGTGGAATGCAATACGCACTTTTTCACAGACCTGACGACCTCTCAGACAGCAATCTCACTAGGGCGGTGTCTTAACTCTGAGCGCAGAAGGGGGTCTGAAAGTGACTGCAGCTCTCAGTGTCAGACGCATAGCTATAATACACATGGTAATGCTGCCTTTCTTATTATACTACTTAGACAACTTTCCCGTTATGTCACAAATCCCTTTTTCTGATTGCTTGAATGGTTCCCAGGCTAGTTTATCTGGCATGGCACACGCTGTAAGGTGGTGCCAAATAAAATATATCTGCCCATGGATCAAGGAGGGCTTGCAGTCCCGAATTTCGAGCACTACCACCTGGCCTCTCAGCTGCAATGGGTGGCCTTGAGGTTAGAGGGCCTCCAGCTTGCTGACACTGCCATAGCTCCCTTCCCTCCCTGGGATTTGCCTTGTATGTTACACCGATTTCACTCTTTTTCTAAAGATGTCATGCCTAGCTCCTTGGCACACCGAAGTGAAGATTGCTCACCTCCCTGGCAGAGGTGGCCCCCTGGCAATAGGTAGGGCAACACACTCTGGGAGATTTGTATTGCAACTGTGCCCTCATTCTTCTTGCCACTCTGATTGAGGAGGACCGGCCTCCTCCTGGTCAATTCCTTCTTTACCCATTAGGGTGCTGGGAGTGCACTGGGGGGACCTGCATCAGGAGTGCCTTATGCACCGCACTGTCTAATATTTCCGTGTTATAGGAAAGTGGCAACACATGATGCCCCGGCTTGCTGATTCTCTGTGAACACATGCAGCAACACCGCTTACCCCCCTTGTGTCATCACTGGGAGACTGAGCTAGGCCATCTTTGCACAGATAAGGAATACCGTGCTATACTGGTATACCGTACCTTCATCCCAAGCAACACCTGTTTTTGACTCATACAGTACTGTATGAATCACAGGGCATAACTTAGCCCTAACAAAATCAATTGCTACTTCCATTGTACAGAAACTGCATGTCCCCAATGTTACTTACCTATGTAGATTTCCTGCACATGCTCTGGGCCTGCCCATCGGTTCATCAGTATTGGCAAAGTGTCACTATTCATCTGACGAATTGCACAGGGTACGCCATGCTGAATACATGGGTAGTGTGCCTGTTGGGCATGCAATTCCAGACCAGGAAGAGTAGGGTCACCCTAGCTTCATTGACTTAGGTCTCCTACTTGCCAAATGCCTAAACACTCGTAAATGGAAATGGTCTACTACCCCTGCGATCCCTGCCTTGGACCAGTCCATGAAAACATGGGCCCTGGCTGAAAGCGTTGCTTTGCACAGAGAGGATATTAGGGGTTGGTGCAAAAAACCTCTCTCGACCGGCTGGGACTCTACCCTGTTTGAGTTCAAATCTGCCCTGTCGAGCACAGACACCCCCCCAGGGGAGCATTGACCCCTGTCAGGGCTGAGAGTTACCCAGTTTCCTGCCTCAAACAGAGCGTATCATGCACACAAGACTGTTTGCTTCCTTCCCCAACACATTAACCTTTCAAATTAGTGCTGCATTGTGGGTAAACGTTTATTTACAAACTGGGATGGTGCGGGCTTGTTCAAATGTTAAATGTTTGTTTTTCTTCCCTCCTTGTTGTGTTATATCTTCTTTTGGCTTAGGTAAGGCCATGATAGTATAAATTATGTCATAACTATCTTTATACAGTCATCCTTCCAAATCGTATGGACTTCGTCATTATAATCATATTGATTGGAAATGTCCTACAAGACACATAGAAACTGTTTGTCTATTAATTTCCTGAGCTGCATGCGATGATACATATGGCACAATTGTAATAGGTAAGTGGTAAAAAATTGAAAATGTTCTATAAAAAGAATGTTTTTAAAAATTGAAAAAAACATAAACATAGAGTGAAGAACAGTTTATATGAAGCAACGGGCAGACACTGTACCATCTAAGGCTCATCAATAAACAGTGCCGCGAAAGGCTAAGATGCATCCAAAGGTGGCTTGGAAAGTTAACCCAGTTTGTTGTCTGTTGCTGTATAAGCCATTACTCTTTTGTATCTGGCTTAATTTATTCTCCTTGTTTTCACCCAACCGCTACGGAAAGTTGTCTTTGGCATTTTTCGTCTGCAGTTTCTACCCACACTGCTCATATTTTCAAACTATTAATGTTTTTTGTTTACATTTTAGGTCTGAGCTGACACAGCAGTCTTTTACAAGACGTTTTGTCACTTTTCCTAAAAAAAATTACATGCTGGGATTCATAAACAGGTCCCTGGTGCCTGCCACATTCAATGCTTACTGGGATTTTATAATCACAGGGATACAGTAATACTTTGGCAATTACATTTGGGGGTTGCAGGTTGAACACTGACCATCCCCTCATTCATGAGGATTTTCTTAGGCCATCATTATTTCCAGATCAGATTGCCATGCTATTTTTCATTATTCCTATATTTTCACCCTGCATTTTTGACTCCTTTCAGTAGCTGGAGTCTCTGGGTGAAATGTAGTACATATGTGGATTCACAACAGATTTTTTGGTTCCCAATGAGTCCAATAACTCTTATACTAACCCTAGTAGGAACTCTGGGGACCTTGTAACCAGCCATAAAGTGTGCTAAACATACCTTTGCCGAAGCACTTAACTGTTTGGTGCATCATGTCACCAACATTGGAGTGTTTTGATTGAAATTCAAGCGAGACTACTTTAGATCCTAAAACTACTTTATTTCATCTCACTTTTAGTCTCATTCAATCCCTTATATCACACATGGATAATTAACACAAGTCAATTTGTTTCACTGCTGCACATAAAATATGCACCACTTTGTAAACCCTCGCGCCACATTATGCCTGAGCCAGGCATAATGTATGTAAGGGGACATTCCCCTGTTAGGGGGCAGAAAAAATGTCGCAAGGAAATCTAAGAGATTTCCTTGTGCCATTTGTTTGGCATTTTCAACACCTGCTCAGAGCAGGTGTTAAACTGGGGTATGCCAATATTTATAATGAACCCCTATGTACTCTGCAGGAGTAGTGCATATATTTTGGGGCTACTCCTGCAGAGTTCATCAATAGTTTCAGAAATTCTGGCACTATTGCCCCCTACCCTGCGCCACTGTGCACTGTATTTTAAATACGGCGCACACATGGTGGCGGCAGGGGCGCAAGGAAAGGGGCGCTGCACTGGGAGCAGTGCCACTTTCCTTAAATCTGCTCCTAGGTCGTTTAATATGTGTGCATCAGAATTCAAGGATGAGCTGAATGTGGCTGTCTTCCATGGCTTTTCCTTTTTTTCAGATTGGTATGATATGATCCGACATTGAAGCCTAGAGATGGCAACAGTAAAAGCTGCAATATTGTGATGCTTGGCGGCAGTATTCATGGGGGTAGTCCTTCTCAATGACCCAGATTTCATTTTTTAAAGCTCCATCTTTGCAATACTTTTATATTCCTCTGACTTACATACACGCATTTGGCACAACGATATTGGCTCTATTTTACCAGCAGCGTGTTTTACACCAATTCAAGCTGAAAATACAATCATTTTCATCTTCATTGCTGTGAGTAGCCAATTGTTAAGGAAAAAGAGGTCTCTTATCTAGCTTTACCTACAGGACTTCTACTGCATCAAAGGTTAAACTACCATTTCCTCATCACTTTGAAGATTTCCTTCCTATTGGTCCTGACAGCCTCGGGGTGGTCTTCCCCAATCGTTTTCCATTTGTTTCACATTTCTGCTGTATCTTTTTGTTGGCCTTAGGACTATGAACACTTTACCACTGCTGACCAGTGCTAATGTGCATGTGCTTCTCCCATAAATATGGTAACATGGGTGTATCCACAATTGCCATATTTAAATTTCTTGTAACTACCTTGTAAAGTGGAATACCATATACCCAGGGCCTGTAAATTAAATGCTTCTTGTGGGCCTGTAGCACTGATTGTGCCACACACTTAAGAAGCCCTTTAAACATGACTCAAGCCTGCCATTGCAGGACCTGTGTGTGCAGTTTCACTGCCACTAGGACTTGGCTTTTAAATCCTCTTGCCAAGTCTTAACCTTTCCTTTTATTACATACATGTCACCCTAAGGCCTAGGTAGCCCATAGGGAAGGGTGCCATGTAAGTAAAAAGCAGGACATGTACTCTTAAGTTGTACATGTCCTGGTAGTGAAAAACTCCCAAGTCGTTTGTCACTTCTGTGAGGTCTACTCCTCTCATAGGCCAGTATTGAGAATTCCTTAGTATACATTTAAGCTATAATTGATGATCAAAAAACAGTAGCTACATCATGTTTCATATCATTGGAATGATAATAATAAATCCTCTTTAATGGTAATGTCAAATTTAACATTACTATTTTAAAAATGGTACTTTTAGAAAGTGGGCATTTCTATGCTCTTACTGCTCTGTGTGCTTTGCAGCCTGTCTCCAATACAAGTCTCTGCTAAGGGACAGCTACACTTTGCACATTACCTCTAGATCAGTGGTTCCAAACCTTTAGACTTCTGTAGACCCCCACTGAATCATTATTGGAATCTGGGGACGCCCACCTGAGTCATTACTGAAAGCCGGGGACCTCATCTGTTAATATTATTTAATTTTCTAAGCAGTTGCGGACCCCCTGAGGAGGCTTTGCAGAACGCCAGGGGCTCCTGGACCACAGGATGGGAACCGCTGCTCTAGAGAGCCAGGAGCACAGGAAGGATGGGTGTGACAAAGAACTCATGTCCTTCCATCTGCATTCTTATGGGCCTCTCTGGGCAGGAAGGGTAGAGGTGAGATGACACATACTTTTTGTAATTATTATTTGATTATCAGGTAGCGGCATTTCATGACACTTAACACATTGATACTCATTGTTCCAAATACACAAATTTGAATAAATATCTATCACCAGTCTTCATCTGCACTTGAAACATATCTGCAATGAGAAAATGTATACTATATCCATGCTCTAGTAATCAACTGCATTAACCCAAATGACCCTGATTTTTTTTAATGCACCGACCCTTTGTACATACAATTCCTCCTGTCACTTAACCTGCGTCATTTTTGTAACCAGAGACTCGATAGTAGGGACTACAGGAGATTTCCCTTTTTGCAAAATTAATGATTTAGCTACCAGGGAGCCAATAAAAAGGTACAGTTGCTGTCTCACAGTTAGACATCTGTTTGTAGTTGACACACCTAATAAGGCGCCCTGTGGATCTGGTTCTATATCAACTTGCAGCTTCGCACTAATTGATGCAAATACTTTGACCTTGTGATTTGCTAGTTCAGGAAAAAAAAAGCCTACATGGAGCCAATCACCTCTCCCGCACCTAAAGCAAACAGCGGGGGTAGAGGGAAACATCTTCTGCAAATGATGCGGGTGCAATAATATGCTCATTTTGAGTATAAGGCCATTCTTGTAAAATTTGCTTCTTCAATGTCCTTATGAGCCATAAAATTATAATGACCTCATAAAATTGGAGCTATTTTGCCCTCCTTATCATTTGAAATCGTAGCCAATGCCACTAGAACTGCCGCCTGCAAAATTGTTAAAGTAGGTAACACTCCTACATTCCTTTCCGTATGAAGTTTAGGAGGAGAAACCCCTTTCGTGGCCCTTCCTTTCTCCCAATCGTAGTGGATTGTAAAAGACTTGTAAAAAACTTTTCTGACTTGAAAAATGGGTTTGGTTTAGTAGTAATTTTGTGTTTTGAATGGTTTGCAAATACAAATATGTTTAGTATGTTCTAGATAATACTGACACAATCTATATAGTTCTGTAGGAAGTAGAAGGGTTTTACATTGACTCAGCTTCATGCTTCATGATACTGACAAATTAATTTCATTGTAAAAGAATTTTTATGAGCAAATAATATCCAGTGTCTGGACATCCAACATCTCCTGTATTTGCACAGTAACTACACAATTGTAATGTTTTATGGCAATCACAGAAGAATAATTGCGACGTAAAGGCCAGAAGAACAAGCAGCAAGGTCGCAGTGGGTGTAAATTGTACACCTGCCTGAAGTTTGAAAAGTAACCTATGTGCCATTGGGTCATAGAGCATATGCAGCATATGTCCTTTTGTAAGGGGTTGCAGATTTACAAGCCAACAATGAATTAAGCGTGTTTCTATTTTCCACCCATTATGATTAGGAAGGTCACAGGGATGGTGGCCAATAAGGAGCAATAATCCTCTTCTTTGCGCTTGCAAATTGGGGACATATTTTATAGCAGCCCATGCACCTTAGAGGAGCAGGTGCTATTTAAAAAAAAAAAAATGTTTCTCATGTTGAAAAATATCAGGCGGTTAGCAGGTGGTGGTCCCCTGCATCACTGCAATACTACTTCGTAGAAGTCCTATACAGCTTTGAAAATTGAAGTTTCTCCTTCGTGCATGAGTTGCCTTCTCCTTTGAGGTGTTGGTAAGTTCTCAATAGTTTGTGAGAACAGTTGTGGTCATTAATCATTGATACATCTCATTGTGAATCTCAAATAGAAGGGAATGCCCCGTTCACGCCCCCTCCTAATTGTGATTTTGAATCAATCACAGTACAGCATTTGTCCACACAAACACTTTGGTTTTGCAATTAACAGAGTTGAGACAGCGAAACAGCTTTGTGCGTGACACCTGAAGTTAGAGATAACATTTACGGACCTACTTTAGAGATTTATGGTAATGTAAAATATAAAAAACTCCTTACTACAATATTTTGTCAGTGGTAAACCTGATGATTGAAGATTTGCCATGTCAACAGTGGAGTCACCAGATTGTCACCTCTAGAACAGGACCAAAAGAGAATATATGCTATAATAAATAGATAAAGGAAACAGGAAGGTGAGATTTGACCAAATAATGCGACATTAGCATTCCTAATGATTGGGGCAACCACAACACTCTCAAAGATGGCCTCTCTCAGGTAGGCCAAGGTGAAATGTTGTTTCGCTGGTATTATCTAGCATAATTTTGGGCATTTCTATTTACACTTTTAACACAAAATTGTTGAAAATACTCTATTATGACACATCACGAAATTTCAAGTCCATTCAGGTAAAAATCATATTTCGGAAACACAGGAACAATGTGAACAAACAGAGTCAGGGCATCTGTCGTGCATGGCACTTGAGGTGTTGGTGTTATTTTTTTTAGCAGGCATGCATCCTTGTCCAAATGGACATAGGGACTCACTCCTCTATAAAATGTGGTACTAAGGGCCGTATTTATACTTTTTGACGCAAAACTGCGCTAACGCAGTTTTGCGTCAAAAAAGTTAGCGCCGGCTAACGCCATTCTGAAGCGCCATGCGGGCGCCGTATTTATTGAATGGCGTTAGCCGGCGCTAGCAGACCGGCGCTGCCTGGTGTGCGTGGAAAAAAACCACGTACACCAGACAGCGCCGGCGTAGGGGGAAAATGGCGTATGGGCGTCTTAAAATGGGGCAAGTCAGGTTGCGTCTAAAAAATCGTCGTAACCCGACTTGCGCCATTTTCATTCGACGCCCATACCCCATCAACATGACTCCTATCATTGTAAAGATAGGAGTCATGCCCCCTTGCCCAATGGCCATGCCCACGGGACTTATGTCCCCTGGGCATGGTCATTGGGCATAGTGGCATGTAGGGGGGCACAAATAAGGCCCCCCTATGCCACAAAAAATAAAAAATAAAATACTTACCTGAACTTACCTTAATGTCCATGGGATGGGTCCCTCCGTCCTTGGGTGTCCTCCTGGGGTGGGCAAGGGTGGCAGGGGGGGTCCCTGGGGGCAGGGGAGGGCACTCTGGGCTCATTTTGAGCCCACTTGTCCCTTAACGCCATCCCTGACCCAGGCGTTAAAAAGCGGCGCAAATGCGCCGTTTTTGGCCACGCCCACTCCCGGGCGTCTCTTTTGCCCGGGAGTATAAATACCACGTAAAGGCCTGGGAGTCATTTTTTAAGACGGGAACGCCTCCCTTGCATATCATTAACGCAAGGAAGGGGTTCACGCTAAAAAATGACGCACACTCCGGGCACTTTGGCGCCCGAAGCGTCTAACGCCAGAGTATAAATATGGCGTTAGTTGGCGTTAGTTCTGCGTCGAATTTGCATCGAAAAAAACGACGCAAATTCGGCGCAACCAGAGTATAAATATGGCCCTAAATACCAGATTTGCATTTTGCATACTATGTGTAATTCTCCTTAGTGTATCCAATCTTTCATGAAATTATGCAGAAAGAAAATACCGAACTTTTGCACGCTTCTATTCTCAGGTGCATCTATGGATTGATCAGTTAAAATTAACAAAAACAGAGAACATGCTGTCTGGAGACACAGACCTATTGATGTTACCATTCTAATGGGACTGAGCCAGGCATGCCATTTCCCCGCAAGCTGAACCACATTTGCTTGAACCATGCATTGGTGTGGTGTCTGCCCTAACCACGCATGTGACTTAACGACGCATGTGTGAAGCAACAGGAGAGGTAAGTGGGGCTGGGGCAGAGTATGGGGGTTAGTTTTTAGGAGTGGGGCGGCAGTTTTAGGGTGGGAGGTCGGATCAGGTTTATTTTATGGGGAGGGAGTCACTTTACATTTTTTGGGGAGGTAGCAGGCTTTTAGGGGCTAGGACCAGGTTTGGGGGGGTACTTTTGAGGGGTGGGGCCAGTGTTAGGGCTCAGGGAGGGGAGTGGAGGTTGGGTTATTTATTTATTTATTTTATATTTTTTCCTGGGGGGAGTCGTGTTACTTTTTTTAGGCAGGTAGGGGATTTTAAGGCGCTGGTACCAGGTTTGAGGGGGTACTTTTGAGGGCTCGGGATGGAGTTTTTTTTTTGTTTTTTTATGGGGTGGTCTGGTTAGTTTCTTTGGGTAGGATTTTAGGGCTCAGGGTGGGGGGATCGGGGTAGTTGTAAGGGCCCTGGCAGGGTTTTAGGGCTCAGGGTTGGGGGATAGGTGTAGTTGTAAGGGTTGGGTAGGGTTTTAGGATTCCGGGCTGGGGAAGGGGCAGTTTTCAGGGCTGAGGACAGTTTTAGGGCTCAGGACACGAGGGTGGGAGGCTGGAGTTGGGTATTTGTAAGTAGGGGGCAAAGTTTTAGGCATTAGGAGAGGGGTTGGGATAGTTTCAGGGGCAGAGTGGGTTCCGTTTCAGGGATCAATGCTGGGGGTGGTTTAGAGGTCAGGGCAGAGGGGGGAAAGGGCAGTTTTAAGGTTTGGGGTGGGGTGTTAAGGCAGTGGGTAATTTACCTCGCATCTTCCTTTGCCATACATGCTTTTACAACAGAATTAATTGTAAAGGCATGCGTGGTAAAGGCATGCATGGTAAAGACGCAGATGTTCTTAAGACTGCACTGTTCTGACATGCGTGCTTTAGTCATGTGTACTTCCATCACACAACCCTTTCCAATGTACCACCACTTTAGAAACTCCTATAGTCTCCAGTGAGCAAGGTGAGGAACGTAGGAATTATTAGTAAATTTGAACAGTTTTTCAACCCATAAGGAATAAAACAACCCATTTTGTCATTATCTCCTTGGCAAATTCCATTTTCTGCACCTGCACCACCAAAACATGATTGGAGCTTCCATGACCACTCCCCTTGGATTACAGAGAGCTAAGACATCCACCAACTTCAAAGACTGCAAAAATCGACAGTGGAACTCATGTTTTAATTACGCCAGATTAATCACATCTCACAACACTGACGACTCTTCATTGGCTGCTGGTCTTATGAACAATCAACTTCAAAATATGTTGGTTTTTCAACATGCACCACTAAATGATTTCACATGGGCTCCTATAAAATCGGTGTGCTCCTGACAATCAACCAAGTGCCTAAGGTTGGTTGACCAGCACCAATGAGTGCTGCTTCAAACAAAGTAGAAGTGATATGGTTGTTGGTTCTTGAACCCCCAAGGCTTTTCCCTTTGGACCTCATTGCCCTTGGCCATCAACATGGAGAAGGATTACAGAAAATATCACAAGTGCTTGAAAAACCCTACTTCTTGGGCAAGAATATAGGCCCTCATTATGACCGTAGCGGTCTTTTTGAAAGACCGCTAAAGCTGTAGGCGCCAGAGGACCGCCAGTGCTGGCAGTCTTCCGCCCTCCATATTACGAGTACTGCAGGGTTTCTGCCACATTTTAAGCAGAAATCCTGCAGTAGTCATGTTGGCAGGTGGAGGCGCATGGGCGGTTCCACCACCGCCCCCCCCCCTCCAGAAGGACCCCACCAGCCATATTACGACCTGTAATACGGCCTGCCAGTGTCCTGATGGTGGGATGCTGCCAGAGGTGGAAGTTCCTGTTCCCTGCCAGGCAACCTCTTCGCCGGATAAGGTAAGTCGGGTGTCTGACAGGGGAGGGGAGATGGAGGGTGGGGGCTGTTGTGTGTTCGTGTGTGTATGGGTATGTGTATGCATGTGTGTATGCGTGTGTGTATGCGTGTGTGTATGGGTGTTTTTATGGGTGTGTGCATGCATGGGTGAATGCGAGTATGAATGTTGAAGTGAATGCGTGTATGAGTGTTGAAGCGAATGCATGCATTTGAATGAATGTGTGTATGTCAGCGTTCGTTAATGAGTGTATACGGGGTGGGTGTGGGTGTCTGTGTGCGTGTGCATGTATGCGGGTAGGGGAGACGCTGTACCTGAAGGGGGGATCTAGTATGACGGGGCGATGGGGGGTATTGTGCTTGCTGGGGGAAGTCATCTGCCGGTGACAGGGAAGAAATTCCCAGTCATCTGTAGCCTTTTTCGCCAGGGTTTTCGTGGCGGTGCTACCACTGCAGAAACCCTGGTGGAAAGCCAGCTCAAAATACCGCTGGCGGTCTTCATTGGACCGCTGGGTCAGAGATGCTCATCTCTGGCCCGGCAGGTCCAACCGCCATGGCGGTCTGAGCGGGGATGTGGCAGGTTGGCAGAGGCCAACCCGTCACCCTCATAATGTGGTGGTCTTCACCGCCAGCACGTCGGCGGTGAGACTGCCACCGTGGCCCTGCTGGTTAGTAGACCACCAGAGTCATATTGAGGGCCATTGTCTGAAATCTGATCTTACTATATTTTAACATTCTCCTCCTCTACTTTCCTTCCACCTTGCCCATTTTGAAGATTGAGTCCAATTGCCCCCATACTTTATAAAGCACTAAATAGGAAACATGGGGAAGCCTTATGCCATTCACATCTATATATTTCTTTTCTTCACTCTAGCAATTTTAGAGTCACAATATTTCTCACTCAGCAGTTAGAAAATGATGCTCACGAGGGGAGCATGTGTGAAGATAGCATGTTATCAAGTTCAGAACATTATCACCATTGCTTTAGTGTGCCCAATTTAGATTGCAAGGGAATATCACAGTTATTTCGCGCATGGTAAAAGGCATCTGTGAAAGTTAGCAAAATAAATTCGCCGATTTTTAAAAAAGATTATGCTACTGAACTGTACACAGCTATCCTCAGAAAGCGAATCACTTTACATGGGATACAAGTAGTGCAGGAATGTCCCTAAATTCATCATTGGAGAGGGGGCAGCGCTGTGGGGCTGATCCCCAGACTTCAGCAAGGTACAGTATGTTTTTGTGTTTTTTTTGGGGGGGGGGGGGAGGGGCAAGGTAAAATAGTGCACTCTGAATTTAAGCCATTTTCTCCGACAATCAAGTCGTTTAGACCCAGATTTGCTGAGTTGCTTAAACGACAAATTGCATCGGACTACTATGCCCTGCAGTGTGAACTTTTTGATCGTATTTAAATCATACAAATATTTGCGTCATTTTGCACCACACGAGCATCTGCGCGAAATTATTGTAAATTGCCCCATCAAACTTCACACTCAATCCTACACGCACATACACACCCAAGAGATCGTACCACTCTTGGGCCAGTCACCCAATTATGGAGTCCTTTGCTTCAGAACACCACGAATCGTGCCTTTAAATGACGACGCTACGCACTGACACTGTACAAAACAAAGAACTATAGATTTCGTGTCTGTGACAGAAAAAAAAAAAAAAGCATGTGCTGGCAAATGGATCAGAGATGTAGGAGCCCTGTGGTACCAAAGAGAAAATTGGAAAGATAAAAAAAAACTTACCAGAATCTGATCAGTAGAAGGTATCTCCGTTCCGACTGGAGCCTTTGCGTGTATAATGCACCTTGGCGAGCAGTGGGACTCGTTGCCGGGACATGAAACATTAGTGCAATAAACTATCCTGCATGTAACGAAAAACTGTAACCTAATGAAGTGCTCATATTGATGCCTGCGCACGGAACGGCTGCACTCCCGCTAGCCCCCTGTGCCTGCAGTCGAAAGAGACTTCGGTCAGACTAATTGCATGACGTGAGGATTAAATTCTTCTGGTGAGATGGACATACACACCAGAGACAATATTCCACAGAACGCCTTTCCCTGTCGAGTGCATGTTCGCTGAAGCGCAACGCAGCCCACGGGAGAAGAACGCGGAGCCCTATAATAGTGAAAAGTTTAGATGCTTTTTTTTTTTTTTTAAATGAAACATATGCCGTCTTCTGTCGTTTAACTGTTAGAGCGGATGTAACCGGAACGAATGTGTTGAAACAAAATATCATGAAAACATAATGAAGATTAATAATGCACTGGCACAATATAATTTATTTATCGCTCCTTTGCCCATCGGTTCAAGTGTTTTTTTTTTTTTTTTCCCTTGCTTGTTTTTTTCCCAGAAAAAAATAACTTCTCTTGTCTGACCCTAATTTCAGTTTTCTGCATTTTCCTCTGTGTCAGATTTTAGCCTTTGGTCCACGCGCCCCGAAGGCCTGGTTTTCCCGCGGTTGGAGCGTTATCTTTCATCTGTGTCCATCCAAGACCACGCTGGAAACAAAATGTATTCTTCTCTCTGACAGCGCCACAACGAAGATTTGCTGACAAGCTCACGTCGTATCTTTGAAGTGTGCATTTTTGTTGTAGTTATTTAGAGGCAAGTTTTTTAAAATTTTTTTTTTTTTTTTTTATGAAACCACACCATGGGCTCCGTTTGTGAGGGGCTGCACTTTCCTGCAAAGTCAATAGAAACCGATTTTTCTGAAAGAAAAATCCACAAGCACCTTCATTTATCTGCCCCCATGAAACTAGCGTCCCAATGTGCTTTGGTAGCGTGGCTTATAGGACGGTGTCCCTCAATAACTTGTGCCATGGATAGCTAGATAGCGTGACCAGGGTGCGCGTGTGTGCGGCTGGCTACCTTTCCATTACTTTAGCTGCATTGCCATGCTCAACAGCCCATTGCACTCTTCAGGGCATAGTTATACTTGAATTGAACTGAATTTGCGTCATTTTTTTACGCAAATTTGGTGCAAAACTAACTCCATATTTACACTTTGGTGCTAGATCCGTCTCACGCCAAATTTATGGAGTTGAAGTAATTTTTTGGACATGGAAACCTACTTTGCATCAATGAGATGCAAAGTAGGCGTTCCTGTGCAAAAAATTACTCTATGGCCTTAGCGCCATATTTATCCCCCAATGCTAAAATCACGCACAGGGGAGGAGGGGTCAAATAATGGTGAAAAAATAATGGGTCAGGGCAGGCATTAGGGGACCTGTGGGCCTATTTCCATGGTGGAACACCATGGAATAAGCCCACAGGTGCCCTCCCAGGCCCCAGGATCACCCACACCAGAGGGACAGCGGCGGATGGGGGACCCCATCCCAGGTAAGTATAGGTAAGTACAGGTAAATATTTTATTTAATTTTTTATATTGGCATTGGGGGCCCTGAAATGGGACCCCCTACATGGCACTGGGTGCAATGGCCATGGCCAGGGAACCCTGGGCCCCTGTGCTGGCCATTGGGGTGGTGGGCATGACTCCTTACTTTTCTAAGACAGAAGTCATGTGGTATGGATGGTGCTAAATTATCACAAACATTAAAATAACTTGAGATTAAAAGCAATGGAGCTTGTTGCTGCTAGAAACTTACTTATTCATACAAGGCATTCATAAAAGTTATGGCAGCTACTATAAAGTACAGCCTTTAAGGCTAGGCAACTCACTAGCATTGGGTAAAAATTAAATTCCGGTGGCGTACATTTGGGAAGTTTATTTTAGCCTTTTTACATGAAATTCAAGAATTTTTGCAATTTTGCTTGTCTATGCTCCATTTAAGATAAATATAAAGAAAATACTGGAACAACAGAATGTAAGTGGCTGTTCACGGAGCTTTTGCTTTTTTCCATATTTTTTTTTGCACAACACGAGTACTTGTGTAAAAAAAAAACGATGGGAGGATGCATTTCATGCAAAAATGTCACTTGAAATAAGTAATTTACAATTCCTGCAATTACACATAACTGTGCATAAAGTTTTTGAATTTTTGTGCAATGACACAAAAAACAAATTACAGAACTTTTACACACTCCTACAAATTGCTTTACATGACAACAATGGTGGCCTTCCTATATGAACACACAAGCCTTGTGCATTTAGAAAAAAAAATCTTCAATTTCTGGACCAAATTCTGAATGGAGAGCAGAGTCCACTGGTAGAATTTTCTCCACCGCAATATAGGGCTTAATGTAGAGTGACCTAAAAATTCTCCAATTTTTGGAGCAAACTCTAAAAACAGAGTAAAAAGCATGGTTGAATTTTATCCACAATAATATCCCTTTGCTGGTGGAAATTTATCTGGTGGATTCTACTCCGTATTCAGAGTTTGCTCCAGGACTCGGCGGATTTTCAGCTCTCTCCAAACTGTATGTAGGACCTATGCGTCATGATGATGATTATTATTATCATTATTATTATTATTCACATTCTAACACACTCACCATCATTTGTATAGTGTACTTAAGGAGTTAGGTGTTTTGAACAGATCACCATCTGAAAATATCGAGGAAATTTTTTGATCCATTAGTGAAATGAATGGTCCTAGAGAACCACTGAAGCAAATGTTTGTATAAAACATATTAGATGCGATTTTAAGGTAAAGAAAATGAAGACTCAACACACTTCTCTTATGAGTTGGGCCACAGCCAAAGAGGAGCCCGTTGTATCATGGTCTGCATCAGCGTGCATGCCAAAGTGCATCATGTAGTGATAAGCAGCGAACATGATGATCCATATCTATCTGTTGAGCACACCTACATTGCAGATCACGTGCCATAAGCAGACTAACAGGTGTAGTATGAATGAGTGGAACACCACAGTGGCTATGATAATGTATCAAACAATAGGCAATTTCTATTCTGACAGTAAATTACAATACCATTACAACATGATGCACTATATGTAGGCAGTGTGCAAAGAATAACCCAGCACACATTAATGCCTTGTGAATAAATGTAGAAGCTTGAACGGACCACACCATGTAGCAACCAAATGCACACAACCTCTAGAAAACCTACATTAATGGACAATGAAGCAAAACTTGAAACCAATTACCATTGACCGATGAAATATCACAATGAAGTAGTACATAAGACACATATTAGTTCCATGGAATATATTGAAAACTCATGTAATGTATGTATGTATGTATGTATGCTTGTTCCCTGACTTAAGGAATCTCACACACATAACCCCCACCCTAGCAGATATTCAGTGACTTCCCCTTAAAGGCAGGATTACCTTTGAAACCGTATGTACCATACATAGATTACAGCACATTTTATGATCCATCTACCCAAAGGAGTAATGTAAAACTAATGGAGGGGAAAGAAACACAAGCATCAAACTACAGCTTCACTTTGCAGCCCACTAAACCAGAAAAACGTACGTTCTCAAGGAAGCATCCTCCTATCATGTGCCAAAGCCTTGGAATCACCTAGCAGAAAACATGCAATTAAATCTCAACATATTGCCATTTCTGTTGACTCTTGAAGCTTCACCTGATTGACACATTTGGTTTAATTGTTCTGCCTCTACTATTACCTTCTTCTCTCCATCGCATATGAATTGCAATTCTTGCCCTTGAAAATTGAAAAGAGCTTTGTTGGCCACTTGGCCAGGTCTGTGCTATATAACAACTGTGAAACACAAACTTTAAAAAATAAATAGATCCATGTAATGGTATTTGTAAAATGAGAAATGAGAATCAAAATAGAGAGCAACAAAGCACTGAAGAGGTGGAATAAGCGTTAAGATGCGATGCATCATTGTTTACAATAAGCCAGTATTTTCTGAGGTGGTAAGGTTGCAATGTGTGAGGGCACAGTTTTCCCTGACATTGTGGGTTCTAAATTCCTTTTTAAATTGCTTTCTAAATTGTCAGAGGTTAGGGAACAGTTCTAATATGATGCAAACAGTTTCTTCACAAAGTACAATTCACATATAAAGTGGACCAAATGCACTATGCATAACCAAATACCATAATGTTGAACATCCTTGGCATAGTTTTACCCAGCTTTTTGACTTCTATCTTCTTATTTTTACTGACTAGCTTTTATTTGGCTTTAGGACTCTGCACACGTTTTCACTGCTAACCAGCGCTAAAGTGTTAGTGCTCTCTCCGTTGGAACATTAAGAAATTGGCTTAAACACTGTTGGTACATTTAATTTACTTGTAAATCCCAAGGAAAATTGTACTACAGGGCCTGTAAATTAAACACTACTAATGGACCTGCATCGCTTATTGTGCTACCCATTTAAGTATCCCTTTAAATATGTCTGAGGCCTGCCATTGCAGCCTGTATGTGCAGCTTCACTTTGACCTGGCAAAATAAATGTTTTTTCAGGCCTAAATCTTTCATTTTGTTACACATAAATCACCCTTGGTAGCAGGGCAACAGCCAGGGTAACATGGTAGCAGTCCTTCATGCAGAGCAGCACAGCAGACCTTCTGAGCCTTAAGCAGGTCCAGAGGTGTACTGAAGAGGTAGGTCCACCAGTAGCATTTAATTTACAGGCTCCGGGTACATGTAGTTCCATTTTACTATGGGCTTACAAGTACATTAAGGCCCATATTTATACTTTTTGACGCTAAACTGCGCTAACGCAGTTTAGCGTCAAAAAATTTAGCGCCGTCTAACGCCATTCTGAAGCGCCATGCGGGCGCCGTATTTATGGAATGGCGTTAGCCGGCGCTAGCAGACCGGCGCTGCCTGGTGTGCGTGGAAAAAAACCACGTAGACCAGGCAGCGCCGGCGTAGGGGGAAAATGGCGTTAGGGCGTCTTAAAATGGGGCAAGTCAGGTTGAGGCAAAAAAATCGCCTCAACCCGATTTGCGCCATTTTTTTCGACGCCCAGACGCCATTTAAATGACTCCTGTCTTAGTAAAGACAGGAGTCATGCCCCCTTGCCCAATGGCCATGCCCAGGGGACTTATGTCCCCTGGGCATGGTCATTGGGCATAGTGGCATGTAGGGGGGCACAAATAAGGCCCCCCTATGCCACCAAAAAAAAATTAAAAATATAAAAAATGATACTTACCTGAACTTACCTGAATGTCCCTGGGGTGGGTCCCTCCATCCTTGGGTGTCCTCCTGGGGTGGGCAGGGGTGGCAGGGGTGTCCCTGGGGACAGGGGAGGGCACCTGTGGGCTCATTTTGAGCCCACAGGCCCCTTAACGCCTACCCTGACCCAGGCGTTAAATAGTGGCGCAAATGCGGGGTTTTTTGACCCGCCAACTCCCGGGCGTGATTTTTGCCCGGGAGTATAAATACGACGCATTTGCGTCGCCGTCATTTTTTTAGACGGGAACGCCTTCCTTGCATCTCATTAACGCAAGGAAGGCGTTCACGCAAAAAAATGACGCTTTTTGCCCATACTTTGGCGCTAGACGCGTCTAACGCCAAAGTATAAATATGGCGTTAGTTTTGCGCCGAATTTGCGTCGAAAAAAACGACGCTAATTCAGCGCAAACGGAGTATAAATACGGGCCTAAATGTGTTAATTGGGTGTAAGCCGATTTGACCATGTTTAAAGGAGAGAGAGACAAGCACTTAAACAGTGGTTAGCATTGGTAAAATGTGCAGAGTCCTAAAGCCAGCAAAAATTAAAGAAGCACCAGCAGGAGAACGGAAGGCAGAAAGTAGTGGAATAGCCACGCCAAAGATGTTAGGTCCAGCAGCATCTGTGTAAGAAATACCACTAAATAGATCGTCAAAATCTGTATTGGTGGACACTTTGCTCGACAGACTGGCTAACAATAGATGCACTTTGATGGCAATGCAGTTCTTAAGAGTAGTATTTTATTGAGCTATGTGTAGCTCTCAGCCATTAGAATCTTCTTAGAATCTAGAACCAGTATTGTTTTGTCTTTTGCACACCAGTTAATGGGGCCAACACTGTGGTTGTCGAGTTTGGAAAGTTATGCCTATTCAGCTCTTTCTATCGAAGTGATTTATTAAGGTACCATCCTTTGCTTATGGGTCAATTGCAGCTGGTAAAGGTGGTACTTTTGCACACAGATTGGTATTATCAAAAGAATATTGGTAAACTCCGAGGGCATAACAGGTACATTGTAAAATGCCAGGAATGTCACCTGTGGATTTATAGACACTCAGAGTATCAAAGGCAGCTTGATAGACACCCAGAGTACAAGAGGCGCATGGATAGATGTCCAGTCTAACACACATACCAGACGTGCTGGGAGCTTCGAAGACATCAAATGATACACAAGCACATGCTCCAGAATACCTTGGCATGCTTAAAGGTAAGGCCAGAAAGCTTTTCCTTCACCTTTTTAGGAAAACGCCAGAGTCAGCAGCATCCCCTAATTGAGACTTATACAGTATCAAGCTAACACTTCAAACTGAAGTCACACACCTTGTGCAGAACAATTTACTGCCCTCTGATTCATGGGTGAGATTGGATTACCATCATCAAGAGCTTGGGTGCTTCCTCGCAAAATGTTTCTTATCATTTTGTGGGTCTGAAATATCCACGTAGGATGAGGCACCCGAGTGCCTGATGTAATTATTTTAACCATTGCAAGAGTTTCTGAATATATAGAAATCCTCTAGAAATCCATGAATGCACACCAGACTTGAATGATGGCGCCAGAAAGAGCAGAAAGGAAACTCAGAAAGCAGCTGCCAAAAAAGGTGAGGCAGAAACTTTAGAATCTGTTCTCAGGGTTCTACATTAAATAATTCTAGTGGTATGTTATATCAATATTTGAGATTCGGAAATCAGTAGAGTCCACTGCCATGCTGTTCAGAGTTAAAACGTTAGTACCTTATGTATAATTATTGCACTAGTCCCGACACGCAAGATTATGTGGTAAACTCATCATTTGTTAAGCTATCAGCCATGATGTTTCAAGATTGGCTTAATATATTATAACGAGAAAGCTTTCTGACCAGAAAAGGCTTCCACTATTTTTTACAAGGCCTGCTTTTGTGACCCATGTCCATTGCAGTTCTGTGGTACAGGAACCACAACCCTATTATATTCACCAAGACCCTTATGTAAACAACACGATCAAGAGCCTCATTTTACCACTTTATTGAAACTCATTTTGACAGCAGTTTTTTTCTTTTAATGAAAAAAGTTTACATAATGAATTTAATATTAGACATATATAAAAAAAATAATAGGTGGCCCTATGAAATCACTGTTATGCCTTGATATGCCTGTGCTTCTATTCATCTGGCTACAATTGAGGCCCAGATTAAATGTCATATGCGTCTACTGCTTCCATACTCTAATGAAATGTATGTTAGTTTTGTATCTCTTTTTTACTTTGCACCCTATGACCCTTAGCTATGCCATTACTGTTCAGCTGAAATATGATTGCTATTTTTTAAACATGTGGGCAATTTTCATTGCTCTGTTATATGCTGTACCCCTCTCATCTACTCCTGGATGCCACATACAAGTCATTGCCTATCCTCTTACTGAATGATGATTCAAGGCATGCTTTTTTGCTGTGCATCTTCAGTGGTTTGGGTATTGCAACCGTGCTAAATAAGAGAAATAACTAGTAAGTGATGCACTGACAAGTGATATGGAACAAAAGTTAATGCACCAGAATATTATAATCCAAATATTTGCGACACAAATATCATGTCCTAAAAAAGTGTCTGGTTGGAGTTAAGCAAGCCATCCTGACACCGGAGGCAGGAAATCCCTCTGCTGTTTACAGCAGAAGGATTTCCTTTTTTAGCTTTGAGAGCTAGGGAAGATGTTTTTTCAATGTGATGGCAATTGACGTGCATGACGTGTTGACATCATTACATTGGAAGTCAAATGACCCATAGGAGGACCTGCCCCTGAATGCTATGCCTCACTAGGGAAAGTGTAACACATAGAAATATCTTTATTTTTCCAAATTTTTCCCTCTTTCTGTGTGTGTCACATTCTGCAGCACAGTAGAAAGAGGAAAATGCCTCTCAGGATTGCTTTTGTACACAAAGGTGTCCATTCCTGCACAAAAACAATCCAGCTTCAACTCAGGCACTCTTGCATCATGACTCACAGATTCCTGCATTCGCTCTAGGTTGCAAGAAAGAAACCAGTATTAGGCAATAACAGGAATAATGTTAACTACAACACATTCCTGCCCCTTCTCTTTCATGCAGCATAGCACATCAAGGTGGATTGCTGCACTGCACTACGTGAAAAAAATATATAAATATGGATCTATATGTGGATTAAACCTTGGATTTATCTCACATGCAATTGCTTTAGCAAAAAGTATTTTAACCAAAAACAGGATACAAGGGGTTAAAATATGGGCCATATGGTAAATAACATTGAAGACTTTCTTTTAATATTAGTAGAGTAGTTTCCATGTGTAACCAAATTGTTACATGCTGTCTGTAGAGAAATAAATAGTGTTTTTTCCCATGTCAGTTTCACTGTAGTGAGGTAATAAATAGGGGTCGGCAGTGAGCCCCTCTCGGCCGGTGAATTTAATGACGTTTTTGTCACTCCGTGCTTCTCCTGAAGTGCAGAGTTTAGCCAAATACTCCTCTAGCAGCGGAGCCCAACGAGTGCCCACTGCAGCCCACTTATGGGCCACACAGTGCAAGTGCAGACAGTCTAGCCACTTTGTGAAAATACCAGGCTGCTGGTGGTGAGATGGTTTGCTGCCTCGAGTGCTGGGCCATAAAGAAAGGATGGTCTGAGGCTGTGTGTATGTGCACAGGAAGCAATTTCAAGGTTTGTGCAAGACGGGGTTTTGCTTGGCCCTCAGTAGCAAGTTTGTGAAAGAGGGCAGTTGGTGAAAGGAAGTGTGCAGGTGTGGAGAGCAGCAGGCTCCAGACTGGTGGGCTGTGTCAGCACAATAGGTCTGAAACTGCAGTTTTCACTGCCTAGGGCCATGACCTGAATGCGCCTGATCTTGGAAGCACTAAGCAGGGTGAGGCCTGGCTAACCAGTCCTGACCCTGCTTAGCGCTTCGGAAATCGGGCGCATTCGTGGCATGGTAACACTGTAGGGCAGGTTGCACTCCGCAGTACGTGAAATTCCATTGAATTCTATGGAGTTTCAAGTCAACTCTTTAGAACTCCATGGAGTAGAACTCCCTGAGCTCCGCCCACCCCTAGTAGTAAACTCAAATTCGACCTTTGTACTGTTGTAATAAATGTGTGAATGTGCTTCATTAGTTCAGTTGCAATAAGCAATGCATTATTGGACCACATTTATATCCACTGCCATAGCATAAATAATGATAAGGTACCACTCAGACCAATATGGGGGTCTTCACAGCAGATACAAAAGCTAAGGAGGATGTCTTAAAAGGGAGAGGGGACTAAAGGTAAAAACAGTAATGTAAAGTGGCATCACTTCTGTGTACAGAGACATCTAACACAAACCTTTATTAGTGATGTCTGCAGATTAAGATGATGCATTTCAGTGGGCTGCCTGACAGTACACATACAGTGCAGTCATTTTCCAAAGCATGTGCTGTAAGCAGTTGCTACAGTGAAGGACACTCTATTGCCCCAGGGGAGAAATATTTTTAATTGTTTTTCTTTGTAATTCCATGAAGCAGTTTACATTTAGAAGAGGCTGCTAAACAGTTTGCTCAAGGGGTTGTGCACTTTTAAAACAACATTAAAAAAGCTTTGTGTATTAATTATCTTGGCAATGCCTAAACCACAAAGGCAATGACTTGTCTATGGATTTGCAAAAGGTGACCTTTTGTGCAGAGCTTTCCCACTCATGAAAGATCAAAATAATGTGCACTTTATCTTCCTTAATTTGAATAAAAGTCTTGTTTATTAAAATGTAGTCCATCCGTCCACACATCAGATGGCGCCATACTTTGATAGGTTTTTGTTATCTTTTTATTTGGGATTTATATCTACCACATAAACCTTTTGTCTATTGGCTTTTTTATAGGGAACTTGGCCCTTAAAGTGGGTTCGTGCAAACCTATCATGATTCCAATTAATGGCGTATTCTATAGCTTGCAGAGATTGCCAATTCTTCTATGTCTACACCCTCCCATAATTTTTCCACTCAAATGGACAGTATATTTCCTCTACTTTGAGCTGAAAAGGAATGTATACATTTTGTGCAACTGATACCTTTCGGCTGAATGGATTTTGGCAATATTCTTTTCACAAAGCAAGTTAAAATAGGCATGAAAGTTCTAAATTTAATGTAAAGTTCCACATCCAAATAGTTTGGGAAATATGACTTGTATATGTATTTTATATGATAATATGGGATATATATGACAAAATCTATGGGGCATATTTATGAGCCCCTAGTGCCACAGGAGCGTCATTTTTTGTGATGCTCCGGTGGCGCTATGCCCCGCACTGTATTTAGAAGGTGGCGTTAAGGCACATTTTGTGGCTTAACGCCAACTTGTAAATATGCCTCTTCAAACGCAGCCCTTTGCGTGGAAGAGGTGAACATTTGGTGTTACTCTGGGTGTGCCACAGCAACACTCATTGCATTTTGATGCTGGCTCAGAGTTACGAGTTTTCGTAAACCTGAGACAGCACCAAACTCTAATGCCACCCCAGGGAAGACGTTAGCAAGGTGCAGCGAGGAGGAATACTTTTATTCCTCCTTGTTTTTTGCTTTTCCTATGTGTGCTGCATTCTGCAGCACTCATAGAAAGAGCAAAATGCCAGACATGATTGTTTATGTGCGGGAAGGTGCCCCTTTCTGCACATAAGCAATCACTTGAAAATGTCACTTTGGCAAATCACCATTAGTGATTGCTTATGTGCAGGAAGGGACACCTTCCCGGCATAAACAATCAAACCCCTCAATGCAGACATCCTTGCATGATGGTGCTATGATGCCTGCATTAGCACTAAGTAGCTCAATTTAGCGCCAGTGCAGGGGAGAAAACAGGGGTGCGCCGTATTCAATTAAATATGATGCATATCCCTGTGTTGTGGAAATGACAGAGCGCAGCACTGCCAATTTTGGTGCAGTGTCATGCTCCTTAATTTACCTATAAATATGGACATATGTAACCTTGCACACTCCTTTGTTTCGATGCATTGACTGTCTTGTGGTTGCATAGGCTAAAATGTATGAGCGTCAAAATATCTTGACAAAGTTTGACACGATCATGATCCACTGTGGGTTTTCAGTTTGTCGCACAAGTGATGGGAAAGATGGGTTGATTTTGGTGAATTGTGCAGCGGTGAAAACACAATTCAAGATTGGAAGGATGTGTTTGCTTGATCATCAGTTAATTAAAGACCTATGCCTGACTCCTGCCCATAGGGTAAGACAGAGACAAGGCCGTAGCCATTTGAGTTGCTTCAAATATTGCTACTTAAATGTTTTGATAAGACTGCATTTGTTACACAACTCATAATCCATGCAGAGTAGTGCAGGAATGCAACATTTCTGTTAAGTACTTCGATGCAACAGTGTGTCCTTATTAGTTGGCATGAATTAAGGCTGACATGAATGGCTGTCACAGTCATGTTGAAGTGTTGTGAATAGTCACTGTATGGAATTGCAACTGCTTATTTCAGGACACGAGTCTTAAAAAAGAAGTGGGGGGGACTAACCAAGGCAGACATTGTGCAAGTGACATTAAGGTGCATGACATCACATTGCATGACTTTACAATTGGCATTTTTGGAAGTAACATCAAAAGAAGTGACATCAGATCTTAAGACCTCACACATATGTTTAGCAGGTCTATCATGGGTACATTCATGCACATTATGAGATTTAAGAAGTAAGATTGTGCATCATGGTTGTGCCAAAAAGTGAGCAAAACCTTATGCAAAATCTGGGTTTCAACTTATACATTTGGGGTCTCATTTCCAAGAACTGAGGCATCACTGTGTTGGGCAGGGATGTGTCAAAAATACTTGCTCTGCAGCAAAAACATTTATGACGACATGGATGAGTTGTGTGGTCCCAGGATGCATCAGAAATACTGACACAACCAAGGCAAGAATGCTGCAACACATCCACTCAAAAAGTGATGCATTGCAGAATATGGTGTCAGAACTGAAGCAACTTCAGCAATGCAAAAAAGAATCTGAGGTGCTGTTTCAGTTCAGATCGACACAGAGAGCCTAAGATGTAAGGACCAATGTAAAATACTGTAAAATGGTGGCATATCACCATCTACACTTTTACATTGGTCCTGGATGAAAGAAATAATATATGCAGTATGTCTATCTGTCACATTAAAGTGGGCATATTCTACTTATGTGTATGTAGAGACATGAGTATCTGTGAAATAGTGAGTGACAGTGTAATGTAAGTGAATATAAGTATATGTTAGAATATGAAGTAGCAATACATGTATTACCTACCTTATGTGTGTACCTACCTGCTATCTTTTGGAGTATGCAGGTCTGGAGTTGGTGTCCCCATCCTCCATGGAGAAGTGACAATCCTAGCACTAGAGTTGGTCACGGGGTCCTACAACATGATTTTCACATGTGTAGACCTACTACAACTAGTGGAGATGTGAAAAACAGACCTCTTACAGGGTGTGTAGTGACTTCAAATGGTCATGCTCCTGTTTTAAAACCACAGCATCAATCCCTACACCTGGGTTTTGGAGGTGTAGGAATTCTGATGCATTGGAGGCTATGGGTGATACATCTTGAAGAAGTGTCAAACAATGAAAACTTGTAAATATCACTGTGTAAGTTGTAAGTGACTTTTTCCGACAGAATGCCCACTCTGCATACATTAAAAACAGAGTGATGCAGCTGGATTATTTTTGATGCAGGGCCAAGAAAATTTATGAATTTGGTGAAATGTGTTGAATTGTAAATATGGAGCTAACAACGCACCACCGCTGTGTCGAAAACAATTATGCAATGGCAGCACAAACTCCTTGTGAAAAAGCACCTTGTTTTTTTAAAAATCCATCACAAACAACACAGAGGAGGTTGGCAGTAAATCTGACGTTCCCAATTGATTGCAAAGTCTGCATTTTAAAATATCTTATTGGGTTAAGACAACTTTTGTAGAGATCTTTGTGCACCAGTAAATCTCTGGAAATAATAATAATGATAAGAAAACTCTGCTGGTTAATGCACTAGCTGGAGAGATATGTGTTGTGTCTAGCCCCCATTTTGAATCGAAGTAGGAGAGAGAACTAATGTGTCTCCTAATGAAAAAAAGAGACCTAGCCCCTGCGTGTCAAAAGAAAATGATGTATATGAGAAAACATGATGCACATGCCCAGAAAGTGATGAAACAGGTCTTCTTGGCTGCATACATAGTAAAGTGCATTCAGTTTCACTTCACAGATGTTTTGTCTGTGACTGTGTGAGGGTGTGTGGAGCTGGTGCTGGTGGAGGATTGATGGTGTTTGGGAAATTTCTGCTGTGTCCT
This sequence comes from Pleurodeles waltl, assembly GCF_031143425.1. Classification (NCBI taxonomy): domain Eukaryota; kingdom Metazoa; phylum Chordata; class Amphibia; order Caudata; family Salamandridae; genus Pleurodeles; species Pleurodeles waltl. Next base: position 884,482,551 of record NC_090438.1, on the reverse strand, counting down.
GTGCTGTTGTGTGATTTTTAAATTTTTCCTCAGTCTTTTGTAGTGTTTTTTTCCTGTATTTGTAATTATATTGTGGGGTGTTTATCCAGGGGCAGGGTAGTTTTGTGGCTTAATTGGGGTTGAGTGGGGTATTTTATTAATTATGATTATTGTTTTGGTTTGGTACATTTGCAGTTTGGACATACTGCATATTGTCAGGGAAAGGGATAGCCCCCAAAATTCAAACCTAATGAACTGGGAGGGTTCATTTGGTTGGTGCAGCATTACCTTCCAATGATGCTAGTTTTGGGTGGCCGTGTAATCCAGAGCTTCCCCACAGAGGCAAGGAAGCTGCAGTGGGGCAAGGTGCTCCACCACCTGCGCAGAATATTTGGAGTAGCGCGCACCGACCACTAATTAAAGCATTGTTGGGCTGACCTGATAGCATAGGAGCAGGATCTACTGGATCACCTGGTGATACAGATTGGTGGACCAGTTGGTCCGTACCCCATTTGCATAACTACATCCTTATTTGCATATGCATGACAGGCAGATGTAAGGTTGAGTGCAGCATCTTTTGTCAAGGGTCAGAACAGGTTGTTGTGGGCCACATTTAAGAGCCCCTAGCGCCACCTTAGTGCTGACATTGTGAAATTCACAAATGACGCTAAGCCAGGGTTGAAGGGACATTTTCCCTGCACCATATTAACATAGTGGTGCGATGCATGCATAGCACCACTTTGTTAAGTCTTACAGAATATGATGGCTGAGCCAGCCATCTTGTATGGGAGAGGAGCCTTCCCTTGTAAGGGGGGCAAAATAAATGGGGCAGAGAATAAAGTTATATATCCTAGAGCCAATTTTTCTGCCACTTTGAACACCTGCTCAGAGCAGGTGTTAAAAGGGGGCATACCTTTATACACGATGATCCCCTATGTACTCTGCAGGTGTGGTGCAAAATCTTTGGTGCCACTCCTGCTGAGTACATGTTTTGAGTTGATATCTAATGATGCAATTGCCCCCTACCCTGCAGAAAGGTGCACCTTATATTACATATGGTGCACACATGGTGGGGTGAAGGCAAGCGCCAAGGGGCGCAAGGACAGTTGTGAGGCGCTACATGCAGCACCACGTTCCTTCAATCAGCCCCTTTGTGTCTTTGGCCAATGCCATTTAAGGGAACTTAGCTAGTCATCGAGTCCATTCTACTTGCACATTCCTCATAGTGTACATCGTATATCACATACACCCCACAATGTTATTAAATCTGACATAAATGTGCAGATTTTGTTCTACAGGCCTGCCCCATTTTACAGACAGTATGGGCCAGACCTGCATCTGTGGCAGCACTGGCACATTAGTAAGAAGCCTGCACCAACGCAGTCATACTTAGACCACAGTGCAAATGTGACTCTGTTGAGGGAAGTGTATATGCTCAGGTTGGTATCCCTTCCCAGACATATATATGGTGACAATGGCTGCTCACACAGTATTAGCAAGACATCCGTAATGTTATTTAGTTAATGTGCAGAAAGGTACAACTACGTGAACATAAGGAAACTGCCATGGCATTTTAGCTCTAGTGTGTGCCTTGACATGGCACACACATATTAGTGACAAGAAACAAAGGTGAATCAATGTATTCCTCAAAACTTTGCTATGCCCACTTTACCCCTGGGGAGTTGTTAATATTTTTAGCGCTAATAATGAACAAATGTCTTCAACATCTGGGAAAGAGTTACAAACAATGGGTATTACAATGGGATGGCCACTGCAAAAACCATTGCATGCCCCTCTGATGCAGAATACTGTGTCATGCTGCCCCATATGGACATGGAGTGGTAACGCTAATAAACAGTTGCATGACAAATCCATGTGCATGCGGTGCAGTGAAATGCACCACAGGAGCGTCATGGAAAATTATGCTTTGGTGGTGCCAGAGTCTCCATTATCTGGTCCTTCATCTCACAGACAGACTATAAATGTTCGGCAGTTGTTCTAACCTACCACTAATATGAGTTGTTTACTAGGCTTAACAAGTTGAATGTGAAACTGTTGTCCATTCAAAGAATTGGGCAAATTTCACGAATCTAGGTTTTCCTGTCATGTATTGCAGCTGGGCCTCCACCATACACCACTGGAGAAGTGTCCAGATTTGAAGACCCCAATGCAGCCAGTAAGTGTCACCTTGTGCGACACATGTGTCACTCCTGGGTTTTGTGTGAGAGGGTCAGAGGTGTGCAATGCAGTGATGAAATGTAATGTGTGACCACTGAGATGACATCATCTGAGTTAGGACATGAACATCATGTCTGATGCTATGTTGAGAATGGAGTATGAGTTGATTTTTGCACTTGTCCAACGTGTGCAGCTATGGAATAGTGGGTGTTAGGAATAGGAAAGCATGCCCACATATACACTGATGTCAATCGTGATACGTGTCTGAGCTGCTGTTTCTCTGATTAGCATGCCTGTTGCCAACATATATGTCACTGCACTTTTGACAGCACTGTGTGCCGGATGTAGCTTTAAGTTACTCAGGAAATGGTACAGATAATGTACATGTTTACATGTCTCTAGGGAGCTAATGAAGGAGATACTTGCAACACCGGTGTCTCACTACTCTTCAGATGATTTTGAGTGAGACAGTGGTCATGAAAGGAGCCTTACTGTGCTGGCCAACAGTCATTTGAGTACACAATGAGAATATAACTCTGCTCAAGGTGGTTGTGGGATATGTCTAATGTATATAGCAGGCTAGATGTGTGCAGATTTACCAACATGGTTTACCCATCATGATATTTGTGACTGATCTTGGTCACACCACGTGGGCATAGAATGTGAATGCTAAGTGTGTACTTGGTACAAAGGAGATGTCTGACATGTATGTGCACATGCTGTTCAATATGTAGGAATACTGCCGCTGCACCCAGTGCACTGCCAATCTTACTTTGCCTCTTAGGGCACCCATCCAGCCACCAAGTGTGTGCTGTATTATCCAATTTGCACAACATAGCACAAGGTAGCAGGCAATAGGTACCAATTCTGTAGACAACAGAGATGTACTGTTCATGCGTTAGCCAAACTAAGCCTGAACAATGGTGTGCCCTCTTGAAATGCATGCTCTGAGTAGGTGTTAATCCAAGGACACATGAATGATGCTTTGCCATACCTTAGAATTGCCAGTGGAAACATTCCTGTCCCCCTATCAGATGCCGCACACACTGCATCCATGATGCCTGGCCAAGGCTTGGTGTAGCACATGGAGTGTCAAAGTGGCGGATTGCATACATTGCACCATGTATTGACTATGGCACAGGTATTCTGGAATTGTAGGCCCACTTGATCCTCAGTAGTTTGATGACAGTAAGGTTGAGCAAGGATGCAGAAGTCCACTTACCTCTGGGCCCTAATGGTCATCAATGAATAGATGTTACCCAGTCATACATGATACTGTAGATGGCTGGTATGGAGTTTGTATTGATTTGGAGTTTGTCAGTGTTGTGGAATGTGTGGTGGACAGCATGTGTAAATTGGGGATGCTTTGTACATTGCATGTCTCTGCTACCGCCACCCAATGCTGTATTTAATGCCATGTTCTCCTCATGTTTCAGCTGCCAATATGGCCGCAGCAGAAAAACACGCCTTTGAGGAGAGGGCTGAAAGGTACCGGCACATAATGGCAGTACAGGCTGGGCACTAAAAGATGGAGGAGAGACATAGGAGGGAGAAATCGACTAGGGCTTGGCGTGCATTTTCAAATAGAGGATCTCCGATACAGCCCACAACTGGTCAGGCCACATTGGGGAAGCCATCTAGGACCAGGAAAGCCTCTGCTGGCCCTTCCAATTCAACAGCACCAATCCACAGCTAGGCACCCCAACAGTCACCTGCTCAAGCCACAAGCTCCACATTCAAATCAGACATGAGATGGGATACAGCAGCCATGATGACAAGGCTGGATACATTGGAGTGAGACAAAGCCCATAATTATAAACTTTTAAAATACTGCAAGAAAACACTGAAGATGTAAAAGAATGTATGCCACATTCTCTCAGTTCCTCCTTCTTCCTTTTACTGTTGTGAAATTATTAAGTGGGTTTTAGGTGGGTAGTATTTGGATAGTAAAATAATGCCGTTTAGGTCACAGGTTAGTGTAAGTATAGTTGGGTAGTGGGTTATGTTGGGGTTTCTATGTTTATAAAAAAAGTCTAAATAATACAAAAAAAGTATATATTTGTTTAGGTAATAGTTTAGGTTAGTACATGTGTAGCCTTAGTTTATGTTGTCCTACTCAAGTCTTGTCACTTTATGGAGTGTGAGGGACAATGTTTAGAGTGTGGCATTACATGTGTAAGATTAGTTTAGATTAGGACAGATTGGTGTAGGTGTAAGTTCAGTTAAGTTAGTTTAGGTTAGTTTAGTGTAGGGTAGTGTATAGGATAAGTTAGATATGATGTTTTTAATATGTTTTAATAAATCCTGTTAGTTTTAGACAATTATCTCTCTATGTTGATTGAGTGTCTGGGTGTTCTCATGTGTGCAATGGCCAAGTAGGAGGAATGGCTTAGGGTGTGCTTTCTGTATTTATTTTCATGGATGACCATGTGCATCCCCTATGACCAAGGAGCTGTCAGATTGGTTGTTAAATGACATTAGATAGTCCAAACATTTGTCATCCACTGTTCCAGCCATTCACACTGTGTATGTATACAGTATCTTGGACAGGTAAGTGTGGAACTTCAACTGTTATTGCTGGAGTTTGGTAGTATTATTGTTGGAAAGTGTGGCACATATGACATTAGCCATATTTGGGTCTGTGACTTGCCACACTGACAGCTGCCTGTCACTGATTAGATTCGCCTCTTCTGAATCACACATATTAGTTGTACTGGTGCTCTCCCCTGGGTAAATTACCGTACACTTTGTTCAGACCCATAGATACTATATGTAAACTTCCATGGATATCTGTTCAATACATGTATTTAAGACTCCGTAAGTTGGTTGTAGCCCACAACACCATCATTCACCTTTTTCATGCTAGGATCCTAGTGTGTGGCTTTGTGTCTGACAGTAATGCAATTATGTTCTGTTCTCATTGACATAGCTTCACACATTGCATACATTTACCTGAGTTGATGGATCAGATAATATTCATTACATATGCATCATAATTGCACCTATAATGATCATTGCATGTGCCTCATATATTGATTATAGTTGCAAAATGTATCCATCCACAAGACGTAGCTGAAGTTGCCATCCATTGCAGTCACCAACATGTGTTTCACGGAATGTGCACTTCTTCAGGGCTATACATAGATGGCTCAAGGACAAGAAGAATAAATAAAACACACAAAAAAGAACATCTAGAAAAGTTTGAAAAGATATGACATTGAACTTAGACCTAAAATCTTCAACTAACAATCTATCCTGAGCATTGCATGTAGTTTCAGAACAAGAATACTTGTAGTATCTGAAATTAGTAATGGCTTTGTAGATTTGATTAATAGGTGTAGTGATCTTTAAGATTTTTTATGTTTTCATAATTAGGACTAATTTCACTGGATCATTAAAGATGTCACATATGGCATTAGATATTTACAGTTTCCTTGTGGTGCAGTATTTGAGTAGATGAACAAGAGTATGGGTAGATATGAAAATGACGTTTGGTTTGTTTTAATATTATATTTCTTGTGAATATGCATGTGGAACAGAAAACTGATATACCTACATCTGTTTTCCTATTCAGGCACTTTATGAGTTATCAGTTTCGGTTGATGAGTTTTGTTGCAGAATGTGAAGCAATTACTTTATGAGTTAAGATGGTTTTGTTGGTCTCTTTTGAATGGATTTTGGTAAGTATCTATGTTTGGTTATGTTTTTAGGTATATTTTGGCAATTTTCATATTGTAATGAATTATTAAGGTGGTTTTGTTCATGTGTCTTTTTTGGTTGCATATTTCTTCACTAATATGGCCTATTAAAGTTCTGCTATTTTGCCTTTTCTCTTTCCTCCTTTTTCATTAATGGTTGATACACAGACAGATTGTTATACTTACATTCTACCTTTGCTTTTCTTTTTTGTCATCACATATTTGTCTCTCATGCTAGCAACTAGTATATGCTCCCTATGATATACTAGCTATAAGATGTTGTGCAAGATAGATTATTAGTTGAAGATTTATGTCTGAATTCAATGTCATATCTTTTCAAAATGTTCTAGGTGTTCTTTTTGTGTTGTTTTTTATTTATTCTTGTTGTGTCATCTATGTATAGCCCTGAAGAAGGGGATATTCTGCGAAACACATGTTGGCTACTGCAATGGATGGCATCTTCAGCTATGGCTTGTGGATGGACAAATTTTGGCAACTATAATCAATATATGATGTACATGCTATGATCATTATAGGTGCAATTATGATGTACATGTAACGATTATTATTGGTGCATTTCACTGCTGAAAATGTTATATGGTGAACAATTCTCATGATCAGATAGATGATAGACATAGGCCCTCATTATAACTTTGGTGGTAAAACCACCTACCGCTGCGGCAATGGCTGCAAAAAGAACGCCGCTGTGTCTACCAGCCATCCGCCATATTATGACCACAGCAGGATTTCTGCCACAAGAATGGTGGAAATCCAGCTGTGGCCATGCCAGCGAATGGCGGTAAGGTGGAGCTGCTACCACCAGCAGTGCCATGCCAGTAGACTGCCGTCAGCCGTATTATGAGTAATAATACAGCGGCCTGGCGGTGTTCTGCTGGTGGGTGCTGCTGGCAGTAGCAGCACCCCGTTCTGTCTCCTGCCGGAGGACCACCTGGATCTAGGTAAGTCGGGTCTCCGACACAGGAGAGAGGTGGGGGTGTCGCGGTTGTGTGTGCGGGGGTTGTGAATTGATGTGTTTGTGTGAATGCGGATGTGTGTTGAATGCGTGTGTGCATGTACGGACATGTGAGTGCGTGTATGATGTGAAATGTGAATGCGTGTCTGCTTGTATGTTTGGAAGTGTGTGCAGATGTGTGTGTGATTGGATGTATGCATGCGTGTATGTATGTGTGAATGAGTGTGTGTATGCGTGTGTGTGTAGGGTGGCATGGATATAGGGGGTGGACGGTAACTGGAGATATGGGGGGAGACCCCTATCAGTGACAGGGAAGGAATTGCCTGTCACTGATATGGCCTACCACCATGGTTTTCGCGGTGTTATGAACCATGGCGGTAGACGGAGTCAAAATCCCGCAGGTGGAATAATGACGGCGGCCAGGCTGGAGATGGATATCTCTAGCCCGGCGGCTGTTACCACTGTGGCGGTAGGAGTGGTACGTTCAGCCAACCCGCCAATGTCATAATGTGGCAGTAAGTACCGCCAGCCTGTTGGTGGTACTTACTGCCACATTATCGCCGACAGCCAGGGTCTTAATGACCCTCATACTGATTTGTCTTGCCTTTTTGATACAATGAACTTGCATTAATTGAGTACTATAATAATTATTTTTCAATTATTTAATATTTGTGGTGTATTTATTTTATTTTTGTGTAAATGTTTCTAGGAGTTTTTCCTCCCCACAGTTCTGTGGTATAGTGGAATATTTAGTCAGGGGCACAAACTGACTACTGTGGGTGACAATGCAGGGCCACTTCTCAGCTACCCCATACTTACATTGAATATCTGTGAACAAGGTAATTTATTTACAGGTTCAAGAGTATTTTCCAGTGCTATAAAATGTCCAGTTCACAGACTCCATGAAAGATCCTGAGCCATTTGTTGTACAATCAAAGTCCAGGGGTGAGGGACATGTCATGAGACATGGTTAGGAGAAGTGTGCATTAATGAGGAGGTGTCCAAATTGCCAATAGGTAATATTTGAGACAATGATAGTACATAGCAGACATGTCACAACCCTGGCATAATCTTAAGCACAGTACTAAGGAGATACTGTCCATGTGGCACAGACTGGTGCTACCAGTTGGTTTTCCTTGTGGATGTTGTTCCTTCCACATCTTCATCCTCTGATGTGTGGTGCCTCCTGTGCCATGGGTGGTGCTGTTGTTGAGAAGGAGGGGGCCACACACACATCAGGGGATAGAGATGTGGAGTCAAAGATCCCGGCAACTGCTATTTATGGGAACAGACAAGGCATCACTGCAGCAAGGAAAAACTGCAGATTTCTCAACACCGCAGCAACATCACAGTGGTAGGCAGCCATGTTTTCCCTGAGGGAGGCCACTTCCCGCTGTCTAGACTCCAGGGTATTCTGTATAGCCTCCAGTCTGTTGTCTATCATGCTGTTGCCACTTTGAAATGCAAGTGTTGAAGCCTCTGCCTCATGATAGCAGCTATGTCGGCCAGGGACTGCTAGAGTCCACGTAGCGGGGAGTAGGTGCCTCTGATGCCAGCTGAGTTGTCCTTAATTGGACTGAGGCACCTTTGCACTCCCACTCCAACATCACCCAGACCTGCATGGCCAGCTCCCTCTCGACTCCTACCATTGTCCTCTGGAAGGTTATCTCTGGGTCCTCAAAGTTCATGGCTGTGTCAGGAATGGCTTGTGCAGTGTGTTGGAAGCTGGGGGTCCATGTGGAGACCTCGCAACACTGTGGGCCTGATTCTAACTTTGGAGGACGGTGTTAAACCGTCCCAAAAGTGGCGGATATACCACCTACCGTATTACGAGTTCCATAGGATATAATGGACTCGTAATACGGTAGGTGGTATATCCGCCACTTTTGGGACGGTTTAACACCGTCCTCCAAAGTTAGAATCAGGCCCTGTGTGTCCTCCCTGTGACTGGAAATGGTGTCTGGAGGGAACCTAGGACATCTTGGAGAGTTTCTTCATTGATGGTAAGCAGCTGGTCATCCATGTCATCTATAAAATCCAGGACAGGCAGGACGGAAGGAGGTAAGGCATCACCCTCTGCAATGAGATAGTGATATGTCAATCTTTGATTGTGTTGCTGTTGACATGGCACATCATTTACTCCCTACTGGAGGCTCAGTGTCATGTTACAGACCCCAGGTTGTAGTTGTATATTACATGTAGAATTGTGCATCACTCATGGGGCAACCTTACAAGGTATTTTGAGCTTTGATCCCACACAACCTACTCTCTTGCAGGCTCCTTGTCCCTGTTAATGACACCACAGTAGCACATCATATGCCTTCTAATTTAATATGTTGGACATGCCACAGTTGTGTAATGCGTGCTGTCACTCTTTTGGTGCTATAATGCATTGCCAAATTTTGCTAATTCAAAGGAACGGTGCAACCATTATGAATTGTCTGCCCCATTAGTTTGTCCCTCCATACTGGGGACATTTCCTTGCACACAGCATATCTGCAATGGCATTTGTTGCTGTAAGGAAGTTGAATGCACATCAATGCATTCATTTTTAGACTTTGTCGATGTGGCATAGGGGAAATATGCATCTTGGATCCTCATGGACAACTATTTGTATGATAATACAGTTGCATTACCAGCTAGTGACATTGTGCCAGTAGCGCAACTTTGATACCACTTGTACCAGTTCTTACGCATGTTGATTGTCCCATTAAGCAGCACAGCAACCATTCACACAACACACTCCTCCCCCTGCAGAAGGTGAACCACCCCGTAAACATTCCCTGTGACCCAGACAGAAGCCAGAGACACTTGCCAAGACCAAGACCACTGCCAGGAAATGAGACTCTCCCGATTGTCCCCCTTGTGTACCACCCTGTCACCTTGTCCTCTGTGAACTACCTTTGTTCCCCTTCCTATGGCCACTTGGACATTGGACCTGTGCTACAAACAGACAGGGACAATACCCTGGACTTTCCTCTACTATCACCCCATTCCATTGCACTTTTCCCTCAATTTTATAGCACTGCAATAAACACCCATGGACAGATCTGAGCTGATAGTATTTTATGTGTTGAGAATGTGCATTTAGGGGAACAGTCACGTCTAGTGCAAATGATCTGAACACTGTGATAACATACAGATAATGAATTGTAACTGTCTGTAGAAATCACATCAGGACACTGTTGTCATATCACCAACATCTGTAAAATCACAACCCATAGGTGACAGTAAGTGGAGATGCAAAGGAAGTGAATGCCATCATGCTACATCACACAGATTAAATAAATAGTCAGTGCAATGATCAGTTACACTGTCCCACTTGTGTGTCATTGGAAGTATTGATGTATCACTGATGTTCTTTTATCTACATCCTCATTCTCTACCTCCTCATCCTCACTGACCTCAGGGTTCACTGCTGCCACAGGGGCATCTCCAGTCTCCTCCTCCTGCAGAAAAGGCACATGTCGTCTGAGGGCCAGGTTGTGCAACATGCAGTATGCCACTACTATCTGGCAGGCCTTCCCGGGTGAGTAGCACAGGGATCCACCTGTCAGATGGAGGCACCTGAAGCTTCCCTTCAGGAGGCCAATGTTCCTTTTGATTATTCTTCTGGTTCGCCCATGCGCCTCATTATAATGGTTCTCAGCCCCTGTCCTGGCATTCCTCCCATGGGGCAGGAGCCACGATAGGTTTGGTTAGTCAGAGTCACCTGCAAATATTGAGGGACAAACATTAGCCTAACACAATGCTATGGGGATAACACCTGAAGGCATACACTGACCTACAGTGGGTGGTGACTCTGACTCACCTATTAGCCACACCCTATGCATCTGTAGTTGGGCCATCACATTTGGGATGCTGCTATTCCTCATGGCAAAGGCACAAGATGGGGGATCCCAGTAAGATGAAGGATAGCTGATATCAGGTCAGGCTCCAACTGGGCACACAGCTCTGCGCTTGTGGCCCTGTCCAGTCTATAGGTGAGGATAACGTGCCTGTCCTCTAGTGCAGCCAAGTCCAAAAGTGGTCTGTACACGGGGGTTGTCTCCTCCTTATATTAATCTGCAGCTTTAGGTATCTAAGGGACACAAGAATGAGTAGGCTGTCACAATTTAAACAATGAAACCACCACCTCAGTGTACATACAGCATCAATGTGATGGGACAGTGGGAATGGCAAAGTATGTGCAATTCTAGGTGGATAATCTGATCGCTGTCCACCACCATGAAATGGCGACCGCCAGTCCTGTATCTTGGGACAGGTGGAAGTGAGGTAACTCCGCCGATGTTGGGCGTCGTGGTGGAAGGCGGTCTTGCACCACCGTGCAATTCCTCATTGGCTAATATGGGGCTCTATGGAGTACAGTGGTCAATGGGGATCAGCGCCGGGGGTGACGGTGTACACCACCACAGACGTAATCACCATTTTCTATCTAAATCCTCACTTGTTTCCTGACTTTCCACAGGACAACACCTACACTGTATGTGCTGCTGTGACATGTGTCTGGAACCTACCATGGCCCGTGTGAATGGGGAAAGGGCCCCTGCCTTCACTTCGGAGGAGTTGGAGCGACTGGTGGATGGGGTCCTACCCCAGTATGGGCTGCTGTACGTGCCTCCAGAAACAACAGGTGAGTACAAATTGGGCACAATGCATGTGGGAAGGATGCATGGAGATGTGTGTGAAAGCATCGTGTCATCGGGGAATGTCTGGTGGTAGTGTACATGGTGGGTGCCGGGCGATGTGTGTGCCAGTGGAGGTGGAAACGGGATTGGTGGGCCATATGTGTGACAGGCTGGATTGTATGTGTAATGGTGTCCTCCTGCCTGTATCGCCTCTGCAGGTCAGCGCCCATTAAAAGAAGGGATTGTTGCGTGCCATCACCAAGGACGTGCAGACCCTGGGGGTCTACAGTAGGCGGAGCACCCACTGTCGGAAAAGGTGGGATGACCTGAGACGCTGGGCATGGAAGACCGCTGAGGCCCAGCTGTGGATGGCCTCCCAACGAGGAAGGGGTGACCATTGGAACCTGACCCCCCTGATGGCCAGCATACTGGTGGTGGCCTACCCAGATCTGGATGGACACTTGAGGGCATCACAGCAGCCACAAGGGGGTGAGTACAGTGGGCGTTCCAGCAATAATTGAGTTGCTGGAGACTAATTACCTCCTAAGATCCATCTCTGTAGGTCAGTCAACCATTGTGAATGCCATCCAGGGGCTGGCATCCCAGATGCAGCAATGTAATGCATTCCTGGAGGGCATCCACAGTGGGTTGGCGGCCCAACAGAGATCGATTCAGGCTCTGGCCTCCTCTCTGATGGCAGCCATTATCTCTGTTTCTACCACCCCCCCTCCAACTACTACTTCCTGGTCACATTCTCCTCAACCCCAATCCATCCTTTGCACACATACAGACGAGCTTCCCCACAAGACATCACACAAGAGTGGCACAGTCAAACACAGGCACCACACTTCAGTCCACAAGCACTCACGCAAACACCAGACAGTTGTGCACACAACCACATCCACTGCCTCCACTGTCTCCCCCTCGTCCTACCCTGCCTCCCTCACAGTCACATCCACACTCACACCTGCATGCACTGCTTCAACATCCACCACCAGCATCACCACCCTAAGCAGCACACACACCTCACTAGCAGACACCTCCATAACATCCATGCACGCGTCCCCTGTGTCCTCACCCCCCTGTTTGTCCCCCCCCTCCTAAAGGACACAAACCCAAGCAATCAGACACCAAGCAGCCATCCACCTCACATCAGCACACTGCCTATGCACCTGAACCCAAGTCCAGCAGATGTACTCCTCCAACAACCACCCCCTCAACCGCCACTCCCATCACTCCTCCACTCATCCCACCCCACTGTCCCTAAGAAGCTTTTCCTTGCCCAACTTGACCTCTTCCCTCCCCCTTCCCCCTGTCCTGCCCGTAAGAGCAGGGTCCCAATGGCCCAGCCCAGCACCTCAGCCAAAAAGTCCACGGGGACAGTGGAGGCACCTCCTAGTCATGGAGGCAAGACAGTGAAGGATCCCACTCCACCTTCCAGGAAGGGGAAGGATCCCACTACACCAGCCAGAAAGGGGAAGGATCCCACTCCACCAGCCATGAAGGGGAAGGATCCCACTCCACCAGCCAGGAAGGGGAAGGATCCCACTCCACCAGCCAAGAAGGGGAAGAAGCCCTCATCTCCTTCCAGGAAAGGGAAGAAGCCCTCACCTCCTGCTGAGACACAGCAGTCCTCGCCTCCCACCGAGGCTGCCCAGGAGGCCCCTTCCCATGCTGAGACACAGCAGCCTCACCTCCTGCAGAGGCTGGCAGGGTACCAACACCACCACCACCAGTGGGCAAGGGGCCCTCATCCCCTGCTGAGACACAGCAGCCCTCGCCTCCAGCAGAGGCTGCCTAGGAGGCACCTTCCCCAGCTGAGACACAGCAGCCCTCACCTCCTGTAGAGGCTGCCCAGGAACCACCTCCCCCAGCTAAGACACTGCAGCCCTCACCTCCAGCAGAGGCTGGCAGGGTACCAACATCGCCACCACCAGTGGTCACGGAGCCCTCACCTCCAGCTGAGACAATGCAGCCCTCACCTCCAGCAGAGAGCATGTAGGCCATCCTCCAGGGACTGCTGTACAAGGTGCCCCCTCTAGAACCAGTGGGCAAGTACCCCACCTGAAAGACTGTGACCTTGCACTCCCCAGCAAAGGATAATGGGCATTGAGCCCCCTCCAGAACCAGCGGGCAAGTACACGACCTGAGAGACTGTGACCTTGCACTCCCCAGCAATGAGTAATGACCATGGAACCCCCTCCAGAACCAGTGGGCAAGTTCCCCACTTCAGCTGAAGTGCTCCCCACCCCTCTTCCTCCTGATGGTCCCTTCCAAATTCCAAAATGATGCCCCTGCACAGTTCTGTCCGGATGTTGTCAGTAAACAAGTTGGGCTTTGGACTGTGCCCTGTGGCCATGTGGGCCCTTTGTACTTTGGACTGGGCATTAGCCCTTTCTGGACATTTGTACATATCTCTTTGTTATCCAATTGGTTCATTTGATGACTGTTCCCGTTCAATACATTCTCAGTACTGCCTTACTGTAGTCCACATTAATATGACGTGTGTCCTGTGCCATTGTTTTTCATCTGCAGCTGGTTGTGTGTATGGTGTGTGTGTGTTTGGTGTGTGTTGTGCGTGTGTGTCACTCTCCTTTTTCTCCCTCACTCCCTTGTGTGCTAGGCGCCTGTACTCGCCGTCGTCGTCTTCGTCGGCATTGGTGTTCCAGATGGACCATGGTGTAGAAGAGCATCGGGATGACTTGCAGTTACGGTTCCATGGCAGTGTTGTTCTTCTCTGTGTTTGTGATGGTGAGTCTTTCGTCTTCTGTGCAGTGTTTACGCCAGGCTTTTGATGGCGTTGGTACTGCCCCAGAAATCGCGGCGGATTGCAGTGTCATGATATGGTGGGCGGTACCTTGTCTTCTGCCTGGCTGTTGGTGGCTACCGCCGTTGTGTGTGATGTTAACACCCTGGTGGATGGTGTGGTACATTGGCTGTCTATGGGAGTTATCACTGCCATGGTCTTAATTTGATGGTAATTACCACCAGCCTGTTGGCGGTATTACCGCCACTTTAACTGTCATTGCCAATGTCATAATGACCACCTTAATCTTGTCAGATGGTGAGTTCGCAGCTACTTGTACAGCTGCACAAATGATGTTCACAGACATGCCCCATGTGGCCATTCCCAAATGGCGCATGGAGTTGTGTGAGAGTTTTTGTTGGTCCCCCTGTGTGGTTTGCGTTCCACAGGTTGCAACTTAAGGCCTGATTTGTTCTCAAGGGCACAGCTCAGTGCAGCAGCAATATGTTTTGCATGGTGCTGCACCAGTTTTTAAACACAGGGATGCTCCCTGTTTACTGGAATATGGCACGCCCCTACGATGCCCCCTGCGCCTGCACAGATTTGCTCTCTCTGCACCAACGCAGGCATTGTTGCCCCATGATGAAGGGGTGCCTGCGTTGTGGAGATAGGTTGTTTATGTGCAGGAAACTGTCTCTTCCTGCACATGTACAAACTATAATGGCAAGGTGGCATTTCAATGTGTGCTGCAGGATGCAACACACATGAGAAGGGTAATGACACAAGTAAGAAGGAAAGCATTTTGCCTTGTTAGGCCATCCTGACACTACCCCAGGGGTGGTATTGACTTCAGTCCCAGTCTCTGATGTACATGTTGTGTTGGACCTTTGGCAATGACAATATGCAATGGGTGTTGTTGTGGCACAGCCAAACTAATTGCACGTCCCTTCCAGGCAATGTGCTGCATATTTACATGGTGGTGTAAAGCCATAGTAAGTGGCTAATGTCCACGTTGTGTAAATGTCAGAGTGCATTGTGCAACCAGAGATTCACTACATGTGTGGCTTGGGTTACAATGGGGCATTTTGATTCAGAGCCTATGTGTCCCAATGCAACCATTTTGCATGCATTGAGTGTGTCCTATGAGCCTCCCCTTTCTGCCATTTGTGAGATTCCAGATAGTCCCCCTCTGCAACTTACCCTGCATTTCTGGTAGTAGTTCTTGGTAGTCTGTGCTCTCCTGTCTTGCGATTTCAGTTACCAGCTCCTCTAGGATGACCGTTGTGACCATCTCCTCCAGGTCATCCAGGTTCTCCTGTGGTGGTACTTCCACCTCATGTCTCTAGTGATGCCTTTCAGTTCCTGGCCATTTTCTCCTTAGTCCCGCAGTTGCAATTGTGCCAGCACTTCTTGCAATCAGTGACAGTCCTCCTTACCTCTGCCACGCTATTGACCTTGTCTACTTTTGCCTGCCATATGTGCTCTCTCCTACCTATTGGCATTTTGGAGGTGACGAAAAGCTGGTGTTGGTGGTCCCTCACTTCTCTGACCAGGATGTCATGCTCCTCCTCACTAAAGTGGCACTTCCTCTTCTCCTTCTCTTGAGAGTTTGCTAGACTCTCTTGGCTGGTACTTGGGTGATTGGGGTCTCCCAGTGGTGTCTCCTGGACTGCATTCTCCATCTTCTCTTCTCAAATGTTTATTTCTTGCTTGTGCATTTTTTTTACGCTAATGAGCTCTCTATATATTTTGAGTAGAGGAAAATGTAACATCTAGGATCTGCTGGTTATATCATTTAAGGCTGCTCTATAGTGGGTCATTTCTTCAGTTGATCAAAGCCTGAGCCAAAACAAGATGGGTTTCAGTCTGGCAATAGCACTTACCTTACACAGGTTTAGATCCAAGCGCAAGGGTAGTAAAGGACAACTCTGCTGTAGCTTTAGCAAAGACCTTATAAAAGATTTCTTGGGGGGAAGCAAACCTTCAACTTGGCTATGGACCCACAGTTCAGCACCATACAGTGCTGCACTAATAGCCTGTGTTCCGTAAACCTGTGCCGCAGGGGAAACTGAACATTTCTTGAAGCACCCAAAGAACTTCTTAATAGCGCTAAATCTACGTCTTAAACAGATCTTGCTTTCAGCTACTTGTTCTCCCCATCTATTGTTCCCTGCGTATCTGATACCTAACTAATCAAACTCCTTAACTCTTTCAAGAGGGATTTAGAGTCCACATTGATTGTGCACCTGTTTGGGCTCTTGGCATTAAAAATCATAAATGTGGTCTATGATGTGTTGTTAGAAATGGGGTTACTGGTTGATTAGGGCATGCACCTAAGCCAAGCAGAACCCACCCACTCTAGTCAGGGTGAGGAAGTTACACACCCAAGATAACCCCTGCTCACCCCTTGGTAGCTTGGCACGAGCAGTCAGGCCTAGCCCAGAGGCAATGTGCAAAGCGATTGCACAACACACAAAATACACGTGATGCAATATCCCAACCACAAAGGAAACACAACACCAAATTATATAAAAATAATCTATATTGTACACATCAATAGCTCAAACATAACATGTCAGTAAACAAAGCAGTTGTCAGAATATTACACAGTTCTAATACTCTGCGAAAGCCAGCAGTAGTCACATAGAACACATAGGTTAATGATTATTCTGCAACATAAGCAGTAGTCAGGAAAACATTACTGAAATATTGCACGTGTCATAATACACATAGATGCCCATAAAAGGAAGATAAGAAAACACATGGGAAGTCACAAGAACATATCGCCCTAGCTGCACAAATCATAAGAGGATGCTTGACTATTGTTGCAAAAACCAACAATCCTATGAGTACACGTAGGACAACAGCAGGACTGCATATGTAATTTGGCAATATTCTTAGGGGTGGCACTAACCTGAAGCAATGCATACCCAAATCTTGTAGCTCTTGTGCTCTAGTTGTAGCACCTGCTATGCCGCAGAGTTAATATTGGCAGGACCGGGGACCACCATCGTGGGTCACCATCCCAGCCTGCTTATGGCTGCCTCAGCAACCTATGTGGGCAGGGGCCCAGCAGGAACGGGGACCTCGATGAGGTTGCCACAGAAAGAGTGGGTGGCTCCTGTCTCTGTCCGCAAGCCACACTTAACCATAAGGGGGCCCAAGATGATGAGGTGACCTCTCGGGGTCCCCGCGGTGCTGGGCACAATCTTCCGGCAGCCCCTCATCTCAGGGTGAGAGCGGCTACTTGCTCTCGTGGTATGTGCCTCCTGGAGCACGTCACTTGGCCTCCGGGCTCTGAGGCCCTACCTGACTCCTCTGGCATCACTCGTCTGGGGAGGAGCACCCACTTGTGCCCCGGGGGCACTTTCCCCAATGCTCCTGTGCCCTGGGAGGGCACCAACCAAAAAGCACGCTACGTGCATGCCGGATTTCCTTGATCCACCAGGGTTGTGGCGGTGAGCCTCCCTCCAGGCACACAGACAAATCGCTCGTCTCGCACTTTTGTCCCAGATAAATCAAAGCGCTCTTGTAGCGCTGGGACTAAATCAATTACAGCGCTCCCCAGGTGCTCCAAATCAAAAAAGAACAGCACTCCTCATGTGCTCCAGCAGCAAAGCCTACAGAAGAAAAACACTCGTCCTGCACAAAGTAAAGTGCTCAGAGTGCACTCTTCCTACCCTCCTTCAGGGCAGGGGAAAAAGTTACAGGCGGTCAGAGGCCACAGCAACCAGCCCCTAGGGACACAAGGGGATGTAGAGGGTGGCAGGGCCCAGCAACAGGCCAGTACAAGAGGACTGCAGTCAGTGACAATTCCTCCTAGTGACCCAGCAGGTCACAGGTCAGCACAGCAAGAGCACTCCAATGCGGTTCCTAGTGAGTCCCTCCAGCAGTTCTCTGTGTCCATATCCTTAAGATTATTCTTGTGCACTTCTACATGGGGAAAATCCCCTGTACTTATACTCAGTTTTGCAAAGCACTCACAAAGAGGGGGAGAAGAGGTTCCAACCAGTTACAACGGGTTCTAGGAGTGTCTCCTCTCTCCTCCAACACAGGCTACAGACGTCAGTTGGGAGCCCTTTGTGTGAGGCCAGGACACAGCCTTTACAAATGCAGGTGTGCCCCGCCTCAACTTCTCTGAGCCCGGGAAGACCATTCAATATGCAGATGCACCTTTGTGACACCTCCACCCTCCCTGAGTACAGGCTGTCTGAAAAGTATGCATAAAGCCCAGCTGTCACCCTGCCCCAACGTGGATTGGAGTCAAGCTGCAAAACACCAGAGTCATAAGCACAGAGAAATGCTCACTTTCTAGAAGTGACATTTCTATAATGGTAATAAAAACTCCACCTACACCAGTAACCAGCATTTCTCATTACCATTACAACCATACCAAACATGTCTACGCTACGCCTGATAAATCAGAGATTAACCCCTTGTCACATAGCAGGGCATTTCAAATGTAATACTATGAGCAAGGCAGTACTCACAGCAGTGAGAAACCAAATAGGCTGTTTGTCACTACCGGGACAGGCCACGCAACCAGGCACTTGTCCTGCCATCTAAAAACATAGCATCCTGCCCATAGGATTAGCTAGGGCATACCTTAGGGGTGACTTATATGTAGTAAAAGGGGAGTTCTGGGCCTGGCAAGTAAATTTAGATGCCAGGTCCCTGTGGCAGTGAACCTTGTGTGCAGGCCCTGCGCTAACAGGCCTGAGACAGGTTTGAAAGGCCACTTCTGTGGGTGGGGCCAGCAGCACTGCAAGCCTACTAGTAGCATTTAATTTACAGGCCCTGGGTGTAGGGATCCCACTGAACAAGGGACTTACAGGTAAATTAAATGTGCCAATTATGTATATGCCAATCATACCAATTTTAGTAGGGAGAGCACCTGCAATTTAGCACTGATAAGCAGTGATTACGTGCTCAAAGTCCTAGAGCCAACAGCGAGAGATCAGAAAAAATAGATGGAAGGAGGCAAAACGTTTGGGGATGACCCTGCAAAAGGGGACAGGTCCAACAGACATTGATTTCAAGTCCATTATTTTTGCAAAACTGGTTAAATTTATTGCCCAGGGTTTGTAGAAGTCTCTCTTTTTTGGAAATCAAGATGGTGCAGTCAGCCAAAAGTAGCACTAGTATTTTTTGCCCTTGCCAATGTGGGCAAGTCTTTTTTTGACTTTGGCAGAAATCTAGGCACCCAGTGCTAAAGAGTAAAAGCAAAGTGGGAACAAACATGCATCCTTGGTGCACCCCTATACCTTATATTTATCATGCCCGAAAGTCCATCTTCCGGGGGTTGGGGACCCTGGCATGGTAATCTGTATGCAGGAGGATGGTAATGCATAACAAATCAGGGGGTATATCCACAGTAGATAAAACTTGCCAAAACTTAGCTCCTGGCACCACGTCAAATGCAGCACATAATTCCATAAACACAACATGAAGACTGCCCTCGCCCAGTGTCACCACTTTTCACCTGATCATCAGAAACAAAAAAACCTTATCGACTGTACTTACTTTTAGTTGGAAATTAGCCTGGCGTTGAGTTAGGATGGTATTTTCTGACATCCAGGCAACAAGTTTATCTAAAACCTTTTAACAAAACATTTTTTGCAAGATATCTATTAGTCTGATTGGGCTGTAGTTGGCTGGATAGTGATAGTGATTGCATCACTTCTTGAAGATGGGGACTATCAGTGCACAGTTTTATTTCTGGGATCAGGCCTCCCTGTAAAATTGCATTGCTTAAGATGTTGATATATATGGCAGCTACAAGTCAGGATTAGAGTGATAAAGCTCAACTGGTATTTTATCTGGGCCAGGTGCCTTTCCAGCTTTCTGAGAGTTCATAGCTGCTTTGGTAGCAGCTACGGGAAAAGGTAACCATTGATTAGTGCAGCTTCGTTGGTTGTGATGAGGGGTTGTCAGTAATGGGGAGGGACACTAAGGGACGTATTTACAAGAAAGTGGCGCATCAGCATTGAGGCACCACTTTTCCTGTGCCCCTTAACGGCACCATGGTTGCACTGTATTTACAAAACAGCACACCAGGGTGCATAATACCACAAGAGAGTCTAAACATTTTTCACTAATGTGGGGGTTTGCTGCACTGGCGCCAGAAATTTTGATTCAAGTCCAGCATAGCACAGGGAGACGACCCATATGAGATTATGGGTTGGTCGTTTTAACACCTGCCCTGAGCTGGTGTTGAGAATGATGCCAAAAATGGCACAGTGAAATCTGGTAAATTTCACTGTGCCATTTTTTTGGGCCTCCCTGCCTAGGAACACCCCCCGGCATACATTATGCCTGCTGCACGCATGATGTGGTGCAACGGTTTACAAAGTGGCACAATGCATGCATTGTGCCACTTTTTAAATATGGAATGGGGAAATTGCCTCCTTAATGCCACATTTGCGTAAATAAATGAGGCTAGTGTGGTACAAGGAGGTGCAAGGGTCTTTTAAATATGCCCCTCAGTTTATAAGAATACAGTGCTCCAAAATGGGCCTTCCACTCACTGGATTGCATGAAGTCCCATTTTGCCTGCGTGTGAGAGCAAGTGCCAGAAAAGCTTAGAGACATTCCTAGCTGTCTCGAGTAACTTATACAAAGTTAGTTTAGCCTACACCTTCTTGGCAGTCTGAATTATTAATCTGTAACAAATTCTGGCTTCACTTATAGCTCCTCTGTCTCCCATTCTAACAGTGCTTATAAGATTGAGTTTATTTAGTCGACAATTTGCATGGAACCACTCATTAGTGTTCGATTTACTGACTTTCCTGCACCTATTTCTAACAAAAGACACTGATTTTCTCAAAAAGTGTGTTATGTATCTCCAAGAAGATACTAGGCCTAGGTGAATTGGTTTGAAAGAGGTAAAAGGCAATACAAGTACTGGTCGTGATGAAATTCAGTGCTACACTGTTGGATTCAAGAGAAGACCACCTAACAGTCCTCATATGTTGGAGCTGGCCCTTTTTGCAGGGTCCTCCCCAGACTTTTTGCCTACTTCCTTGTATTTGGTTCTGACTAGTTTTTGCTGGATTTAGTATTCTGTGCACTTTACCGCTGCTAACCAGTGCTAAAGTGCACATGCTTTCTGTGTAAATTGTATTGGTGATTGGTTTATCCATGATTGGCACATTTGATCTACAAGTAAGTCCCTAGTAAACTGCACTAGAGGTGCCCAGCGCCTGTAAACTAAATGCTTCTAGTGGGCCTGCAGCACTGATTGTGCCATTCACCTGAGTAGCTCTGTAAACATGGCTCAGACCTGCCACTGCAGTGTCTGTGGTCCAGTCTTGCACTACCAATTCGACTTGGCAAGTGTACCCACTTGCCAGGCCTAAACCTTCCCTGTTCATACATGTAAGGCACCCCTACGGTAGGCCCTAGGTAGCCCATTGGGCAGGGTGCAGTGTATGTGAAAGGTGGGTCCTAACAGTGAAATATTGTTAAATGCAGTTTTCACTATTGCAAGGCCTATCCCTCTCACAGGTAAGATGGGGTCTGCCTTTAAATAACTTTAAAGTGCGTATTCCCTTGAAGTGCAGATAGAAATGCAAAGTTTGGGGTCTCTGAACTCACAATTCAAAAATACATCTTGTAGTAAAGTTTTTTTTAGAATGTTGGTTTGAAAATGCCACTTTTAGAAAGTAGGCATTTTCTAGCTTAAACCATTCTGTTACTCTGTCTGTGGATAGCCTGTCTGGGACAGTTTGACAGTTGGGCTCTTTGTGAATCCCCTCTAGACAGTGAGACAAAGGAGCTGGGGTGTAGCCTGCATATCCTGATGAGCCATCCTTGCTAGAGTGTAGAGAGGAGTGGTCACTTACACCTGAATGTGCTGTGCCTGCCCTCTCGCAATGTAGTCTCCATACCCCTGGTGTGTGTCTGGGACCTGGCCTGGGCAAGGCAGGATCTTGTGAACAACAGAGAATTGGCTTTTTGGCAAGATTTCACATGCATCATTGCTGGGCTTCAAAAATCAATACAAGCCTGCTCGGATCAGAGGTGTCCATCCAGAAATTGATGCATCGTTTTCTTGCAGGAGAGACAAACAACACATCGCCAACCAGAGAAGAAAATGACGCCGGCCCTCATTTGCGAGTAAGGAGTCGATGCATTGCTGACTTCTCGGACGCATGCTCACCCGTGCGGCTTTATTTTTAATGCAAACCAGGTACTTTACGTAAAATCAAGGTGTCCATTGTTTTCTATGGAGTAAGACTCTTATTCTTTTGAAAATTCATATTTTTACTTGTGTGTGTGGATTTTTGTTGTTTCGGTCTTGTTTGATTTAGATAAATATTACCTATTTTTCTAAACTGGTGTGGGGTCCATTCTGTAATGTTTTCACTGTATTAATGTGTTGGTACAAATACTTTACGCATTTCTTCCGAATTAAGCTTTTCTGCTCGTGCCAAGCTACCAAGGAGGTGAGTCGGAGTAAACCAGGTGTGTTTCTCCTTTGCCCTAACTAGAGTGAAGGTGTTAGAAATGGGGTCTTTGGTTAGAAGTCAGGTTACCCCGGTCCAAGCAAGGACCCTCACCCTAGTGAGGGTAAAGGAGAATCACACTCAGTTAACCCCCGCTCACCCCCTTGGTAGCTTGGCACAAGCAGGCAGGCTTAACTTCAGAAGCAAGGTGTAAAGTATTTGTACCAACACACACAGTAACTCACTGAAAACACTACAAAATGACACAAGACAGGTTTAGAAAATTAGGTAATATTTATCTAAACAAAACAAGACCAAAACGACAACAATGCAACATACACAAGTCAAGTTATGAATTTAAAAAGCAAAAAGAGTCTTAAATTCTTTTGAAAACAGTGAGAACTTTGTTAGCGTTCAAAAGTACCTGGGTTGCGTCAAAATAACACTGCACGGACGAGTGCGCATCAGAAAAGGCCAGCGATTTCTCACTCGCCAGCAAGACCGTGTGTCATTCCTTCTCTGGTCAGGTCGGCGTGTGTCGTTTATCCTCTCCGCAAGAGAGCAATGCATCGATCCGGACAGGCACTTGGGGTCGGGCAGGCTTTGCGTTGATTTTCCGTGCCAAGCGATGTTGCGTCAAAATCCAGTCATACGGTATCAAGAAACCGCACTGCGTGGAGCCTGCATCATTAACAGCAGCCACTACAGGTGTTGCACGTTGTTTCCCCAGCCATGTTGTGTCAATCTCCCAGCCGCAATGAAGGTGAAGCCCTTTGAGATTCTTTACCAGTGGGAAATCACACAAAAGTCAGTTTTTGTCCTCTCTCAGGTAGAAGCAGCTTTTGCAGGCCAACCCAGCAAAGAACAGTCACTGGTAAAGGGGCAGTACTCCTCCTCCAGCTTCTTCAGCTCTTCCCCTAGGCAGAGGTTCCTCTTGGTTTCAGAAGTAATCTGATTTCCAGGGGTTTGGGTGCTCTTCTCATACCCATTTCTGCCTTTGAAGTAGGCCTTTTTCAAAGAGAAGTCTGTTGTTTTCAAGCTCCTGCTTTGCCCAGGCCAGGTCCCAGACAGACACCAGGGGATTGGAGACTGCATTGTGTGAGGGCAGGCACAGCCCTTTCAGGTGTAAGTGACCACTTCTCCCCACCCCTCAGCCCCCTAATGGCTCATCAGGATATGCAGGCTACACCCCAGCTCCCTTTGTGTCACTGTCTAGAGGAGAGGTGTAAACAGCCCAACTGTCAAACTGACCCAGGCAGGGAATCCACAAACCAGCAGAGTCAAAGAATGGTATAATAAGAAAATGCCTACTTTCAAAAAGTGGCATTTTCAAACACACAATCCAAAAACCAACTTCATTAAAACATGTATTTTTAAATTGTGAGTTTAGAGACCCAAACTCCACATGCCTTTCTGCTCCCAAAGCGAATCTACATTTTAAAAATATTTAAAGTTAGCCCCAATGTTAACCTATGAGAGAGATAGGCCTTGCAACAGTGAAAACTGAATTTGGCAGTATTTAACACATTGGTATATATCCTACCTTAAACAGATACTGCACCCTGAACATGGGGCTACTTAAGGTCTAACTCAGGTGTATCTTACATGTAAGAAAAGGGAAGGTTTAGGCCTGGGAAGTGGGTACACTTGCCAAGTCGAATTGGCTGTTTAAATCTGCACTCACAGACACTGCAGTAGCAGGTCTGAGCCATGGTTACAGGGCTACTAAGGTGGGTTGCACAACCAGTGCTGCATGCTCACTAGTAGCATTTGATTTACAGGCCCTTGGCACTTCTAGTGCACTTTACTAGGGCCTCATTCCATAGTTTGTGATTAATAAAAAGGTAATTTAGGTGGTTACTGTAACTTCCTCTCAGAAACATGGGAGCTGGTCTACCGTCCGAGACTGAGCTGCTTGCATGCTTGAATACCATGAGATAGAGTTGCATCAATCACCTGGGGGGCAAACTTTGTCAAGCAACTGACTGGAGGAGTGTTAATTGCCAGGATACCTTAGTAAGTGGCGTTCTCTCTACCAATATTGTCAATAAGTGTGGAAGGTTTGAAAGAGACATTGAAATCACCTCCCATTGTAATAGATTTATTTTTCTTGGCTAACTTTCAGAACTGGTCCTATAATCACAGTGTTGGAGAAACTCTGTTACTGCTAGCAGGTCTGCATTTACCAACAATAAGTCTTTGCCATGGTGCAGAGCTACGTACATACTCAAAATATCCTGGCATGAGCAAGGGATCACTTTGACTGGGCCCTGTACAGACGTTTTAACCCATGTACATAGACCTCACACTGCCTGTCCCTGAGAAGCGCTCTTGGCCATCACATGGAAACATCCATATTACGACCTAAATGTGTAGGTCATCCGGATTTCCTGGAAAAGCATTACCATAACTACCAACAAAAATGCTCCAATCACTCTCAGACAGTCTATTTTTAATTCCATCCACATTCCAGGAAACAATGTTCAAATAATCAGAATTTAGAGATTCGGGTCGCTTTGTTTTCCGGTCTCTCTGCATTGTCCGTATGAATAGCCTTCATAGTCCGTGGCAGTTTGGAGAGGAACAAAGTTCTCTGGGTATGCAACATGGGTGCTAAAATAATTATTTGCAAGGGTTCCAAAATTATCTTGGCATGATGGAAAACAAGTTTTGGTGACCGTGGAGTCACTCTGAGGAAAATGGGGCACCAGGTTACACTCTTCTGTAGCAAGTGGTTGAGGGCAGGGATTTAAAAGCTTTTGAAACATTTGGGGGCTGACAGTGAAAGCCACTAGTTCATGCTCATAATGTCCACTGCATTAGGAGATGATATGTGCCGTGGAATTTACTCTCTTCCCAAGTCCGCAGGGCTACCACAGTAAGGCTAGTTGTAAGAACAGATTTGAATTGTATCTTAGACCCCGGGGGCGGGTCAGATCAAAGGCTGAGAGTGATGGCTCTGGTCAAAGAGATGTTACTGTAGTCCCAGTTAGTACCTGGGGGAGGGTGGCGTGTTGCACACACACTATCATTCTGAATTACCGAATAACAGTGCCTCGCACTCCTGATCCAATGGATTACTTTCATTACGAGTGATTCTGTGTCTCTAGAAAGTTGCTGAGCCTCGGTTAAGTTGGAGACATTTACCATAAAAAATCTTACTTTTAACCAAAACGACAGGGCAGGATATTTGCTTAAAGGAAGGCGATTCTTGAGAAGGGAGCATCCTTTGTGGCTCACATTGAAGTTCCTGGGACGTCGAGATGGATCTGTGGAACTGGTAATATTTCAAGAGTTCGGAAACACATCGCTGTGATTAGTGCCCACCTCTCTTAAGGCTTTCGGAAAGACTCTTCTAGATGATTTGGACTGGAGAATAGGAAAGTTAGCAGGATGAGAAAGGGGCGGAAAAAGTATGTCAAAGATAGTGCGAACTCGGACAAAACATTCAGGGGGAGCACTCAGTCTAGGGTGAGTACTTCTTAGATGTCAGGAGGCCCATTTGTTCTTGCCTCACCTCCAATGAGTGGGGCAAATTGCTGTTGCTTAGGTATTTCACTGCATCAAAGAGTTTAGAGACCATAGACCTGAGGTCAGTTATTTCAGATTGCAGCTGTTGAGTTAAAATGTCAATGAAACCAAAAGAAGCAGCAGAAGCAGAAATTACCAGTGTGTGTTTGAGTGTCCCTTGAGGATAGTGTATTTCTGGGGCAGGGCCGACACCCTATTGCTCCGAGTGGTGCATACCTATTATTACATGGAATCTGCTGAGCTCCTTACAAAGCTGGATCGGGAACGTTAGAACGGTTTGGATTAGGAGTGCCACAGTTAAGAGTAGTTTTCATCAGGTGCACTGCCCACAATGTTCTTGCTCATCCAAAGACGTTTGCTAGCTTCTGTTGCCCATGAAACTCATTTGAGGTGGATGGTGCATTATCTCCCAAAAGTGATTCTACTTCCTGTATTAGGTTGTGAGTGTCAGTGGTCACACAATTCTCTGCAGAGTGTTTTGCTGACCTCTTGTTGCCTTTGCCACTTTGCGGGCTAAGTGGTGCTTTGCTCTTGCCCATTTTTCAAGCAGGCAAACAGGAGTGGTCCAGCTTGGCCTCTTTTGGCTGATGATGGGCGAAGACGGGTCTGTTCTTGGTCTGACCTTCTCCAGGGCACTAGCCCGGGCGTGTCTCACGCACGTCCTGCTCTGTGGGGGCAAAAGGGCTTTATATACATGCCCATCACCAATAGAAAACACCAGCAGCCTCCCTGCTGCAGTTCACTCTGGGCACTACAGTCAGAGGGCCCCCACGGGATGAGTCCAGGAAAGTAGAGGAGTCACTATAAATGCAGGATCCCCACGGTCTGTTAAGGTGCCAGTGCTGCAGGGAGATAAATTGTTTTATATGCATGACAGGTGCCAACAGAAAACACCCACAGCCTCCTTGCTGCAGTTCACTCTGGGCACTGTAGTCCCACCACAGGATGAATCCAGGCAAGTAGAAGAGTCACTGCAAACGCAGGGCCCCCCAGGCTATGAAGGCGCCCCTCATTTCTGGAGATCAAGACTTATTGTTCATCTTCAGTCTTTGACAGAGAACACGCTAGAGAAATACGCGGCAGACGAAGCAATTATAACGAGAAAAGCAGAAAAACGGAGATGAAGGGAAAAAGCAGAGATGAAAATGAACCTACAAGACTAAAATAAGAGGGCAGGGAGTGTATGGCTGCTGATTAAAGAGGCATGGGATGGACTAAGTACTAGACAGCCTTGGTATTCGGCATCCCGACATTTGGTAGTGCAGCACTGAAAATAACAATGTCAAAAACACCCCAATATCTATCGAGCTTCTAGGATAAAAATGCCTCAAGACACTACAGTTTCTCGTGACATGGCACAGCAATCAGCAGCGGATTCAGCATAATTGATAGGGCAGTATGTGATCAGATCACGTGACATTTGGACATTCAGGAGTAGATCATCTTCCAATTCCTGAATACGTGTACCTAGATTTCTGCAGTATTATTTGTACAAAAATGCAATCCAGACATCTAACATTTGGAAAAGATGAAGGTGTCTGGAAATGCCCTTATAATCAGTCGTTTTTGCACTGCTTTTGAGAAAGCTGATGTACTGTTGTACCTCACACATGATTCTGTGCAGTACTTTCATCAGTGTCTCTGAGGAAGTAGACACTGGGAATCCAGCAGTCATAGTGACTGTTCTTGAAGCTACCCAGTACCACAGAAATGAAGGACAGAATGGTTTTTATCAAAGAAGCTACGACAGTATGTATACTGGTGCAGAGTTCCACTCTGAACTGCTGAAAAAACATCTGCAGGATGCCAGTATGAACAAACGACATGCAATGTACTTATGCTGAACATGATGTTATGGATATGTATACATAAATTTTTTCCCCTTTTTCGGTATCACTTCATTTTTTGCGGGACGACTTTAACATTTTCAGGGCTTCTTTTACAACACACCGGCACATCGATCTCGATGAGCCAGTTTGCTTGTGCTGCCCTGCACCCCCCTAAAGACACCATGGTAGGGCCGTATTTACAATACAGCGCTCCATGGCGCTCGTTGTAGCACCTTGCTGGAAATGGAAATTATGCCTTAGGTTTTCAGGCATTTTTAAACTTATAAACGGAATCAATGAAATGCATTTTTTTCCCGAGAATTCTGTAACTATGAGTACAAATGAGTACGAATGGTAAAAGTCGAAATGACAAAACAGAAAATTTCAGGTTCACACAAATAATGGAAATATTGAAAAAATGAAATTTACGCCTCAAACTATATTGCAGTTAAAATTACACCAAATAAAACTGTCTCAATTATTGTTGATCACAGACCTAAATCAGGGCCTGAATCTCAGCTCTAGCAACTAACCCCGGTACGCTTCCAAGAGACACAAAATCTGTATTGGGCATGTGAAGC
The DNA here is from genome assembly GCF_031143425.1 of Pleurodeles waltl. Taxonomy (NCBI): domain Eukaryota; kingdom Metazoa; phylum Chordata; class Amphibia; order Caudata; family Salamandridae; genus Pleurodeles; species Pleurodeles waltl. The sequence goes on along the minus strand of NC_090438.1, from coordinate 884,453,961 downwards.
ACTACTTCTAACACAATCACAATTGGAGCATATTGTTGATGCATTAAGCGTGACTCGCCAATTATGTATGGTAAATTTTAATTTATACCATGCCTGCATTCATGCAATGATCCCGTCTGTCCATTCCTGAATTCAATACACTCGAAAATGTATACATAACTTTAAGACCAACGTCTGTGCTTTTCTTTTTCTAAAAAATGAAATCATAAAGAAGGTATAAGAGGGTCGGATTCAGCTGGTCAGTCTAAAAAGACAAAATGAGACAAAAAAGCACATTCAATGTTAGAAAATTAAAAAATTCTGTTATCTGCACGGGGATGGCCTGGTTTCCTTCCTAATACAGGTCAGTCAACCTTCAGGTTTTTTCTGTAACAGTGCAAGCTCAAGGTCATACTTGTGATGTGTTTTCCACAGCACACTACCTAAATATGATGTGCTTCTGGTAAAATTAATAATCCAAAGACAGAGGCAACAAGTTAAACTATTTTTTAAAAACAGGAAATAACAAATGGTGTCTTCTTTTGATTATATCATGTTGCTTAGGTATAAATATATTTTTGATAAATCCAAAGCTGTAATACTGTGCATGGAGTGGTGAAAGGCTTTTGTCATTTTACAGCTCAGCAAGGATGGCACTGAGCCAATCCTATGCTTAAAGATTTTGCTGCACAAATGGCAAAAGACTTTGTAATTTTCTAGCGTGGCGTGGATGGCACTGTGCCAATTCTATGCTTAAAAACTTTGCTAGAAAACAGACATTTGAGGTGAGCAAATACAGAGAGGCATATTTATACTCCGTTTGCGCCGAATTTGCGTCGTTTTTTTCAACGCTAATTCGACGCAAAACTAACTCCATATTTATACTTTGGCGTTAGACGCGTCTAGCGCCAAAGTTCATGGAGTTAGCGTCATTTTTTTCCGTGAACACCTTCCTTGCGTTAATGATATGCAAGGTAGGCGTTCCCGTCTTAAAAAATGACTCCGATGCTATTGCGTCGGATTTATACTCCCGGGCAAAAATGACGCCCGGGAGTGGGCAGGACTAAAAAACCCGCATTTGTGCCGGATTTTAGCGCCTGGGTCAGGGCAGGCGTTAAGGGACCTGTGGGCTCAGAATGAGCCCAGAGGTGCCCTCCCAAGCCCCCAGGGACACCCCCTGCCACCCTTGCCCGCCCCAGGAGGACACCCAAGGCTGGAGGGACCCATCCCAGGGAAGAAAAGGTAAGTTGTGGTAAGTTTTTTTTTTTTTTTTTTTTTGTGGCATAGGGGGGCCTGATTTGTGCCCCCCTACATGCCACTATGCCCAATGACCATGCCCAGGGGACAGAAGTCCCCTGGGCATGGCCATTGGGCAAGGGGGCATGACTCCTGTCTTTGCTAAGATAGGAGTCATGTTAATGGCGTCTGGGCGCCCCAAAAAAATGGCGCAAATCGGGTTAAGACGATTTTTTTGCCTCAGCCTGACTTGCCCCATTTTGGGACGCCCAAACGCCATTTTTCCCTACGCCGGCGCAGCCTGGTGTACGTGTTTTTTTTTCACGCACACCAGGCAGCGCCGGTCGACTAACGCCGGCTAACGTCATTCAATAAATACGGCGCCCGCATGGCGCTTCAGAATGGCGTTAGCCGGCGCTAATTTTTTTGGCGCAAAACTGCGATAGCGCAGTTTTTTTTTGTCAAAAAGTATAAATATGGCCCAGAGTGTTGCAGGATGCTCTTTACTGGAGATGCTCTCCACCTAAACTTGGGAACTACCCAGAGTTCTTTGTGTTGTTTTGCATAATTTATGTGTCACTTTAACCCTGAATGGGTTTTGTTTTGACTTATACTGGTTGCTCCCTTGTGTCTGGACAAAGCTACCCTCCCTGAAGAGATGTAATGACATCGAAACACATGTCAGGGGTTACTTTTGCTTATTCCAGGTTGGCTTGGATGGTATTTTATCAATCCAAAGCTGTAATACAGTGCCTGGAGTAGTGAAAGCCTTTTGTCATTTTACAGCTCGGCAATGATGGCACTGAGCCAATCCTATGCTTGAAGATTTTGCTGTACAAATGGCAAAATCTTATGCCATTTTCTAGCTGGCGTGGATGGCACTGTGCAAATCCTAAGCTTAAAATGTTTGCCAGAAAAACAGACATTTGAGGTGAGCAATTCCAGAGTATTGCTGGTGTTGCAAGGTGCTCTTTACTGGAGTTGCTCTCCACCTAAACCTGGGAACTACCCAGAGTTCTCTGTTTTATTTTGCATATACATATATATATATACTATTTTATTCATTTTATTTATTTACTTAAATACGTTTTAGAGATGCTATGAGATCATGTCAGGAAGCTTTTTAGAAGTAGATGGAGCCAGTGAAAGCTTCAGAAAGGTTAGGGAGACATTTTCTAAGGTGGTATTTAGGAGAGATACTTATGTTATTAATGTCTGTTTGGAGAACCTTTATTGTATGATTAGCCTTGATTGTATAGGCATCTGCCTCATAGCACATTCAATGCTATGTGCTACAATTAGCTACAATTTACTAAGTTTTAGACTTCTTTGAAAACACAATTTATTATAAGTAAAAGTGAACAAAGTTCATGCTATACACTCTTACTGATCTATATGTCCAGGGGCTCTAATGTACTGCATTACAGGACAGGTAACTCAATTTAGCTTTCATAGAACCAGATCATAATTTTTTCCCAAAAAGAGGGAGGTGGAAGTATAACCAGGTCTAGTCAAGTGAGGTCAATTTAAATGTGGCTCTTTACCATATAAATGATAAAATGTTCAATTGTCCCTGGAGATATTCCTGATATCAAGATAGTGTGAACTCACTTGAAGAACAAACATTGTGGCCAAAAATGGAAGCTGATCTCTAATAGGACATTTATGGAACTTCATGCAGAAAAAATAAATTGATTTGATTAATTAATTCAGGCAGATGATCTTCTGATCTGGTGACGATATTAGTGATTTGACATGGTATAACAACTGAAAACAACTAGAATAAATGAATTTTCCAAATCGTTTTTTTAGGGTTCTTACGCCCCTTTTGTATGTCTGGAACAAATGTAAAGAATAATAAAAAAATGATTTATGGAAAGGGCAAATATATGTCAACGCAGAGGTAAAAATGATTCCAAATATTCAACATATTCTGATAACTATGTATTGATTAAAGCATTTTATGACACTCATTCTCAAAAGTTCTTAAAAGGTATTATGAAGAGACTCTAAATTCAAGGCTATCTAAGAATTCAGCAACAGTGGTGAGCTATTTCTGAGATCACACACTGCCTGACCAGAAAGAACCTCAGATGGAAACCTGATTCAGTGAGTGTAACCTTGACCCTCGTTTGGTAGTCTTCTCAGAGAAAATGTGTGAAGTGTTATTGTTAGACTTTTCATCCTTGGCGTGGTCTCCCTTAAGTCTTTGCCTCTGTTTCCAGGTTGTAGATGTGTGCTGGACTCTGATTTTGCTGTTTTGTTACTCTGGGCACTTTACCACTGCTAACCAGTGCTAATGTGCAAGTGCTCCTTTACAAAATATGTATGTAATTGGCTTATCCATGATTGGCATTTTTGATTTATTAGTAAGTCCTTAGTACAGTGCTTTAGAGGTGCCCAGGTCCTGTAAATCAAATGCTACTAGTGGGTCTGCAGCACTGGTTGTGCCTCCCACGTAAGTAGCTCTGTAATAATGCCTCAGACCTGCCATTGCAGTGTCTGTGTTGTCAGTTTTAACTGGAAATTCGACTTGGCAAGTGTACCCACTTGCCTGGCCTAAACCTTCCCCTTTCTTACATGTAAGACACCCCTACGGTAGGCCCTAGATAGCCCCAAGGGCAGGGTGCAGTGTATGGTTAAGGTAGGACATAGAGTAATGTGTTTTATATGTCCTGGCAGGGAAATATTGCTAAATTCGTTTTTCAGTATTGCAAGGCCTGTCCCTCTCATAGGTTAACATGGAGGCTACCTTTAAATCTGATTAAAGTGTAGATTCCCTTTTGGGAGCAAACAAACATGTGGAGTTTGGGGTCTCTGAGCTCACAATTTAAAAATACATCTTTTAGTAAAGTTGGTTTTAAGATAATGTGTTTGAAAATGCCACTTTTAGAAAGTGAGCATTTACTTGCATATACCATTTCTGTGACTGCCTGTTTGTGGATTCCCTGTCTGGGTAGGTTTGACAGTTGGGCTGGTTGTACCTCACACTAGACAGTGGCACAAAGGGAGCTGGGGTGTAGCCTGCATATCCTGATGAGCCATCTGTGCTAGGAGGGAGCGGAGAATTGGTCACTCACACCTGAAAGGGCTGTTCCTGTCCTCACACAGTGCATGCTCCAACCCCCTGGATTTCACATTCACAAGAGACTTTGCATTGAAGTAGGCCTACTTTAAAGGAGAAATTAGGTATAAGAAGGGCACCCAAAAGCACAGACTTTAGAACACTTCGGGAAACAAGAGGAACCTCTGCCTAGGGAAGAGCTGAAGAGCTGAGGAAGAAGAGCTGCTCTGCCTGTGACTGTGCTTTGTGGAGCTATCCTTGAGGGTTCAGCAAGTCACCCTGCTGTGCTGTGGCACAGGAAAAGGTCAGGAATATGCCATATTTAAAGAAAACAGTGCATTCCTGTCTTTGACTCTGAGTTGGCACCATTTTGGCTGCCTAGTGCCTACTCAGGCACCCGTGCACCATGGTGCAAGGGTGCCTGCATTGTACGAAGGATTGATTTTGTGCAGGAAGGGGCACCTTCCAGCACTAAAACAATACCCCTAAGATGTTTTTCTCTTTCTATGTGTGCTGCAGAATGCAGTACACAAAGAAAGAAAAGTAACAAGGAGAAATAAAGATATTTCTCTTTCTTACGCCTCACCTGGAAAGGTGTAGCATTTTGGCGCATTCCCAGGTCTACCTCTTCTGGTAAATCTGGGAATGTGTCAAAATCCATGGGTTTTGTGTGGGAAAACTCACACAACACCCGCGGAATGCCTCCCGGGGACAGAGTAATGCAATGCCGTGATTTGTGCTGCTTTGTGTTACTCCAGATTTATGAAGCCACTTACGGCGATGCAAGGTGGCTTTGCATGGCTTCATAAATTGCATTTTGGGCTTATGTTGTGCATGCACCATGTTGTGGGGTGCAAGAGCAATGCAAACCCAGTTATAAATATGGCACTCATATCCAGGGTCATACAATCAGAATGTGATGCCCTTGTTTTATTGTCTGCTTTATTTTCTCTGCTTGTCAGGAGACAACTTGTTTATGCTAGGCAAAATCAAAAGGCTGTTCTGCCTAGGTTTCTATTATATAAACAGCATATATGCTAGGTTTGAGGAGAGGAATACTTCATGCTGGGATTATCATGGAACTGCTGTGATCTGTGCCTGAGATGCAGCCCTGTTGATCTAGACCTCCATCATGCAAAGGAAGATAGCTTGCAGACTTTGACCAGGTTCCTGATCATAATACCCAGGTATGGAGGTTAGGCTTTCCTAACTGATCTGGCAGATGGTGCTCCCCCTGTGCTCTCTTTAGTGTAGGTGCTAGAGATAGATAAGAGACGAGTGACATTAGTGTCAACTAGCATGAATGAATTGTTTGCATTTTTCACCATAATGCAGATTACAGTAATGTGTCACATCTGTCTAATAATCGCAGATCAAGTTTTCTTTGCAAGAATATAATCATTTCAATATATATTTTGAGAATGCAATATTGTATCTTTGGTGTGTATACCTTGGGCATGTAAAAATAACAAATGAAAGGGTTAAATTGGTTTCCACAAATTCCTTGAGAATCACATTGATCATGTTTGAATTTGCCAATAACATTTATTACCCTGGTCAGATTAGGGCTTTGGGTGTGGCACTGTGAGCTAGCCAAAACACAACAACATTTACTGATGATATATGTAGACTAAGGGCCTGAATACGATGTTGACGGAAAGGATTACTCCACCACAAATGTGACTGATATCTCGCCAGCCATATTACAAGTTCCGTCATATCCTATGGAACTTGCAATACAGCGGACGGGATATCCTACATGTTTGTGACAGAATAATCCCCTCTGCCAATGTCTCTATATTGTGAAGTTCTTGTTGATATAATACACAGTCCTACTAAACTAATAGGAACCATATAACCAGTAGAAAACAGGTTTGCAAAAAAAGAAGGGATCTGAAAGAAATTATTTATCTGACTCTCCCCTTTTCAGCCAGTTAAAATCGACTTCAGATTTATAAGAAGAGTAATTGGTTTTAAGTAGAATGTCATGACTACCTTCTCTGTCTACAATGAGAGTGGCATTTTCAACATAGCGTCTGAAATTGAGTGTGACTACTCTTTCAATCACAGCATTGTGCACGAAAGAACATGATCTTTGTTGTGCTCAATATCAAAGGGTAGGCTTAAAGAACATGCTCTTTCATGTCTTGGGGTGAGTGTCGTGCTCCTCAAATGTTATTACCATTATCAAGTATTTATTTGTTTCACATTTTTATACAGCTCAATTCTACATAGAACAGGTGTTTTTGTGCTTTCCATAAGTAACAACAGGTATGGACCTTGATCTCCTATATATAATTAGTGGTCTGGATCCCTTTAAAATAATGAAATAGAAAAACAATGCACTAACACTTAAATTTAATTGAGCATTGTGAGAAATTGGGTTGTTGTTTGACTTGGGTGTGAACCCCGGACAAGCAGCAGCCACAATCCCTTACCGGGTGAACAGCAAAAAGTCACTAAATTAACCGGTGCCGGACCCTGGTTAGCTAGGCATAAAAAGCAGTCAGACTAAACTTTAAGGCAATGTGTTGAGTATTTATGCAGTACACAAAAACACAGTGACAACACAACACAATAAAAAATCCAAAACCAATTTAGGAAAATAGAGACAAATATCATACATGTTTTGACAACAAAACCATCAAAATCTAATTAGTACAACTAGAGTTGTAATTTTTTTAAGTTTGAAGGTTTAAAATAGCAAGTCTTCTGTTAAAAAAAATGGCCCCTTGGCACATTTAGCACCACAATCAAGGGTCCAGGAGTGGAGGGACACCTCTTTGGGGTGCAAGACTCACTCAGGCTGGGTCCAGGTGCAGGTTTAAGATGGTGGGAGCCTGTATGTACCTGTTGCTCATAAACAGGAGACCAGCTGAACTAGCCTTTGGAGTTACTTCTGGAGTCCTGAGTGTAGGCAGTGATGCAGGGCTCTGCAGCATGGCTGGTCTCTGAAGGTCCCCAGCAGGCTCCAGGCAGCAAAGCTGTCCTTCCAGGTACAGCAGCAGCAGTCTGGTAGATGGCAGAGCAGGTCACAGCAGCAGGCAGTCCTCTGAGAGTCCTTTGACTGGTCCAGTAGTGAACTGAGGAGCAGGTCTGAAAGTGTTCATTTTTACCCTGATGCCCTGGTCCAGGAAGTTGGGAGAAGTGTTCAGAAGGGTTTTCTGAAATTCCAGGAATTTCCTGCCTCTCTTACCCTGTCTTATAGCTGGCTGCACTGACAATAAAGGGTTGTTAAGTCTATTTTGTGGTACTGTGCTTAGCTCCGCCCCCCATCAAGACAGTTAATGGTCCATTCAGGCTCTGCTAGTTTCCCTATTCTGTAAATGTCTGGGGTGAATTCGCAGAGTCCCAGCTGTCAGTTACACCCGGCCATGTGACCTACGGCAGGTAACAGGCACAGAGGGCTAAGGGCAGGAAAATGCCAACTTTTTAAAAGTGGCCTTTTCAAACTTGTGATGATAAATCAGACTTTAACACTAAAGAGGGTTTATCATTACAGGTTCATAGGTACCAAACATGATCTATCTACCACCTCTGGTTTAGGAATCACAACCTATTATTTTAATAATAAGGAATTCCCAATGTTAACATATGGGATGGGTAGGCCTCTCAGTAGTGAGAAGCCGACTTTGGGAGTTTTTCACTACTAGGACATGTAAAACTAAAACACACATATCCTACATTTTTAATTACTCATCACCCTGCCCTATGGGCTACTTAGGCCCTGATTTATACTTTGTGGTGCAAAACTGCACTAACGCGGTTTTGCACCAAATAGTTTAGCACCGGCATGCACGATTTCTGTGCACTAGCCGGAAACCATATATATGGAATGTTGCAAGCCGGTGCAAAGGGTAGGCTAGTGTAAAAAAAAAAATAACGTTAGTCAGGTGTGGCTAGCGGTATGGAACAAGGGTTTTTTGCACCAAAAAATGTTGTTAGGCAGGTTAGAGTAAAAAAACAATGATTCTAACCTGCCTAGAATAATTTTCTGAGGCAAAACCATCCATACCACATGACTCTTGTCTTAGAAAAGACAGAATTCATGCCCACCACCCCAATGGCCAGCACAGGGGACTAGGGTCCCCTGGGCATGGCCATTGCACTCTGTGTCATGTGTGGGGGGTCCATTTCAGGGCCCCCTATGACAGTTTAAAAAATAAAGTCAAATATTTATCTGTACTTACCTGGGATGGGGTGGGCGGGGTGTCCCTGGGTCATGAGGAGGGTACCTGTGGGCCATAACACCTGCCCTGACCCAGGCATTAACAAATAGGGCAAAGCAAGCTTTGCTTCATTTTTTGACCCTTCCTCCCTCCTGTGCACCATTTTTGCACAGGAGTATAAATATGGCATTAAGGCCATATAGTAATTGTTTGCACGGGAACGCCTATCTTGCATATGATTAAGACAACGTAGGCTTCCACATCCCAAAAATGACTTTAACTCCATAAATTTGGCACTAGACGGATCTAGCGCCAAAGTATAAATATGGAGTTAGTTTTGCACCGAATTAGAGTAAAAAAAATGTACGCTAATTTGGTGCAAACAGAGCATAAATATGCCCCTAAGTGCCTACCTTAGGGGTGACCTATGTAATAAAACAGGAGTTTAAGGCTTGGCAAGGGGTTTTAAATGCCAAGTCGACATGTCAGTGGGATACTGTCTTCAGGCTGCAATGGCAGGCCTGGGACAAGTTTTAACGTTCCACTTAAGTGGGAGACACAATACGTGCTGCAGACCCACTGGTAGCATTTAATTTACAAGCCCTGGGTATTTGGTGTACCACTCTATAAGGGGCTTACATGTAAATTAAATATGCCATTCTGGTACATGCCAATCAAACCATGTTTAGGGGAGTGAGCACATGCACTTTATCACTGGTTAGCAGTGGTGAAGTGCAGAGAGTCCAAAGGCCAACAGATCTAAAATCTATGCATAATAAAGGCAAGCAGGCAAAAAGTATTGTGGAAAACCACCCTAAGGCAGACAGGTCTAGCAAGCAGCCCACTAATATAGTTTGCAAAACCAAGCCGTGAAGGGTATAACATGAAAGAGAGACAGTGAAGAGAAATAGCAAATGGTGGGGGAATGAGGAAAAGAAAGAAGAGCAAAAGAAGGCATAAATTAGGTATCATTAAGCAGAAGGAAGAGGGTTTGGAGAAAAGAGAATTTCCGAATTCTGAAAACAGAGTTTAAACTGGTAGATGTTTAACATTTTGTGGAATTCCAGGAGGTTTTCTATTCATCAGAGGCCTTTAGTTGAAAGTTTCAGAATTCAGAGTTCACCTTAAGAAGAAATAGGTAGAAGCCGCATGTGTTCTGAACTTAACTTCTTATTTATGCGTTTGAAACATATGACAAGCACTCTGACTTTTGCATGTGCATAGATTTGATCATGATGCGGACAAGTTTGAATTTAAGGCTGACTGCAGCTAGCAACCGTTCTAAGTTATGAAAGACTGAGATGAAGTAGTCTAATTTCTTTGTTCCAGAAATGGTCTGACTGCAGGGATTATTTAGAGCTTTGACAAGTACCGTGTTGGACTTGTGAATTCCTTTCAAAGTGTATTAGCTAAAATCCAACGATGACATGACAAGACTTTGAAAGACCATGTAAAAGTATTTAGTTTAGAATGGTGGATCTGGCTTTTTCAAGCATGGGGGAGTTGCTCTCCTTGATTTAATTCTAAGTTTATTGAGTTAGGATGCAGACAGATGGAGTTCTCACACGATGCCTAATAAAAAAGAGACGATTGAGTACACACTTCTCAATTATACTTTCAGTGACTTGTAGAACCAGCACACAGATATCCATGAAATCCACCAGTCAATATGCAGATGGTAAACATCTGATGCAGAAAGAGGGGAAGCTGCTGCCTGGTTACTAGTGGAAAAGAAGATACAAGCTTACTATGTTTTACTCCAAGCTCAACAATTACATTCAGTTGTTTATAAACAGAATATACTTAAAAACATGCCAATGCTTTTCTTAAAAAGGTGACAAAGTCCCTTTCTGAAGTAGAACTTAGAAACTTTTTCAAACTTGTTAACTTTCAGTCTTTCAATGGTACCAACCCAGTTGGTGTATCACATCTAACCAGGGCTCCAAACGTGTCGGCCTCAAATAGTATTTAAGACCTGGTCTCCTGCTTCCATAACCTATCATTACACTTAGGGGCAGATTTATGGAAAGTGGCCGTACACCGAGTGCAGCGCCACTTTCTCTGCGCCCCTTAGCTCCCCTCTACCACCACCATGTTTGCGCCATATTTCAAATATGGCACACAATGTCACAGGGTAGGGGACAATAGCATCATTCAAAGTGACGCAATTGATGTACTCTGCAGGAGTAGCACCAAAATGTTGGCGCTACTCCTGCAGAGTACATAAGGGCCCATTCTAAACAATGGAAATCCCCTTTTCACACCTGCTCTGAGAAGGCAATAAAAATGCCATAAAAAATGGTTCAAGGAAATCTCATAGATTTCCTTACGTCATTTTTTCGGCCCCCCAACAGGGGAACGGCCCTTTTGCATTCATCATGCCTGGAGTAACCATAATGTAGTGCAAAGGGTTACAGAGTGGCGCAATGCATGCATTGCGCCACTCTGTAAATGCAGCACGGGTATTTTGGCCTTGTTGGACCACATTAACGTCAAAAAGAATGACGCTAGTGTGGCGCACGGTGGTGCTAGGGGATTACAGATATGCCCCTTAGTGCTTTGTGCCACTATTTTACTTTAAACTTTAAAATGCATATCTCTGGTTCTCTTTATTGGATTTTTGCCATTTTAGTGTCACTTTGTATATTATATTTGACTCCATTTTCTAATCCAGATTGCTTTTATATTGCTTGGTGCTTGGTCTCTAATATGTTTTTGGTACTGCTTAAATACTTTACACATTGCCCTAAATTAAGACTGTCTTCTCTGTGCCAAAACTGCCAGGAGGTTGAGCTCAGGTTAATTTAGTGACTTCCAGGGTTTACCCTGACAAGAAGTGTTATTATTCCTTGAGCCTGGCAGTCACCCGCCCCAAATAATAATCCACTTTCTTACACTAGCTGGCACTTTTAGGAGCTATTGGTCCTTGATAACGCAGAGCAAATAGTAACTTCCATGTTGTTGGTCTCATTTGGAAAACATCTTATGCATCAAACTCCACGTTATATTAATGGACAAAACATCTCTAGGGAGCATGTTCAAGTGCATCCCTTTGTGCATTACTTTTGAACCTTTTTCCCATTTATAAATGCATGTGGTATCTTTTTCATTTTAGTTGAATGCCCTATGCAACCAAGTCCCTCTACTATGCAATTTCATCTTTCTTACTCTATCAAAGCTTCACTTGCATCAAACCCTTTTAGTATGCACTATCATCCCCAGGGAAATGTTGGATTACGGACACAATAAAACTAATCAAAATTAATTATAGAAAATGAACATAAATATATTCTCAGAAATCCTTAACCACGTTTCTATACTGTTTATCCTACCACCGCCTCTTAACACAGTTACTGCTACTTCAACTGTACTCTGCTCTTTATTACTTGTTGAATATTGATTTCCCGGGAGGAACCATATAATTTATGTTTGCACATAAGGACTCATCTAACGAAGAAGGGCAGAGAATAAATTGTTATTTTCAATGAATTTTGATTTAGTTACAGAGTTATCAATTGGTTCTAACAAGGTTTCTGTAATTACTACCATATTCACTTTCGACTCTTCAATAAAATCACTTTAATGGTTAAACTTTTTTCTTTGCTATAAGATGAGGGACAAACCATTTTTCATTTCTACTTCAACCATAAATACATATCATTTATAATATTAAGACATAATAAACCTCCACAGCAACTGTCTAGTGCAAACCATACATGATATCAAGTAACATTTCTTAGTCCTGTTCAAGTGGTATATCTTGCTACCCACCAAATACTATAGTAAGCAATGGGCGGTGAAAGACAAGGCCGTGGGTTAAGGTGGCCAAGACTCGTCCAATGTTTATTGGATATCATTTTAAGACATGTATTTACTTATGTATTTATTTAAAAGCTTTTACAATGCTGAGAGACCCCGACGAGTGACAGAGCACTTTACAACTTCACAGCAAGTAGAAGTGGAATGACATAACAAATAAAATAGTGAGGCCCCTGAGAGTTATATATATTTATTTATGACATCACAATCCAAGCGCATTTAAATGAAAAATACATTTATTGTCAACAGAAAAGGAATATATATAGAAATGAGCATTATATTAGTAAAGTACATAAGATATATACAGTTGACACGAGCAGTTGTGGGAAAAGGGATGAGTGGATGTGTGCTTAGAACATGAAGGTGACATGGAGCTCACTTGAACCTCTGCATGGTGATGAGAACTTTGCATAATGGGCTTGAGTCACAAAGTTAAACTTAGATGTTTGGTCTAAATTATAAGAATTCACATAGGGCATTTACAAGAAGTATCTTTAGGTCTGCATTCAGGGCGGACATCCCGCCCACTTTGCAAATCTAAAAATACTAGTTGTAAATGCCCTTTGTGAATTCCTAAAATCATAAAGTTAGATGTTTGGTCTAAGTCTAGACCAAACGTCTATGTTTAACTTTGTGAATCAGGCACAATCTGTCTATGGGTACTGCTACGGACAGGTTTTATACTTTTGTGGTCAGCAGAGTAGAACAGTAGTGCCACCTTCTTCCCTCTCGTTGGCAAAGTTGTCATTTTTGGCAAAAGGTGGAAATTCTTTGGGGTAGCGAAAAATAGCACTGACCATAACACAAGACCCAACTGATGAACTTTGTCCTGATTTATTTGGTTGACCTGATGAAATAACTCGCTCTGTCTGCTTCGTCCTTGAGTGTTGCACCACAAATGTGTTTGAGGAGTCGATAATAGAAATACGCATAGACATACTTGCAGTTCCACTGACCTACAGATTCACCATATTTAAATACCTCGAAAATAATGATTTATAGCAAATGGATTTTACACAACAGAAATTAAATTACCTTTCAGAACCATAACAGTATATTGTATTGCAAATTACCTTAGTGAATTTATGATAATAAAAGATTGAGTCATGCCTTTCAATGCCATATCTCTAGCATGTAAGCTGAACATATATTCTTTTAACTAGTGTTAAACCCATTGTCTAGTTAAACTGCAACAGAAAAGTAAAAGCTGAATTATTACCTTCTTCCAAATGAATACAGCTCGGTGATGTAAATCTAACAGTACCTCTCTACTCAAAGAATGCGCAATCTGATCCTGCATAAAACTGTATAAGACTCTACCTTCATTATCCAGAGTTGGTTCTGTATATTAGCATATGTATGATAGTTAATGTAGTGGCTTTTGAGGATATTCAAGGAGATGGACAAGTGAATCTTAAAAGTGTTTTGCATAAGACCAATGCCTGAGGCACACAAAAAGAAATGATAGTAGTGTCAAAAGTTCAAGCTGTGACTGCAGCAAGCCAGAAAGGAAGAGACATATTACCAGCATGTGTGACTAGTCCATCTAGCAAAAAAAAGAGCCATGCTAGCCTTCTCCTGTCATTTCTCTGCCACCCTTTACATCTTACCTCCACACTTAAATTACCACTTCCACACTGAAAAAGCCAATTGTTAGCCCTGTAATTGAACCTAAATTCATTAAAAATAAAGATTTATTCTCTGCCCTTCTCTGAGCTTCTGTTTTGGCTCAGCCAATCTGTTTCTCCACTGTAGTTCTTATTCCATACCAATGTGCCAAAGGTCTTCAAGAAATATTTGACTTACAAATGCACCTATACTCATTCATCTCTACCACACCTGCTATAGATAAATAGAAAATGTTCTACATCAGAAAATACTTGCCCTTTTATTACACTCCATGCAGGTAAGTCAGTTATGAATGGTAGTAAATTTGCCTTTTCTTCGTGGTCACATTTTTCACCTTTTTTAGACATCGTGTCCTGTTTACAAGCCCCTTGTGCCACCACTGTATATTTTTGTTTTTATGCAATGGTGGTGCTAGCAGTGTACAACACTGAACCATATTTACAAACTGAAGCATTGGGCCCAATGTGTCAGTTTGTACAGCTCTGTGTCACATTATACCTGCACCAGGTTTAATGTATGCAGAGTAGACGTTCCCAGGGGAAAAGCCATGCAGTACTGACACAGTGAAATTCACAACATTTCACTGCACCATTCTGTGACTTCACAGCGTCACAATTTTCCCAGCTGCTCAGGGCAGGCGCAAAACTGAACCCAGGCTTTTTCTTATGGGAGACCCCTTGCACTGCATGAGATGCGTCAGTTTAATGATGCTACTCCAGCAATGTGTGGGTTTAGTGCCAGCAGATGTGTCAGAATTTCAGATGTGTCTGTGAAAACGTGCCACATGGAGCTCTGTATTGTAAATACAGCTCATCCATGGCATGTGCAGGAAGCACATGAAATCTGACACATTGATGGCAATGCGTCAGTTTCTTGTAAATGAGGTCCTTAAGTTTTGCTGACATCTGGACACTGTGGTCCTCATTTACAAGAAAATGACACAGCAGAGACTCAGAGGGCTTGTAAATGAGGCCCTATGCAAGGCTAATCGCCTGACAGTGTGTTGGCTTTGGCCATAAAATTATATTGACATTTATTTCACACAGTTGGTCTATGTAGCTATAGTGTAAGATAATTGCAGTTGAAACAGAACAAAACTACGTACGGTGAGGAAGTTGCCAAACTGTATTGCATTGTTCACACTGTATGCCTTAACAATATACCCCAACACAATAAAATATGTGGAACAATACATAAAACCAGCACTAGGCACCATAAAATGATTACAAAAATTGATTTATCAAGTAAGAATAGTACATAAAACCAGTCCCAACATCTACCCACTCTCACCTGACATGGAAGGGTAATAACTTGCAAAACATAAAAAACACTATTGGTGCACACTCCGCTAAAATAGTGATGACCTAAAGTCGGCCAGATTTCTCTTTGCTATTTAGCTTCCCAGTCATAATCCAGGCACTTCAAATGTACATACAAACTGCATGATATATCACAAGTTGATTTGTTCTCTAACACAAATCTAGGACATCTAACTCATTTATTACATTGTGGGCACTGAATAATGGAGTAAGCCACTTCTACAATGACCCAATGCACTTATGCAATTTAACAAAAAGTAGGTGATACTTTATTTTCCCCCACTAGAACAATCGTAAAGATCATCATTATGGTTGCCCATGTTCATGCTCTATCTGACAGGGTATGCTTTTTATGCAAATATGTCCAAACATGACTTAACAGACAACAAGTGCTGTGCCCTTGAGTAAATATCATCTAAATAATGCTCAAAACCAGGATAATTTCTGTATTTTAGATGTCTATGCAATAAGAATACACTCCTACTAGTGTTATATGGATTTTGGGATCTGCACTGCAAGTAGGCATCCTTAATCCTTTTGGCAGTCTCACCATTAATTGCAGTCAGCTCCTCATAGATGCTCTCATGTTTAACCTCTTAGCTGCTGGGCCTCCATCCCCCTCCCCCAAATATGTGCTGAGCTCTTTTTTAGCAATTTGGAATAGTTTGCGCTTAGGCCTTCATACATTTCTGTCCATATAAGCTATCCACCCAAAATTTGTGTACTTTTTTCCAACATCCTAGGGATTCTAAAGAGACCCAAAGTTTGTGGGTTCTCCTGGAGAAGACCAAGAAATTAGTCAAAATACAGCTAAAAGTTTTTGTTTTTTTTTCTCCAGAAAAATTGGAAACAGGCTGCAGAACAAAGCATGTGTTTTTTATCCCCCTGAAAATGGCATCAACAAATGGTTTGTGGTGCTAAAATCACCATCTTCCCAACTTTCAGGAACAGGGAGACTTGAATCAGAAAACCACATTTTGGCATTTTACTGGCACATACCCCATTTTTACTATTTTCAACGATTTCAGCCCCCTTCCAGTTAGTGACAGAAATGGTTGTGAAACTGTAGGAAGTTGGCTCTGTATACACTATTTCAAAGAAAGAAATAGTGTGCACAGAGTCCAAGGGTTCCCCTTAGAGGTAAGATAGTGGCAAAAAGAGATAATTCTAATGCTCTATTTTGTGGTAGTGTGGTCGAGCAGTAGGCTTATCAGAGGGTAGTGTTAAGCATTTGCTGTACACACACAGGCAATACATGAGGAACACACACTCAAAGACTTACTCCAGGCCAATAGGTTTATATATAGAAAAATATATTTTCTTAGTTTATTTTAGGAACCTCAGGTTCAAGATTTACAAGCAATACTTCAAATGAAAGGTATTTCACTCAGGTATTCTGGGAACTTTGAATAATCACAATAGCATGTACAGTTTTGACAAAAATGGCAATAAGCTATTTTAAAAGTGGACACTGCAAAAATCAACAGTTCCTGGGGGAGGTAAGTAATTGTTAAGTTCACAGGTAAGTAAAACACTTACAGGGTTCAAAGTTGGGTCCAAGGTAGCCCACGTTTGGGGGTTCAAGGCAACCCCAAAGTTACTGCACTAGCAGCTCAGGGACGGTCAGGTGCAGAGGTCAAAGAGATGCCCAAATCACATAGGGTTCAATGGAAACAGGGGTGCCCCGGTTCCAGTCTGCCAGCATGTAAGTACCCGCGTCCTCGGAGGGCAGACCAGGGGGGTTTTGTAGGGCAACAGGGGGGACACAAGCAGGCACAGCAAGTACACCCTCAGCGGCACAGGGGCGGCCGGGTGCAGAGTGCAAACAGGTGTCAGGTTTTGTATTGGAATCAACGGGGAGACCCAGGGGTCTCTTCAACGATACAGGCAGGCACAGGGGGGGGCTCCTCGGGGTAGCCACCACCTGGGCTAGACAGAGGGTCGCCTGGGGGTGGCTCCTGCACTGGAGTTCAGTTCCTTCAGGTCATGGGGGCTGCGGGTGCAGTGTTGGTTCCACGCGCCAGGTCCCTTGTTACAGGTAGTCGTGGTCAGGGGGAGCCTCTGGATTTCCTCTGCAGGCGTCGCAGTGGGTGCTCAGGGGGGTCAACTCTGGCTACTCACGGGCTCGCAGTCACCAGGAAGTCCTCCCTGTAGTGCTAGTTTTCCACAGGGTGAGCCGGGGGTTTCGGGTGCAGAGTGGAAAGTCTCACGCTTCCGGCGGGAAACGTGTGGTCTTTGAAAGTTGCTTCTTTGTTGCAGAAAGTTGCAGTTTGTTGAACAGGGCCGCTGTTCTTAGGAGCTTCTTGGTCCTTTTAGATGCAGGTTAGTCCTCTGAGGCTTCAGAGGTCGCTGGGCCCTGTAGGATGAGTCGCTGTTTCAGTTTTCTTCGAAGTAGGGAGACAGGCCTGTGGGGCTGGGGCCAAATCAGTTGTCATCTCCGTCTTCACTGCAGGTCTTCAGGTCAGCAGTCCTTCTTCTTCTTTAGGTTGCAGGAATCTGTCTTCCTCGGTTCTGGGAGCCCCTAAATACTGAATTTAGGGGTGTGTTTAGGTCTGGGAGGGCAGTAGCCAATGGCTACTGTCCTTGAGGGTGGCTACACCCTCTTTGTGCCTCCTCCCTGTGGGAGGGGGGTACGTCCCTAACTCTATTGGGGGAATCCTCCTTCTACAAGATGGAGGATTTCTAAAAGTAAGAGTCACCTCAGCTCAGGACACCTTAGGGGCTGTCCTGACTGGGGGGGTGACTCCTCCTTGTTTTCCTCATTATCTCCTCCAGCCTTGCCGCCAAAAGTGGGGGCAGTGGCCGGAGGGGCGGGCATCTCCACTAGCTGGGATGCCCTGTGGCGCTGTAACAAAGGGGGTGAGCCTTTGACTGGAATTGGGGTATGTTTTTGGGTATGTTTTCAGGGAGCATCTCTAAGATGCCATCTGGGTGTATTTTACAATAAAATGCAGACTGGCATCAGTGTGCATTTATTGTGCTAAGAAGTTTGAAACCAAACTTCCCACTTTTCAGTGTAGCCATTATGGTGCTGTGGAGTTCGTGTTTGACAGACTCCCAGACCATATACTCTTATGGCTACCCTGCACTTACAATGTCTAAAGTTTTGCTCAGACACTGTAGTGGCATAGTGCTCATGCACATATGCCCTCACCTGTGGTATAGTGCACCCTGCCTTAGGGCTGTAAGGCCTGCTAGAGGGGTGACTTACCTATGCCACAGGCAGTGTGAGGTTGGCTTGGCACTCTGAGGGGAGTGCCATGTCGACTTAGTCATTTTCTCCCCACCAGCACACACAAGCTGTGAAGCAGTGTGTATGTGCTGAGTGAAGGGTCCCTAGGGTGGCATAAGACATGCTGCAGCCCTTAGAGACCTTCCCTGGCATCAGGGCCCTTGGTACCACGGGTACCAGTTACAAGGGACTTACCTGAGTGCCAGGGTTGTTCCAATTGTGGAGACAAAGGTACAGTTTAGGGAAAGAACACTGGTGCTGGGGCATGGTTAGCAGGGCCCCAGCACACTTTCAAATCATAACTTGGCATCAGCAAAGGCAAAAAGTCAGTGGGTAACCTTGCCAAGGAGGCATTTCGCACAGAAACCAATGCTGGATACCAGACAGCTAAACATGTCTGAAAAGTAGAGAAAATTCTAAATTCAGCAAGGGGTACTTTATGTAGATCCTTCAAGGTTTTCCTACAGAAAGTTACAGCTAAATTTAAAAAAAGTTGAAATTGAGGTGAAAAAAAGAGCCATTTCTGTCCATGTTTTCTTCTATAACTTTTTCCAGCTATGATAGATTTTTAAAAGCAATATAACCGTTACGTCTGATGGACTCTTCTGGTTCTGGTGATATATAGGGCTTGTAAGTTCATTAGGAATCCTTGGTACCCAGAGCCAATAAACGAGCTGCATCTTGCAATGGGTTTTCATTGTATACCGGGTATACAGCAATCCATTCGATGAAATGTAAAGAGTGAAAAATAGGTATCAAGGAAACCCTTGTATTTCCGAAATGGGCATGCTATAAGGTGTTGAGAAGCAGTGGTTATTTGCACATCTCTGATTTCCGGGGCCCCCATACTAGACCGTGAATTACAGGGCATTTCTCAAATATACTTCTTTTTTACATACTGTCTTACGTTTGGAAGGAAAAAATGTACAGAAAGACAAGGGGCAATAACACTTGTTATTCTACTCTGTATTCCCCCGAGCCTTCCGATAAAAATGGGGCCTCACTTGTGTGGGTAGGCCAAGTGCCAGCGGCAGGTAACGCAACATGGACACATCACATTTTTGCATTGAAATCTGACGTGTTTTTTTGGAAAGTGTCTAGCTGTGGGTTTTGGCCTCTCTCTCAGTCGGCACCTGGGGAAACCTACCAAACCTGTGCATTCCTGAAAACTAGACCCCCAGGGGAATTCAGGATGGGGTGACTTGTGGGGCTCTCACTAGGTACTGCTACCCAGAATCCTTTGCGAACCTTAAAATTTGGCAAATAAAACACTTTTTCCTCATATTTCGATGATAGAAAGTTCTGGGATCTGAGAAGATCCTCAAATTTCCTTCTACCCAGCATTCACTCAAGTCTCCTGATAAAAATGGTACCTTACTTGTGTGGGTAGGCCTAGTGCCCGTGTCAGGAATAGATCACACAACGGTCAATGTTAGTATATATATATATATATATATATGTAAAGAACACTTTTATATGTGGATTTGGTTTACCTGGGGGCCGATCGCAGCCCCCAGGGAAACCACACACGCATTGAGAAAAGTGATCTTCCTATATATAATGCCTAAAAGTGGATTCATGCCCAATTCAAAATAGAGTGCCACTAGGAGCGTACCTGGTCCCAGCGATAGTAATTACTTAAGAAACATGTTCTTAATTTTTTGAAATGTGTACACATCTAAAAAGCCCTTCATTTCTGCCCCATATCTTACTGTTGATACTGCTTTAGCTCTGCATACATGCTATAATGAGCCTAGAGACTGCCCCCCCATCCTTTACCTACATATAAAAACTGCCACTACGACTTGTTTTAAAATTACTACTGCCTTTCCTCGTTGTGATTCCAAGTTAGTTTAGTATTGTATCATAGACCAAGGTAATCAAAGTAATTTACTTGCTCCAGGATCTCATTGTTCACTGAGAAGAAACATCCTAACGCAGACTTTGGTCTCATTATCGTAAATTTGGTTATGGTGACATTAATGACCAAATGTTTCTCCGAACTATAAACCACATAGACATTAACCAGCTTATGCATTGAGAGATCATTGAGATATAAGAGAACCACATTGTCGACAAATAAAACTACAGAGACCCTTGTGTCCAGAGTCTTAGGCTATCCAACTTAAAAGTAATTAGGCATGGACCTACATTGTTCACAAATAGTGAAAAAAGCAGAGACGCCATCATGCACCCTTGGCACACACCATTGCTGATGAGAAAGCTCCATAGTCCCTTACCATACCTGAGCAATTGTACGTTTGTGTAGACTTTGTGTAACTTTTAGCAAATACCAATGCAATCCCTGTTGCCACTGTCCAATCATGATACCTCTCGTTCTACAGAGTCAAGCCGACTTTCAGTTGATGAGCATTAGGTAGAGAGGAACTTGTGTTTGTCTTGCACACTTTATACAGAAAGATTATAAGTTCATGGTCTGGTCAGTCATTCTAATGCACTTCTAAAACCAGTTTGGTTATCACACAGCATTACTAAAAAAACAACCCACTATTGTAGGCAGTTAGCTTACACCATCCCAGTAGATCTTACCTACACTATCTAATAGTGACATTGAGTGGTAATTTTATGGACCTATTCTAGTCCCTTTCTGAAATGTTGGGACAATTGTCGCTCTATGCCATGACCTAGTGGTGCTACCAGATCTCAATATTGCATTGAAGACTCTAACAAGAATAGGGACCTATAGGAAGAGATCAACCTTATAAGGATTTATGGGAACAAAATCAGGGCCTGAGGCTTTATTTGACTTTTAGTGTAAAGATGCCATCTTTTACCTCAGAATCTGAAAAATCCTCACTACTCATTCCTATAATTGATTGAGTAAGTGGGGTTAACATCTGTTGGGGACCATTTGCAAGTGTTTCAGTAGCATAGAGCTTAGTAAAATGTGAAAACTGCTCCTGCAGCCCTATGTACATGGCTTGCTTATCCATACACTGGTTATACCCTCATGTAATAACTAAACAAAGTTTCTAGAGTCCTTGCCCCTTGATGATTATTTCATCTTTTCCCAAATCTAGAGGCACATCTCAAGCTTCTTTCACCAAATCAGCTCTTTTTAACCTTGTCTCAATCTGATAAAAATCTTCTTTGAGTCATTAGTATCGTAACACTTCACCAGGAAATGAGATAATTCCTGCTTCTTGATCCAACATTCATAATTAAACCAATTCCCAATACTATTATTGCCACCCACTTCATCAGCATTCTTAGATGTCTTCAGAAAGGGAGAAATCTTAATAATAATCTGCTCAAAAACGGCCAATGCCCTACCGTCATCAACTTGCTTATGCCCCGCAAGCAATAATTGGTCAATACTGGGTTGAATTACACTCCTAAGGTCCTGGATGATGTGCTTATATTTTTCAGGATGCCATCTAACAGACCTTCTGATACATTGCTTAGATCCAAAAGATCACTGTCCTCAACAAATGCATCAAATATCACATATTAGGTTCTATTTGTGCTTCATATGATGGCATCTCAGTTAAGAAGAT
Organism: Pleurodeles waltl; assembly: GCF_031143425.1. NCBI lineage: Eukaryota > Metazoa > Chordata > Amphibia > Caudata > Salamandridae > Pleurodeles > Pleurodeles waltl. The sequence goes on along the minus strand of NC_090438.1, from coordinate 884,431,996 downwards.
GGTAAGTATTACATGGCACTCCATGGTATTCCTTTTTACATCTCAACTTTCTCCATCTGTCACTGAGCTAAAGTTACCTTACTTATCTTTCCAAGACACTAGTGTTTCACATGGAAATTCTGTTTCTAAGTTTGCTAATAACAATAATAGCTGATTATCATGGGCTCTGCAATTGATTGCTCAGAAGGCATTAATACTGTGGTGAATCCTAGTTTGTTTTAATGGGATAGCGGGAGTTAGCTTAGCCTTTGGCTTGCAGACTCGTGCCACCATCACCTAGTGACTTTTAACCTACTTAGCTTGCTCTGTCTTAGCCCATTTAATTATTTAATTCTTCTAAGATGGCTGCCTTGTTTATAGTTAGGCCACTTGTTATGATTTGCATTATCAGTGCCACTACGTTAATGCGTCAAGATCAAGTGACAAAGACAAACAAACAATACATGTTCACATTTAGGGACTTTCCCTCTCCATGCTTTCGAGGGAATTGTTTATATTAATTGCCGCCCCAAGCATGCCTGTTCTCTATTGTTTGGGAACACACCTACATCAGGGGTCCAAGTAGATCTGTATAAATACATCACACTTTAGACAGATAATCAGAGGGAGTCCGACCAGAGGGCATCGCCACCATCGCTGAAATCGATGCTGCACGTCGACTTGACACTGACCCAGTCTTCATGTCCCTACGGAGTCTGAGATAGAGACCTCATTCCAAGGTAACAAGGGTTGGGGGCTCCTCTCATGGACATGGCATTGGCAGATTAGGTTTAACAAACCCAGCTCTCCTTTAGGTAGGAGGTTAGGCCTATCATGATATGGTATTAGGACATATTACACACCTTATGTATTTTCATGCTACTGCAAGATGGTGGGGGTCTTTGTAATAATGACTCTTGTCTTTACAATTATGTTTCTTGCACTGTTCATTATCCTAATCATTGCAGCCCATGCAACATATTGCAGATTGCAGTTGTGTTAAATAAAAACTATTGAAACTTTACTGCATCTTCGTTCTTGCCTGTGTTTTGGATGAGACATGGTATATCTGTGAGAAAGGGGTAATCTCCATTTAACCACAACACTCCCTGAGATGTCATACTTTCAAGTCCATGCGTAAAGGCTGCCACAAATCACCTTTTACTGTTTGGGTTTTCGGTGAGGTGCTGCTAGTGAGCCGGAAGGGTTGGGATGACAGCTGCGACTTGTTGTAGGATAGGCATAGTTGCCTACAAACACAAGTACTGTCATCCTTAAACCAGCAGTCTTGCCTAGAGCAAGAGTCCAAACTATGACAATACCTTATTGCTGCACGTTAGTTTTCTCAGGAAATTTGTGATGCAAATCACCATCAAGGGTTTGAGAGAAACTGCAAGCTACGTATGACTCAGCTGCTAAAAACTGTGCCCTAAAAACTTATAAGAAAAACATTTGTCAGTCTTGTATAACCTAATATGTCTCTTCCATAGCTCAAGCTGCCTCTAGATCAGTGAAGACAAAGGTCTTTTTTCTCTTGCTACTAAGCCTTCTAAAGAGCTGTGATCAAATCTCTCAGAATGAATTCATAATAAAGTTGACAAAATGTGTTCATCTTTTCCAGCCTTGAGTGCTATATTAAATAATTATTTGTTAGACACCCAGACCTGTAGTAAACACATATTCTTTCAAGTGGAAATATTTTCTCTTCTAGCTATAGATGAGACCAAGACTATTCTAAACAACGTGTTCCTCATTACAACTTTGCCAGAATATGGTGGGTATTTACCTGATGTGGTAACTGCTATTACCCCAGGGTGGGGCAATGGTCATATTTGGTCAATACTTTCCGGGTTTACTTTCATTTGGGAACAATTAAGAATGTTGAGTTTGATTAAATAATTGCAATGTAAACATTTCAATTGTAAAGTCAAAACTGAAGTCATAATTCTGGAAATGCCACTCTTAGAAAGTTGCCATTTTCTTCACCCAACAATTTGGTGCCTGAGCCTGTTTCCTGGGTCATGTGTTTAGGTGTCTTTGTTTGTTGGTCTTTGTGTTTTGCTCCCAGAAAGTGAGACAAGGGGGTGATAGATGTTGGTAGTATGGGCCATTTCTGTATTGATGAAGGGGGAGAGCTGTCACCTACTACACTTGCACATCACAAATGCTCTGCCTGAGCACACACACAAAAGGTTTGACACAAGTCTTTTGTGCCCCCAGAAAAGCTGGGGCTAAGGCAAGTAGGCAGGAAATTCCAAACACTTCTGGAGATGGAAAACCACAGAACTTTCTCCTACTTTAAAGATTGCACCAATTATAAATATTGGACCCTCAGACCAAACTCTTCATTACACTTCTGGTCCTGTAGATACTGAAGAAGAAGGACTGCTGCTGATCTGCTGCCAGAAGGACTGCTACTCTGGTACTCTGCTGCCCTGCTTGCTGAGAAGGAAGACTGGACCTACACCCTTCATGCCAGGCTGAAGTGACTCCAAAGTTCAGCTGACTGACCTCTTGGTCTGGGCCACAGGGCGAATACAAGCTCCAGAGACCTCCTTGCATCGATCCAGGTGACCTGTTAACTGGACCTTCAAGTAAACCTGCCTGAGCCCTGCTGGCCTCTTCCAGACTGAGTTACTGATCCCCAAGATGTCTTGCCACCTGTGCCACTCACCAACATAAAACTCTGTAGAACCTGACTCTGTGCCACAGCGACTCCCAGCGATCACTGGCAATGTGAGGTATTCACATCAGGCTACAGCATTGACAGCCTGCAGTGACCGCCAATGAGAATCTCCAGCAACACTGCCAGCGATGCCCGACAGGATCTTCACACTACAGTGATGAATTACTGCAACACTCTACATGTTCCTTACGGCCCCTGGCACTGCAAATGGAACTCTTTGTGCTGGACTTTTGAAGGTAAGTCTCTCAGGAGAACTAATCTGGTGCTTGTATCTGGCCTGTGCTCCATTGAGGTAAACCTGAACTTGTGTCTTTCACCCAGTCCAGCCTGACCAGTTAACTGCAAGTGGTGCATTATGTCATTTTGGTGCTAAACTTATCTGAAATCTTTAAAATTGCAGTTCTCCAGTTCTACTAAGTGGATTGTTGTCAATTTAGTCTCAAGTAATGTATTACATTTAACTCTATTTTTCTAAATTGCCAGATTTTTCCACTTTATTACTGTTTGAAGTGCTGCATAAATACTTTCCATGTTGCCTCTAAGTTAAGCCTGACTGTTTTGTGCCAAGCTACCAGAGGGCTATGCACAGTTGATTTTTGATTGCTTGTGACTTCACCCTAACAGAAAATGTGGTTACTGCTTCAGTAGGATTTCACCCCCCTCAACCAGTGACCCAATTTCCTAACATCAGGGTCCTGCCAGAGTGACACAAAGCTTATCAAGGTAAGGTATTGTGTAAACAGTAGCCTTCTTGTTGGTATCTGTCTTGTTCTTAGATTCTTATCACTTGTTTTGCCCACTATCATCTTTTCAACCTTATTCATGGGGGGTCACTGACAAGACTCTCAGTTGTTTTTGATATCATTTAAGTTAATAAATTAAGATTTGGTTACTTTCCATTCCAAAGAGTTTAACTTGAATCAAGTTGAGGCTGGCTTTTTTATTAGAACAAACACAAGCTAGATGTAATTCACCCCTTGAATTAAGACTTCATGAGATAACAGAAAAAAACATTTTTCTGGTACTGTTTCTTTTTTGTTGAGTTCTATTTTTATGTTTTTCTGACTTGGAAGTGTTTTTTCTTTTTAATATGGACATATACATGCAATTATCCACCACTATGAGGTGTTAGCATGTGCAAAGAAGCACCATGCTCCAGTATCGAGGTTCCGCTAAACTCTGAACTCTTCCAATTACATACCCCTCTCTCCCCCATGTCTGGAGGGGACTGGCCCATCCCATCTTTTCACCTATTTAAAAATTACAGTGACAGGAACAGCCTCATTTCTTCTTCACCACTATTAAGAGTTTCATATCATGTTAATGGTTTACATTTAACACCTAGTTTAGTACTTAATCCCATTTCTTTGCAAATGCATGAATATATGTATTTTTCATCATTTTTAGGTCTCAGCTAGACAGTGCTTGGGCTGTCTCTTTGAGACATCTTGTTGCACACACAGTTGGTTTACAGCCTACTCATATCATGTCATTGGTTTGCCTCTGCAACACTCTCATTTCTGCTGATCATGTTTGTCAAGCCATGCCTGCGTCATGTCCTCTTGTTTTGCTTGGCCCTTCCCCAGAGCATGGACCAAGTACTTGGGTCCATCAGCTGCTCCCGTTGATGGAGCATTTTTTGTGTTCTAGCACTCCACATGAGTGCTTGTGATTTGCCCTCTGCCTCAGTCTGTTACTTGTCCACCACTACTCAACCACTCTCTGTTTCATTGAACAACCTCCACACTCCCCCCTCAAACCCACACCACCCCTCACCTTCCACCTGTAGTGTCTTACATGATATAGAACAGAACCTTTCTGGCTTCCCGAGGACTCCCTATCAGTGTGTCATAATCACTAGAATAGGATTTAGCGAAAGCTTTGCTTAGAATGTTTGAGTTCACAGGTACACTCAGAACAATAAAGATATGTGATTTGCAGCTCCACATGTGGCCTAGTCATTCATCAGCTACCGGGTTGGGGAGGATGCTACAACTGGTGACAAGATAGGGGATTACTAACCTGAAGAAAAAAGTGCTCTGCTGGAGAGTTTGCCAAGCTCCAAGCAAACTGCTCCTGCATGTCATGTGTGCCTTTGTCGAAGTGCTGAGCCGATGATTGACATATGTGGAGTCAAAGCGGAACTCCATCCGATATAAAAAATGCAAATTGAAGGAGAGCTTCACAAAAAAGTCTATGCATCATTGGTCAAGAAGTCACGGCAAAGGTCGTACAAAAAGGTACCACGCTGCCAAGCAAAGTAAAGTTTTACATTGTATGGAGCATTACCATTAAAGGCTGATTCCACCAGGTTTACTAAAAGCAGCTAAGACAATTTTCATTTATCAAAATACACTGTAAACAGAAGTTCCTCAAGGCAGAGGTCAATCAGATGTACAGAAAATGCAAATTGAAGTATAAAAAAAATTAAATAGATGACCTACTGAGCCCAATAAAGAGAGTCATCATATCCCAGTTGATGATGGCCCCAAGAGAAGTGCCTGGGGTTTTGCCCATGGAGGGGTCCATGTTTACAGAGGCCAGAAACTTGGCAAAAGGTAATTCGACTGATGGAACCCATCAAGGATGACCTCAAGGATTGCCCATCTCAAGGCTAGGGCCGGGACATGAATGGAAATAATCCTTGTATCCAGTCAGAGAGACGGGAGAGCTATGATCCTGGCATACTCAAGGTCCACATTGATGTACAATGCTGTTGCCTTCCTGAAACCACCACCACCATTTGACACCATCAAAAGCAACATGTTGGGGATGGAAGAACTGCCTGAATAGAGACATTTGAAGTTTCATTGATGCATTTAAAGAGACTGATAAGAGGAAGATTATCAAATATCTGAAAAATCTTGCTAGTGATGGTGTGAAAGAAGTCATAAAGAAGATGCCAAGAACTGACATAGATGTTGTATACCACCAGATTAAGAGTGTGTTGAATCTTAAGGTCATTCCAGTACAAAACATTGATTATGAAAGTTATGTTTTCAGTCAAGAGTGTCAAAGAATTGGTGAAACAATCAATGAATTTGTGGAAAGACTTGACATACTCTTCAAATACCGTAAGTTCAAATAATTTAATGATGACAAAACCATGCAGCTTAGAGTGATCCATGGATGCTTGCCTGATTCGTTCAGATGACGAATGCGGAGTGAAACTTTTGGTGCCTCATTTACGAGGTCCTATTGGCACACTGTGCCATTGGAGGATCAATTTTTATGCTCCGATGGCGCAGTGTGTCATCCCATATTTAACAGGCCACGTAAAGACACCTTGCATGACTTTTGATAGCCTTGTACATATGGGCCCTTTTCATTGGGCCGTTAATGGGTAAGGCTGTGGGTGTTCCCCCCAACACCCATGGAACACTAAATAATTTATAGCAACAGTGATGCTTAGGAAAACTAATGCACAAATACTGATTCAGGTGCTTCCAGGTACAGAGGCAAATATGTGCTTGACCAGTTTCAACATGGATGCTGACATGGGACTCATTTTAGTGAAATACAACATGAATGCTCATCATGAAATAGTATGTCAATTCCCTTCATTGTTTCATGGCTTAGGAAAGTTAAAGACTATGAAACCAAAAATGCATAATAATGAGGATCTCCATCCTGTTGCTCGGAGACATAGAAGAGTTACTTTTCATTTGCAAGAAGCTGTAGAAAATAAACTTGAATAATTTCTTAAGCATTACATTATTGAACGTTCCACTGGTCTAATGCCATGGGATTCTTCCAAAGACTTAGGGGGTCATTCTGACTTTGACGGGCGGCGGAGGCCGCCCGCAAAAGTCCAGCCGGCAGAATACCGCTGCGCGGTCAAAGGACCGCCGCAGTAATCCTTAGTTTCCCGCTGGGCTGGCGGGCGACCACCAGAAGGCCGCCCGCCAGCCAGCCCAGCGGGAAACCCCCTTCCATGAGGATGCCGGCTCCGAATGGAGCCGGCGGAGTGGAAGGGGTGCGACAGGTGCAGTTGCACCCATCGCGATTTTCAGTGTCTGCTTGGCAGGCACTAAAAATCTTGGTGGGGCCCTGTTAGGGGGCCCCTGCAGTGCCCATGCCATTGGCCAGGGGCCCCACGACACCCGTTACCGTCAGCCAGGTTCTGGCGGTCAAAACCGCCAGAACCAGGCTGGCGGTAAGGGGGCCGGAATCCCCATGGCGGCGCTGCTTGCAGCGCCGCCATGGAGGATTCCCTTGGGCAGCGGGAAACCGGCGGGACACCGCCGGTTTCCCGTTTCTGACCGCGGCTGTACCGCCGCGGTCAGAATGCCCATGGGAGCACCGCCAGCCTGTTGCCGGTGCTCCCGCGGTCGTTGGCCCTGGCGGTCCATGACCGTCAGGGTCAGAATGACCCCCATAGTCCCTAACAAGGACTGTAAAGGAGTTGTGCTCATATGCATTGACATGCTGCAGGTGAACAAAGCAATTGAACAAGAAAGACATCCAGTTCCGCCAATTAATGACATGATAATTAAATTGAATGGAGTCATGGTGTTTTCTCAACTCGATTTGAATAAAGGTTATCATCAGTTAGAACAGGAAAAAAGCTGCAGATACAATACAACTTTTTCTATACATGCTGGTTCGTTTAGATACAAGAGACTTAGGGCCTGATTTAGATATCTACAGAGGGGAATACTCTGTCACAAACGTGACGGATATCCCATCCATCCTATTATGATCCCACTATATCCATTGGGGATCATAATTCAGCAGGCTGCATATCAGTCATGTTAGCGATGGAGTATTCACTCTGCCGAAATGTAAATCAAGCCCTGTGTTTTTGTGTGTCATCGGCTGCATAACTTTTCCATGACATTATCCAACGCATCATACAACCTTTTGTGAATGCATTTAACTATACTGATGACATTGGTTTTTGGGGCTACACAGAAGGAGCACAATAGAGCCCTCACACAAGTATGTCAAATACTTAGTGATGCAGGTTCGACCTTAAATGCAGACAAGTGAGAGTTCAACAAGACAAAACTGACATTCTTTGGCCATATCTTTTTTGATGGGGGTATGATGCCTGATCCTGTAAAAATACAAGCTTTACCAAAAGCTGAACCCTCACAAGATGCTTCTGTGGTATGTTCTTTTTTTGGAATGGCCTGTTGCTGTTCAAGATACATAAAGGACGTATTCACTGTTAGTGCTCCATTATGGGAAATAACAAAGAAAAATGTTTCTTTTAAATGGTCACAAGAATGTGAAAAATGTTTCTAAAGGCTCAAAAATACCATCAAGAATGCTATGGAAATTGCACACTTCAATCCAAAGCTTCATACAGAGATGTTGGTCGTTGCTAGGCCGGTTGGGGTAGGTGCTATACTTGCACAGCATAGTGGAGGCCCAAATGCTAGATGACATATTGTGGCCTATGCTAGTAGACGTTTGACTCAATCAGAATGTGCTTACTCACAGCCTGAGAATAAAAGTTTGGCTGTGGTACGTGCTTGTGAACATTTTCATGTACTCCTGTAAGGAAAGCTTTTTATGATGGTGACTGATCATCAAGCTTTGCTGACAAACTTTAGCAATCCAAAAGCCAAGATGCCTCCTCAGATTGAACAATGGGGACTACAATTGCAAGAGTATGATTATACAATTATGCATCAACTAGGAAAGGATCAAAATCCTGCTTACTACTTTTTGAGAGTGCCTATCCAAGGTCATGATACTTCATGCAAGACAGCTGAGGACTACATCAATTTCATTGTCAAGTCAAGTACACCAGCTTCTGAATCATTAACCCAGATTGTCACTGCCACGAGTCATGATAGTGACATTCTGAAGTTAAAAGAAATAATTACTCATCAGTTGTACAATAAACACATGCGACCTCTCAATAATGATGGTGAATATCAGAAATACAAAAATGTCAAAGATGAATTGTCCATAACTCAGGAAGGAGTTATATTTAGTACTGAAGATTCTGCTTCTGGAAAGTCTAAGACAAAAGACGATCAAAGAAGCTCACAATGGACCTTGTCGTATGGCCAAAATACTTGCAAACTGCCTGGCAACTTAAGTCCTGACTTTGGTCCACTTCGATCAAAATAGATTCGTCCCCGGCCGCAACACTTCCCTAAATCTAGTCTGATTTTCCTGAGTCATGACCTACTTGCAACAAAGCTGGCCACATGCTGGGTGCATGGTCTTAGACCTTAAAAATACTTTTGACTCCTTGGAATGGAATTAACTCTTTAATATAATGCCTTGCTACCGCATAGGTTATCGCTTTCTCAGATTGGTGAACTACTGCATACCCAACCATTAGTTAGGATCAAGACAGGCTCCCTTATCTCAGAGCCAATCACTATACATAGGGGTTTACAACAGGGCTGCCTGCTTTCTCCTATACTCTTTTTCCCTGGCAATCAAGCCACTAGCGCTCACACTGTGAGATCAGGGTACATCCTTTGGCTCACCCTTAGGGCATGGGACACATATATGGCCTGATTATGACCTTGGCGGATAGGTTACTCTGTCACAAAAGTGATGGATATCCCGTCTGCTGTATTACAAGTTCCATTATATCCTAAGGAACTTGTAAATCGGCGGACGGGATATCCGTCACTTTTGTGACAGAGTAGCCAATCGGCCAAGGTCGTAATCAGGCCCATATATCTTTATATGCCTACAACCTGTTCCTCTGCCTCAGAGATACACACACTATACCTGCTACAATTGCAATAACTCAAAAATGATTTGCATCTCTCTCTGGGCAGAGGGTAAATCGGACAAAGTCCTGTCTATTCCCCTTTTTACCTGACGTCCCCAATCCACATTTTGTTCCTAATGACACACAAATAGACTGGCAGTCACACACATTTTGATACCTTGGAGTCTTTACGATCTGAGATCTTTTTCTGTTGTATGTTGCCACTTTCAGTTGTGGGACAGGTGGCATTGTAAAAAATGGTGGCTTTACCTCAACTTCTATATTATTTCATCAATCTCCCTCTTTTCATCCCAGCTGTGTGTTTTTTGCTCTCTAGCTCATCAGATACAAGACTTTATTTGGCACAAATTCAGATTTAGGGAAGCCTTGACAGAGCTCTGCTTACCTGTAGATCAGGGCGGACTCGCTGTGCTGCACTTCAAGCATAACTACCTCATCTCTCAAATCCAGTGGGTCACTAAATGGTTGGCAGGCTTACACCTATTGGACACAGCCACAACTCTATTGGCCTGGGAGTTGCCTTCAATCCTCCATCTGTTTCGCTCCTGCTCATGTCCAGAACCACCCAACTTCCTGTTGCAGGGAGTGGCCTATCACTATTTTCTCAGATGTCTCCACCTCACTAGGCTCACAATCCCCAACACCCCAGGGATGGTGCTGCTCATTACATCAAAGGTGAAAGATTCATACTGGCAGCTTAGTTGGCTTTGTGGCATGACGGTGGCATACACACGTTGGGTGACCTGTATCAGGACAGAGCCTTGGCACCGTATGAGATATTGATGGAGAAGGATAGCCTGCACCTGGGCCAATCGCTACTCTAAAACTTAGTGATTGCTTCCTTGGGGAACCAATGGGGGATATAGCCAATGAGCTCCCCACCCACCTCACAGTCCAGTATCTTCATGTGATGGGAAGGGAAAGATGCCTCATGCACTGGTTCACTGACTCATTCTGTATATACATTGCCCTGCCACTTAAAGCCCTATGGTGATGCTGGGATATTGCTTAAGCATGCCCTTGCACGGAGAAGGAATGGGCTGCCATGTTGGAGAACCCAAGGCATGTGCCTTAAAACACCCATTTCAAACTCATTCAACTTTACATTGTACATAGAGCATATCTCATACCTACCAACATAAATCGCTACAACCACAGAGCAGACACCACTTTTCCTCAATGTAATCTCATAGATGCGGAATTATCTCACATTATGGACTTGCCATATTTTCACAGTCACTAATTCAATGTCAAGTCCTGTTAATACACATGCACTTGGCGCCCAGATCTGCATAAATGGGAAATATGTCTCCTGGGATTATTCCTCAGTCTCAAGAAATACAGAGCCACTTCCTGTTTCCTAGACTTGGGCTGATATCCAAGTAACTTATTACTCGCAGATGGAAGTCACCCAAACCCCCTCTGTTTGCTGCCTGGATATGCTCAGTGCACAGGCGGAAAGCGTTGTCCTACACAGGGAAGATGTCTGGGTTTAAGGAAATACCCCATTGCCACTCTCTGGTATACCATCTTATCTGAACTTCAGTCTAACTACCCACAGGATGCAGATAGCAGCATTGACCTACCATAGGCAGGTACAGACAATGCACCTACCACTGCAAATCATCAGTCATTTATTTTCACCTAGTACTGAGACACCCTGCAAATGCGAAATTCCACTAGGCCTCAATAGTGTGTTATTCTTGGCAGAGTTCTGAATGTTGGTGTTGTCTTGGCTGGGTATGGGATCCAAATGGGCTGTGAAGTTCTATGGTTTCCCATGTTATCAATTTTGTTCCATTGTTGTTATATGACTTTTATATCCACTGAATCTGTTACTAAAATTGCCAACGATAACCCTGTTAGTTCCACCCCTTATTTTTATTTTTGTCTTTACACAAGAAGTAATGTACTGGTCCCCTGGCAACGTTACTGGTGAATTCTGTATATGATTACATCCTTTTTTGATTGTGAGGAGCTCTTCCATTAATTGTATACTGTTTCAATGGTGATTACATTATCTTTGTACTGTAAAACAAAAACTCATTAAACAGATTCAAACAAAAAAAGTCACAGATGCGCCAAAAATCAGGAAGTGTTGGCATTGAGGCAAAATGTCTGTTGAACTGCTGGTTTGGAGTGATGCAGTAAAATCCTGGGGACGATGTCTTGTGCAGAGGCGATGAGTTTTCCGTGGCTCGGGCAACAGCAGCTATGCATTGGTGTTGAGTGGAAATCCGCTGGTTCTGATCAGCACAACTTTGATGATGTGTTTGTTTTCTTGAGTTGCACCACAGATACTCACTTTCGAGGGCCCATGACTGGATTGGCATAATTTGCCAAAGCATTATTCACAGCAGACAGAGTCCAGTTGCTAGTTGAAGGCAGTTTTTGATGTACCTGAAACTGCAGGAGAGCAGGGAGCAGGCCAACAAGCAATTGGAGTAATTCTGGGTTCAGGTGAAAGGAGTCCAGCCCTTCCTCAGAAGGACAGAGATCGACAGGCACCTGGGGACCTCATCAAAGCAGACAGCAGTCCATCTTGGAAAGCAGTCCAGCAGTTTGGCACTCCTTGTAAAACAGCAATACTTACTCCTGGCAGAGTTCTTCACACGTCCAGTAGTGTACTGACTTGGCAGGGTTAGAGGCCTCTTTTTTATATCCAACTGTGCCTTTAAAGTGGGTTGACTTGAAAGAGGGGTCTTTCAAGTGCACAGAGGTCCTTTCTTCTTCCTTGCTCCAGACTATCAGTAGGGGGTAGTCAGCCCTATGTGTGGGGACAGGCATCCCCAATTCAGGTGTAAGTGTCAGCTCCCTTCCACTCTTTCTGCCCAGGAAACGTCATCAGAATGCAGATGAATGCGGATGAGTGTTCAGGCACACCTGACTTTCCTGTGTTTGTGGCTGTCTAGCAGGAATACACAAAGTGTAGCTGTCACCCACCACAGGCGTGTATAGGAGACAGGCACACAGAGCAGTAAAAGCAGAGAGATGGCCAAACTGACATTACCATAAAAGAGGATTTACCACTACCATTCAAATGATATGAAACATCAGGCAGCTACTCCTTTCTGATCAGGAATTACAGCTTATAAGTATGTTAAGGAATTCCCAATGCTGGCCTGCGAGAGGAGTCGCCTTCACAGTATTGAAAAATGATTTTGGGGGCTTTTCACTACTAGGACATGTAAAACTTAAATGTTCATGTCCTACCGATGAGCTACAAAACATCCTGCCTAATTGGCTACCTAGTGCCTACCTTAGGGGTGGTTTATAAGTAATAAAATGGGAGTCTAATGTTTGGCAAGGGGTTTTAAATGCCAAGTCAAAGTGGCAGTGAAACTGCACACACAGGGTCTGCAGTGGCAGGCCTGAGACATGGTTAAAGGGCTACTTATGTGGGTGGCAAAATCAGTGCCGCCGGCCCACTAGTACCATATAAGGTACAGACCCTGAATACATGATATACCAATTTACAGGATACTTACAAGTACATTAAATATGCCAATTGTGCACACACCAATGTTGCTATATTTAGGGGAGAAGCACATACACTTTAGCACTGGCCAGCAGTGCTAAAATGCTCAGAGTCCTAAAGGCAGAAAAAAGATACAGCAAAAATGTTAGGCGAACAGACAAAATGTTTGGGGTAAGACCACACTAAGGATGACAGGTCTAACAAGTACGCTAAAGAAAGCAGTATAGCGTGCAACTCTTGAGAAGCTCATTTTAACCCCTTGGGTGCAGGGGACGAGGTGGTCTCATCCTCAGCTATGGTGCTCTTGTGCTGAGGATGAGACCAGCTCGTTCCTGCACCCGGCCCACGGGCAAAGTGCTAACGCTCCTCCCTTGGTTCATCCACCCACACCCCAGTCAGCGATGGCAGGGGAAGCACTTCCTCTGCCACCCCTGGTCACCCTCCTCAGCGATCTGATGACATCAGCGCACTCGCAGCACGCCAACGTCATCAGATGCTGCCAGGGACACCCTGGAAGCACATTCTTCCAGCGCGCCCAAGAAGAAGGACTCATATTTGGTGAGTTCTTCACCTCTGGGGAGGTTGGGGGGAGTAAATAGACACAGGGGGAAAGGAAAGAGTTTTTCCTTTCCCCAGTGCCTGTTTTGAAAGGAAACCTGCTCCATGATCGTGGACCAGGAATCCACCTACTAGACACCAGTGATTTCTTTTGTTGATTTAGGGGGGCGACCCCTTAGGTAAGGGTCGCTCCCATGGAGGCAATATTAGATCCGTGTTTTAGCCCTCCCTGGGTGCTAGATCGGCCATTTTTTTGGCAGATCTGCCCCCTGGGGACCATAACCCACTAGGCACCAGGGATTTAGTAAAATGTATTTTTAGGGCATGACCTCGTGGGCAAGGGTTGCTGCCCTGGGGGAAATATATTTTTCTATGTTTCAATTCCCCCCCCACGGGGATAGATTGGGCAGTTTTTTGGGACAATCTGGCCCCCAGGGAGGGTCAAAACCCACTAGGCACCAAGCATCTGTGTGTGTGTTTTGTTTGTTGGGGGCAGCCCCTTGGGCAAGGGTCGCTCTCCAAAAGGGCAAAATACATCTTGGCCATTTCTGACCCCCTTGGAGGCAGATTAGACTATTATTTTTAGGCCATCTGCCCCCAAGGGGGCAGAAGCCACAATGACACCAGGGATTTTTTTTTGTTTTTTTGTGTGGGAGATGAACCTTGGGCAAGGGTCACCCCCAAAGGGGGCACACAACTGTTGGCCATTTTCAGCCTATTTATTTAGGCCCAGAATCCACTAAGGCACCAGGGATGGTTTTGTTTTCAGTTTTTTTTTAGGGGGGCACCCCTTGGGCAAGTGTTGCCCTCCCAGTAAGGGGGCACATAACTGTTGGCCATCGGGCTAATATTTTTAGGCCCAACGGCACCCTTGGGTGACAGAAACCACGAAGACGCCAGGGATTTTTACCATTTTGTTTTTTGGGTGTGGGGGGGGCAACCCCTTGGGCAACGGTCATTCCCCAAAGGGGACACACAACTGTTGCCCATTTCTGCACCTCTTCAGGGCAGATTGGCCTATTTTGTTAGGCCCATCTTCCCTCAAAGGGGACAGAATCCACTAAGGCGCCAGTGATTATTTTGTTTTCATGTTTTTTTGTGAAGGGCTGGCCACTTGGGCACGGGTTGCCCATCCCCAAAGGGTGCACATAACTGTTGGCCATTTCTGCCTCCCTTGGGGGCAGAGTGGCTTATTTTTGTAAGGCCCATCAGCCCCCCAGGGGAGCAGAAAGCCCAGATGACATCGGGGAAGATTATTTTATTTTTTTAAAAGAGGATGTGGGTATGGCCATACCCTCATCCCAAATAAATGGGGACAAAGTTGTTCTGCCCACTGGTGGGCAGAAGGTGCAATTACCCCTGATCCACTTCCCGGGGAGGGGGGCTGAAAGCCTACTAGATGCCAGGGAATTAAAAAAATAGAGGGATGGGGGCTGCCAACCAGTATGGGAATGGTTATGCCCCCACCCCAACTGAAGGGAGTAACAGTCTTTCAGCCCCCCCATGCAAACTAAAGGATCTTATCCCAATGGCAAGCAAGAAGACATTTGATTATTTTGGGTTTTGATTTTACATTTGAGGGAAGAGAGTTTGGCTAACTCTCCATATCGTCCTACTTGGAATGGTGAGCGGCTGCACTTTTAGGACTTTGGGATGCTGCCACATAGAAAAATCTACCAGACCTAGTCACATCTGAAAACTAAACATCAGGGTGAGTCCAGGGTGGTGTGCTTCACACCATTTTCTTACCCACAATGCCTTGCAAACATCAAACTTTGCTTGAAATCACACATTTTCCCTACATTTTTATGATGGAACCTCCCGGAATCTGCAGGAATCCACAAACTTCTTACCACCCAGCATAGTCACATCTATACCGACAAAATTTCTGCCCCACCTGTCAGCCTAAAAAACGTTATTTGTCTATCTGCCCTTTTGGACCAGCTTTGATTCCCTCTCAATTTCGACATGTTTTTAGCATTTTCCCTGTCACAGGCACTTGGCCCACCTACACAACTGAGGTATCCTTTTTATCAGGAGACTGAGGGGAATGTTTTGTGGGAGGAAATTTGTGCCTGTGCAGTGATCCCACACAGAAATGTGAGAAAAGCTCATTTTCTTTTAGCTTAATTTGAGGTTTGCTGTGAATTCTGGGTAGGAAAACACTGAGGGATCCATGCAAGTCACCCTTCCCTGGATTCCCTTGGGTGTCTAGTTTTCAGAAATGTCTGGGTTTGGTTGGTTTCCCAAGATGGCTGCTGAGCCCAGGACCAAAAACACAGGTGCCCCCTTTGCAAAAACAGGTTGTTTTGTAATAGATAATTTTGATGTGTCCATGTTGTGTTTCAGACCCTTCCCTATCGCAGACATTAGGCCTACCCACACAAGTGAGGTACCATTTGTATTGGGGGATATGGGGGAATGCTGGGTGGAAAGAAGTTTGTGGCTCTCCTCAGATTCTAGAACTTTGCAGCACCAAAATGTGAGAAAAAAACTGTTTTTGTTAGTAACATTTTGAGGTTTGCAAAGGAATCTGGGTAACAGAACCCAGTGAGAGCCCCACAAGCCACCCCATCCTGGATTCCACTAGGTGTCTAGTTTTCGAAAATGGACAGGTTTGCTAGGTTTCCCAAGATTTTGCTAGGATGAGCAAGAAGACAAAATCTACAGCTAGGCGCTTTGCTAAAAACAGGTCAGTTTTCATTAGAAAAATGTGATGTGTCCTTGTTGTGTTTTGGGGGCATTTTCTTTGCGGTCACTAGGCCTACCCACACAAGTGTGCCACCTTTTTTTTTTGGGAGACTTGGGGAAATGCTGGGTGGAAGGAAATTTGTGGCTCCTCTCAGATTCTAAAACTTTCCATCACCGAAATGTGAGGAAAAAGTGTTTTTTTTGGCAAATTTAGAGGTTTCCAAAGGATTCTGGGTAACAGAACCTGGTGAGAGCGTCACAAGTTACCCCATCCTGGATTCCCCTAGGATTCTAGGTTTTAAAAATGCACAGGTTTGGTAGGTTTCGGTAGGTGTCGGCTAAGCTAGAGACCAAAATCCACAGCTAGGCTTTTTCCAAACAACACATCAGATTTCTAAGTAAAAATGTGATGTGTCCATGTTGCATTTTGCGGCATTTCCTGTCATGGGCACTAGGCCTATCCACACAAGTGAGGTACCATTTTTATCACGAGGCTTAGGGGAACACAGAATAGACAAACAAGTGTTATTGCCTATTGTCTTTCTCTACATTTTTTTCCTTCCAATTGTAAGACAGTGTGTAAGAAAGATGTCTATTTGTGAAATGCCCTGTAATTCACATGCTAGTATGGGGACCACTGAATTCAGAGAGCTGCAAATAATCACAGCTTCTCAGCACCTTATCTTGTGCTCATTTTAGAAATACAAAAGTTTCCTTGATACCTATTTTTCTCTCTTTATATTTTACCAAATGAATTTCTGTATACCCGGTATACAATGAAAACCCATTGCAAGGTGTAGCCTATTTATTGGCTCTGGATACTTAGGGTTCTTGCTCAACCTACAAGCCCTATATATCCCCACAAGCAAATCCAGCAGGCTTAACGGTATATTGCTTCCAAAAATCTCCCATAGCTGGAAAAGGTTACAAAAGACAACATAGACAGAAATGGCAATATTTCTTTCTTTCAGCTGTTACTTTCTGTAGGAAAATATTGAAGGATCTACACAAATGACCCCTTGTTGAATTCAGAAATTTGTCAACTTTTTAGAAATGTTTAGCTGCCTGAGATCCACGATTGGCTTCACACCTATTTATGTCACTAACTAAAAGGAGGCTGATAGCACAAAAAATAGTAAAAATGGGGTATGCCCCAGTAAAATGCCAAAATTGTGTGAAAAATGTGTTTTTCTGATTCAAGTCTAACGGTTCCTGAAAGCTGGGAAGAAGGTGATTTTAGCACCATAAACCCTTTGTTGATGCCATTTGTAGGGAAAAAACACATGCTTTCTTCTGCAGCACTTTTTTCCCACTTCCCCCCCCCCCTTAACATTTTATTTTAGCTGTATTTTGGCTAATTTCTTGGTCTCCTCCAGGGGAACCCACAAACTTTGGGTACCGTTAGAATCCCTAGGAAGTTGGAAAAAAAGGACACAAATTGGGTGTAGATAGCTTATGTGGACAAAAAAGAATGAGGGCCTAAGTGCAAACTACCCCAAATGGCAAAACAAAGACTTGGCACAGGAGGGGGAAAGGCCTGGCAGCGAAGGGGTTAAAGACAGTATGAGATTCTACTTTACAAGCTTATCATTCAAAATACCACTCAACCACAAGTTAAAGTCCTGCGACTTCGATGTTCGGGAGGGTAATGGGTAATGGCAACCAAGTTACCTCAAGTCGACCCCAAAAGAGATAAAAGTGAAAACATGATTCGAAGAATAGACTTGCTTCATAAACAGAAAATGAAAGTTTATGCAGACAAGAGGCGACATGCAAAAGACCTCTCATTCAGAAAAGATGTGGTGATCACTCAACAGATACACAAAACAAAATCTGGTGCTCCTTACAATGCAGCACCTTTCCAAGTAGTGTCTACCAAGGGACACATTGTGACTTCCCCCTGGGAATTCTATTACTAGAGACTTTTCTTACCTCAGGCCTGTATTTCATAGATCTTCAACTCGAAGTGGTGAACTAAAGTATGATTCTGAAAACTCAGTGACTGTTGTTGATTCCTTACCATCTTTAGAAATTTTCAACATCGAAGATGACAGTTGACAGCTTCCAGTAATGAGATCAGGTCAACTAATCAAAGCGCTAAGAAAATTAATTGAAGAGCTATAGTTGTACATGTTTTTCTACATAGATATTTGTGTATGACCAATGATTTTCTAAAACAATTTAATTTTTCATTTACCAGAGGTGGAGATGTAGTGTATTTCTTGATTTAAAACAGAACCTTTCTGCCTTCCCAGGACTGTGTATCAGTGTTATGTAATTGCTAGAATAGAAAGTTATGAAAGCTTGATTTAGAATGTTAGAGTTTACAGGTACACGCAGAAAAATATAAACATGTGATTTACACCTCTGTGTGTGACCTAGTCATTCAAAGGGTACCAGGTTGGGGAGGACGCTACACCATCCACCAATGTTGCATTTCTTGGTGTGCACTTTCAGCAGACACTGACTCATTGAGAGCACCTCGAGGTTCTGAATAAAGGCACCAGACACAGTGGCGTTCAGTACTAGGCACGGGCAGTTGAACATGGAATTAAGGTTAAAATGCACTTTGTGACCCTCTGAAGCCTGATGAAAAACGTTCCATTACTTATTTATTTTACTCAATGACAAACTATTCATTACACTTTCAGGACTCCCTCACTCTGTAAGCTGCACGTCTGTTAATGCAACTACATTGTGTTAGCTCTAAAGTCCTTTTAGTTTGTTATTACTTTGTTGTCAGGGGTACATTTTTCTGTCCTGAATGCACGTTGTGTCTGAAAGAAGAGTGGGAGGAGTGCTGGTCATGTGATGGCTACTTTGTTGACAGCAGTGATCAGCTCCTTCTAAATTGCTTTTGTTTTTCGGCCCACTGTCTCCTTCCCCCTAATCAAGGTGTACCATTACGATCAGAGCTTCTGAGTGTGAAACTGGGGAATCAGGTTTATGTCTTGGCATAGGATCAAAATCCTGTGATTCTAGGCACACCACTTAATCTTCCTATGCCTGTAACCCAGGCATGTAAGCATGTAACTAGTGCTTATGTAAAGTGCTGGAAATTCGGTTGAAAAGCATATAGATACTTATTTCCTGGATGATGTTTACAAGGTGAGACCAGAAAACATGGATAAACTATGGTGTCTGCCCATAAATTGAGTGCTCTTGTGCTATATGGCTAAAAGACATTAACATTGACAGAGCCAATAACTCTTGCATAGCTGAGACCACTTGACTTTGCCAACGCTTGTTAACTTTGAATTGCTTCTTTTTCTTTACCTATATTTGTATGTCTATTCTTGTACTAGCAAGGGTAGGTTTTAAAATCTAATGTCATATCTAAGCGAGCAACAATGAAAACTTGAACAGTTTATGTTGTAAACTTGGTACATGCAGTGCATGTGCAAACTAGCATATCTACAGAGCAATCCAATAAAGTGGAAGAGGTTTTTTTCCCTTCCCTTTGTGTTTAAATCTTTTTATTGAGTTTAAGATAGGAAACACATAAAAAGCAGAAAGCAGGTATACAGCCGTATACAAAAGAGAAACCCCAATCCAAACCAGCTAAGAGGAGGTCAAACATCATCCGTTCATGCAATACAGTCTTTATGACTGGAAGTGTCAAAAAGCATACAGGGAATACCCAAGACAAGAAGGTGGGGAGCTTGCAGGTATGGCAACTGTGAATAAGCCGTATGAGGCCTGGGGATGAGGGAGGAGGCCCCATGGTAGAATGGAGGGAAACAGGTGGCAAACTGGAAGAATTAGGACACTGAAGGACAAAAAGACGCGCACCCCAGGTAGGGACGCCCACCGCAAGAAGACAGCAGTGCAGGGGGAAGAGAGGACAAGGAAGAGGCGATTGGGCGGCAGGGTCAACGAGGTGCTGGATCGC
This sequence comes from Pleurodeles waltl, assembly GCF_031143425.1. Classification (NCBI taxonomy): domain Eukaryota; kingdom Metazoa; phylum Chordata; class Amphibia; order Caudata; family Salamandridae; genus Pleurodeles; species Pleurodeles waltl. The sequence goes on along the minus strand of NC_090438.1, from coordinate 884,412,003 downwards.
CAAATAGAAGCAGGGTAAAGGCCAGTAAGAGCGGGGGCGGAAAGATCATTGCCCATGCAATCCAGTAAACATACAAACCGCCAAACTCCAACAGACAGATAGAAAGGGGAAAGAAACAACGACGAAAAGGCCATCCGTTAGACCGGGTTCAGAGGGGCCACACCCTGTCACATTGCCTCACAGTGGAAGTTGGCCTAGAGGTCCTTAAACAAATGTTCCTGGTTATTCAAACAAATCAGCAAAGACTTGTTGTTAACGTTCATGTTTCTAATAGTGACTATTAATTACATTTTGATCAGCTGCTGGTGAAACCTCATTAGGTTGTTACAGAAAAGTCTGTACTGGAACTGCTAGCAACACTGAACTAAACTAAGATGTTTAGTGAGATACATCCTGAATCAGAAGGAAGGAATTAGTGAATGGATTCATAAAACATCAGGTAATGTGGAAAAGCTCAATGTTTGGGAAAACGCTACTAGCATGTTTTCCGTAGTTTATAGAGCAGGAAGTACATTGAAGTTCTCAAATGTATTTATAAAAATCTTCATATATCCCTTCCGTGCCTGTAGCGCCCCATTTCCAGTCCTTCCTTAGAAATATAAGTTTTTGTAAATTGTCTTATTCAAGTAATCCTGTAATTGCTGAAAATATTGAAATGCACACTTTAATATAAGGTATGCCAAAAAGAATATTTGGAAAAAATGAAAACAAAAATGTAAATGCCTTCATGAAACTATATTGCGTCAAATTATGTTGCTGCTTTAAGTAGTGAGTGCACTGTGAATTTAACATTTAAAATGTTTGTGTGTGTTTCTGAATGTATGGTGACTGGTCTAGCTAGGTACATTTGCTTGAAGGAATCATGCTCCATTTATGGCATATTTTGACTGCAACACCTGTGCACTCAGGCTACATCCAGAGTAGTTTTCTGTATAGTAACTCGATTATTTTCTCATGAATCAATTTTTGTTGAGGCTTTGAGCGTCACTCATGATTGGATGGGAATTTATGCAGCGACCTCAAAACGTGGATTTGAGTCCCAGGGCTTGTTACCAGTTTCTAGTTTAACTGATGGGTCATCGAAGATTAAGAAATTGGATATGCAGTGCGCAGTAAATGTTAAACTTGAGTAGAAATATCCTTGTGAAGAAGAATTCCTCAACATAGGCCTTCTTCGCCATGGCTGGTTGGAAAAGGGAATACATTCTGTTTTCTGTTTGCGTTCACTAATTATGCAGGGCAGTACCCTGGAGCGTCCGAAGAAAATCTGTATGCTGGGTTAAGAATTATCATTTGTTAAATCATGCCAAGGGAGTGAAATTTCTGACCACCATATCTCAGGGCGGAAGGCACTCTTTGTGCCCCAAAATGCCACCAGGCTGTAAATGATAAATGCTACTGCTACCCTCGCCCCACTATTACCATTGATGATTAGACCAACAAATGAATGCCGTACTCCTGTGTCATGTGTCAACCATCGCGAGTATGCGGGCTTGATACTTCGGGACTTCTTTGGCATATTGTACGCCCTGCAGGGTAAACTGTCAATGCGGTACCATATGTCCGCAGGTGCTAACGAATTGAAGCTCTATACAAGGGGACGCTCACAATGGTTGCGCTTCCTTCCATGACTGCTGGTAGTTACCCAGTTTAGGGAATTCTACTACTAAACAGCCCAAACGTCTATGCTTAAATTGTCTTTAGAAGACTGGGAATGAGCAAACTATGGTGGTCATTCTGACCCTGGCGGTCTTTGACCGCCAGGGCGGAGGACCGCGGGAGCACCGCCGACAGGCCGGCGGTGCTCCAATGGGTATTCCGACCGCAGCGGTAAAGCCGCGGTCGGACCGGCACCACTGGCGGGGTCCCGCCAGTGTACCGCCGCCCCATTGAATCCTCCGCGGCGTCGCAGCTTGCTGCACCGCCGCGGGGATTCCGACCCCCCCTACCGCCATCCAGATCCCGGCGGTCGGACCGCCGGGATCCGGATGGCGGTAGGGGGGGTCGCGGGGCCCCTGGGGGCCCCTGCAGTGCCCATGCCACTGGCATGGGCATTGCAGGGGCCCCCGTAAGAGGGCCCCTACATGTATTTCACTGTCTGCTGCGCAGACAGTGAAATACGCGACGGGTGCAACTGCACCCGTCGCACAGCTTCCACTCCGCCGGCTCGATTCCGAGCCGGCTTCATCGTGGAAGCCTCTTTCCCGCTGGGCTGGCGGGCGGTCTGAAGGCGACCGCCCGCCAGCCCAGCGGGAAAGTCAGAATTACCGCCGCGGTCTTTCGACCGCGGAACGGTAATCTGACGGCGGGACTTTGGCGGGCGGCCTCCGCCGCCCGCCAAGGTCAGAATGAGGGCCTATGTCCCCACCGCCGTACCAATAGCAGCCACGAGAAGTCTACAATATAGGGGGTTATTCTAACTTTGGAGGAGTGTTAATCCTTCCCAAAAGTGACGGTAAAGTGACGGATATACCACCAGCCGTATTACGAGTTCCATAGGATATAATGGACTCGTAATACGGCTGGTGGTAAATCCGTCACTTTTCCGTCACTTTTGGGACGGATTAACACCTCCTCCAAAGTTAGAATAACCCCCATAGTCTTCTTATTTTTACTTGTCATTAGTATAGAGCACAGGCTTCCATTGCTGTGGCATCATAACCCTCTGTAATTATGGCAACCCCATCGATCACACAGTTATTACTAAGCAATACGAAGAGACGGTTTAATAAATAAAAGATGTCCATATTCCCAATGAAACGCAACCCCACCTTCTGATTTATTCAGAAGGGATACCGACTGCTCTGAGCTGAGCAATCTCACATTTATGACTCTGACAGCTGACAGGTAATTTGAGGAGTGCATGTTAAATCGAAACATGCATAAAATAACCTACTTAGAGAGAAAAAGCGAGTCTAGAAAACGATGATCCTAAATACGGTGCTATCCCACAATTGATTAAAAAAGAAAAAAAAGATCGTGGGTGGTATCCAATAAGGGTATCATTAAGCCCCTGCTGCATGGCCTTCACTGACGTTTTATGGAGCCAAATATCACAAAATAAACGTAATCGATATTTTTTTGAAATATATAACTGTACACCAAAAATAAGTAATACACTGTTCCAACCATGTAAAACAGAAAGTAGTGACCGGGGTCCTAAATTCTAGGAGCAAGAGGCCTCACACACCCATAGGGTGTCATGCTTCATCATAGGCACTGCTCCTCGTCAGACCGGCGCTGCAATGTCTGACGGGCACCACCCCGTGAGGGGGGGCTCTTTGCCGGAGATCTTTTTATGTGGTGGTGCCGTGACCCCAAAGGTAATTGAAGTGTCAACGGAGATCAAAAAAGAATGTGATTTAAAATTGACTACCAAAACCGCCACTGAGACAATGGATTTTATTAGACCAGAAGGACGGTCAGGGCCAAGGTTAAAAATATATAGTCAGAAGAGTGAATAGAGAAATTAAGATCAATCACTCTTATAGTGAAAAAATGTATCAAAAGGAGGGGTCTGGGAATTTTCCAAAATCTACCCTCTCATGGGTCAACATGTTTTGCATCCTGGTGGTCCAAACGGATCCAGTGATGCTTCATCAGGACCTTATATGACTATGTGTATCTCCTAAGTACTAAGGGCCACATATATTTCCGAACAAGGTATACAAGTTACTATCAGCCCGCAATTAGCTGGGGGGAGTAACAATCACTTACATGAACGTGGAACCAGTCGTTCCTAACTCGTGCCCGTCCTAAACTTGAAGACGCGCATCCTAGGAATACACAGACCAATGGTCCAGCGCTAAATGACGTTTTTGTCTGCTGCTGTAACCAGGACGTAACCTACCCCGGTCCGTGGTTCCCGAAGATACAAATATAACTGTACACCACAGAAAGAAAAGTTGGCCCTGAGAGGAGGGATAGACAACCACCGTTCTACAGAAAGTGAGATTTAATAATCTGTGGTAAGATCTCAGCATTGTGTTTTCCGTTGCTTGCCTACGACTGAAGCAGCTCGCTTTCTGTGACTAAATATCGCCGCATGTATTATCAAGTAATTCATATAAAACGAGCCTAATCCCATCCACTCTCCACATCAATTAGGCTTAAAAATAGAATCCTCAACCTGGAGGGCTTTCATGCAGTCTAAATTATTTTAAATTAATTAAATGAATTAATCTCCTGTCATATGCTGTACTGAGATCATTAGAAGGCTGTAAAACGAACCAATAAATTCGGAAAATTATGGAACGCTAGAAAATCACTTTCGCATAACCACCAAAACTAAAAATCGCGCAGTACGTTTGATTAAATACCATTTGCCTGGCAGGGAATAGCAGCAGTACATCCTGACAAAAGTACTCAAAAGAAATATTTTTTACTGGTAGCAGATACAAATGCATCATTTTGATCATGCACCTTGTTTCAGGCCTGTTTGTCCTACTACTGAGACTTTATTACTGCTCTGTGCTATTCCAAGGCCTAAAATCAACTGAAAATAACTGAAACTACTATTTTTCCCAAAATATAATTACCATTTAATTTAAGGCACTATGGGCCAGATTTACTAAGAAGTGGCGCAGCGCGGTGCTGCGCCCAAATTTGCAGCGCAGCACTGCATCACTTTAGAAATGCAGGGATGCGCTGAATTTACTAAAATACAGTGCACCCCTTTGTTTCCCCTTGCCCCGGCACTAAATTTAGCTGCCAGCGCCAACACAGGCACCCTTCCACCATAGTGCAAGTGTGCCTGTGTGGGGGAATTGATTGTTTATGTGGAGGAAGGTACCCCTTCCTGCACATAAACAATCTACAGTGGTGAATTGACACTTCTATGTGTGATATAGAATGCAGCACTCATAGAAGTAGCAAATCGTCATTTTTGAGTGATTGTTTATGTGCTGGAAGGGACCCTTCCTGCACATAAACATTCATTCATGGTCTTTTGCTCTTCTATTTGTGCTGCAGAATGCAGCGCACATGGAAAAAGCAAAAACGAGGAGGAATACAAGTATTTTTCTCCACGTTCTGCTATGCTAACACCACCACTGGGGTGGAGTTAGCACCCAGCGCTACTACATATTTACGCCTTTTTGTAAATCTGGGGCAGTGTCAAAAGCAATGGGTGTTGCGGTGAAATACCCACAGCAACACCCATTGCACGTCCTTCTGACGCAGAAAACTGTAAATGTGGCGCACTGCACAGTACCCCCAGCGTGTCCCAATTTTTTTTTTCTCCTGGAGGTTCACAGTCAATTGCATCAAATAACATGGGGCCAGATGTAGGAAAAAAGCAATTTGCGACTTGCAAATTGCGAGTCCCTGCGACTCGCAATTTGCAAGGCGCAAATTGCTATGCAGTACGGTGTCTCAGACACCGACTGCAACTCGCAATGGGGTCGCAATGACCCACCTCATGAATATTCATGAGGTGGGTCGCAAATTGCGGCCCCATTGCGAGTATAGGCACACGCTAACATGGAGGCCTGCTGACGTCAGCAGACCTCCATGTTAGCGACCTGCTTTTAAATAAAGCAGTTTTATTTTTTTGAAGTGTAGCCCGTTTTCCCTAAGGGAAAACGAGTTGCACTTCGAAAAGAACCGAAACCTTTAGTTTCGGATTTTTTTCAAACTGCGATGCCATTTGCGACCGCATATGCGGTCGCAAATGGTATTGCATCCCAATGCGACTCGCAAATAGGAAGGGAACACCCCTTCCTATTTGCGAGTCTGAAATGCATTTTGCGAGTCGGTAGCGACTCGCAAAATGTATTTCTGCATTGGGATACGCGTTTTGCGACTCGCAAACGGCAAATTTTGCCATTTGCGAGTCGCAAAACGTTTGCTACATCTGGCCCTTGGTCCTCAAAATGTGTATTTTAACTGGACTGAATGACGTTGATGAGAGACGATAGATTTTAAGACAAAGGCCCCCATTTTAGTGGTCAAGTGTTTGGGCCAATATTTGTAGGAATGGACAAACTCTGAGTGAGCTAAATAACTTCCAATTAATAGTCTGTTCTCGAAAAATAAGAACTAAATGACGATTTTGGTGAGTAAAACTGACGTTTTTTACCTGATAAATTTTGGCAGTTTTGACCTGTGGCAACATGAAGGACTAGTGTGTTAACTGCCAAACTCCTAATTATGATGTGAGCGGTAACCACGGTTATTGAAATATCGCAATTAACCTGGCCATTCGTAATGAGGGCCACATTGGGTCACAAGTTATTACTACCACCTAATTCTCAGAAAGTGAAGTCCTGTTGAAATTTCGAGAGCAGTGGTTAATGCTCCCTTCAGATGTCTCAGCGTTGGATCCCTTACTATCATAGGTCAATGTCTAGAACATTGACCCAGATTTATGTTAAAGTGGTGCAGCGCGGTGCTGTGCTGAAAATAACAGCTCCACGTCACTTTAGAAACACAGAGGTGCCCCCCTATTTAGAGGAATACGACCCACCCCTGCGTTTCCCCCTGCGCTGGCACTGAATTTAGCTGCCTAGCACCAACGCAGGCATCCTTGCACCATAGTGCAAGGGTGTCTGCGTTGAGCGGTTAGATTGTTTATGTGCAGGAAGGTGTCCCTTCCAGGACATAAACAATCCATAATGGCGATTTGGCACTTCGATGTATGTTGCAAAATGCAGCACACATAGAAGTACCTAAGCATCATTTTGAATAATTATTTATGTGCAGGAAGGTGTCCCTTCCTGCATGTAAACAATTGTCAATGGCATTTTACTTCTTCTGTGAGTGCTACAGAATGTAGCATGCATAGAAAAAACAAAAAACGAGGAGGAATAAAAGCACACCTCCTCGTTATGCCTTGCTGACACCACCCGTGGGGTCGTCTTAGTTTTTGGCGCTGCCTCAGGTTTACGACAACTCGTAAATCTGAGGCAGCATCAAAAGCAATGGCTGTTGCGGTGGGCGTTCCACTGCGAACAGAGGGACCCATATTTACAGGAGGCGTAGTGCCACAAAAAAGTGGCATTACACCTCCTTGTAAATATGGAGCAGGGCTTATCACCACTGGAGCATCACAAAAGTGACAGTCCGGTGGCGCTAGGGGCTCTTAGATATGTCCCTTTGTTTTTTTTCCAATGTTATCATCAGAATAAACATATTTAGATGAGAATTAAAATCTTACAATTTTTTGTCACCGACCAATACAGTTTCTCCTGGAAGTATAATTGTATAATTATATGGATCAGTCTTCGGCAAGTGCTTTGCATGCCATCTTTTCAAAAGTAACCATTTCAAGGTGGTAGGTATGAATCTCCAATCCCAAACTGCAAGACATCACCTTATTAATCAAAACAAATGATCTTGTATTCTGCTAAGGCTGCATGAGGGTGAAACAAATAATTATAACACATCACAGTATATGATAAACCTTTCTTCTGACCATAGGTAAATTTGTCTTTTCTGATAGTTTAAATATGAGTTCATTTTTATGACAGTTCTCTGTCACCTACTTTGATAGTGATAGCAATTTTGAAAACACACTAACATAAAATTTACAACTGAACAGGTGGGGTTTACTTTCCACGGTTTTGGCTTTCACCATTTGAAGAGCTACTTCAGAAGAAAACTCCATAAAGTATATATGTATGCATGTATGCATATGGTATTTCTATAGCATGAACCTAGACAAATGACTGTGGGGTGCTTTACTGGTTCAAAGACAAGCAGAAAATCAACAAGTGATGAGAGATGTGGCTAGGTTGTGAATGGGCAATGCATTGTGATGTAGTGTTCTTTATGGAGAGGAGTCTTCAGCTCGTTCTTAAACTGGAACAGCTTTGTGATGTTTCCAATGGAAACAGAATCTTTTTCCAGATCTAGGGTCCCTATATGGAAAAGATGTGCTGCTTTGTTTTTTTCTTATTTTACATTTCTTGGTCTGCAGTTTGATTGTTTGATTGTATCATGGCTGTGGGTGTGCTGTCATCCACCACAGACGGTGAGCTTGTCTGCAATATACATGGGGCTGCTGGTCATGATGGCTTTGTAAATGATGCAACTGGTTTTCAAGATGGCGTGGGGCGATAAGGAGAGCCTATATAGTTCAATTTACTGGCACTGAGAATGTACCTACAAAGACACATTTTCAATGTCTGTGGCAACTGGGGTTACAGCTTTTGACCTACAGTAATAGAAACCTTGGAATGTGAGCTTATTCAAATGCTATTTGGGATTGCATAGAGGTGTTAAATGATCATTTCACCACCACAGATAGTGGAGAACAAATTATACTAAACTTGGTAGCTTGCCCTCCACCATTTTTGGGCAGTGTGAATGTTGACACACCTCAGACCCAAAGATGGGTCTGGGGAGACTCTGCCAGTAGGTTATCTGCCTCCCATTATTTATACCAGACTTGAGAAATACCTAGAAGTGGTGAGAGGATGAATGCCTTTTAGATATAGGTAGAGTCATCCTCCAGATTAACTTCACTTTGCTTGAAATGTAATCTCTATGTTCTCCGGAAATGTTCAGCAATGAATTGTCTGACTTTGGTTTAATGCCATTCTTAAGAAGATGTATCTTTATCTAAGTGCAGTACCTTGAGAGCCAGTGTGTGAAAAATACAGTGCTTTTCAGTATGTATTCACTGAAAAAATAAACTGATAAACAAAGCAATTGATGTCAAAGAAACAGAAACGTTTAAGTGATGTAAGGATGATAGGTAAAGACAAAAATCCTATTGCAGAACGTCATCATTCTCCTCTGCCTGTAAGTCAAAGTTGGTACTTGGGTACAATTACTGACTTGGGTATGTTATAGAAAGTCATGCCTGTGCCTAAATGGCAGATCACTTGGAATAGGTAAGACTCTACCTGAACAAATGTTCTTTTCTTACCATCTGTTCCTCTACGATACCATATAGAACATTGCCACTAATGAAGACATGGTCCTAGAATGGACCAGGAATTTTCAACTAAGAGTCTGATTTACAGTATGATTGATGGGTGCTCTGTCAAGAAATTGCAGATACCCCATCCACCTTGTTACAAGTGCCTTATCATTTAATGCATTTGTAATAAGGTAGGCAGTATATCCATACCTTTGTGACACAGTAATCCATCCCCTAAACTCTAAATGAGGCCCTAAGTCAGGGTCCTTGAAAGATTTCTTGAACATCAAAGTATAAAGAGGTATAGCAGTCTTCCAGAGTCACATTCTGAGTCATGCATTTTCATGAGCTCTCAAACAAAACCTAAAATAAGGTTCCTACACCATTGTGCTTCTCTGCTCCATACAGTAGAAGGGTGGTACAAAGGTAAAACATGCAGGCAGCGCCTTAGAGTGTCATGAGCTATGAGGTTACATACAGTCTCTAAAAGTGTCAAGTAGAAAAACATTGTTAGAGGAGTAGAAGCTGCAAAATATCACAATGCCTGGTGCACAAAAAATTCCAGCACTGTCCCTTTGGTGTCGTCTACATTTCTTTCAGGAAACAAATACTTCATACAACAATCTCAAATCTCAAAAATGCATATCAGACTATTTCATGAGGTTGAATCAAGACCTGGCTGGTTTCCAAATGTAGCCTTGGGAAATAGTCCACTTTCATTCTCTATCTTTCTTTCATCCATTCTCTCACTCTTCTCTTATTTCCCTCCCTCTCTCTATCTCTCTCTTTATCTCTCTATCTTTTCTCTCTCACTGTCTCTCTCTTTGCACTAACTGTGCCTTCTGCCATAAACCCCAGGGAGCTGGCGACAGAAGCCACTGACCTTTAAAACCAGCCTCCTTTGGCTCCAGGTGCTCTAGGGAAATGCCCAATAAGTTTTTTTACCGGGCTAGTTCAGTATTGAATATTCAATGCCATCTTCACATCCTTTACTTAAGCTTTGGTGATTGAGGCATGGCAATCAAAAAAGGGAGCAGGAAGGATTAGGTTCCCAGACAAACAAGATCTTCATTCATTTGAACGGAAAACTCATCTGTGCCCCCTTGTTTTCTCCATTCTGATTTGGGATCCAGGAAAAATTGAGTCAGGCACAGTGACTGAGAAGAAGAAATATTAAAATGTGACATGGCAATATTTTTCTGCCTGCTAATAGCCTGGGGACAGTTAGTGAGAACTGGAATAGAGAGTCTGTCAGAAGAAGGGCCATGTCCAAAATTAACCTAAGGCTTCAGGAATGTAGTGTTCATTCATATTTCAGAATAAGGCCATCTCAATGAGTCATCCGTCTTAAAGTACACTATCATATGATTACATTCACAGGCCTTTGATGAATAAAATAAAGATCTGTGAAGGCTGATTTCCTAATTCTTTCATCCAGAAAAATGAATGTTTTTTGCACTGTGGATGGAGTAAAAGGCTTATTAGAACAGCATGCTTACAAACTCTACTTAGGTTGTTGGGTTGTATGAGGTGTAGGGATTTGGAGCCTAATTTATTGCTACGTTATTGTTTGGATACATTTTACATCTTATCACTGGTGCTCAATGTAATTTTCTATTCCGTACTGTGCCTATCGATTCTGCAGATGTTTGCAGAGATTGCGTTTAGAGATTACTTGAAGATTAATTAATATGTTTAAAATTTGCACTCATATCTGCCTATGGAGCCAAAGGTTTTGATTTCTTCACAATATTAGTAATTAAAGTGCTGTGACCAGTATTGGATTGTAGCTCTAAAGCAAGGGTCTTCATCCTTTTCTGTAATAATAGCTACTTATGTTCAATGAAAATCATCCTCAGCTACTAATATTGTTAGTGTTGTAATTAGGGGCAGTTAGGGAGGGTTGCCAGAAGCAATGTAAAAATGGCTTTATTTACTTGGAATGGCTCTACATGGGTAAAACAGGATAGTTATAGCTGCAATGCACCAGGTACCAGGATAATAATATTAGTAATAAGTCTACCTTCCCTACATAATTTAAACCTCAAATATCAGCTTTAAATTTATTTTAGAAATTCAACCAAACATCAGCTCTGAAAATGCACACTTTCCACCTTGAATATGCACTTTTGTATTTTAATACATATACTTTAATTCAACCAAACAAAAGCTTCTAAATTAGTGGGCTGGGCAGCACTCAACAGAGCTACACACCGGTAACTGGAGAGTTACAGGAGACAAGTCTCAGCAAGAGTTTCCCAGAAAAGTAAATTGATTTAGTTGGAGAATAATGATATTGAGCAGCTGACTGAAAGCTGTTCAACTGAGCTGTTAATGCATCCGATCTAGGCTTTCCCCTCAGATGCTGTGAAAGTTTGGAAGCATGCTCAAATTTATGAGTTCCTTGTCATTTACACACTTCTTCATAAAACATTGTATTTCTGGAAATATTCAGAAATGTATACTGTTAGACCTGACATCCTTAGGGTGGTCACCCCCCAACTTTTTGCCTACCTCCCTCCACTTTTCTGATGCTATTTCTGCTGGTTTTAGGACTCTGCACACTTTACCACTGCTACCTGTGCTAAAGTGCATGTGTTCTCTCCCTTAAACATGGTAACATTGGTTCATTCCAAATTGACACATTTGATTTACTTGTAGGTCCCTAGTAAAGTGCACTACATATGCACAGGGCCTGTAAATTGAATGCTACTAGTGGGCCTGCAGCACTGATTGTGCCACCCACTTGAGTAGCCCATTAACCATGTGTCAGGCCTGCCATTGCAAGGTGTGTGTGTGCAGTTTCACTGCCACTTCGACTTGGCAGTTAAAAGTACTTGTGAACTCTTCAACTCACCTTTTTCTACAAATAGGTCACCCCTAAGGTAGGTCCTAATTAACCCATAGGGCAGGGTGCTATGTAAGAAAAAGGCAGGACATGTACATGTGTGTCCTATATGTCCTGGTAATGGAAAACTCCTACATTGGTTGTCTATTACTGCGAGGCCTGCCCCTTTCATAGGATAGTATCAGGGCTACCCTCGTACACTGCCTGAGTGGTATATTCTAATCAGAAAGGGGTAACCAGGTCATATTTAGTATGACCAGCATGGTAATAGAAAAACCTGCTTATTGGTGAGGTTGGATTTCATATATTCTAGAAATGGTACTTTTAGAAAGTGAGCATGTCTCTGCACTTAAAATCCTTCTGTACCTTACAGCCTGTCTCCAATCCACGTCTGGGCTGGGCTGGTTGACAGCTCCATTATGCATTTCACCCATACAACCATAAACACAGGATACTCAGTCACAACTGCACTCATCTGCATGCTGAATGGGTCTTCCTGGGCTGGGAGGGTGGAGGGCCTGACACTTACATTTTAAAGGCTAGTGGCCTGCCCTCACACAATGGACTGCCAAACCCCCTACTCGGACCCTAGCACACAGACCTATACTGAAAGGGGACCTTGTGCACTTCAAAGCCACTCTTTGAAGTCTACCCCACTTCAAAGGCATTTTGGGTATATAAACTGGGTCACTGACCCCACCAAATCAGACACTTCTGCAACCTATCATGAGGAACTGCATGGGTGCCCATCTGGACTGCTTTGCTGAGAAGGACTGCTGCCCCGCTGTTGCCCTGCTGCCCTGCTGCCCTGCTGCCCTCTGATCTTGCTGAGAAGTGCTCTCCAAGGGCTTGGATTGAGCTTGCCTCCTGTTTTCTGAAGTCTCAGGGCGAAAAAGACTTAGGGCCTCATTCTCACCCTGGCGGTAATTACCGCCAGGGCGGAGGTCGGCGGTAGCACCGCCAACAGGCTGGCGGTGCTCCGCCGGGCATTCTGACCGCGGCGGTACAGCCGCGGCCAGAAGCGGAAAGCCGGCGGGCTACCGCCGACTTTCCGCTGCCCGTCTGAATCCTCCATGGCGGCGGAGCGCGCTCCGCCGCCATGGGGATTCAGACACCCCCTACCGCCATCCTGTTCATGGCGGCTCTCCCGCCATGAACAGGATGGCGGTAGGGGGTGCCGCGGGGCCCCCGTAAGAGGGCCCCAAAAAGTATTTCAGTGTCTGCCCAGCAGACACTGAAATACGCGACGGGTGCAACTGCACCCGTCGCACCTTCCCACTCCGCCGGCTCAATTCTGAGCCGGCATCCTAGTGGGAAGGTTGATTTGCCCTGGGCTGGCGCGCGGCCTTTTGGCGGCCGCCCGCCAGCCCAGGGCAAATGTCAGAATCACCGCCGCGGTCTTTCGACCGCGGTGTGGTGTTCTGACGGCGGTACCTTGGCGGACGGCCTCCGCCGTCCGCCAAGGTCAGAATGACCGCCTTAATCTCTTCAAGAAACTCCTTTTGTGCCAAAAATCAAAACACAGCCTGCCGGAAATGATGCACATCCATGGAATGACCGAGAAATCGCCTCACAGCCGAACCGGAATGACACAGCCCGAATTCCTTAGTGAAGAATCAACGCAGCACCTGCCTTGCAGCTGGAAATTCAATGCACATCCCTACCGGATCGACGCACAGCTGAACTGGAATGACGCAACTCGACTTCCCAAGTGAAGAATCAATGAATTGCCTGCAGTGTGACAGAAAATTAAAAGCATCACCATACCAGATCGACGCAACACCTGTGACTTTGTCCTGCATGCCCATGATTTCATGCATTGTCCTTGGGCGTCAAAAAGATCCCCGCATTGCAGTGCGGAAACAAGGCTGTGCACCAGAAATCGACGCAAAGCCCCTTGCAGAATGGAAAGAAATGATGCATCGTCTGTGCCGGACCAGAAATTCTGACGCTCACCATGTTTTTCCATGCATCTCCTCCTCTGTAGTCTCCGTGGGTGATATTTTTTATGCAAACGAGGTACTTTGTGCAAACAAGAAACATCTGTTGATTTCGAAGATTTAAGACTATTTTTAATCTTGCAAAAGTGAGATCTCAACTTGTACTAATTGAATATTTTTTTTTTTTACCATAATTTACCCAGATAAATATCCTATATTTTTCTAAGTCTGTGTGGTGTACTTTTGTGGTGTTTTCAATTTGTTACTGTATTATTTATTGCACAAATATTTTACACATTGCCTTCTAAGTTAAGCCTGACTGCTCAGTGCCAAGCTACCAGAAGGTGGGCACAGGATAATTTGGATTGTGTATGACTTACCCTGACTAGGATTGTGGTCTCTACCTGGACAAGGGTCCTCTGCCAACTAGAGACCCCATTTCTAACATACATCTTGGTTCCCAAAGAGTTTGCTGTGACTCCATCTTCTAGTACTCTGATCTTACTCTTGAATTCCAGACATAAGTCAGGAAAACTCATAGAATACTCCTATTCCAACAAGATGGAAGTACTGGTCTTCGGAAATAAGATCTCCCCATGTGGCTCTACATGGTGGCCATCAGAGCTAGGACCAACACTTACAACCAACAACAACGCAAGAAATCTGGCGATTATCCTAGGCAAGAAGCTCAACATGACAGCACAAGTTAATTAAGTGAGCATCACCTCCACATCTCGGGCATTTAAAAAAAGACCTTCAAGCAGCTGCCATAGAACACAACAGATAGACCGCCTCACAGGCACTCATCACAAGTAGGCTCAGTTATGGCAATGCACCCTGCACCTGGAAGCTCTAAGCAACTCTTACACAGATGTCAGACCATCCAGAATGCCACTACAAGACTCATACTCGACTTCCCACTGTGCACCTACATCACACTGCACCTCAAGGAGCTTCTTGGCTCCCCATCCACAAGTGCAGCCAATTCAAACTTCTCACAGACACACGCAAAGCCCTACACAACACTGGACCAGAATACCTGAACAGCCTCATACACTTTCACCAGTCTGTGAGAAATCTACGCCCTGCCTGGCACTCACGCACAGCCCCCAAATTCACATAAGCAGAATAGGCTATTATGGGATCGTATTACGGCGCAAGAGATATCTGTCATGTTTGTGATGGAGTGACCCCCTCCGCCAAACTCTAAATCAGGCCTTAGATCACCAACTGTAGGGACGTTTTCGTGTACCAACACACACAGTAACCCAGTGAAAACACTACAAAATGACACAACACAGGTTTAGAAAAATAGGTAATGGTTATCTAAACAAAACAAGATGAAAACAACATAAATCCACCGTACACAAGTCAAGTTAGGAATTAAAAAGCAAAGAGTCTTAAATCCTTGAGAAAACCGTAAAAACACTGTTATTGTTGAAAAGTTCCTGGGTAGCATCAAAATAACACACAGGCGAGTGTGTGTCAGAAGAGGTTAGCAATGCGTTGATTTCTCACCCGCAAGAGAGACTGTGCGTCATTTCTCCTCCTCCGGTCGGGTCGGCGTGTGTTGTTTTTCCTCTCACCAGGAGAGCGATGCATCGATCCGGGCAAGCTTTCAGGTTCGGGCAGGATTTGTGTCATTTTTTCGCTCCCAGCAAGCTTTGCGTCAAAAATCCTGCTGCACGGTATCAGCAAAACCGCGATATGTGGGTTGCGCACGTTATCAGCCTCTGTCAGCGGGTGTTGCGTGTCATTTCTCCAGCTGCGTGTGTCGATCTTCTAGCCGCGATGCCGGTGGAGCATCGATTTGTGCTGCGAAGCCAGCGGCGCATCATTTTTCCGCGGTGTCTCAGAAGGGGCATTGATATTTTCCCCGCACAGCGGTCTGTGCATGGATTTTCAGACTTGGCCTGCCAGCTTCACCTTCCAAGGCCCCAGGAACTGGATAGGGCACCACTTGGCAGGGCAGGAGTTTCAGCAGAGAGTCCAGATTTTGGCAGGAGAAGTCTTTGATGTCCCTGATACTTCAACAACAGTAAGCAAGCTCAGGACAAGCCCTTGGAGATTTCTTCACAAGCAGGAATGCACAACAAAGTCCAGTCTTTATCCCCTTGCACAGGCAGAAGCAGCAACTGCAGGATAGTTTCACAAAGCACAGTCATAGGCAGAGCAGCGCTTCTCATCAGCTCTTCAGCTCTTCTCAAGGCAGAGGTTCCTCTTGATGTCCAGAAGTGATCTAAAGTCTGTGGTTTTGGGTGCTCTTCTTATACCCATTTTTGCCTTTGAAGTAGGTCTACTTTATAGGAAAGTCACTCTTGTTTGTGAAATCCTGCTTTGCCCAGGCCCAGACACAGACCAGGGGGTTGGAGACTGCATTGTGTGAGGGCCGGAACAGCCCTTTCAGGTGTAAATGACCATTCCTCCCCTCCCTCCTAGCACAGATGGCTCTTCAGGATATGCAGGCTACCCCCAGCTCCCTTTGTGTCACTGTCTAGAGAGAGGTGCAAACAGCCCAACTGTCAAACTAACTCAGACAGGGAATCCACAAACAGGCAGAGTCACAGAATGGTTTAAGCAAGAAAATGCCCACTTTCTAAAAGTGGCATTTTCAAACACACAATCTCAAAACCAACTTCACTAAAAGATGTATTTTTAAATTGTGAGCTCGGAGACCCCAAACTCCACATGTCTATCTGCTCCCAAAGGGAATCTACGCTTTAATCATTTTTAAAGGCAGTCCCCATGTTAACCTGTGAGAGAGATAGGCCTTGCAGCAGTGAAAACTGAATATTTTCAGTATTTCACTGTCAGGATATATAAAACACATTAGTATATGTCCTACCTTAAACATACACTGCACCCTCCCAATGGGGCTACGTAGGGCCTACCTTAGGGGTGTCTTACAAGTAAGAAAAGGGAAGGTTTAGGTCTGACAAGTGGGTACACTTGCCAAGTCGAATTGTCAGTTTAAAACTGCACACAGACACTGCAGTGGCAAGTCTGAGCCATCTTTACAGGGCTACTAATGTGGGTGGCACAACCAGTGCTGCAGGCCCACTAGTAGCATTTGATTTACAGGCCCTGTGCACCTCTAGTGCACTGTCCTATGATCTTACCAGTAAATCAAGTATGACAATCATGGAAATCCAATTGCACATATATTTTACACAAGAGCACTTGCACTGTAGCAGTGATAAAGTGCCCAGAGTAACAAAAACAGCAAAAACAGAGTCCAGCACACATCAACAACCTGAGAAACAGAGACAAAAAGTTTGGGGAGACCACACAAAGGATGCCAGGTCTAATAGTTGGGTTGTAGGAAAGGGGACTTCTCCACACGGCAAAAATGTTTTGCAATAGAGCAAACTATTTTTTTTAAAGTGCAATTCCACTTATACGATTTTTCAATGGACAATTTAGCATCATGAACAATTATGTACGTGGAACCCCCATCACATAAACATGTTTAAAAATGTACAACTCTTCCTAGAAGTTATTCCTGCAGACATGTGTGTTGCAGTTTTCAAAAGGAAACAACTGTGAATTCTAAAATTGATAAACCTGGCCACAAACAAGGGAGTAAGCCATGGATACACACTTACACGTTTTTGAGAAATTGCACCCTCATATTTAAGAAGCACAGCACAGTACAGAAAATTGAAATTTGTGTTAAAACACTTTGTGTTGATCTGCCTGAAGATCTGGTAGCACATAGAATAAAATAAAGTATTCATTTTGTGTCTTTCGCCTTGTGCCCTACTTCACCTTAATCATCCATTTCCGAGTTCTAAAGGTGGTAAAGATAGACGAATTTATCAATAAATTGTCAGCTTGTGCTGTAATGAAACCTGCAAGTAAGTGATCCCGTTATTACTCAGATCTATCAAGCTAAGCTGGATAAACTCAAACCCTTTGAAGCCTTCATTTTCCAAAGTCCCTCGAGTCAGATTCGAATGCTTCAGCGCTCCTTTGTGCATTGGTTAATTGCAGCAGGATTAAAGAATTGGTAAGTCTTGAGGCATGCAACTTTTCTCGCTTACAATTCTGTAATTAGATGAAATACCAATCATATTTAGGACCGCTACCGTTTTGCTTGTTTCTCACAACTGTACAGGATTGTAAACAAAATGAAATACTGAGTAGGCTTTCAAGTTTTCGACTAGCCTTAGGGCTCTCTCCTATAATTTTAAAATATTCACCCTCGCACCGCAAAAATACATGGGATCTGGCTCACGAAAATGAAGCACATGTTTTTGACAGGCAACGTGTTGATGCAAAAGCGGCGCAAACGTACAAAATACAATTGTATTTTGTCAGTTTACGCCGCTTTTGCGTTAAAAAGTGGTGCAAATGCGGTTCTAAAAAAGTATAAATATGGGACTAAGGGGCATATTTATACTCCGTTTGCGCCGGAATTGCGTCATTTTTTTAACGCAAATCTGACGCAAAGCTAACTCCATATTTATACTTTGGCGTTAGACCCGTCTAGCGCCAAAGATCTTGGAGTTAGCGTCATTTTTTTGCGTGGACACCTACCTTGCGTTAATGAAATGCAAGGTAGGCGTTCCCGTCTAAAAAATGACTCCAAGGCATGTGCGCCTTATTTAAACTCCCGTGCAAAAATGGCGCACGGGAGTGGGCGGGTCCAAAAAAATGACGTCCAGCAGATTTTGCGTCATTTTTTAGCGCCTGGTCAGGGCAGGCGTTAAGGGACCTGTGGGCTCGGAAGGAGCCCAAAGGTGCCCTCCCATGCCCCCAGGGACACCCCCTGCCACCCTTGCCCACCCCAGGAGGACACCCAAGGATGGAGGGACCCATCCCAGGGACCTTAAGGTAAGTTCAGGTAAGTAATTTTTTTTTTTCTTTTTTGTGGCATAGGGGGGCCTGATTTGTGCCCCCCTACATGCCACTATGCCCAATGACCATGCCCAGGGGACAGAAGTCCCCTGGGCATGGCCATTGGGCAAGGGGGCATGACTCCTGTCTGTGCTAAGACAGGAGTCATTTCAATGGGGGTTGGGAGTAAAAAAAAATGGCGCAAATCGGGTTGAGGCCAATATTTTGCCTCAGCCCTGACTTGCCCCATTTTTTGACACCCAAGCTCCATTTTCCCCTACGCCGGCGCTGCCTGGTGTGGGTCGTTTTTTTTGACACACACCAGTCAGCTGCGCCGGCTAATGTCATTCCAAAAATAAGGCGCCTGCATGGCGCTTTGGAATGGCGTTAGCCGGCGTTAACTTTTTTGACGCACAACTGCATTGGCGCAGTTGTGCGTCAAAAAGTATAAATATGGCCCTAAATTTGAAATCACATACACCACTATTATGGGAAACTATGGACCTCATTTACAACGCCACCTCTGCCTATTTTGTTTTTTTTATGCAACGGTGTAGCAAGCAGTGATCTACAGTGCTCCACATTTACGAACTGACGCATTGGGGCCAATACGTCAGTTTGTAAAGCCTTGCATCACATTATATCTGCAGCAGGTATAAGGTATGCAAGGTAGACATTCCCATGGTAAAAACCATGCAGAGCAGAGCTTACACAGTGAACTTTACATTTCACTGCTTCATTCTGCAACTTCACTGCATCAGAATTTTACTGCCTGCTCAGAGCAAGCGTAAAACTGATGCAGGGCTTTTCTCAATGGAGGCAATGTGGCATTGCTGGAGTAACATCATTTTTTTGACACTAGTCCAGGTATGCATGAGTTGCGCACCACAAATGAGTCAGAATTTCTGACGCATCTGTGTTGTAAATACAGTGTATCTATGGCATTGTTAGGGGGTCATAGGGCAGCAGAAGAAATCTGACGATTTGGAGGTGATGCGTCAGATTCTTGTAAATAAGACCCTTTATCTTTTTTTGGCCCCAGGCCCCGACTCAGCATTAGGACCTGCAGGTATGAGAAGGGACACACAACGATGCGCATTCTCCACTCAGAGTTTTTGCCTGCCCTCCCTGTATGACATTGAAAAGTATGCTCCCTCGCTGCTTACATTAACCACCGTGAACCACATGAGCATGGTTACTGGGTTCTGAAGATGTCAGCAGACCCCTCCCCCTACAACTATACTCTAATCTGACATATACAGATATCCTTAACACCCTCATCTTTGAAAATATTACATTTAAATTCCCACACGTTAGTGATGGAAATGTAAAATTGCACTACGTTGCTCTTGAGTTTCATGCCCCAGACTTTCAGTAAGGGCTACATCAATAAGCACAAATCAGGCACTGTAATTTGAACACAGATTTTTTTTTGTTGTGAATTGCTAAGTGATCAAAATGTTCTTTTTTCCTGAAGTGCCATTATGCAGATAGGAAACAAAACTAGTTAAATCTTCTCCATAGAGTGATCATTAAAAATGTGTTAGTGCGTAAATTCGGTAAAGAGATACTCTCCAACAGAGAACTCTCCTCTTCCCATTTCCATAGCAGCTGCAACAAGGGAAACTCTACTTTTGGGGTCATTTACAATTTGGTGGGGGATCCACTGGCTCACCAGATGCACAGGCTTGGCCTCTTCGCTTCCAGCAGACTTCCTGCCATAATTAGGTACCATTGCTGGATAGGTAGGGCGTTCCCCGACTTGATCAGAGACACTAATGCAGCTAGGACATTGAAGACGGTGAAATATTTTGAGAGGTTGCCATATTTGATACATGCCCTCAGTAAAGGTTTCACTTTTCAGAATTAAACTCCCAGAGCAAGATTTTATACTTGCAAACAACAAGGCAATGACTATTACCCATAGGGAGTTTCCTCACTGCACATGGGGGCTGTCAATTTCCATGGTGGGGACCCCATGCCTCTCAATGTGGCCCCTTTTACAAATATCTAATGATGGTTGCTTGCCCTTGAAAGAATGGACATCTGCCACTATGACCTGAGGGCCCTGTGGAGGATGTGGCATCAGGTCAAAGGTTTCTGAAAGTGGAGTCAACAGGTACTTCACTAATGCAGGTATTTCACTAATGAATATTTAGTAGGGAAATCACAAGTTAGGCAGGGTGTAAGCACCTCCTATTTGCTCCACAAAACTCTAAATAAATCGATTAGCCTCAGCTACATTTCATCTTGAACAATGTTCAATCATCCTGAGCAGTCAGGCTGTTTGTTCCAAATTTTGAAATTATGCTTCTTTCTAAAAACAAAAAAACATCAATACACTTGAAGAAAGTGCTCGCTTCAGCAGCACAATTGTCTTTCAATAAGCTCTGCTGTTTTGAAACTGAGAAAACAAAAGGATAGTAAATATAAATAAGATAATGTTGCTATAGAATGCTTCTGCTTAAAAAATGTCTCTCTGCTTCTGTGTCTTCATGAAAATTCAGGGCCTGATTTACAAAAGTAAACTTAGGTTAGAAGTCTAAATTTATACCAAAAGTGTAACTTTAGAACTAAAGCGTACCTTTAGACCTGAAGTTGAAGGGCCTGGTTCACAAAGGCAAATTTAGACCTGGAGTCTAAGATTAGACCTGAAATCTAGGTTTAGACCTGGAGTCCAAGTTAGACCCAAAGTCTAACTTTAGACCTAACGTCTAATTTTATATCTAAAGTCCATTTTAGACCTAAAGTTTAAGTTTAAACCGGAAGTCAAAGTTGGACCTAACATCTAACTTTAGACCTGAAGTCTAAGTTAGACCTAATGTGTAAGTTAGACCTGGAGTTTAAACTTAGACATCAGGTCTAAAATTAGACTTCAGGTCTAAACTCAGACTTTAGATCTAAACTTAGAATTCATGTCTAAGTTTATCTTTGTGAATTGGACCCAAAGTTTAAATGCAAAGTCTACGTTTAGACCTGAAGTCTAACTTCAGATCTGAAGTGTAAACTTAGATTTGCCCTGGCAAGGCATTACGTGGATGGAGCATGGGTGTTCACACATATAAACATTATGGATTTTGGTGTATTCCCAGGATTACAAGACAGGTAAAATTGGGAATGCATCAAAATGCTATGCCTTCCCAGGGAAGGTGCAACGAGGAGAAATATCTTTATTTCTCATTGTTGTTTCTTCTTTCCCCCACTATGGTGCAAGGCAGCACACTGTGCGCTAGCGCAAGGACAGGACAGAAATGTGCCATTTACTGTTAAATATAACACATTCCCGCACTCTTACTTTCATGCAGTGCAGATAGGTGTCTTGATGTAATGTATTATGTGAATGTATGATAAATAAGGCTCCCAGCATTTAGGCATTCACAAATGTACTCCTGTTAAATGCTTTATTACAATTCGAAATTTGATCCATTAGCTTCTGTGAGTTGGGTTTTGAAGGAAATCTGGCTTCTCTGCATGGTCACCCCAGATGTTTCGCCTTTGTCTGGGCACTACTTTTTCGGGCTCTAGAATGAAGTGCACTTTATCCCTGCTAACCAGGAGTAAAGTGCCTGGGCCCTGCTTTAAACCTGATTAAATGTACTTATTCCCGATTGGCACATTTAACTTGCATGTAAGTCTCTATTATATAATATAGAAAGTACCCCCACAACATGGAAGCTAAATGCAACTTGTGGACTACGCAACTATTGAGCCATCCAGTGTGAATTGTCAATATACCTATTTTTGACACATGAGGACCTCCCATTCAAAAATTATTAAGTCATCCCCATGTGGGATGTGTAGCCCACAAGGCGGCGTGCATGGTATTTAAAAGTTGGACATGGAGGAAAATAATATTGCCATGTGCCAAGAATCTAAACACTTTTCTCACAGTGGCAAGCCCATCTGTAATAAGGAAAAATTAGGAGTACAGATTAAAATAATATAGTGGTATCTTAGAACGAGAGCAGCTGGACAAATAATTAAACTAATATTTGAAATATCTATTAAAAAGCCAATTTAAAAGTGAAGCTGGATTTTGATTAAATAGTCAGGAAAGGTAACTTTTAGAAAGTTTGCTTTATTCTGCCTGGAGCTCCTGGAGGTTAATTTGTTAACAACCAAGCAAATCTCATCTTGCACTTGGCCTGAATGAGGTGTGGATGGAGTGGGAACTTCCTCCCAGGTGCTACACAATAGGTTGACCTGAATGAGCAAGGATGACTCATCAAAGCTCAATAAATATTCAGAATGGAGATGTGGGCATCCTTTTGACACAACAGTGTCAAATTGTGCCTGTCAGGTCTGTACAAAGCACGTATAAAATGTTTGCAGTCTGAAAGCGAGAAAACATGACAAGAAAACAATTATGGAAAATCGCCTGTGTAGACACTGAGGGTCCCTGTTTGTTTTACTAGACTTCTGTCTCCTAGTTTGTTGTGCATCCAGGTCCTGCTTCAAACTAGACTTTAGTGTTAGATGTGGTAGGACACTGGCGATTTCCCTATGTCACTGCCTCACACAAACACCATTCTCAGAGTCCAAGCTTGATGTGGCCGGAGGCTTTCACCATCTTAAAACTGCCAAGGCAAATGGCATTTTAGGACTGATTAGAAAAAAGACAAACAGGAACTAGTGAACCATGGGCTGGACATTGCTTGTGTCCTGTGCTGGTATGAGTCATGGCCCCTAAGTGCTGCCCCTGAGGTCCTGGGAGCCTTAGAAATGACACCGAGTAGCTGCTCAGGAAACCCTGAAGAATTAGGACTTAAAAGACTAGGGGCCTGATTTACAAGACCTTTGCGCCACCATTGCATCATTTTTTTGGGCACAAGAACGGTGATTGGGCCCAATGTGTCAGTTTGTAAGGCTTAGCGTCATATTATCCTACGGCATTTGTAGCATGGCGGACAGAGTATCTGTCTCATTTGTGACAGAGTATCCCATCCACCAAAGTATAAATCAGGCCCTAAGTCATAAGGTAAAATCTTTGACTGGTATGAATCTGGTTTATTTATCCGACCGGCTCACTATCTGGGTCAGCCTGAAATAGAGCCTAAGTCCCGCTCTACTGCGACCATAGAGTATCATTAGTGCGTAGGTGTTTTTGTCATTAATATCACTTAAAAAAATTAAACACATATTTCCTGTTTCCCTTACTAGATTTTTGATGTTTTGGATTCATTGTATTTAATACTTTCCACTCCATTTTTCCAATTCAGTTTGGGATTTTTATTGCTTGCTCTTTTGAATTTAGCAGTGGCATAACAAAGGTCTCCACAGCTCCCACTGTGCAAGGGGTCCAGTTGCACCAGGGGCCCCCTCGCTGCAGCACCTGGCCTGGGTGAGTCCAGATGGGGGCCCCATCCATGTTCTATACAGAGGGCCCTCTTTCAGTTTTGTTACACAACTGGTCAGTACTTTTTAAATACTGCATAAATCATTTACACATCACCTTAAGTTAATCATGTCTGCTGTGTGCCATACCTACTAGAGGGTTGAGCCCAGGTTAACTTAGTGACTTTGAGGGTTCAACTTGACAATAGTTACCTTTAAACATTTAGGTGGGCAGTTGCCCACCACAAATTGTAATCCAGTTTCTTACAGGTCAGTATATTAATTCCCAGGATTCCCTAAGTGAAGTAGGTTCCTCACATGTTTCACTCTCGTGTATTTGTTAAGAAGCTTTCTCTAAGCATCTATGAAGAGAATAACTGTCCGGGCATGTCCAAATGATTAGCCACTCTTGTGGGAACCACATTAAACTTTACTGTTGTTTTAGTCATCATTGTAAGCCTTGTTCCTTCAAATGTGTTGGTTGATTCTTTCACCAATAAACGACCAGCTACCATACAGAATGAACTGACATGTTTTGATTGAACAGGATTTAGGATGGTATGTGAAGGTTCCTATTGGGTCACATCCAGTGGAATCCACGCCTTACACTCACAAGCCTTACTACAAAATGAACACACTCAATCCAGAAATAGAAGCTCCCACATAATACGGTGTTCTTCCCAATTTAAACGGGTACTATTTCATGAGCGTAACCATGCACTGCATATTTGCCTTAAAATCACTGAAAAGGTGTTGTTTTAAATTGTGTTTGCTTTATCCAAAATTCACAATAGTATAAACACTGCTATTAAATCATATGTGAAACCCTTAAATCAATACATGTAAAAAATAAAACTAATTAGGACTTAAGTGTGAATTATGTTACCATGAAAAACATATAAGGGTGTGCTTTGCTGTTCTATTTATAACGATCACTCTGTTTACTACACTTGAAATATCTACGTCAGATCCATAATAACTTTTCTGGTAAGCACCTGCTTGTGATATTTTGTATGCTCTTTCTTATAAGTGCGTTGTTAAGTATGTTCCGTATTTTATCTAAATGGATTCATAGCTAGAACATATTAAAATAACACTCAAGCAGTATATGTGCAGTGTACCAATCGGCGACTCCTCATAAAGCACTTAAAGCCCAAAATCTGTGAAACTGTTCTTTCAGTATATCAATTAATGTGAAAGTGTCTTTTTTCCTCACTTCTCAAAGAAGAGATTAACTAAAGATCTGCATTGCAAAAATGCACAATATTCTAAATGTCATCTGCCACTTTTAGCACTCCTGGAGAGATTTCAAGAAACACGCCCGCCCCCGACACCCACAGCGTTCATGATGGTGATGCACGCAGCCTTACTTTTATATCCCAGGAATATGACAAAATCAGAAAAATGCGCACTAAAATTCAAAACGCGTGCTCACGGAGTTTGTGATATAGCATGCAACTTTCATGTTGTATTGAGGAATTATAAACCAACCTGAAACAATATCACCGACCTTATTTTGGGCAGTGAGTTTTTGTTGATAATAAGCTCATCTCTAGGAGCGAGAATTAGACACTAGTGAAATCCCAGACTACCTCTTATCTTAGAGAAAGTGCAATTAATTTAAATCAGTGCATCCACCACCTATGATTGGGGAACCATGATTGTCAAAATGTTTTTGGGGAGGCAAGGATAAAAATGTCCCCAGGAGAAAGACAAAAAATGCTAATTTCCTTAAAGGTATTATATTATTAATAATAAAAAACGCAGGCTTGCTTTATATATCTATAAATAGATTTGGAAGCAGGAGCATAAAACCCTAGAAAAGGGTGGGGCCTGGGACATGATGTTCCTTTTGATCTTCCCTAATGACATCTGTTAGACCTGTCAGTTCCTGGCATGGTTTTCACTGTCTTTTTGGCTTTTGACTTCCTGTTTTAAGTCCTCTGCTGAATATTTTTTTGCTGGATTTAGGACACTGGGCACTTTACCACTGATGACCAGTGCTAAAGAGCAAGTGCATAGTGAGCAAACGAACAATGGATTGAACGCTGATCTGTGACGGGGATGAGTGTTGACAAGTTTCAGCACTCTGTCCATCAAGCTATCCTGGCTGATGAGGGGTGATACCCTGAAATCAGTCCCAGAATGCTTGTTTCCATTCCAGGGAGGACCCAGCCTGGCAGTTCGAGCTGGACTGTTCCCATGGGGAACAGAGTCAAGACTGATTTGCATATGGCTGGATCCAAACTGGGATGGCATGGTGAGCAAAAGAACGTAGGATTAAACCCAGATCTGTGACTGGGGGTGAGTGTTGAAAAGTTTCAGCTCTCTTCCATCATCCTTTTGTGTTGCAGTAGTGAACCGATGCCTCACCTCCCCAGTAGCATTCAGGATCCGAAGCTGTACAGTCTCCTGTGACGTCTCACCTCCCCGACTCCATGCAACATCCTTGTTTCATTATTTACAAAAGGTACTGTACTTGGCCTCCACGTGACTCCATGACCAGTCCGCACTCCCATGTGATGGCACCAGACTGTTGGGAATGACTCCACACACGACGACATGATAGCCCCAGTTGAAACTATTGTATTTCTAATCGCTTTATTGAGATTTAACCTTTAAAAATTTGGGTTTTTATCGTTTTGGTCTTATTTTACTCAGATAAATATTGGCTATTTTTCTAAACTGTGTGGAGTACTTTTGTGGTGTTTTCACTGTGTTATTGTGTGTGTACAAACACATTACACATTGCCTTTGAGATAAGCCTGACTGCTCGTGCAAAGCTACCAAAGGAGTGAGCAAGTGTTATCTTAGTTGTGTGAATCCCTTACTCTGAATAGAGTGGGAGACCCTACTTGGACAGGGTGCAAACCACTGCCAACTATGTGCAGTCAGGGACGAGAACTCTGCACATGTAAGTATAAACAATTGTGGAGGTCTAATCTCGACACATGGGACAGATTTAAGGAAAGCGGAGCTGCACCCAGTGCAGCACCACATTTTCATTGCGCCCCTTAGCCACCCATTACCACCAACATGTGTGCGCTGTATTCAAGATATGGCGCACCATGGCACAGGGTAGGGGGCAATAGAGTAATTTTTTATGCTATTGGTGTACTCTGCAGGAGTAGTACCAACATTTTAGCGCTACTCCTGCAGAGTACATTGAGGCCCATTATAAATAATGGTATGGCCCTTTTTAACGCCTGCTCTGAGCAGGCATTAAAAGTGCTGAAACAAATGGCGCAAGCAAATCTCTTACATTTCTTTGCGCCATTTTTTCAGCCCCCTTAACATGGGAACACCTCACTTGCATATATTATGCCTTGTACAGGTATAATGTGGCGTAAGGGTTTACAAAGTGGCGCAATGCATGCATTGCACCACTTTGTAAATATGGTGCAGGGATAATGCCACTTTAGCGCTGCCTTAACATAAAAAAAATAACCCTATGGTGCTGCTAAGGTGTTGCTAGGGGCTCTTAAATATGCCCCATAGTTTGTAAACAGCATTTAGCAGTATTACAAAATGTACTATAAAGAGTTTGTAAATGAGGTCCTAGGATTTGAGGGTGTTGAATAACATTTTCTGGCTAAGCATATTCCACAGTTACTGTTAGTTAATAGTAAACAATCCTTTGGTACATTGACATGTGACGTAGTAACACTTGCTCGGGTCACTGAAACAAAAGATATAAAGATAGTGGTGGCTGTCAGAAAACGCAGCCAGCGACTTCTTGTATCTCAGTCTTTGGATGGTGTCTGTATTCTCTGTAATGAACATTGCTTTCAAGTGCCAATAGCCCATTCAGCGTGAAAGCCATGCAGCATCGCAGAAAAGAGAAGAGATTTACAGCCCAAATGGTACCGAATGCTTTTACTGTTTGAATCTCCCACTGAATTCCTAATTTAAGAGCACAATTTCATACCTTAATCTAGAGGTGAACAAATCACATGGAATGAAATTCACTCTAACGAAGCGTGCTGGAATCCCTACAAATAACAGTAAGCTATTCTCCGTTGTCACAATGTGTGAGGCGGCACTACTTCTTTGAAGCTGAGGTTATGTGCATAGCGGAACATTTAAGAAAGGCCCTTGCCCCTCCTCTTTAGAAAATCATCTCTACACATTGTGTATTCAGCCCAGCCTGCCCTGCACCGGTTTTCACAGCAGAATCTCCAAAGTGAATATCTCAGATTTTCGCTCAGACCTTGTAAGAGGGATAAAAGGTTGTCACAGCTCCATGTCTCGCATAGCAGAACACAGCCTACTGTGTACAACCCGCGCTTTGACGACCTTTAGATCTTGCTTAGCATTCCTGTAGGCACTGCGGCTCAGAGCATGTCAGGTATATATTACAGAGGCTGCACAGCAGGCTACTGCTTCTCCAGCCGTCCTCTGCAGTGACTGAGCGGGTACACGTTCCCTCGACCAGACAGTGTTCACACAAGACATAAATTACTTTGGCAGCCCAGAGATACATGCACGAAATATACAGGGCCGGCACAATAGCAATCAATCTTATCTGAACAAATAGTTCAAGCCAGGTTTCTTTCCATGTAGCATATGTTCTGGGACATCTTTGGGGTGTTGTAAGCTCAAACCTTACACGCATTCCTTAAACCAACACCCTCCCTACGCGAAAGCTTGCTAGCGCAGGGTGGAATAATTTTGCTGCAAGAGGTTCGACCCTCATTAATGGACGACAGTGCCTCTCTGCAAGGGGATGGCTCAGTCCTGCTGATGCGGAGAAACGTGATCTCATCTGAAAGGCGCCTGATTTATTTCTTGGGCACAAGAGACTGAAAGGTCTGCTGAAAGGAGTTGGCTCAGCACAGCTTGCCCAGTCCAACTGTTCGGGAAAAAAATCCTCCCCGTGATCCAATCCTATGCGCTATATTCTCTAAACGCCAATCATTTCTTCGACAGTCACACTTTATGCAAATCAGCAGGCAGCCTGTTAACCAGTTTTTAGGGTCAAGCGCACGCAAGTGCTGCATCCCATATTGTAATCTCTATGTGGGCTTCTAACCACGCCCATGTCACACCCGTAACTTTTATTAGTTCGTGGGCTTGCCTATTAAAATTGATTGATTCCATTTGTGAAAGGCATGCATATGTCATGCCTTTCCCGGTGTTTAGCCCTCCTCGAGAGTACCAGTAAACTACTGAAAACATGCAAGGCTCCGTGTTTTCAGCTGGTTTCTGGAATACTTCATCTTTTGATTTCCTGTGCAGCGCGATCTCGATGGGCAGAAGTCGAGTGCTTTGCATGACATCAACCCTGTTACATGGATAATTGCACTTTTGCCGGTTACATGGATAATTGCACTTTTGCCAAAAAATTTCACTGCGAACGAACTTCTGTTTCCTTTTCTGTGCCCCCTTCACGCTCATGGCGAACATCGGCTCACATGTGTGGAACTGTTTTACTTTTCATTATTAGTTTGTGTGGCAACGCTAATAGCTATAATTTGAGTAAACGCAAGACCCTTTGCATTGCAAATGCTTGATTTTTTAGTTACTGCCCAAAGAGACTGACGCTGTCTGTGAGTATTAAGCTGAATATGAGCCAAAATGTTTAAGCCATTTTGGGCCTAGCCAGCAATGCATTACAGTTCAAACCACATGCATTGCATTGAAGGCACAGCGCTCTCTTTGACGCCTGTCAAAGATAAAGCATATCAGCAATCTTCATTTTAAAAGCCGTCATATTTCACTGCCAGCTGTCAGGCGGAAGCACGTCTCTCAAGATTGTATTCTGGCGCAATGGTAGTGCTGAACTCTGCAATGAAGATGAATCAGGGGCGAGCTTGCCGTCTGGGAGCAGGGCCAGCAATTGTGCCACAACAGGGTAGTTAAGACCGAGGAAGCAGGTCACAGGAATACTACAAATGTTCCCCCTTCTGAGACAGATTTGAATCCAGGCAATTCTTTAAAGGCTTTTTTTATCATAAAATGGGAGGCATAAATGTGTGATAAGGATGTGGGAGACCGCATGAATTCGGCAGTACTGCGACAAAAGGCACGCTTCAGCCATTTTGTCACCTTACATCCTAATAAATCTAAGTCAATGGTCAGCAACATTTGACAACATGACTAAAATAAACATAGGAGCTGTTAGAAATGGGGTCTTTGGTTGACAGTCAGGTTACCCCCTGTTCAAGCAAGAACCCACACTCTAGTCAGGGTAAAAGAGAATCACCCTCAGCTAAACCCTGCTTACCCCCTTGGTAGCTTGGCAGAGCAGTAGGCTTAACTTCAGAGTGCTAGATGTAAAGTATTTGTACCAACACACACAGCAACTTAATGAAAACACTACAAAATGACACAACACAGGTTTAGAAAAATAGGAAATATTTATCTAAACAAAACAAGGCCAAAACGACAAAAATACACAATACACAAGTCAAGTTATCAATTAAAAAGTAAAAAGAGTCTTTATGTAGTTTAAAACACACACTAACACTGTGAGCATGAAAATGTACCTTGGGTGTGTTAAAAATAACCCCACACAGGTGAGTGGGCGTCAAAAAGGGCTTGTGATGCGTAAATTTAACTCACGAGTGAGACCATGCATCGTTTCTCCTTTTGTCGGGTCGGGGCACGTCATTTTTTCTCTCCGCAGGAGAGCGATGCGTCGATCCGTCAGCACTCTTGGGTCCGGGAAAGCCTTGCATTGCTTTTACACACTCAGAGGTACTTGCATCAGAAATCCAGCCGCATGATGATTCAAAAACCACGCAGCGTGGGTTTCGATCTCCGAGTCTCCGTCTACAATGCTGCACGTCATTTCTCCAGCTCCGTGCGTCGATTCTTCGGTCGCGTTTCCGGCGATTTTCAACCGCAGAGCCGGCAGCGCGTTGTTTCTTCAGCCGCAGATCGTAGTCACGTCGATCCTTTCCCCGCCCGGTGCTCTGTGCGTGGATTTCCTCCTCTTAGGCTGTCATCTTCTCCTTACAAGATCCTAGGAACTGGATGGGCACCACAGGACAGAGTAGGAGTCTCTCCAGAGACTCCTGGTGCTGGCAGAGAGAAGTCTTAGCTGTCACTGAGACTTCAAACAACAGGAGGCAAACTCTAAATCAAGCCCTTGGAGATTTCTTCTCAAGATGGAAGGCACACAAAGTCCAGTCTTTGCCCTCTTTCTCTGGCAGAAGCAGTAACTGCAGGATAGCTCCATAAAGCACAGTCACAGGCTGGGCAGCTCTTCTTCCTCAGCTCTTCTCCAGTCAGAGGTTCCTTTTGTTTCCAGAAGTGTTCTAAAGCCTGTGGTTTTGGGTGCCCTTCTTATACCCAATTTCTCCTTTGAAGGAGGCCTACTTCAAAGTAAAGTCTCTTTTGAATGTGAAATCCTGCCTTGCCCAGGCCAGGCCCCAGACACTCACCAGGGGGTTGGAGACTGCATTGTGTGAGGACAGGCACAGCCCTTTCAGGTGTAAGTGACCACTCCTCCCCTTCCTCCTAGCACAGATGGCACATCAGGAAATGCAGGCTACACCCCAGCTCCCTTTGTTTCACTGTTTAGTGTGAGGTACAACCAGCCCAACTGTCAAACTGACCCAGACAGGGAATCCACAAACAGGCAGAGTCACAGAAATGGTTTAAGCAAGAAAATGCCCACTTTCTAAAAGTGGCATTTTCAAACACACAATCTTAAAATCAACTTTACTAAAAGATGTATTTTTAAATTGTGAGCTCAGAAACCCCAAACTCCACATGTCCATCCGCTCCCAAAGGGAATCTACACTTTAATGAGATTTAAAGGTAGCCCCCATGTTAACCTATGAGAAGGACAGGCCTTGCAACAGTGAATAATGAATTTAGCAATATTTCACTGTCAGGACATATACAACACATTACTATGGCCCTCATTCTGACCCTGGCGGTCGGCGGAGAGACGGCGGTCGGACCGCGAACAGACCGGCGGTATTAAAAATGGCATTCTGACCGCGGCGGTCCCCGCCGCGACCGACCGCCACTTCTCCACTCCGACCGCCGCGGCGGTCATGACCGCGGGGCTGGAGTTTGCGCACTCCGGCCCGGTGGTCGTCCCAAGACCGCCAAGGGTATTATGACCCTGCCTACCGCCGCGGTTTCTTGCGGGCGGGAACCGCCGTGCGAACCATGGCGGTAAGCACTATCGGGGCCAGGGAATTCCTTCCCTGGCACTGATAGGGGTCTCCCCCACCCCCCACTACCCACCCGAGTCCTCCCCCCACACCCTCCACCCCCCTGCCACCCCCCAGAGGTGGTACGAACCCCCTCCCCACCCCCACCCCGACATGCACATACATGCACCCCGACATGCACACACCCCCAACATGCACATATACACACCCCCTACACACACATACACAACGGGGACACATACCCGCACACATACATGCCGACATGCACACCCGCCGAACTAAACACATTGCCCATAGGCACAGCAGCACTCCCCGCCCGCATGCACGCACTCACACACCCCCTCTACACACTCACACGCACACCCCCATGCACGCACACATCACACAACACCCCCCCACCCCCTCCCCTCACGGACGATCAACTTACCTTGTGCGTTGGTCCTCCGGGAGGCGACGGGAGCCATAGGGACGTGACCGCCAACAGAAGACCGCCAACAGAAGACCGCCACACAGAAATGTGGGTCGTAATTCTGGGGGCGGTGTTCTGCTGGCGTGGCGGTGGAGGTTGACCAGTCTCCACTTTCCCGCCGACCGCCAGTGTGGCTGCTGGCGGTATTCCGGCGGAACGCTCCCAGCGGTCGGAATACGCGCAGCGGCATACCGCCGCGGTCGGCGGTCTTTACCGCGGCGGTAACTCGGCGGTCTTGCGAAAAGACCGCCAAGGTCAGAATGAGGGCCTATATGTCCTACCTTAACCATACACTGCACCCTGCCCTTGGGGCTACCTAGGGCCTATCTTAGGGGTGTCTGACATGTAAGAAAAGGGAAGGTTTAGGCCTGGCAAGTGGATACACTTGCCAAGTCGAATTTACAGTTACAACTGCACACACAGACACTGCAGTGGCAGGTCTGAGACATGATTACAGAGTTACTTATGTGGGTAGCACAACCAATGCTGCAGGCCCACTAGTAGCATTTGATTTACAGGCCCTGGCACCTCTAGTGCACTTTACTAGGGACTTACTAATGAATCAAATATGCCAATCATGGATAAGCCAATTACATACACATAGTCATAGCCCAGAGTTACAAAACAGCAAAATCAGAGTCCAGCACTCAACAACCTGGGAAACAGAGGCAAAAAGTTAAGGTAGACCACACCAAGGATGGAAAGTCTAACAGGAGCCTAGGGCAAGTCCAGGTGGTAAATAATTAAAAAAAAATACATAAACATCAGTTACTTTAACGATGATGCAAACTATGAGATGCTCCGTAAGTGTGGACTCTAAAAGATCTTCTATTGAAGAATGGGATGAATGAGCTAAAAAATGCATTTGGTAAAAGTGGTCACAATTTGTGCACCAACATTTACCAAATGCTATGATATTTTGTGAACCCTATCTACTAATAGGCCGATTCACAAACACTGAATTGTAGAGAGTCACAATTTGACAAACCTCATGAATATTAATATGGTAGGTTGCAAATGGCAACCCACTACAGTTCCCCTCCATCACAGGGAAGGTGGCCTGATGGGGTCAACAGACCACTATGACTGTGATTGCTTTTAAATAAACCAATCATTTTTTATAAATGCAGATAGTTTTCCTTAAAAGAAAATGGTATTTCTTTTTTTTAAACGTTTTGGAGTAAGCAGTGATACCATGTACTGTTGCCTGGTCCTAAGAATGCCTTTCAATATTCACAAAGGGAAATGGGCCACAAATTTGTACTGTCTATACTGAGTTTATGTAAAGAACTGTCAGTTTTTGTATGTTCACCCCCAACGTTCAGACTGATGGTGTATTGACATTTTGAACACTAGGGCACCGCCATCCAGCACCCAGGGTTTTACTCCTCTAAACACATGTAAAATTGGGTAATCCATGATTGTCATATTTAACTCGCCTACAAGTCCTTAATATATGGCACTCTGTGTACCCAGGACCTGCAAGTTAAATGTCATTGGTGGAAATGCTGCTATTCTGCCACCCGTAAAGTGACAGTGCAAAGCTTGTCTTCAGGTCTACCTCTGCAGCCTCAGTATGAAGGTTTAAAACTGTAAATTTGAAGTGACAAAATATACATTTTGCCAAGTCTATACCTTCCTTTTTAATACTTATTATTTCACTCATAAGCTTTTGGCCCTAAGTGGCTATAGACCAGAGTGCACAATATTTAAAAAAGTAGAGCATGTGCACTTAGGTTTTGCATGTCCTGGCAGTGAAAAACCTAACACCCTAGTAATTTTATCACAGCAGAAAAGCTGACTTTTTACATAGCAAAACACTGAGTTACATTACAGCACTTTATAATATATAACATTGGTTTGGGACTAAATAGAACCATGACCCAAGGGCTCAAATTAATAAAAATGTAAAATCCAATCAAATATTTAAGTTGGATTAGAAATTACTATTTTGAAAATGGCACTTCTTGAACATTGGCATGTTCCTGCCTAAAGCTTCTAGTAGCAATTTATTAGATAAACCCAACTGTCACCCTGCTGGGAAGTGTAAATTGCCCTTAGGGAAGGGAATAAAGGGGCATTGGCTGGGAGGAAGTGAGCCTCCTATTAACAGGATGACCTTGAAGAGGTGTCCACCAACTCTACAAGATTCAAAAGGGCCGCCTCTGTCACAAGCAGATGTAACTCACACCTGAGCCTCCTCCTGCCA
Source organism: Pleurodeles waltl (assembly GCF_031143425.1). Classification (NCBI taxonomy): domain Eukaryota; kingdom Metazoa; phylum Chordata; class Amphibia; order Caudata; family Salamandridae; genus Pleurodeles; species Pleurodeles waltl. The sequence goes on along the minus strand of NC_090438.1, from coordinate 884,377,366 downwards.
CGGTCTCAGTAGCCACAGTGGAACCAATCCCACAGGAGGGAAAACCTGCCCCAGAACTGTTTTGCAGGGGAAGTTCCTCATTTCCTTAGACACACCTCAGGGGTGTACCCAGGGCTCTGACCAATGGAGAAAAGATTCTACCTTGTTGGATTTTGACAGAACAGGGCACTATGGGAATATTTAGGGCCAATTCCCTGGGAAATCATGTCAAAGGGAAGGCCTGCCCTGGGACGTTGTGTCCAGTAGCTTAGAAACTCATTACCATCTAGTTCTAGATATAAAGGTGCACTCCTGGCTACCTTCCTCAGAACATCTGTGCACCTCTGGAACACAGAAGAAGGACTGTGCCTGCTAAACCCTGACTTCAGAAAGATAACTGCACTTACTGGATTCTGTAGAGAAAGAACAGAAGGGCTCTCACTGCTCCCATGTGTACCCAGGACTGAAGAGTGATCTCTAATGATTAGTTGACTAGCCTCCTGTTATGCTCCGGGAAAACAAAACCTACAAGAAGTACAACATTTTGTTGATTCCAGCTGACCAGTTCTAATTGGAGCTGCCCTGGATCCTGCTTGTGACTTCTAGGAGATTGAGTCCTAACCCCCAAGTGCTGCCCACAAAGTGCTGGACTCTTTGCTGGTGTTTGAGTGTACTCTTATCCCCTACAAACTGCAGAACTGGTCACTTAAAACCTTCTTTTCTGAACTTCCCTAAAAAACAAAGGCTGCTAAATCTACAACTGCTTCTGCCACATCGCTGCTTGAATTCACCAAATCGATTCACCGAGACCAATGTGCCAATGACACCCTTGCAGATACAGACTCACGCAGTTCCTTGCATTGTCAGTGAAAGGTCCGCATTTCCTGACAACGTGAAGTTCAGATTGGGGACTAGGACTCTATCAAGCCAACATCAACATGCAGTTTTTTCAGTCGTAATGTGCAGCCCGACCTGCTAATGTTCCTGTCAAAGATTTCTCCCTAAGAAAAAAGTAAAGGGCATAATTACGAGTCTGGTGGTCACTAGACTGTCAGTGGTGGTCCAGACTGCTACGGCTTTGACTGTCCAACCATCAAATTAAGAGTTTGGTGGTCGGACAGTGAAAAGACTGCCGTCTCTGCCAGGATCCATGATCCGATGGGATGACGGTGGTCGTGTTTGTAATCAGCCACAGCGGTGCTGAAGTCAGTGCCACTGTGCTGATTACAACCTTCTTCTCCACCAGCCTTTTCATGGCAGTCTGGTGGAGAACAAGTGCCCAGCACCATTGTAAGGCACACTGTCTGCTTTCTGGTGCACCCTGCATGCCGGGACAATGCAGCAGCACCTTTCTAACTGGGATGACCAGCGGAAACCTTGGTTTCCACCAGTCAGCCCAGTGTGAAAGTTGGGAAGACGGCCAGCACCCTGGCGGTCTCCTCGTTGGGAGTTCGGCAAAAGGATGTTTCCGTCCACCAAACTCTTAATGACCACCTAAGTCAGAAGGTAAACCGTTCACCAGGGTGACCCTGTTCCCTTTCCTGACTCTCACTCCATCACAGTCGGCCTTAACTTTGATTTTGACCAAGTCTAAAGTGACCAGATACCCACGGTTGGAGCTTCGTGCTTTTTGGAGCTCGAAACATCTAAATCTTTGAAAGAATCATTCTTCTGGTTTTCTATATGTGATATTTGTCATTTTGGTGCCTATTTGGTCATTAATGTTTTTCTATTTTTAAAAAATGGAGTGAGATTTTTATTGTGTTGCATTTTCTACTGTTTAAATGTTTTGATAATGATAAATGCTTTTCACTGTTAGGTCTGCCTGTTCTATGCTACAGCTGCCAAAGGTTGAGCTCAGGTTTAAATAATTGAGACTGAACTTGACCTAGTGAAGAGTGGCCTTGTTCATTGAAGAGCACCAACTAACAATCCATTTCTCACAATCTTCTATCTCACTACTTGTATGAAGTTTATTTATGGGACTCATTGCTGTTTTCCTGTACTTGAAGATACTAATAATAGAAGTAGTAATAACTTTGAAGTGCTGGGAAACCACAGATTCAAGGTAACTGTTTGAGAGTCCCCTAAGAAATAGAGGATCACTATGAAAATGTGAATAACTACATTTGTTTGCAAGCATATTGCCCGTTTTCCTGACCTTTCTCCCCCAGGGATTTCCTCAGATTCCAGCTGGTGAAATAATCAAGGAAAGGGACAGGGAAAATCTGGGGTGCAATGTTTCTGTATTTCCTGATACATCTGGAAACATTGGCCAGAAACACTGCCCTTGTAAGGAGGGCCTATGAGGTAGATTATGTGCTGCAGATGCCATAGCTTGGAAAAACACAAACTGCATTTTGTGATATGTGAAGAGGTACTACAGTACTACTACTCTTGTACTGAAATTGTGATTTACCAGCCTATGGGGGAGGCAGCTGCCTCTCCTATCTTTTCTGTGTGGAGATCTTCTTTGTGGTGGTAGATAGCTGCACACTTGTTTAAATAGTAAATGTGGAATGACAAGGGAGATGGCTGGAAAATAGAGAATACTTTCTACAAAATCAAAGAGGGGTTAGAAGAAAGTAAGGTGGGGTTAAGGAGGGACAGATTACCACAAATACCCACCGACAAAAGAGTAGGCTCATTACTAATCACAACCACACTTCTAAAGTTACTACAGCCCTGAAGATGAAGAACAGTAGTAAATGTACTCCAGCCCAGTCTTGGAGTGAGTCAAGCACCACACATTATACCTCTGTCAACACCAGAGCAGTACGCGCTCTATTGGCGACAAAAATGCAAAAACCCAGCACTCTCAAAACAACGTAATTTATGCATTGTACTAATATGTTGTGGTTTAACCTTTTGCATTGCAGAGTTCAATCCCGAATACGTATTTTTAATATGTTTACAAATACTGTTCCTTTGCAATGTATTGCTGCAGGTTTTCAGAGTGTGTTAGGGTGTGGCCCCTTTCCAGGGCCTTCCAGAGACTTTCCCTGCAACATGCCTGGGCGTGGTTCTGGGCTGGGCCAAGACTCTATAAAAGAGAGTCAGCCCAACTCCCAGTGCTCACTATTCAGAGGTCCCGGTGCAGAGCAGCAGCTTCTTCCTGAGCTCCTGTCCCGGCGGCCTATTTGGATCTTCCAGTCTTCTGCCCTCATCCTTCATTGCTGATCTTTGTTCCAGGCGGTAAGATGGTGGTTGGACATTTCCTGACACCGTGAATGAGAATTTTCATATTCTTGGTTTTAATTCTTAAATGAATAACAGATTACTTGTGCGCTGCCATTTTTTGACATTTATATGGTGGTTTGCAAATAGGCAAGACGTGCAATTCGTTTTATGGTGTTTGGACATTGATGTCCATTGCGCGCTGCTATTTCTTGACAATTACATGATGTTTTACGAGTTGGCAAGACGCGTAACTCGTTTCATGAGCATTTAACTTTGTTGTTCATTGCGCGCTACCATTTCTTGACATTTACATGGTGGCTTAAGAATCGGCAAAAGAAGCGCGATTTGTTTCATTGTACTTTGATCTTGTTATTTATTGTGAGCTGTTATTCCTTGGCATTTATATCGTGTTTTACGAATCGGCAAGACGCGCGATTCGATTAATGAGGATTTGACTTTGATATTCATTGCATGTTACCATTTCTTGGTATTTTAAATGGTAACACTCGAATTGGCAAGACGCACGATTCTCTCCTCTAGTTTAATTCATGTTGTTTATTGTATGCCACTATTCTAAGATATTTATTATGTAATATTCGAGTTGACAAGTTATGTGATTTGTTCCCTGAATCCATATTGTGTTATTCATGGTGCACAATCCTTTTATGGTGTTTACTATATATCTATATATATCTGCAATATTCGCAATTTGTGTTGAAACATTTTAAGAGTACACAGAAGGCTAGAGTTTCTAGATGCAATATTGTATGGTCCAAGTATACATTCTCAAAACAGGGTTTATATGACTGGTTTAAAATTTAGTCAGAATGATTTTTCTGATTCTCATGTAAAGGAAAGTACTTGAATAAGAAAGTTTTCATTTAATTCATCTTGATTCACCTACAGGTATCTGGCCATCTTGAAAACTTAGTCATTTTAAACTTAACTCTTAGATTGTTCATGTTTTCAGAGTGACTATGCTTAGAATCATAGTTTAGTATTGATTTCAGGAGATATAATTTTCATATTGGGTGTTCTAACCTTTTTCTTACTACAGGTCTCCTTCCCAGCTGATCCCCTCCTAATCCCCTCTTCCCCTCTTGAACTCTCTCAGTCTCTGTGATTTATCTATCAGAGTCTTGGAGCTGTTCAGTGGTGGACGTGTTGGGAACGTGCACAGACCCCGAGGATCTGGTGACTCTGACAACCTCACAGTTACCTCAACAAACTCCCTTAGAAAATAAAGGAAGCAGATGCATAAAGTAACACCCAAAGAAAAGAATGTTTACTAAATACAAATATCTATCTATCTATCTATCTATCTATCTATCTATCTATCTGTCTATCTATCTATCTATTTATCTGTCTATCTATCTCTCTTTCTATCTACATTAATTTTAAGTAGTAAAAATGATATATAATTGTTAAAGAATTATGCCATTATTTTAAAATGTAATTGTAAAGTTAATTTACAAATAAAATGTCATAAAACTTTCAAACATCTGATTAAAAATTAAAACATTTGAAAGTACTTCTGAACATAATGTTTAAAACAATTTAATGTATAGGAAATAAACATAAATGCTACTGTGGGTGGATATTTTAAATTATTCTTGGAGATATATTGTTTTTAAATTAAATCAATATTAAATAAATATATGTTAATAAATTAATGAATCAATAATGTAGTAAACATTTAATTAATTTATTTTATTTTATTTTATTGAAATAGTTTTAGGATTATACTAGATATTTGTTTTAACTTATTTTATATAAAAAATTATTATTTTTTAAAGAATAATAAACTTTATTATTTGTTTCTATACTTTGCATAGAGAGATCTATGCACGGTGATGATCTCCACCTACATATAAAAGGTTAGCAGTAGTATTAGTACTTTCCACTCATGAATCCTGTTGTAAGAGTCTCCCCAAGGGGATGCAAACATGTAAGTCCACACTTAGGCTTGAATCTATGCTCACAAATGGCATATAGCATTACGCCAGTAATGCTTCAGTGATGATAACACTAATTTGTGAATGTGATTGCACTGATTCTGATTGAGAGATGTAAAATTCATATTTGACCATTAAAGCTTTACATCTTTCACTCACTAAAACCTTTATCAGGTTTGCCATGTTCCACTAAATTCACATAAACATGTTGTTGGACCTGGCTTTTTGACAGGGTCATCCCCAAACTTTTTGCCTTCCTCCTTTTCTTTTTCTGACCTCACTTTTGCTGGTTTTTAGACTCTGCGCACTTTACCACTGCTAACCAGTGCTAAAGTACATATGCTCTCTCCCTTTAAACATGGTAACTTTGGATCATACCTGATTGGACTATTTAATCGACTTATAAGTCCCTAGTAATGTGCACTACATGTGCCTAGGGCCTGTAGATTAAATGCTACTAGTGAACCTGCAGCACTGGTTGTGCCACCCACTTAAGTAGCCCCCTTAACCTTGTCTCAGGCTTGCCCTTACAAGGCCTGTGTGTGCAGTTTCACTGCCACCTCGACTTGGCATTTAAAAGTACTTGCCAATCCTAGAACTCCCCTTTTTCTACATATAAGTCACCCTTAATGTGTGCCCTAGGTAACCCCTAGAGCAGGGTGCTGTGTAGGTAAAAGGCAGGACATGTACCTGTGTAGTTATATGTCCTGGTAGTGTAAAACTCCTAAATTCGTTTTTACACTACTGTGAGGCCTGCTCCCTTCATAGGCTAACATTGGGGCTGCCCTCATACACTGTTGAAGTGGCAGCTTCTGATCTGAGAGGAGCAGGAAGGTCATATTTAGTATGGCCAGAATGGTAATACAAAATCCTGCTGACTGGTGAAGTCGGATTTAATATTACTATTCTAGAAATGCCACTTTTAGAAAGTGCGCATTTCTTTGCACTTAAATCCTTCTGTGCCTTACAATCCACGTCTGGCTGGGCTTGGTTGACAGCTCCTTGTGCATTCACTCAGACACACCCCAAACACAGGGTACTCAGCCTCACTTGCATACATCTGCATTTTGAATGGGTCTTCCTGAGCTGGGAGGGTGGAGGGCCTGCTCTCACACAAAGGACTGCTACACCCCCTACTGGGGCCCTGGCAGACAGGATTGAACTGAAAGGGGACCTGGTGCACTTCTTAGCCACTCTTTGAAGTCTCCCCCACTTCAAAGGCACATTTGGGTATAAAACAGGGCCTCTGCCCTACCTCATCAGACACTTGCTGGAGAAGAAACCTGAACCAGAAACTAAATCCTGCCAAGAAGAACTGCCTGGCTGCTCAAAGGACTCACCTGTCTGCTTTCTACAAAGGACTGCTGCCTTGCTGTTGGCCTGCTGCCTTGCTGAACTATTGTCTGGCTGTGAAAGTGCTCTCCAAGGGCTTGGATAGAGCTTGCCTCCTGTTCCCTGAAGTCTCAGGACCAAAAAGACTTCTCTCTTTCACTTGGACGCTCCGTGCGCCGAAAAGTTCGACGCACAGCTTGTTCTGCAGCGAGAAAAACGCCGCACACCGACGCTGATCGACGCGACGCTCTTGGGACGACCGAAAATCCGACGCACGGCTTCGCAAGGACAATGCCGCCCGACCTCTAGAGGAGAAATCAACGCGACGCCTGCCGTGAGATCGTAATTTCGACGCGCAGCCCCGCAGAACGATGCGCAGCCGGAAAACAAGCAGGAAAATCCACGCACAGACCCGGGACATCTGGTAATCCCCGTGATCCACGAAAAGAGACTGTCCGCGCGCCGGAAAACGACGCACGACTTCCCCGCGTGGAAAATAACGACGCAAATCCGTGTGTGCTGGGGAGAAATCGACGCACACACTCTTTTTCCACGCACCTCTCCTTTTGTGGCCCTCTGAGGAGATTTTTCCATTCTAAACCAGGTACTTGTGCTTGAAAGAGACTTTGTTTATATTCTAAAGACTTAAGACACTTTATATCACTTTTCAGTGATATCTCTACAATTTCCCATTGCAACTTTATTCTTTTTGACCTACAATTATCCTGATAAATATTATATATTTTTCTAAACACTGTGTGGTGTATTTTTGTGGTGCTATATGGTGGTATTGTATGATTTATTGCACAAATACTTTACACATTGCCTTCTAAGTTAATCCTGACTGCTTGTGCCAAGCTTCCAGAGGGTGGGCACAGGATAATCTTGGATCGTGTGTGACTTACCCTGACTAGAGTGAGGGCTTTTGCTTGGACAGGGGGTAACCTGACTGCCAACCAAAAAACCCATTTCTAACACATGTCAACAGTAGGCGAAAACTCATGGAAAATTACTTTTTCTGACAGAAGATTTTTTTGTGAGGATTTGTGGGTGAACCCCTTCTGGGCCAGGGTTGATAGCCTCCATCAATTTATTCTAATAGATTTGTATTCTGCATAACATTGCCAGTTGACCCTTTTATATAGATAAAATAAAAACATCCTGTCTACTGTTTCTCAAGGTGGTCAAAGTTTCCTCATTTTCAATAAGAATGATTTTGCTTCTTATAAGAAGAGGTTGTAATGTTGTGAACGTCTTTGGAAATGTTATATGACCTTAAATTTCAAGATTGTGCTACAGTAATAGAGATCAGAAAAAAGAAGTAAAGTGATATCTCCTTTAAGGTAACCATGCATTTCTTAGGATTTGGGGGGAGGAGGGGGTGGAGGTCTATGACTGTATGTCTGCACGCACCAGCAAATTTACCCAGCTGAAGGTATGTGATCATAACCTAAATGATTTTTTATAGAGAGAAGTGATTTTGCCCTTAGTGAAAAGTAATTTGCAAAGCATGACTGAGTGATTTCATTCTGTCTATAACCTGCACTAAGGACCAGAGGCTAACTGACCAATTAAGAGGAATTTTAGTTTAATCATAAGTGGAAGTGATGAGTGGGGAGGAGATTCTGATTAAGAAATAATTTAGATTGAGAATGGCATAACTATAATATGGATAACAATACTGTAATACTTCTAAATGTGAGCAATGGCATAAAATAAAACACTATCAGATTTGTGATTAAAAGTGACATTGATTAAAAGACTGATTTAACTAAAATGAAATGTGGGGAGACTGATGTCACAAATATAGAACAGAAACATCTGTGAAAGTGACTGTAGTGGACATGACTAAAATATGGTTGTCTGAGCTAGGGAAGTGCACTTTCATCTAGAAAGTGTTTTACCTTTGGTGTTTATGGGGAGACACTAAGAGACAGAGCACAAAAAGTTGATTGGAAATATTTGGTAGGAAGTTTCTAAATTATGACAACATTTCTGACACACAAAGGAAAACCAGACTGAGAAGAAATTAAAACTGATAACAAAGACTAGATTTGCTATATTGCAGTGTAGGAACACTGGTGGTACATGTTCAGTGCAATCACACCTGAAAATACTCTGCGTAGCTGCTGATTATTAAAAACGTCACAAAGTAGTTCTTATGCAACATAAAATTCCAGTGAAATGGATAGATAAACACATATTTCACTAGAAATCATTTCTCAACATTCTTTCTTCTCAGAAAAAATGGCAATCAGCATTACTGTTGACCTAACAATCTGTTGCCATTAAACTTAGTTTGTTAATTGGACTTCTACATTTCAATCATACAAGACATGCACTGGGCCAAAATACGTTTGTACCTGTGTAAATTGTGCAACTAAATTTATAATTCTTCTTTACTCTTGACTGTATGTTTCTACGAGTATTATTAATGTTGCATTTAAGTCGTATGTTTCTGTCCTTACATTTAACTCCATGATGTAAAACGTGTTTATTAAAAATTAGTTGCTTTTTCACTGAAATAGGCACAATGAACCAGCCAATTTGTTTGTAACCACAGAACTTCAAATCTCCTACGAATATGCAGTTAGAGGTGAGCCCATGATATTGGTTGCTCTTATTTCTTATTTAGTCTGCTAGTTCTCATTGACTCTGTTTGACTTTGTCAGAGATAAAAAATATGTCTAACTGTAAGGAGCTACTGGGTTTCAGGTCAGAGAAGTTTAATACTGCCTACCTTTCTGTGGTGCACAAGTGGTACACCAAAGACCCCCAAATATTGATTGCATCAGGACTGTCCACACATTCCAGCCTTTTACCTTTTGGATCAATATGTGTATGAAAATTCTCATTCAGATTTCAGCACCTCTGTGTTGGTAGGAAATACTGCTGCTTCTCAATATAGGTGTTTCTTCTGCAGTGGCAGCTTAGGCATTTTAGGCGGATTGGTGCCTATGCATAAAATCATTATGGGGCAATGGTTTAATTCATATATTTTTTGGTTTACTTTTAGAAATGACAAAATCCTACAACAACAACTTTGTATAATGGCAAACGTGTAAAGAACAGCTATACATTTGAAGGCAATTATGAAAAAAATATATCTTCTAAAACCTTTAAGTAATATATAGTAAGTCAACTTTTGTGAATAAAGCTTAAAACTATAGTTTAGGGCAATAAATTCAAAGCAAATTGGTACACAGATGGAAAACGTACCTTACCATCATCATTACACAAATTTAAAACAATTTAGAAGACGCAAGCAAAAATATATATGAAATGACTCCTTCTTCTTCACTGTTGCTATATTCTGCTATTTTCCCAAAATAAAGTCCTTGAAAATTATTTTTGATCTCTCAAGTAATTCCAAATAGCCATTCTCAGAGGTAAAACTAAGGCTAATATGAATAACTATTACAGCCTGAGTCACAAAGATTTATCAAATAGTAGGTGTGACTTGCTCTTGTAATATTCCAGATATACTATTAAATTCCAGGAGTAACTCAAGTGTATTGTTGACATTCTACTGGAATCAGTAGACAGCTAGAAATACTACAAGAACAAATCACAGCAAATCACCGTGAACCAAACCACGGGTTTCCTCATTTCAATTAAGCGATTTTCACATAAATCCAAGACTTGGTTTTCAATGTACAAATTTATTTACATCATGATTTTTTCCACATAATAATAAAATACATTACAGTTCTAAACAGGAAATATATCATTTGAAGAAGTAAATATTTAGTAATCAGTTACATGGGCTGGTTAATGTAAACACACAATGGTATCCAGAAAATATTGAAATATCTAATTTTACAAATACAAACCTTTAAAAATGGTCTTCTTTTTTCCTTTAGCCGAGGGCAAACAAACAATACATTATTTTGGTCTCCTGAACTGGGCATTCATCTGAAGGATAGTGCTGACGTCTAGGTTCGTCTATATTTGTTATATGCTATTTGTATCCCTCCAACTTAGAAATTATCAAAGAACTATCATATTTTAACATCCTTATTAGCCTGTAAACAAAAACACAATCCCTTCTATTTCACTGCTATTCAAACTTGAGGTGACTTATTTTTGTATAATGATAAAAATATTTGTTAGATTCAGGTAGAAATCTGTTTTCCTCAGTGACACATGTACAACATGTGTAACTCTCTAGTTTGAAAGGTTTATGAGCAAAAACACTGTATGAATATTTGGTTTTATTTTTTGTAGATCAGTAGCAGATTTTGTGTATTTCTAGTGTACATTTTCTCATCTTCAGCTTACATTTATCAAGTAAAATTTTTCTTTATTCTTTATTGATTACATGATAGCATTGTTTTGTATTTTAAGTGTTTTGACTTTATTTGATTATTATTTTTCCATCAATTATAGTATTTTTCAGTGTAAGAGACCAAACGAGGCTGAGCTTGAGTAGATAAGGGTTTTTTGGGCCTTTTTAGAGTTTGGTGGAGATGATACTCCTTCATAAATGCAATGGAATGCGCTGTAGGTCGAACTCTTGGTCCTTATGCATCATTTAGAGATGTGAAGGTCGTAAGCTTTCCATCGACTGCACCTCCATTGGCTCCATAGATGCAAAGCTTCCCTCTATGGCCCAATGAAGCAGGGGCCTTCAGAAGAAGGGCATTACACTGCCTACTCTATTTAACGTGGATGGTGTAATGTCCTGTTTTATATCCATCACTGCCAGGTAAACCCTAGTGGTGAGGGGCAGGAAAAAACTAATAGTGACCACCCCACCATGGACAGAAGCTTCAAGGATATGGAAGTTTTTATTTTTTTGGTTTTTAGAAACAAACTTCAGCCTTGGGAGTTTGTTTAACGAATAAAGGGCCAGAATTATTCTTTTTTAGCGCCGCATTTGCGCCGCTTTTTGACGCAAAAGCAGCGCAAATTTACAAAATACAATTGTATTTTGTACGTTTGTGCCGCATTTGTGTCAAAAAATGACACAAATGTGGTGCTAAAAAAGTTTAAATATGGGCCAAAGTTTTTAACTTTAGTGAATGGCCAACAAAGCTGCCCACCAAACTTATTTGTACCTTGAATGGAACTGCAGTGATATTGGTTCCTGTAAAGGTACAAAGAAGACCACTGGGCCACTGAACATCTCTACATTTGGCCGACAGTGGGCCATCAGGGTAGTGGAGGTAATGTCCTCTGTCACCGTCCTGACACATGGGGTACTGACAGAATTTACATCAGGCCCTTAGATTGAAAAACTACACATCTGTGCTCTTCACATTCAGGAAGGCTATAGGTATTGTTAAATGCAAAAAGCGTACTCTGATTGTTCTCCTATATTTAGGATATATATATATATATATATATATATGTATATTGTAACTGATCAATGATGATTTCCAGAACAAGACATTTTGATTTTGACAGAGATTTCAAAATGTAGGCTAGTTCTTAAAGGCAAATATTGTTTTGATGATGTTTAACAGCGTCCATGAACATAGACCTACATTTGGCCGCAATGTTAATGTACTGCAGCATACTAAGCATGAGAACAAATATGGTCTGGTCAAAGTAAAAGCATTGTCTATTAATTATAGGCACATTGCATATGATAAACGAGAATACAGAGGTTAAGTGGGGGTTATGCAATTCTTGCCATCAAAGAACCACCTACCACTTATTCCTGGTAGCATGACTGATGTCAAAGCATAGTGAAGGGCAATGACACTGAGAAACGTATGTGCCAAATCTCCCAAACTTACAGAACAGGAAAGAAAAGATGAAAACCAGTAAAAAGTCAGCAGATTAGTCAGAGTTCTTCCTTTTACCTGGCTTCTAATTTCAGCATTAGTTTTTATTTAAAAACAAAAAACTTGAAGTGCAAACATATACTGGAGCTCACTAAACTATTTTCCATACAAGCCCTGGTTTGCATATAGGAACACAGACACACACTCAGAAACTCAGAAAATATCTTCTTAAGTAGAGATGCGAGTATGACTTTGACTCCGACTCAATTCATGTCAACTGCTCACTTTACTAATTTGATCATCGGTGCAGTAATTTTTATCCCAAACTAATTTTCAAAGAAAGCTCATTTTGGAGGCAAATCTTTGTTTAAAATATTTTATAAATACAGGGATCATTATTTACATGAGTACATAAAGTATTTCACTTCTAAATTCTTATTAATTAAAATTTCAAATTTTCTTTGTTTTAGTAAATATTAGTCTTTGTTATGTGGGGGGTATTGGGATTGCAGGGGGGTGTTGTGGAAGTCTGCAGTGAAAGGAAAGAAATTTCCTGTCACCAGTAGCCTTTCCACCAGGGTTTTAGTGGCGGTGCTACCACCGCAGAAACCCTGGCCGAAAGCTGACTCTTGATGCCTCCGACGGTCTTCAAAGGACCACTGGGTTGGAGATGCTGATCTCCCACCCAGCTGTCCAACTGCCCTGGCGGTACAAGTAGGGATGTGGCAGGTTGGCAGAGGCCATCCTGCCACACTCATAATGTGGTGATCTTCACAACTGGCCCGTAGGCGGTGAGACCGCCACCGTGGCCCTGGCAGTCTGCAAAATGAGGGCCTAATTGTCCAAAATTGAAGAGAACTAATTAAAGTCTTACCAGGGATAGACACTGAGAAATTATCTAACTGGAATTCTGAATACAATGTTACCAAATACGCTCCACCAATGAAATGAGGTTTTGAGACACTAGGAGGCTGGTAACTTAGTAATAAGGTTATGTGCTACATGTAAGACCTTGGTATAAAATTGCATGTTGCACTTATAAAGTTACAAGGCTGAATTCTAACATGTTGAGGACAATGCATTGCAAAGAACCTACTACTTAGGTGCTCACAGACCAATAATTTTGTGGTGGATGTTCTGATAATAGTCTGATTATGGTAAATTATTTAATAATTTCAATGCACAATTTATTTTATTTATTTATTTATTTTGAACACTCATAAAGGATCAATTTATTAAATGTAATTTCCTAATAAATTGTGGGCTCAAATAAATTAATCGAAGCTGCTATTTGACTTTAGAACCGTTCATTGCTTGTCAGTGTGTTTGCTCTGCTGTCTCATACTCATCAGAAGCTTTGCATACAGCATGAAATTACAAACAAACAACTTTTTGGAAGTTGCTGCCTCTCCTTCGTGTAAAATGTGAAGTATAAAAAGCTTGTGCCAGAAGAGAGACTAAAGGTATCCTGACAGACAGAGGAGAAGACTGAGAATGAATATTGTGAGAAACGGGGTTGCTGGTTGAGGGAGGTGTAAGACATTCTCAAGCAGCAGCCACAATACTTTTCAGGGTGAGCCACAATAATTCACTAAATTAACCTGTGCTTAGCCCTCGGGTAGTGTGACAGAAAAGCATTCAGGGTTTAATTAGAAGCAATGTGTAAAGTGTTTATGCAGCACACAAAAATCAATAAAGTGAAACCACAACACAAAATTTGAGTAAAGTTTAATAAATGATTTGACAGCAAAACAACAAAAATTAAATCGGTAGAATCAGATATATGCGTTTCAAAGATTTAAGGTAAGGATAGTGCTTAAAATAAAACAGCACCACTCAATATTATCTATTTGTGTGAGTTCAAGTGAAAGTCCTAAGGTCAGGCTTGCCAGGATGGAGCATGGGACGGATACAGTGACTAGGTCAGTCCGATTGAAAACGTTTACATCTAAAATCCAGGATGAGGAGTTGCATTTGCAGGGGGAGGAGGCCAGCAGGAGCAGGAGAGCATTGTGGATGCAGGCCTAGCATCTCATATGGTGGTCTCTATAGAACAAAGTTCCTGTCAGGTTTGCAAACTGTCATTGACTGAGATTCGCATTGGAGGTCACCACGGGTTGTGGATGCTGTAGCGTGAACTGCATTTTGTACATTGTTGGTTGTCAATGACGGTCACTGTAGGGCAAAGAGTCAAGTTTACAGGAGCTTCGCATTGGCGGTCAACATAGGCAGTTATATATTCACATGAACAGGCCTCTTGGCAGTTACGAAGTGCCCAAAACATCAGGATTTCATCTTTTCTATATGGAGGAGCTCAACTGATACCTCTTGTGGGTCAGAGACTCACTTCAGCAGAGGCCAATAGAGCACAGGCAGGTGGAGTTGCAGGTCCAGGCAGATCCAGATGCATTAGGTCAGCTGGGAAGTTGCGTAGAGGCCTCTGGAGCTTGTTATATTCCTGAAGCTCAGAACAGGTCAGTCAGCTGACCATAGGAGTCACTTCAGCCTGAGGTGAATGGTGCAGATCCAGTCTTCCTTCTCAGAAAGCAGGGCAGTCCTCAAGCATCAGGGCAGCAAGACATCCTGCTTCTGTATTATCGACAGGCCCAGGAGTGTTTTGAAGAGCGGGGCTGAAGGCCCTTTTTTCATGTCTGATGCTCACTTTGAAGTAGAAAAAGCTTCTGGAGTTTCTCCCTACAGAGGTGTCTGTAATAAGGTAACCCTATGTTATTTTTATTAAGAGAGGTATGCTTTGCAATGAGTGAAATTGAATCTGAGGGGTTTTCACTATTAGGACACGTAAAACTTAAAATTACATGAACAACTTTTTGAATCCAAGGCACCCTGCCCTAGGGGCTGTTTAGGGCCTACCCTAGGGGTACCTTATGTGTCTTATAAAGCATGGTTTAGGCCTAGCTAAAGGCTTGTTTTGCAAGGTCATTTAAACATTTACACACAGGCTGCAATGGCAGGCCTGAGACATGTTTTAAGGGGCGACTTAAGTGGGTTGCACAATAAGCGCAGCAGACCCACTAGTAGCATTTAATTTAAAGTCTTTGGTTTCATCTAGTACCACCTCACTAGGGACTTACAAGTACATTATATGTGCCCTTTCGGAATAAGCCAATTTTACCATGTTTATAGGAGGGGAAGCAAATGCTTATGCACTGGTGGCCAGTGGTAAAGTGTACATGATCTTATGGCCAACAAAAACAAATTCAGCAAAACAGGGGGGGTGAAGGCAAAGGGTTTGGAGGAACGCCACCCTAAGGCTGACAGGTTTAAAAAATATGTAACACTATGTTAAAGTGAAAATAAATTGCTGAGTTTCTTGTATGAAAGTAACTTTCACTACTCTTTCATTAACTCCAAAAGATGAGAAAAAAACATTCACATTTTACTCACGTTTGCTCATTGTATATGTAAAGATAACCAACATCAAAGTGGGAACTTTTTGAGCAATCGGAGGCAAAGTGAGATGGACCATCAGGTTACATCTACTTTACATCTTCATTTTATCAACATTGTACCTCCCCTGAGTGAATTAGCAGAAGCTCAGGAGTAATGCTGAGTGTCTCAGTGGTGAAAGCTTTATAACCATGGCTTTGTACATTCATTTAGGAAAGAGTTTTACTTTACCAACATAATCATTTTGAATAAGGGGCGAGTTGTACAAAATGCTTTTATGGTCACAAACAGAAATTAGGTCTGTTTGAGACCATGAGAACATTTTTCATTATGTATAAATCCTAAATTAGGAGGCAGTAAATTATTACTGAGTCCTAAAATGTGTTTGCAACTCCATTATGAATTGCTGTTTGTAAGTGTTTGTTTGTTGGTGTCTGCAAGACCTGGCATCCTTGGCATGGTTTCCCTAAACTGTTTTGCTTTGGACCTCCTATTTTGCCGACCTCATTTTTGATGGCTTAAGGGTGCTGGGCAATTGCTAACCAGTGCTACATTGTATGTGCTCTCTGCTTAGAACATGGTAGCATTGGCTATCCACAATTGGAATATTTAATTTACTTATAAGTCCCTAGCATAGTGCCATTCCTGCGCCCAGGAACTGTAGATTAAATGCTACTGGTGGTCCTGTATCACAAATTGTGCCATCCACGACAGTAGCCCTTCAAACATGACTCAGGTCTGCCAATGCATAGCCCGTGTGTGCAGTTTTAAGCTGTCACATCACCTGCAAGTTAACCCTTTTGCTAGGCCCAAACCTTCCTTTTTAATACATATGTGACCCCTAAGGTAGGCCCTAGACAGCCCAATGGCAGGGTACAGTGTATTTAAAAAGTAGAACATGTACTTTTAAGTTTTACATGTCCTAGTAGTGAAAAACTCTTAAACTCATTTTTCACCACTGGAAGTTCTATCTCTCTCATAGAATAACATTTGGATTAGCTTATTACATTTTATAAGTCTTATTTCCAATTGTGAAGAGCTGAGACCCCCAAGTTTGGTGTCTCTGGAATCTCAATTTAAAATCACAATGTATGGTAAAGTCAGATTTTAAATTGTAATTCTGAAAATGCCACTTTTAGAAAGTTGGCATTTTCTTACTTTAACCATCTGGTACCTTCTGCCTTTCTCAGAATACATGTCTGGGTGGGTGACAGCTGGGCTCTTGTACATTCTTTCTAGACAGCCGCACACAAAGGGAGCTTAGATGTAACTGATGTGGCCATTCACAGCCTGATGGGTCATCCTGGGCAGGATGGGAGAGAGGAGCTCACACTTACACACTTACACCTAGATGGGCTGTGTCCTGATCCCATACAAAGGACTACATAACCTGCTATAGTGAGTCTGGAGCCAGAGAAGGAAGGGCAGGAACTCTGTGCACTTCAAAGACCACTGTCTGAAGTCCTCCCCCCTTCAATGGCCCCACTAGGTATAAGAACTGGACCTCAGAGACCACCAACTCAATAAACTTATGGACCTATGGATACTCTGCCTAGAATAAGGGCTGCTGTGCTGTTAAAAGGACTGTCACTCTGCTGGACTCTGCTGGACTCCAGCTCTGCTGTGCTGACCTGCTGCTTGCTGCCCTCTTTGCCTGGTAGTGAGAATGACTGGACCTGAATCTCTCCAACCCAGAACCACAGTGTCTCCCAGGGCTTGCTGGCTTGTCTCCTGTTCTTCTGAAGACTCTGGGACATCAAGGACTTCTCTTCATTCTGCAACAGAACCTGGACTTTGCTTACTGCAAGTCTTGCCCTGCCAAGTAGTGCCAAATCCAGTCCTTTGCCCTTGGAAGTGGGTATAAAGTGCTGCAAATACCAGATCCTGTGTATCAATGCCGTTGTGCTGATCAGAACTGGCACATCTCCATCAATACTGATGCATCATTGCTGCTGAGAGGATCGAGGACACTGGATTTTCGTTGAAGCTGGTGCAATACCCCTGCTGCAAGGATCAAGAGCACTGCATTGCCGACAGCATGACGCATCATCTCCCTTCCAGATGCCTCGTTGAGTTTGCATTGCTTGGAGCCGTCGCATGCCTACACTTGCAGGATCGACGCCAATGCATCGCCTCCTTTACTACTCACATTTTGTTCTCTAAATCAACGCAACTCTGAAGCAAAAGACTGTTTTTAATGAGCCAAGGCTGGTTCCTGCATCCATCTCGCACTCCATTGCGGTTGGCCTGACTTTTTAAATTTGACCTGGCATGGCAACCAGATAGCTCCAGTTCGTGCTTCATGATTCTAGCCACTACCACTAAGATTATTCTTTAAAAATTCATATCTTGACTTCTACTAATTCGAGTTTTGTCATTTCAGTCTTGTTTTGTTCATTTAATTAAGGCCTATTTTTCTAACTTGTTGTGTTATCTTTTTGGGTGGCGTTTTCAGCGTTTTACAGTTTGAAGTTTTGCACAAATACTTAGCACATTGCCTCTTAAGTTAAGCCTGGCTACTATGTGCCAAGCTACAGGAGGGTGAGCACAGGTTAATTTAGGGTGTGTTTGTGACTTACCCTGACTAGGACTCTGGTTCCTGCATGGACAGGGTGCATACCTTTACCAACCAGAAATCCCATTTCTAAAAGTGTCCCTTCCAAGTAATGATTCTTTAGAAGAGGTATCAATGTTTTGTGATCAAAATCTAGTTGCAAAACATTAAACATTTACAACTCCCAGGTTGGTGTGGGAAAGCCATTTGCAAAATCGAAGTTTCCCCGTGGCACCCTTTTCCTTTTGTGGATTAAGAAAAAATGTTTGCTGGGGAGTAGGAAGTGTTGATGGGGATCATTGTCAATCCTCAGACAATCTTCTATAAAAAAGGGAACTTTATTTTTCAATACAGACCCCTTTACTTTAAGGATAATGAGCTGCATTTAAAAAAATTAAGGTAATTTTATTTAAATGCAATCAGAGATATGATGAACTGTAGACCACAGTACGCCACCAACTATGTGATGGCAATCAATCAGAGTAAGCCACAATGCTCAACTTTCCTCATTTATATATAGGGTTACTCAGATTGCACTTACTCCAAAAGGAAAGTTGGGGAACCGACCACCCAATATGCAGATAGGCTTGCAAAGTTCACACTGATCGCAAAAAAGCTGGTCACGAATTGCTACTAGTATTTTCCAACCAGGGTTTTGTACATCATACCCAATGTTCTTTGAAGTGGTCCAGGATCACATGAATGTTAGGATGAGAGTTCAAAATGTATACACTACTGCCTTCTGTATGTTTACAATAACCCTAGTGAACCTCCTTCTAACAATACACAGTATAGAGTGATGTAGCAAAGGCCCCTGCAGTCCCCGCAGTAACGGTGGGCCCTGAGCTCTGGAGGCCCCTCAGCATAATACACCTCAAGTTTTTTCATGCCCCTAAGTATAGAAATAAACAAGAAAAGTGGTGGTGCATCCAATGCAGCCCCACTTTTCTTGCGCCTCTTAACACCCCCGTACTGCCACCATGTGTGTGTTGTATATAATACACTGCACACCATGGTGCAGGGTAGGGGCAATAGGGTCAAAATGTTTGACGCTATTGATGTACTGTGCAGGATTAGCACCAAATTGTTGGAGCTAATCCTACAAAGTACATAGGAGCCCATTGTAAACAATGGTATGCCCCCTTTTAACAACTGCTCAGTGCAGGCATTAAAAATAGCTGCTAAAAATGGCAGAATCGATTAGATTTCACTGCACTATTTTTGGGGTTCCCCCTAACAGGGGAAAGCCCCTCTTGCATATATTATGCCTGGTGAAGGCATAAATTGGGGCGAAAGGGTTACAAAATGGTGCAATGCATGCATTGCCCCTCTTTGTAAATATGATGTGGCGAATTTGGCCTTGTTTCAACACATTAGCATTATAAAAAATTACGCTAATGTAGCTCAAGGAGGCCCTAGGCCCTATTAAACCTGGGCCTAAATATCTCAGTTTACCAACTGGTTTTGTCTACAGAGGACATTTTACTGATGAATGAACTTTAACGTTTGTGTATGCAGTTTTTCAACGTTTACAAAGGCTACAGAGTTTCTTAAACTTGCCAAAACCTCACCTGCTGGTGAAAATTCTTGAATTTTTGCAGAACTATTTTTACTTTTCGGTTATTGCGCTGCTTCAAAAGTATTAGAAAAGATTAGGAGTAAGGTAGAAATGCATTGAACAGAGTGTAATGGACGCACATAGTGAATAATTCATAAGGAGACTTTTCTTCGGAGCAGATAATCTTCCTATCTCATTAGAATGAGGCAAGCATCTAGAAGAGCATTATATCCGGCTTAATCTTTACCACCGACTTCTGCTCACTCGTATGCATTAGTTTAAAATGACAAAGTTATGTTTCAATAGTTTCTCACGAAAGTGTAAATGTAGAGAATGGAGTGCATGAATGGGTTAATATGTTATTAAAAAATGCCATTATGTAGTTGAAGTATAGTTTGATGTTATTCTTTGGAATATACTTTGCTGAGTACAGTAACGGGTCATAAATTAGGTACTGGTTTTGCAATGTAGTAAGGGCAGCTGTGCAGCGTTTCTTAAGAGCTGACATTGAAAATGAGTTCGCCTTTTGATTGATCTTCTATTATGTTTTTGTCCACTTTTACTTGTACCAGTGTCTTTTAATACGTTTCTAAAAGCAAAAGCTGTTTTCTGAATACAGGCGGTTTTTCGAAAATGACTGAGATTCATATTTTTTTCACAAATATCGTTAGATACCATTACTACATTTCCCATCACGTAAAGAAGGACTATAACGCAAAGAAACACTTTCCAGCTGCTAGATTGCTAAAATAATGGATGATTATCATTATGGCTCTTGGTACATATGCTGACATAGGGGCTCATTCATGGTTTGGCTGAGTTGGTGAAACGTGTTTAAGCATCAGTCTTCCTTCCCTCGTTCTAGTTCCAGCTGGGATAACCAGTGGGTCACCATCAATGAAGCCACCACTGACTCCCTTGACAGTATTACTGACCCAGCGATCCGTTAGTCACAGGATGCTGGCATGAGTGGCCCTCCGCTATGGTGGAGGAGCGTCGCCACACTGCTAAAAAGCAGCAGAAAAATAAAATGATAATAAAAGGAGGATTAGTGGTGCACTCTAAGACCCATAGTTGTACTTTTTTAGCACTGCATTTGCGTCATTTTTTAACGCAAAAGCGGTGCAAACTTACAAAACACAATTGTATTTTGTAAGTTTGTGTCGCTTTTGGGTCAAAAAGCGGCGCAAATGCAGCGCTGAAAAACTATAAATATGGGCCTAAGTGAGCAGGTCAGTTTGGCCAGCCGTCTAAGGCCAGCTAAGCCGACATGCGCACTTAGAACTCAACACCCAAGCTGTACTTCACAGCTGGGTGAACGCCAAGCGCTGGCTCCGATTCTCTCCATGAGTGGCATTTCAGCTAGCTCAGACCAATCTGGCATTTCTCTCATGCTGTCTATCAGCATGAGAGAGGCGCCTGGATTGGGTGGGGAGGGGAGCAAGCCGAGCACTGAGGCAGCAGGCAAGGTGGAGGCGAGGCCTTTATTATTTATTATTACCCCCACCTCTTCACGTCTCCACCGCTCTGCACGCTGCCCCACCATCCCTTCCAGGCAACAGCCACCCCTGGACTGTGGGTCACACAGACCATAATCTGATCTGTTGATGGCGAGACTACTACCATCTCTTATGTTTCCTGCCAGTGTCTGTCATGAGTGGGAAATGTTAAATGGTCCATATATATAGAGAGTAGTTTCCTATACACTGGGACAATTTATCTTTTTTAAGGAGAAACAAAATCAAAGCTTTGTGAGTTTGTTTTCTCTGAACAAAAAATATTTGGAAATAGGCAGTTTAAACATAATGCCCAGTCAGCAGACCTTCAGTGCTGTGAAGGGAGTTCCCATCATGGCTCATTTCATGGCCTCTGCTCCCCTGGTGGACAGGAAGATCATTAGTCAAGGCCTAAATAAGGCACATAGAGACTGCCCTCGGCAAAATCACAGAGTGGGCATATACTGGAAGAACAATCCCAAAGGGGTTTTGTTAGAAATGGGGTCTTTGCTTGACAGTCAAGTTGCCCCCTGTTCAAGCAAGGACCCTCACTCTAGTCAGGGTAAAAGAGAATCACCCTCAGCTAACTCCTGCTTATCCCCTTGGCAGCTTGGCAGAGCAGCAGGCTTAACTTCAGAGTGCTAGGTGTAAAGTGTTTGTACCAACACACACAGTAGCTTAATGAAAACACTACAAAATGACACAACACAGGTTTAGAATAATAGGAAATATTTATCTAAACAAATCAAAACCAAAATGACAAAAATCCACAATACACACGTCAAGTTATCAATAAATATGCAAAAAGAGTCTTTAAGTAGTTTTAAACACACACTAACACTGTCAGCGTGAAAATGTACATTGGGTGAGTCAAAAATAACCCCGCACAGGCGAGTATGCGTCAAAAACGGCTTGCGATGCGTCGATTCCACTCACGAGCGGCACCTTGGTCTTTTCTCCTTTCATTGGGTCAGGATGCGTCGTTCCTTCTCTACGCAGGAGAGCGATGCGTCGATCCGGTCAGCACTCTCGGGTCCGGGCAGTCCTTGCGTTGTTTTTACACGCCCAGCGGTACTTGCGTCGGAAATCCAGCCGCACGATGATCCGAAAACCACGCAGCATGTATTGCGATCTTCCAGCCTCTGTCAGCGATGCTGTGCATCGTTTCTCCTGCTCTGTGTGTCGATTCTCCGGTCGCGTTTCCGGCGTGCGTCGATTTTCAGCTGCGGAGCTGGCGGTGCGTCGTTTCTTCAGCCGCAGATCGGAGTCACATCGATCTTTTCCCCGCACGACGCTCTGTGCGTGGATTTTCTTTTCTTTAGGCTGCCAGCTTCTCCTTTCAGGGTCCCAGGAACTGGATGGGCACCACAGGACAGAGTAGAAGTCTCTCCAGAGACACCAGGTGCTGGCAGAGAGAAGTCTTTGCTGTCCCTGAGACTTCAAACAACAGGAGGCAAGCTCTAAATCAAGCCGTTGGAGATTTCTTCTCAAGATGCAAGGCACACAAAGTCCAGTCTTTGCCCTCTTACCCTGGCAGAAGCAACAACTGCAGGATAGCTCCACAAAGCACAGTCACAGGCACGGCAGCTCTTCTTCCTCAGCTCTTCAGCTCTTCTCCAGGCAGAGGTTCCTCTTGTTTTTTTTTAGAACTGTTTCCAACATCTATGGTTTTGGGTCCCCTTCTTATACCCAATTTCTCCTTTGAAGTAGGCCTACTTCAAAATAAAGTCTCTCTTGAGTGTGAAATCCTGCCTTGCCCACCCAGGCCCCAGACACTCACCAGGTGGTTGGAGACTACATTGTGTGAGGGCAGGCACAGTCCTTTCAGGTGTGAGTGACCACTCCTCCCCTCCCTCCTAGCACAGATGTCTCATCAGGATATGCAGGCTACACCCCAGCTCCCTTTGTGTCACTGTCTAGTGTGAGGTGCAACCAGCCCAACTGTCAAACTGACCCAGACAGGGAATCCACAAACAGGGAGAGTCACAGAAATGGTATAAGCAAGAAAATGGCCACTTTCTAAAAGTGGCATTTTCAAACACACAATCTTAAAATCAACTTTCCTAAAAGATGTATTTTTAAATTGTGACCTCAGAGACCCCAAACTCCACATGTCCATCTGCTCTCAAAGGGAATCTACACTTTAATCAGATTTAAAGGTAGCCCTCATGTTAACCTATGAGTGGGACAGGCTTTGTAACAGTGAAAAGCGAATTTAGCAATATTTCACTGTCAGGGCATATAAAACACATTACTATATGTCCTACCTTAACCATACACTGCACCCTGCCCTTGGGGCTACCTAGGGTCTACCTTAGGAGTGTCTGACATGTAAGAAAACAGAAGGTTTAGGCCTGGCAAGTTGGTACACTTGCCAAGTCGAATTTACAGTTAAAACTGCACACATAGACAGTAAAGTGACAGGTCTGCGACATGATTACAGAGCTACTTATGTGGGTGGCACAACCAGTGCTGCAGGCCCACTAGTAGCATTTTATTTACAGGCCCTGGCACCTCTAGTTCAATTTACTAGGGACTTACTAGTAAACCAAACATGCCAATCATGGATAAACCAATTACATACACATTTTGTAAAGGCGCACTTGCACTTTAGCACTGGTTAGCAGTGGTAAAGTGCCCAGAGTAACAAAAACAGCAAAATCAGAGTCCGGCACACATCAACAACCTGGGGAACAGAGACAAAAAGTTAAGGGAGACCACGCCAAGGATGAAAAGTCTAACAAGTGTTTTTTTTTTTTTTTTTTTTTTTTTTTAAAGAAGTGATTTATGTGAGACCTTAGTGCTTAAAAAGGTTAGAAATAGAGAATCAGATTTCTGTATTGAATCTGTTGCCAAATCAATGTACTAACTGTCCTAATGTACAAATACACCCATTCAGCTTGAGCAGCACCAGAAAATCATTATTTAGGCCACCTATCTGACGAAAAAGTGCTGCAAGCCATTAAGTCCTGTAGAAAACCATTGAGACTTGCAGTCAAGTGAATATACAGCAGACACTAGAAAAGAAAGGTAACTCTGCATGAGAACTCATGTTAAAAAAAATAGGATTCAGTATGGATACGCATAATTTTTGGTTTTCAAATTGTGAACGTTTCAGTTTTCTGCTCATTGCCTCATTGTTATTTTTCTCCTACACTTGGCCAGAATTTGTGTTGTAGTGCGCTGACAAATTCAATTTAAAAATGAAAGAGGATGATTGAGAAATAGCTCCCCAGAGTAAAAGGTGTGAGTAAATGTTTTCTATCGATAACCTATCAAGGAATGGGAAGAAAACTTCAGTCATAAAAATATGAACATTGTGTAATTCCAACAGAAAAAGAATGGAAAAAGAAGTCACTGTCGACTGTATTTAGGAAAAGATGGCTTCACTTTTTCAAGGGTTGAAATGCCTCGCTACAGATTCACCACTGGATAGTAAATGGAAGGAGTGAGAACCAAGGTGTAATCACAGGTATAGGAGCAGCCCACTTCCTGATATTCATCGATCACAATAAGGCATGTGGCTGTAGTCCAAGGCACCTGCATTTGTCAGCGGATTCCCACAGAATCCATGTGAGGGGCCAGGTATGTATGGATCATGCTGGGCCTGTGTCAGTGAGTGCTTTATAATACACGTCTGTTGCCTACAGGTAGAAATACAATACTGTGCTCCAATATTCATCTAGGTTATGTGCCAAGGAGGACAGGGGCATGTAATTCTGAAAGTGGGCATTCATGTCTCCTTTCATTGATAGGTATTTCAGTGCACAACACCTGCACTAAGTCATATTTGCACTGAGGAATGGTTTGTGTGGTAGGTGCTGCACCATGAAAATGGCCCTCGGTACTGGTACGCATCAGGGCGCATTCTCACATTTTCTGTCCACTGTAGACGTGTATCGTACATCTGATTATGAAAAAGTGCTCTTCTAGCAAAGGCATGAACTCTGAGGGTTTGTTCTGCCACTGGAGAGAGAGCAGCAGTGAAAGGCGGAGCATAGAGCCCTGTCTTGCTCTCCTGATAGACTTGACTGACATTTTAAGACTGGCAGGGGACCCACCTCCCCTGCAGGTGAGTGTCCGTAATCGCAGCTTTTAATAGACCTCGCAGCCATTCATGATAAGCAGCCTACAAGGGTACAGTAACTGTGCATCACTTTCTAAGCGACACACAATGAAGGTGCTTTCTCATAGACTGTTTGGCTTAGGGCCCACATTGATAACACCACACTGAAACAAAGTCAAAGGCTTTCCCTCATTTGTGTGATGATAAGCCCAATTTTAAAGTCTGGAATGCTCACTGGACATTAGACAGCCAAGAAATATGTGCCACTCAATGGTTATTAAGGAATAGGCCGCAAGAGAATTTGAAGCCACTTCTGTCATACCCTTCAAGAGCAAAAAGCAGATACAGGTGCCTGTTGCGCAACTGTTGCACTTCTTTAATCCATTTTCCTCATTAATATGTGACTGTGAAATAAAGCAAGATAAGTACACATTTTCAGGCAAAGAATCAAAATTGTTCCTTCGCCGCACATCTTGTGCAGGAATAGATTTGAGTTGTGAATCAGCTCATATACAAAATACATGTTTTTTCATGTGTGCTTGCACTGCTGAGGAAAGTCATTGCGTGAATTCAGTAATTTACCCCATTACAGAAACCCTGCCAGCAACTACCCTAAATCACCACTCTGACGTACCTTCTTCACCCAAAATGTAGACTTCACTTCAGAAGGGTGGCTCATAGTTTACACATTAATAACAACAAGTTCAGTGATATGAGACCAATTCACGATCATTTTTCTATGTGTTTGAGTGACTTACTCCTGACCTTTCCTGATTTTCAAGAGTATGCCATGGCTTCTTCTGTCCTAATCCTGATTTAGGGCTTATTTAGAGTTTGATGGGGGAATACTCTGGTACAAATGTGTCTGACGTCTTGTCCACTGTATTAAAGCGGTTTATAGCCTTGTTGTACAGCAGATGAGTTATACGTCATGTTTTGATGGAGTATCCTATCCTCCAAACACTAAATAAGCCTCTTATTCAGAATGAATCGAGGAGTACTAAAAGTGTGCATGAGAGCGAATACCTTGTGAGTCAAGCGATGTATATTTCTGGATAGCATGAGTGTCCATGCAGAAATTACTCACCTTCTAATTCTGTGCAGGATAGAATTTTGCAATGGTGAGGAAATCAGACTAAAACACAGCTATGCTTTGACTCACCTACATGTATCTCTTTAAAAGTCTAGGGAACAGTATGGAGAAACATATGTAATTTTCTTAAGCTCTGCTCATGCAATTGATAAATTGAATCCTTGCATTTTCCAGGACTCTCAGTCTGGTACCTTACACATACATGCAAGCCCACATGCGAAGATCCAAGAAATAAGTGCAACATGAACATCATAGAAGGTAGAGTCTGTAAATGTCCATACATGGCAAACACCTCCTTTTGGTGTTTCTATTATTGCAGGCAAAATCCCTCAACAACCCTACAAAATGTATGCATTGTTTGTGCTTTTGAAGAAAATGAGATTGCATTGTTTGGCTAGTCATTTTTAAGTATACATTCCATTTCTGAGTAAGCTATCACAAGCTCTTGCCACAGTCCAGAATCAGGATAGTTCCATAGGTGCTAACTTGGATATTCATATTTTTGTAATTTATGTACTTTAATACTAGGGCTATTTCCAAATAGGAATGGTTTGTTTTTGTCTACAGTGTTTGTCTGTTACCAGTGCCTGGATTATTGGTGTGTCCTCCAACATTTAATAATGATCCGTTTAGACTTATCTAAGCCTCATTTATTTCAGTTCTCAAATAATATATTGAACGTCTTCTAACTCAAAAAGGTAGTGCTCGTACTCATTACACATCAGAAAAAGTAGCAAAGGACACATACAAAGTGGGCCCACTTCACAGCGAGATTTACATTCATTTATAGGAATCCCACCTTGCTCTGGAATTCCAAGAGTAATACAGACTGTCATACTCTTGGAATACTGGGAAAGGAAGGAATCCTTTGAGAGGAAGTTACACGTACTCATGACACATCTTTGTGATTAGGGACGACTTTTTTCATATTTGATATACAAACCCAGCATTTCAAAAAGAGATTTCTATAAATTTAAAGATGCAATTATATTTTAGCTTCTCATTTAAAATATTTATTGTAGGTTCCACGTTGTTTATGTTGTTCTTTATTGATCTCAGTCAAATTAGTGTTCACATTATAAAGTAATTATCATAAAATGAGTTAATAGTTTCCTACATTAGGTTTCAGTTTAAAGATCCAGATTATTATCCTTCCATGCAGCCAACAGTGTGGCAGTGGCCTTTGCCTTTGACCAAGTGCCAGAAAATCACCCAACTTAATTAGAGAGCCCTGACACAGCAGTGTCAATCATTTTGCGAAGAGTGATTCTGCCACAATGGCTGGACAATTTTAACCAAAATAGCAGACTGGTCAGCTACCGTGGCTTCACTTTTTAATTTGAAGTCCAAACCCCAAAGCGGGGTTTTATTTTTGTAAAACAAAATAGCAATTGCCTTGATGCAGATAATCGCCTTGATGCATAGGTTTCTCCTTTTGTTTAGAAGACATTTTTTTATTTTTCCTGTCTGTGACTCACATGCCAGGCTTTCCTGAGCTGACAAAATATGCATTGGAAACCCCGCCCTAAAGCAGCAGGCCTTCTGACACTATAACCCAAGTGGCGCTGTGGCATTTCAGCAGCCAGGTCATATGTTAGAAATGGTAGGGACAACAGAGGCTCTGCAATCAGAAACTTAACATATACCCCACCTGTAAAGAAGGCAGGAGACATATGGATAGGTTGGACCATGAGACACGCTGATTTACCACGTACTCCGGATCTATTAAACCCTAAGGCCCGTATTTATACTCCGTTTGCGCAGAATTAGCGTCGTTTTTTTCGACGCAAATTCGGCGCAAAACTAATGCCATATTTATACTTTGGCGTTAGACGCGTCTAGCGCCAAAGTATTGGCAAAGAGCGTCATTTTTTAGCGTGAACGCCTTCCTTGTGTTAATGAGATGCAAGGAAGGCGTTCCCGTCTAAAAAAATGACGGCGACGCAAATTCGTCGTATTTATACTCCCGGGCAAAAATCACGCCCGGGAGGTGGCGGGTCAAAAAACCCCGCATTTGCGCCACATTTTAACGCCTGGGTCAGGGTAGGCGTTAAGGGGCCTGTGGGCTCAAAATGAGCCCACAGGTGCCCTCCCCTGCCCCCAGGGACCCCCCTGCCACTCCTGCCCACCCCAGGAGGACACCCGAGGATGGAGGGACGCACCCCAGGGACATTCAGGTAAGTTCACGTAAGTATAATTTTTGTTATTTTTCAATTTTTTTGGGGTGGCATAGGGGGGCCTTATTTGTGCCCCCCTACATGCCACTATGCCCAATGACCATGCCCAGGGGACATAAGTCCCCTGGGCATGGCCATTGGGCAAGGGGGCATGACTCCTGTCTTTACTAAGACAGGAGTCATTTAAATGGCGTCTGGGCGTCGAAAAAATGGCGCTAATCGGGTTAAGACGATTTTTTAGCGTCAACCCGACTTGCGCCATTTTAAGACGCCCTAGCGCCATTTTCCCCCTACGCCGGCGCTGCCTGGTCTACGTGGTTTTTTTCCACGCACACCAGGCAGCGCCGGTCTGATTGCGCCGTCTAACGCCATTCCATAAATACGGCGCCCGCATGGCGCTTCAGAATGGCGTTAGACGGCGCAAACTTTTTTGACGCTAAACTGCGTTAGCGCAGTTTAGCGTCAAAAAGTATAAATATTGGCCTAAATTACCCTCCCCAAGTGCGTGACAGAGGATATTTGCGATATCTTCCGCTCTGATGTTCTTTTGGTAACATGTGATTTCCCTTTACTCTCCTGAAGTAATAAAGTTTTGGGATCAATATGAGTCAACATTACTCACTCAATGAGAGCCTGTGCATTACAAGAATGGTATCTTGGGTTGATCCTTTTTTTAATTTGTGGTCAGAATAAAATGAGCTTTTTCATAATCTTTTTATTTCAGTTGAGTTTTCAAAATACCCATCAAAATATGTAAATAAAATATTTTTAAAATCCAATATAGGTAATTTGGCTGTCCGCATACTAACTGGTGATATACTGGAAATCTGATAAGTCATTGACACAAAAGAAATCCTACTTAAATCATACCGAATTCTGATTTTCAGTTCCCTTCAGTATTTGAGATAGTTACTCCTCTGTAGGGGCAGGCAATCATAGAAAGTGCCACAAGGAAGATACTTTGATCGATTTTCAAAAGCAAATAAACAACTTGGTGAAGAAATCAACTGAACAGAAGGGCTGTGTGTGGAGCTTTGTGCTAAGTCGCTTAATGCTTGCTAGTAGAAATAGGGGACCATAACATACAAAGAAGACTGGAAGTGGCAATCTCACACAAGTCCCACCAATACTTAGGGGTTGACAAGTGTCCTAAAGAATGAAAGAGCTGGAGCACTGGTGTTTGTTTTGCCATCCTAGAGAGAAATGCAGACGAAAGGGCTGCTTTTAGTTGAAATATGGTACTATGTGTTGATCTTTGTAAAGTAATTACAGGGCACAACAGAACTCAACAAAATAACATAATACCAACCAAAGTAACAACACGACAAAAGCACAGCAGGACAACACAACAAAACAGTCAAAAGCAAAATGCAACACAACAACCACATGACAACACAGCAGTAACACAAAGCATTAATGAAGCACAAGCATTCAACAGCACAAAAAAGCCAACACATCACAGCAAAAAAAATGCAATAAAACAAATATGCACAAATATTATTGTCGCACATTACCAACTCCATAAATCTGCTTTCATTCTACCATGGTAAAAGTTGCTTGTACCAAGCATCCCAGTCGTTTCCCCTATGACCACGTAACAGCACCAGTCAAAAAAGTTTTGTGACCTTGTCAAAGATGTCCTCAGTTTTAGAAATTCCAATAATGCTGCACGTGACTTTGGATGCAATCCCTGCCACTTGTAATGATTGGGGAGAGAAGTATGATTTTGTTAGCTTGCTAAAGTGAGAAGGGCAGCATCCCTGTGACTGTGCTGAAGAAAGGCAGACTTGCTTTCATTAAGTATAATGTAGAGGATATTTCAGAAAAACAGGTTAATAGACAGTTCTAAATTCAGAAACCACTATGTGTGAAGTACAGAAGAGGAAATAATGTCTTAGAATCTGCAGTTCAGGGCACATTTTCACATTTCAGAGCTCATTTTTAAAAGAGCAGGGAGATATTGTGCTATCAAACATCTTAACGTCATCACCAAGGCAGCCTTTGCATGACGGTAATCCGGAAAGGGTAGCTCTGCAGAGGAGTATGGCTTGAGAACGTCATCATCGGTTGACAATGAGTAAAGGCCAGATGTACAAAGGCTTTTACTGGTCACAAATGGCCCACTGGGCCATTTGAGACGGGTAAAATGCCTTTTGGCATGTACCCTCCCCATTTTGTGAGCTGGTAAACTATTACTGAATCCCAAAATGTTTTTGTAATTCGCTATTAGGAAAGGGCATGCCAAGGACATCCGTTCCTAATAGCGATTCATAGGGCCATGTAAGAATGTTTTGCAACCGGGAATGTGGTTGCAAAACATTTGCAGTCACCACTAACTTCAAGTTGGTGGCAACCCATTCGCAAACTAAAAGACGTCCCCAAGAGACCCTTTCTCCTTAGCGAATAGGGTGCAAACATTGTTTAAGAGCACGCAGTGGTCCCAAGAACCACTGCCTGCTCTTAAAAAACTAAACAGAAATGTGTCATTTTTCTTTTTTGAAATGCATCCTGTTTTCATCTAAAGAAAATGGGCAGCATATACAAAAAAATGCTTTATTTATAAATCAGTCACAGACACTGTGGTCTGCTAACCCCAGCAGGCCACCATCCTAGTGAGTGCAGCCATTTCCAAATGAGTCACAATTAGTGACCTGACTCATGAATATTAATGAAACAGGTCCTTTGCGACCCATCTGGGAATCACAAACAGTGCAGAGGACACTACTGGACATTTCGTATTGTGACTCTTAATTTGCAATTTGCAAGAATTTACAAATTGCAAGTGGTAATAGAAAATGATAGAACATACGGCCCTAAGCTCTTAATAACATGCTCTGAGTTCTGAGCAATCTGCATAAAATCACCCAATCCAGAACATTGTCATAAGAGCACAAAATAGATAATTCTATCCAGAAGCATACAGGGGCATATTTAAGAGCCCCTAGCACCACTGAAGTGTCACTTTTTTTGAAGCTCCGGTGGAGCTATGCTCTGCGCTGTATTTACAAGGTGGTGTTAAGCCACTTTTTGTGGCTTAACGCCACCTTGTAAATACGGCCACTTCACACGCAGCACTTTGCGTGGAAGGGCGTGCATGGGTGTTGCTGTGGTCATGCCACAGCAACGCTCATTGCATTTTGACGCTGCCTCAGATTTATGGGTTTTCGTAAACCTTAGACAGCACCAACATCTAACACCACCCCAGGGGTGGGAATAGAGTGGCACAACGAGCAGAAACGCTTTCATTTCTCCTCGTTTTTTGCTCTTTCAATGTGTGCTGCTGTCTTAGCACTTCGACGCTACTGCTAGAATGCGCTTTACTAAAGCACTCAAATACAAATACAAACACAGTAAGCTGAACATCATGTTATAAGATGCTCTGTTACATTGTGTTATTTGAATGTGTAATTTTGTGTTACTTATGTTTTGTGTTCTGTCATGCTAAATTATGATGATACGCCATGCTATTCTGTTATGTTACATTATTTTATGGTGTGCTATCTTATATTCTGTTGCAGGTTTGTATCAAATTTACACCAACAAACTGCTTCTTGATCAATCCTTCTATGACTTCCAATATACTTCTTTTACCAATGAGCAAGGTACAAATATTTCCCTCTTTGGCAGAGCTTGTATACCTCAGAATCTTTTTAGATGTGGGTCTCTATTGTCACATAGACCTATTGCTAACAGTACACCGAGTGTGGTTGCAGTCCACCCATTTCAATCATTGGCTTTCTTTGGTCAGCTTCTCTTAGCCATTAACTTGAGACTTTGTCAATCATGTATTGGCTCAGCCTGCAGAGTACTTTTTCCTGTATCCTTCCTCTTGCACTTGTGTGCTATATTTAACAGTGTAAGGGACTATGTACAACTATACTCCTCTCGTTCTGCTTCTGCTGGCTCTCTCCAGAGTGTCTCGTCCAAGCGTGTTAATGATGCTGGCTTTACTAATATTTGTCTGGTGATTCCGATGTTTTTTCACTACATCTGACAAACCATCTCAATGTTCAATTGTGCCCTGTTCCATACAGTTTTGCTATTTAAAAAAATGTTACCCGTTGAGATATTTTGAATGTTTGGAAGCTGCCAAGAGGGTTTTGTCAGCCCATTCTTGAGACAAAGAAGGCTATAGTTCGCATGCACAGCTGTGCACTAAAAGTCTCTAAAAGAGCAATTAGCATAAATTCTCCCCATTGATTCAATGCAAATAGCTTGCTAGAGCCGAGCGCACTACGGCCCGTATTTATACTCCGTTTGCGCCGAATTAGCGTCGTTTTTTTTTACGCAAATTCGGCGCAAAACTAACGACATATTTATACTTTGGCGTTAGACGCGTCTAGCGCCAAAGTATGGGCAAATAGCGTCATTTTTTTGCGTGAACGCCTTCCTTGCGTTAATGAGATGCAAGGAAGGCGTTCCCGTCTAAAAAAATGACGGCGACGCAAATGCGTCGTATTTATACTCCCGGGCAAAAATCACGCCCGGGAGGTGGCGGGTCAAAAAACCCCGCATTTGCACCACTATTTAACGCCTGGGTCAGGGTAGGCGTTAAGGGGCCTGTGGGCTCAAAATGAGCCCACAGGTGCCCTCCCCTGCCCCCAGGGACCCCCCCTGCCACCCCTGCCCACCCCAGGAGGACACCCAAGGATGGAGGGACCCACCCCAGGGACATTCAGGTAAGTTCAGGTAAGTATAATTTTGTATATTTTTTAATTTTTTTTGGGTGGCATAGGGGGGCCTTATTTGTGCCCCCCTACATGCCACTATGCCCAATGACCATGCCCAGGGGACATAAGTCCCCTGGGCATGGCCATTGGGCAAGGGGGCATGACTCCTGTCTTTACTAAGACAGGAGTCATTTAAATGGCGTCTGGGCGTCGAAAATAATGGCGCAAATCGGGTTGAGGCGATTTTTTTGCCTCAACCTGACTTGCCCCATTTTAAGACGCCCTAACGCCATTTTCCCCCTACGCCGACGCTGCCTGGTCTACGTGGTTTTTTTCCACGCACACCAGGCAGCGCCGGTCTGCTAGCGCCGGCTAACGCCATTCCATAAATACGGCGCCCGCATGGCGCTTCAGAATGGCGTTAGACGGCGCTAAATTTTTTTACGCTAAACTGCGCTAAGTATAAATATGGGCCTACGTCCTTCAAACTGGTTACGCGAGCCTTTCACACACGGACACGACCGGGGCAAATAACAATTACTCTGTACAGTCTGGGTGGTCGAATGCAACAAGTTGAAGGACGGTCAAGCCTGTACTGCAGCTGCACACGCAAAGCCCTTTGTAGGTCACCTTTTTCATCTAGCTTTTACTTAAAGGGGCTAATAGTGGAAAATGTTTATTTAATGATGTTAGTTTGATCTTCAGACGTATTGTTCCATTCTTTACCGGCTGGTCCCTTTAAAAAGTTTGTTGCTTCACTATCAGCACAACTAATACCGTGACCGTTGTTTACCAGGAGCTGTTTATCTTTTTAGAGAAAAAAAAATTATACGGAGAAATGTAGTTGAACGTGATTCTCTTCCTTGTCTCCTTTACAGTAGTTGCGAGATGTCGGCACAATCTATTAAAGTCTCTTTGTTTTGTAAAAGCTGTTCTGTTCTTCATGTTTTGCATTTTTAGCGAATACTGCACGGACACACCTTGCCAATTTCTCCCGTTTTCTTGCCGATCTACCTGGAAAATGTTCATTTTACTTTCTTGTTGGGATGGCTAGGCTTTTATGCATGCTCATAACGTTTTAATCGAATCTTGTTAACATGTATATAAACATTTTGGGTCTAACAAAGCGTTCCACAATTCCCTTATGGTATTCAAAACGAGCAAAACTACTGAAAGTAAGAATATGTTTGCTGTTTAAGACAGATAAAATCATTATCAGCTTTTCTGCGTGTCGCAAGATGGCGCCAGAGAACTGGGGAAGCGCGCTCGATTTGTAACAGCACACACTGGAAGGCACCTAACCTGTTTAGCGGGCTGAGCGCCAGCCAAGAATTGTAGGAAGACCGTTGCATGCAAATGTTGGTTTTCGTTATTAGGGCTATTCCAATTAAACTCTTTCTTTAACCTTATACATTGATAATATGTTTAGTACCGAAAAAAGTAAACACTTT
The DNA here is from genome assembly GCF_031143425.1 of Pleurodeles waltl. NCBI lineage: Eukaryota > Metazoa > Chordata > Amphibia > Caudata > Salamandridae > Pleurodeles > Pleurodeles waltl. The sequence continues at coordinate 884,342,715 of NC_090438.1, read as the reverse complement.
TAACTACCTGGGAGATTTAGAATTACACCGAGATTAGGGCTATTTAAACCGAAATTCGTAGTCCTTCCCTTCTCTGTTTCCTGCGAGTAGATCTTCATAGAAATCCTTTAAGAAGAGATGACAAGCCGAGAAAATTGTAGCCCTGCACCAAAGGTTGCCAATGTGACTAGGACCATGTCGGACAGGAACAAATAGTCATCGCGGGGAATGAATAAATCATGGCAACGCCGCGGCCCAGATGCTGGGAGCCTCTGCGCACACACAGCAGCCAAACAATGCTTTCCTCAGCAGACTACACAGAGGTGGAAGCAGGTTAAAGCCTGGGAGCACAGTATCAACAGGAATGACCTCCCTCTCTGTGGTATGAGTGCTCTGCAGTGTGTCGTGCGCCTCCTTTCACTCCTTAAGTGAATTCTGCTTTGAATGCAACATTCAGCGTCTGATTCGGGAAAGCGAATGCAAATTGATGACACGAAGAGGCAATCACCTCCCAAATGTTTACTTAACACGTGGCTTCCACAGTGCACTTTGCAACATATTAAAGGGAAAGAAACACAGACAGTGGATGTTAGGAGATTGAGGGCTGGATCACAAAATAATGTGGCTATTACTATGTCGTGCCCCTAGTGGCAAGCGAGGTAGTGCTTTGTGTAAACAGATTTTTACCACTATATTATATTAACAGAATACCGTGACAATGTGTGACGATAATAAGTATGCACACTTGTTGTGGTCCATTTTGATGGGGTGGGGATGTGTTGTTTTGTTTCTATGTGCTGTTGATTTTTTGTGCTGCATTATTGCTTCGGGGTATATTTGTTGCGCTGTACTGTGGCTGTTGTGTTACATTATGCTTTGACCCTAGTTGTGCCCTGTTGAGTTTTTGATGTGTTTTAATTTTGCTTTGTGTTATGTTATTGTGTTCCATTGTGCTATATAATAACTTTAGAGGTATCACGCATGCTCCTATACTTCCAGCCAAAAGCAGTGCCCCCTTTTAAAGTTCCAGAAACCAGCATCCATTTTCGGATGTCTAAGGTGGAAAAATATTGCTGCATCATTTCTTCAGCTATCTCAGATATCAGACAGTCCACTAAATGCCGCAGATACCGTCCCCTGGTTAAACACTTCCTGTACTCACTTTATGTGACGCATGTCAAAGACTCAAATTAGTGCCGCCAATCACCACTTTATGTGATTCGACCCTGAGACTTCGTTGCTACTAATAATCAGCCATATGATGTGCCGCCATCGGTCTCAATTCACAACATGTCACTGAGAGTCAAGATTGCCACTTCTATCTTCTCGACTCCCAGTGACAACACCGGGTTGATCTTTTGTCTCCACCACAGTCACTGAACAGCGTTGGACCTGCTGCAGAGAAGGCCAGGGAGTGAAAACTACAGAAAATAAACAGGATTCTGAGAGCGCTGCTCTCTGTTCTTGTGTTTGCCTTCAATACCCGTGAGAGCAGGGGGTGCAGGGGCACAGATGGGACAGCCTGGGACACCCACTGCTACCTTTTTGATGGCTATGTAGGCGGCAACGTATTTGATTTGTCATCAGAGCTTCCAAGTGGCCCACCTTCATGACTGACACCTCCATCCACCCTGCTCTGTAGCCAGCACGTTGTATGCTCGGACCCATAAGTATAATGAGTCCAATACGATACAAGTCTCAGAATGCAAAGTACTGCACACTAGAAGGAAGGATGGGCAGGTATTGTCATATATGACATTGTGCCCCTCAGCAGCATTGATCATTATCAAAGCTGAGGGAAAACCATCTCTGCTGCCAGACTGTGGGGCATATTTATAATGCCCTAGTGCCATGTTGCGCCACATTAACATCATTATTTTTGACATTAATGTGGCCTAATGAGGCTGAAATCCCTGCGCTATATTTATAGAGTGGTGCAATGCATGCATAGCAAACATAGCACACATTCCCTAATTTTGTCAAAGTAGAATTCCAAAAGTTTGACAGAGAGCAATACGGATGAATGGCATTGCATTTGGTAATCATATCACAGCATTTTGAAGGATGGTTTGGGGACTAAATTTTGTCTGTCAAAGAAGACCACTCCTTACTGGAAAAATATATGTAAGGTCACTGTGTTAGTAACACATTACGAACACAAGGGGGATTTCAGAGTCTGAGGGAAGGCCATGAAAAGTCATATACGCCTATGAGCTCTTCATTTTACAGAAGTAGCTGCATCCTCATTGGGGTGTGAGTGATCCACGCAGATGAATGAATATCCCCGGCTGCAGGAGAATGTGTGCCTGTAATGAACATGTGCAAGTGAGAGCACTTTCCCACCAGGAATTGCACTTTGTGGACCAGCCTGTACATAGGGGCCCATTGTATTCAATGGCACGCCCCCTTTTAATGCCTGCTGTGAGTGAAAAGTGCAGAAAAAATGGTCCAAAAAAATCTGTTAGATTTCCGTGCCCTATTTTTTCCTCCCCCCTAATGGAGAAACACCACGTTTGTATACATTATACCTGGAGCAGGTATAATGTGGCGCAAGGGTTTACAAAGTGGCGCAATACATGCATTGCACCACTTTGTAAATATGGCATAGTGTTTTTGCCCATTTAACGCCACATTAGTGTAAACAAAATGACAATAATGTGTTGCTAGGATGGCGCTAGGGGCTCTTAAATCAGCCCCTTAGTTTTTTTTACATGTTTCTAAACTGAGCACAATGTAAATATGTGGCACTCAGTGCATGTTATGGATAATGCTCCATACATAAAACATATTACTGAAATAACTTTGCAAAACTCAGAACTGTTATCAGTTTATTCTATTATGAAGAGCTGTGAACGAGACTTTATGCCACATTTGATACCGAGGGGATAAAACAACAAGAGATGTCCAGAGTAAATATATTTTTCTGGTCTTTAACTAATACTATTGAATTTTGGCATGGAATAAATATCACATACTTTTCAATTACTTATTAAATACAATAATAGACAAGTGACGACATGGCTCAAACAAATGTCATTAACTTTTAAAGTGACATCCATTCATAAGGAAAAATATCTTTTTGATTCGGATTATTATTAACGTCTTTTGCAGAATTAAAACCATGAGCCTAACTAATAGCTATGTTTACTTTCTGTCATTTTCACTACTTTCTCTTTCATTAGCCTCACACATGCAATAGAAGAATGCAGCAGATCCAAAGGTTGGTTAGGCGGTCATCTCTGACAACGTTGGAGTCATAGGGAGTGAGTTGTCGATTTCACTACTCTGGGCATTTTAATGAATCAACAAAATAGTGCAGCACAAAAAACGTTTATTATTTACATCCAGACTGGTGAGAGCAGATTTATGGACCACACTACCTTCAGCGAGGTCATGAAAAAAGTTTCTTAGGTGGTCAAACTTGAAATGACTTTAAATTTTAGCTGTTTCCAGTATGTACGGGTTTTCTTTGCCGTGGACTAAGTTACAGATGTACATATGCATTTATTAACAGCCTGACTAGACAATGAGTCGATGACTGATGTGGCTGATCGAGTGATGCTCATTTTGCTGCATTATCACCCAGGCTGCACTGCTGTAGACAGTTATTAGCTCAGTGATGCAGACCAAGAAAGAAGGTGAAGGATACCAAAAATGAACAATGTAAGAACGTCAAGATGTGTGACTAAAGACGCAACATTACCTGTGCTTGGCAGGAATGTGAGCAGTTCTGAATACACAGACACAGCATATGGCATTCTTCTCCAACATAGGGTTCCTTCAAAGTTAATATGCAGCAAGGCCATGAAGAATAGCATAGAGCTGTCATAAGGAGCCTTTTCTAAGGCAATAATACAACAGCATCTGTTTACCAAGAAGGAGACGGACATGTATTCCTAATACACATGTTCCTGCAGTACATAAAGCTAGGCCTTTCCATTAGCATATTGTTTCCAAAGAAAGCCTTAATACACTGTTTAAAAATCATCTCTGCACGTCTTTAATTGTTTTAGTAAGCGGAGGACTTTGAGCAAAATTCTTGTTTTCAAAATGCTTTGCTAAGGAATGCGGAGGTCGTATCCTGAATAGTAAGAGCCTCTTTTACGAGGCCCTAGCACCACCGGAGTGTCACTTTTTGCGACCGTACGGTATTGGTGTGCAGTGCACCATATACAATGCAGCATTAAGCCACTATTCCTGGCTTAACACAGCCGCCTAATGCAGTTTTCTGCGGCTAAGGGGCGTGCAGTGGGTGTTGTGGGAGTTAGATTTACGAGCAGCGCCAAAAATGAATGCCTCCCCAGCGGAGGCCTTAGAGTGGATGAAATACTTTCATTTCTACTCATTTTTTGTTCTTTCTATGTGTGCTGAATTCTGCAAAACACATAGAAGGCGCAAATAGCCATTAAAGATTGTTTTTGTGCAAGAAGGTGTCCCTTCCTGCAGAAAAACAATCTCTCCTACAATGCAGCCATCCTCGCATCATGACATAAAGGTGGCTGTGTTGGCGCTAGGCAGCTAATTTAGTGCCAGGAAAGGGGAAACACAGGGATGCACCGTATTCTTTTAAATATGACACATCCCTGCATTTTGGAAATTACGCTGCTCGGTGCAGCAAGATTGCTTGTGGCATCGCTCTGTGCCATTTCCTTGTAGATGAGGCCCTAAGTGTGATCACAAAATAGCTGTTTTCCCATCTTGTGCCTGTGTATATAAAATAATGTGTGCCTTACTTTAATTTTTCTCAATATTATTTTATTTGCAACCTTGAGTGAATGATATTAGAACTTGGGCAAATATATTTTGGCACTTTAAAACAACACAGTTACATGAGAAATTCGCAAAACGTGAATGTGGTATATCATCACCCACTTGAGCATAGCACAGGAAAATCTAGGTGCAAAGTGCAAACTCATTGCACATACCATGAAGTTGAAAAATTCTGGAGCACCACAGCTTTGTTGAGGCTTTCCAAAAACTAAGCCTGATGGAGGAAGTACATTAAGAGTCAGAGCAGGGGGGATAAGCATATGATAAACAAACAGGCATTGAGTTCTTTCATGAAGAGAAGAACGTTCTATTGAAGGCGTAGAGTGATCAAAAGGTAATTCCATACATTGAAGGTAAGGTGCGAGATGGCCCGCCAACCACACATGCACAGTGGATTGTCAAAGTGGTTCAGAGAAAGCCTGGGGCTGAATGCCAGCAGGGAGCGGGGATATGCCACTGAAAACGGGCTTCCAAAAAGTCCGGGTCAGTATCGAAGACCGTCCTGAGGTAAATGAACAAGCATTTGAACAACACTCATTTAGCTACCCCAAGCCCATGTAAGATGGTCTAGTGATGAAAACATGGTGTCCGAATCAGAAAGCTTTTGCTATGAGAGGGTGTGATTTACCCTGTTAGTACTCCTATCATAGTCATGAAATTTAGGAGGAAGCGTGGAGTACTACAAGGGTCACAGCAAAATCTTTGTGAGTTGGCTCTAATAGTTTGTTACATTCAAAGTTCGACTGGAGGTCTTATCCTGGATCACTTCGAGCTTGGTTAAAACATATCTGGAGAGTTTCAGATATGGAGCAGTCCGATAGTATAGGGCAAGAAGAGGTCACTACTTGAATTACTGTCTGTTGACAAGAATGGGAGAAGTTAGAAGTGTTTTTTTTAGGGACAAGAAGCAGGCAGAGGTACGTTTGTTGATAGGAGGCTTCAGACACCAAAGCCTTTTTACGAGCGTGCAGCACAAAGGTAGAACCAACATCTAATTTGTGCCCAATGCAAGTGCTACTGTGATACAACCTCAAATAAGTGGTTGGTTGATGGACATAAATGCAAGAGGAACATCACATATGAATATTTGTGCATGTGTGCATTTGTCTGCGTCTCTGTAATTCTTCATACTTTTGCTCACGAGAGTTGTGAAATTAGCTCACATATGAAAGGAGATTGTGTTTTTTCAGCCAATGCAAACATAGGTTGTATGTAATTTGTAATGCGCATGCTCCAAATGTTATATGGCCCATAGCGAACGCAGCCTAAAACTATGACAGCAAAATAATGACCACCTTTTTTGAAATCCTTTGTATGAGCAGGTACGTGCCATCATTAAATGCTTTGTTGGCTATACAGAGCAATGCAATTAGGTCATTGGAGCAGAAATCCATCATGCCATAATGGCTGTGAAACTGGCGGAGAGCCCCTTCCCCGCATCTCTTTCATCTTCAGCGGCCTTGGCTACTGAATTATTCTATCAGTGTGCCTGCACCTAAAATTGGAATTCTGCATCTCACTGACAATTCCTTTCCATAGGCTCAGCGCAGACAGATGCTCGAATTCGCTGCAGCTTCCCCATTGCTCTCTGTGAACTGGCGCGCGCGCTTGATATTACTTCCCTTGGAAAGCAATGTCAGCGGCTGTACAAGACCTGAGCAGTGCAATATCTACTCTGGCGTGCAGCAGAGCCCCGAAATAACAAGAAGCACGGCACTTAGAGCTGTCAGCAGATAAACTAGTGCTGGGCGTGACTGCTGGGGCCATTGTCATCGCTTGTGAGGAAATGCCTATTCCTTTTAATTGACAGGTGCATTATCGCCTTCATATTCATTTCCAACGCTCTTTCCAAGTCCTCGTCACACAAAATTAATGCCTGCCTTTGCGTTTAATTTCCCTGTTGGCATGTTATGCACCTACGTTGCTGGTGGTCGGTACGCTGATAACTTGCACCAGGCATATAGCTGTTAATTTCCTTTTCCTTGACTTCCAATGTAATTGAAGAATACATTTTTGGAGAAGTTTAAAAGATTTGTCAGTGACAGTGAAGAAATGACCACCAAATTGACAGATAGGAAATTCAGTTTTTGAAAAATTATACATTTCTTTTGGCAAAAATATCTCTTTATTGATCAGTTTCTTCTTTTCTCCGAGTCACTTGTATCGATTAAAGCTATTGCCTTCATCCCTCTGATAATTTACTTTAATTAGTGCATTCGGTACACAGCTCAGACCTTTGCTGGCCTAAACCTTCGAACGTACCTTTCAACACAGTTCACCACATCACGTTATAACCGGAACTGACCACATATAATGGTTCCACTGATACAAATATTTGGGTCTCGATTCACGAGCATTTTCTACGTGTAGATGTGACCTTACTCTTGTGGCAGTAAGCAAATAATACTTTTTTCTTGCTCCTGGCTTGCATGTAGATTTCATCAATACGCAAGGAGTACAGCAAGAGTAATTCACAGAAAAACGTTGTTAATTGCACTCTTAGGTAATGCATTTTTGACAGAAATACCAATAACAATGTTCACTTTCCTGAATTCAATTACATTTCAGGCTAATATTGATTGATTCCAGGTCAACTCAATGACCTTGAAACTGCATTCTAAAAGAATGCTTTATAAGATTGCAGATGCTACTGAATGTGGACATCCAGCCAGTGAAGGTCTCATTGAAAATAGCACTTGCCCTTCTTCATTTAAGCGAGGGCGCTCAACTACTGTTGGGCTAAGAGGACTTTAGCTGCCCCCCCCCCCCCCTTAGTTCCCTTGGCTAGACTGGCTGGGGGTGAGCTGATGGCCTTACTTCTCCCACAACAATAAGGTATTCCTGCCAGGATAGTCGCAGCCTAGTCAGTCCTCTGTGTGCCTTCTTAGCTTTGACAATCGAAATGCAAATCCATATCATTATTATATAACGTGATCGTTTCTTTCCATAATAAAGAGTTGCGAGTCCCTATTTAAAGTGAAGGGGTGAAATGGGTCAAACCTGCAATTATCGTATGGCACACCCAACAACAAATAACAGTGGCAGAACCCAGCAACACTTTCACTGTAACCAAAGGCCTAGAATAGATATGCAGCAAATGGTGCTTAAATGATAGCTATTTATTTGCCAGAAGGATGTTGCCTTCTATAAAAGTCTATAAAGTTAGTCTTGTATATTAAAGTTTAACATACATTTTAAAAGCATCTTTTATCATGTTTTCTTGGTGCTGTGAAGACATCGATATTGTGCAACACTAATGAAACATAAAGTGATATAAAGTGTACAAAGAATGTTTTGTTTTTTGACATCAGGGAAAAAAGAATGCTTCATTTTGTTTAATGTATGTTATAGGTAACTGCATATCGGCAGTAATATGTACCACTATTGTGCCATCTGCAGACATCTACACATAATCTGCATAAATGTTGAATTCCAGTAGAGGGTATCAAACTTTCATCTTTCTGGGAATGGTAACATGAATATGACTAAGTTAAGGTAGGCACACATCATGTGCAGCAATGCAAAATTGGAGCAGGACCAAGGCTGATTTGCATATTGCTGGTTCCAGACCGAGGTCACATGGTGGGCAAAAAGCAATAGCACTAGAATGCACCTCTAAGTCTTTATCAGTGGCTGAGATTAATGCAATCATTCCATCCATCACTTTTTTCTTTTCTTAGATGTGATACTAAAAGAGCAATGGGTGTTCCCAGACCTGTGTCCCATGTTCAATGTGCCTTAGCACTCAAGCTGTAGTCTACTTCTAAGGCCCAAATAGGCCAAAACTGGTTTAGGGTTAATTGTGTTCCCATTCATATGGTTCATGACCTGGTAGTTTTGCGTAGGCTATTCCTATTTCAGAAGGGCCAATGCTGATATGCTTATTTCCTGTTCATGTCTGAGAGGGAATGGTGGGCAAAAAACAAAACTGGTGGACTGGAACATGGTCCAAAGTAATTACAAGCGACGGATACAAATCAAGCATTTTAACAGTTTTTGGTTTCTGCAAAATCTACTGTAGCAAAAAACCTTATATAATTGTGACATGAATACAAGTTTCCATGAATGTCACTGGAGTTTGCACCCTGGCCTGGCTGGTGCTTTTTGAAATGCTGTGATGCCCCAGTCTTTTACACGTTTGGACAGTAGGTTAAGATCCTAGAGAATAAAATGTTTCTACTCCTGTCTTGATTTTATTCCAATCGAGTACCCTAAATTTCTGTCATGAAACATCTAATCACATAAGTAATCGATATTCATTGTTAAACATTTTAGCAGGCTACGTCATGGGAGGGTGGAGAGTACCAAAATATTTTTATCTCAAGGATGGTTCTGCATAAAACATTTGAAAACCACGGCATCAAAATGTGTGCCCTTTGCCACTTTAAAACATTCCAGTACTCATGTTTTTAGAACAGCATTACCAAAGAGGTAGCCAAACTGTTGACAAACTTTGTGGCCCATCAGTCCCACCATCCAAAAAGTCCTGCAGCTATTTAGGGGCTGCTGGCAGGAAACATGGTGACCATTGAGCAGCAACATTCCCTCCAGTTGGGTGGTCAAGATTCCGACTTTGTGCAATCTGTGTTTGATGTAAATACCATTTGTGCCTCATCCAAGAGATCTCCTTTCCCATAATTTTGTGTAGCAGGCCTTGCAATGCATTGGGGTGGAGGACCGGGGAAGAAGGCAGATGGAAAATTGATGTAGAGAGCAAAACTATTCTCCAGTGGAGAATAAGGTTGGAGGAAGGTCAGAAGAGAGATTAGTAGAATATACCATAGTGGAAGATGGAAAGTGTGTAAGAGTAAATGAAGCAGACTTTGAAAGGGTGAGCATGGCTAAGGGGGAAGGAAGAGGAACATCTCTGTGGTGGATCTAAAGGAGGAAGTATGAGTAGGCCTATCACTAAGGGTAGATAGATAAGGGAAGACGTGATATGTGGCTGTAGGATAAGGGGCAGAGGAGGGACTCGGGGGGATGTGGAAGGTCTTGCTGCTTTGGGAAAATATGATGGTGCACTTTAAGGCAGAGAATTGGGGACTGTTTGGTGGAGGATGATAGAGAGAAGGGCAGTAGAGATAGCATATTTATGTCCAAAGTCTTCTGAATCACTCTTGTTCTCTGCACTGTTGCTATGCGCATGCCAGCATGTACTGGACAAAGAGATACTGAAAGAATGATTGAGAGAGAGAGAAAGAAAGGAAGAAAGAAGGAAAGAAGGAAAGAAGGAAAGAAAGAAAGAAAGAAAGAAAGAAAGAAAGAAAGAAAGAAAGAAAGAAAGAAAGAAAGAAAGAAAGAAAGAAAGAAAGAGAGAGGCTGAAAGAAGCCTAAAACAGAGACCCAGAGAACGTGCCTAAGATTAAGGGAAATTTTAGGTTGATAAGAGAGATAATCAGAGAGACACAAAGAAGAAGAGAGAGAGACATATAAGTGGTTCAAAGTAAAGAAACTATTAACTTATACTTGTAGAAGAAAGGGACTTCAGTTGTGTTGTTGCCTCTGTCTTAAGATGCTACATATTATTTTATTTATATAACTTTTTTAGGCTGTGATAAGATCATCTAAAAGCACAAAGAGAGAGAGAGAAAACACTGAAAGGTCTGAGACAATAAGAAAAGGTACTTGTGGGTGAAGCAGGTACTTCTCAAGACACTGGTATCTCACTGGATAGGCAACAGTGATTTACAGGTAACCAACCTAACCCATCTTAGGGTAAGGAGTGAAGAAAAGGAGATGCAGTGGTGGCAGGAGGGATGATGGGAGGGAAGTAGGTTTTTGGGGTGATTAAGAAGAACCATTTAGTGACTTTGCTTTGTAAGTCATAGTATACTATCAGTGATGCTAAGGTTGGCCAGAAGGTGTCCCATTGAGGCAGGAAACTGCTCAGCTGTTCTGCAGTATATAAAGGCTGACCTCTCATGGGCCAACTACTAATAGTAACATTTCACTGTGTGCCAACTGCTCAAAAGGGAGTACATTTTGGAGGAATACCTGAGTTCCTAGGAGGGCAGAGAGAGCATCAAGGTTAGGAAATACACTGTTTTACAATTGTTTTATGTGTGTGAGAGAAGGTGTTAGATTAAGTGGAGGAGCAGTGGTCAATAGTCATGGTTATCCAAAAATGTTTTCTTAACTCTTTTGAATTTCCACACATCACTGCTGTTAGAAGCCAGTCTACCACTGTTCTTTAAATACATTTTTATGCTTCTTCTGAACATTGCCCCATTACCCCTTTTGCCCCACACAGGGATTTAAATTAAATATATACACCATGATATGTACAAAACATAAAGTTAAATTCCACCGATGTAAAAGTTTAAGTTGTCGTATTTTTTCTCTATGCACTGTTGATGTATATTTCTAGAAAGTATTATTAATAAAACCTCTCCTAATAATAGTCATGCATGCAATTCATCCTTGTGTATTGGGTCTGTGCTGGTATGGACTTGAAATTACTAAAATACCAAAGTGGAAGTGACATCAAACACGTTCTCCACAAATGGCTATCCATGATTGACACTTTTACCATCAATGAGTTACTCACAGACTCCCATTGACTCCACCACCTGGTAGAAAAGTATTGTGAACCAAAGAAAATTTGAAACGGGGGTTAATTTCTGATCTTGCTAAGGTATTGATGAATCCCCAAACCAGCAGCTGGCAGGACAGTGCCATGTAGCAAATGGCATAACACATTTTCCCCGTTGATATGCTAATTAAGTCTAATTAGTATGGCTAGAGGCACCATTGATAATCACATTTTATGCTTTCCATGTGTTAGCACCAAATTCTTTCCAAATTATAGATGCATTTCAGGCAATGACACTTGCTAAGTGTATCAAAACATTGAATACTTGATGAGAGATTGAACTCAAGATTACCATGCACAACCACTGAATATAGTTTCACTATTTTGCAAGTTACAGTCTCTGGGCATGAAGCATCCTTGTAAGGGACAGCAAGAGAGTTGCACCTTCTAATAGGATTGTATTCTAACAAACGTTTTGTGTGCTGAGAAATGCTCTACAAACAGAACAATGACAAAATAAATGTGTTTAAACCGCATCACTTGCTACAAGTCTTGAAAAATCTCCTTTGTAGAAATATGACTAAATATCTGTTTTTAATGCCCAATAGGTTAAGGCTAATATATATGTCCCCTTGCAAAAAATGCACTATCTTAGATTTATTTTTCCTGAAAGTGCACATTCTGCATGGTCTAATTACCAAATGTGCATTTAAATGTAGCTTTCACTGTCATTCTGCTAAAATTCCTTGATGGACAACCGCTAAATCACACCAAAGAATATTACATTGAAACCAATGTTATTGGACAAGTATGCTTTAAAATTCACCAATGTCTGTATATTGTTCAGAAAAATGCTCCCCATATTATTCAGCATACAGGTACAGTGAAGAGAGCCCCTACAAGACTTCTGAATTTGCCCCCCTGCCCCATTGTTCAAAGTATTAGCCCTCCCTAAAGTTTGAGTCTTGTTGCACCCCTGCCTGAGTGGCTGTACCGTCTTGGAGCAGAACAGCAGAAGTGTATGTTAAGAAACATTTCATTCTGCACTTGTTAATACATCTGCTTCTCACTGCCATGAATTCAATCTGCACTACACTTAAATTACCTTTATTGCACTGGCTAGCACAGTCATGCACAAAGAATAACCTCCTCATAATAATAATAATAATTTCAGTTGCTTCCCAGCAGGTTATTAAAAAGAGATATGTTAAAAGATGATATATACAACTATAAATTATTTTACAGCAGTGCATAAACCCCATTATGGTGCAGGTATTGTGATAAACAATCCCCCAGCTGTAGGACAGTTTGAGCAAGTAGGACCTCAACCTTATGGATATTCCGCAATATCATAAGTTGGTTTACTTAATGTTGCTAAGCTATGATTATTTGTACTTTGCACCATGACGAGAGGATATGTTTGCATTATATAGTTAAAGTGGTGGAGTTTTTCATAAGTGTAGCCTTTAAAATGTTTTTTCATAGCCATAACTTTAGAGCTCCATGATAAATCTGCATATGCCACTTGCTTCCGAAGGAGTGGCATATAAAAAGGGTCAAGGTAGCTCTTTAAGACCATTTTAAGCATCTCACTGCTACTGATGGGTAATTGAAGTGAATGTGTCATTGCTTGAATTGCTTTTAAGAATAACAATTATTGACAAAGCCAATAGGTCTTGGCTTAGGGACTTATTGGTGTTGCCAATGCCTTTTGCTCATTCTGTAGAGCACTAGCAAAAGGTATTTCTCACCAATGTTGTACAGCATGGCCAAAAGGAAAACAACAGGTGTGATGACACTGTCACCAATAACGTTGCCTTTTTGTAGGACCCCCATGTGGGATGATGTACACATGCCCATGCATCACAATTCAAGTGTGCACCTAAAAAAGAGCCATGTTTAATTAAACAAAATGAAAACAGGTTAATGTGAAAATACTTTTTGTTATAAAAATTGACCACCCAACAGGTGTTTTATGCCTAGCCCTGCCAAAAAAATAAAAAAATAAGAAAAAAATATAGCGTTAGTAGGGGTGGCAATGGAAGACAGGATGGGTGTGTTAAAGTAAAAATAAAGTTGGGAGAGGAAGGTGAAGAAAAGCAGCACACAAGGAAGAGAGAACCATGGATGGCAAGGGGAGAAGCAAACAAAGGAAAGAAAACACAGGCGGAAAGGGGATGTGCAGAAGGAAAGCAACATGGAGCATGGGGGTTGGTGCATAAGCACTCATGAGAGACAGCCTCTTGGGGAGCAATGAAAGGAAAAGAAGTAAGTGAGGGAGACAGGTGGAAAAACATGCACTTTCACGGAGTGCTTCACCAAAATGAAAAAAGTAAAACCCTGAAAAAGAGCAGTGGAAGGATACAAGCACTCAGTCAAGAAGAAAGTAAAGAGGCAGGGGAACAAACACAAGATGGAAGGAAACAAGGAAAACCATCAAATAAGAAGCAAGCAAATGAGAGCGACAATGAAGCCAACACAGGCATGGCACAGTTGACACTGTCACAAAGGTTAAAGTGGAAGAAGTAATTCCAATCTTTCAGAAGATAGATGTGGACACCGTTGACATGAGCATCTGCTAGTAGAAAACTATTATCTAACAAACATGTACTGGGATGCTGTCAAAGCGGAGGTGGGTGATAGCCCAGTTGTTACAGTTTTTATGTTAGAGAATCCAGAGTCTGTTAGAACTCCCCTACTTCATTGTTATTTTGGATGTGCCTAAGATGGATTGGAGTGCATCTGTGCGATTGCCAGTGGCTGTGACTTTCACTCATCACCTTTTTGTTTCAATGTGACAAATGGAAAAAAAAGGGTAGGCTAAGCCCCTGGTCCCATTTTAACTGTGCCACTGAACTTTAACTTATGAGGCCAAAGAAGGCTGGAACCAGTTTGTGGTTGGTCCTTGCTCTGCTTAGCTGGGACCTTGCCTGATAGTTGGGTTGGAATGCTCGCATTCGTGTTGGGAACAAGTCTGATTTGCATAATGATCTTCCCTTTCTTCAGAGTCAGAGTGGGCAACAAATGATATAATTGAATACAGCACAGAGAGATGGGCTAACTAATTGACAAAGTGCCAATCACATTTTTATTTCAGTATCATAAGTAGTACATGCGTGCCTGATGGGTACCTTAATCACAATGCTTTATTTTGATGTGTCAAACTGTGTGTGGTGACATTTTTCTTCATAACATTACAAATAGGCTCCATAGTCTTGCTTATGAGAAGGATATAACACACAATATTGGACACACCAAGGACTCTATTACATATAGGGCACACTTTCCCTGTTTGCACCATGGCGCACCTTCACACAGGACCCCCAACCTCCTTAAGACGTCTGCATTGAAGGGCCCACTGGCACTGTGCCACCTTTTAGTGGACCACTGTCAACGCCTCTTGACAGCTTCTTTGCCTTTGTGCCCGCGTCCATGATAGGCTGCGGGCAAATGAGGGAAGCCCCCCTTGAGATAGAGGTGGTGCTACATATGAACCAGCACTATCTGTATTACAGAAGAGGTTGCACAAGAGTTTACATCACTTCTGTAATACCAAAATGCCCTGGGGGCACACAGAGGGGGCACAAACAACAGTTGAACCCCCTGGGCACTTCTGTAATAAGGCCCGAGAAACATTTATTAGTGGCAAAGGCTCATGCTAATCTTAATAATGTTATGTGAGCATGTAGATTGTGATTTGAGTTGGGTGCAATATTCATGGTGAGAAAGTGACATGAGGATTCTTTACATAAACAAGCTTTTTTGAAAATACAACTACTGTCCCACTAATTGCTCTCAGACATTTAATCAAGTGTGAGGAGAAGATTAAATTAAATCAATCTTGTTAGGTTATTGGTTTGACACCACAGATTTTATAATACGATGCTGAAACTCTCACAGTTAGACAATGCTGAAAAATGCTATCGGTCAGGTTTTTCAAAAAGATTCTATTTTAACTCATGGTCATCATTATACTTACCAGACAGACTAAATTATTCACATACACAATAGAAATAGTGAAAGTGCCATTTTTCTGGTCATACTTCCAACAAAAGATATCCAACCTGCATTTTTTCTTGATAAAGAACTTTACTATGAAAATGCGATTAGGCCCCAGTTCCAGTTGTGAAGTAGCATGATTTTATCAATTTCACGTCATGTTTTGTGCATTATGAAAGATTGGGCTGTAATTGAATTTTACTGTATCACCCTTGCTATCATGTGGCAGATTAATGTGACAAATTGATACAATTCACGAGTTTTGCTAAAAAGAATAATTCATGAAGGGAAGTCTATCTACAAATTCATTATTTCAGTCAAGGACTCCGGACAGCTGAAATAGTACATACGCATTATAGTTTTTTAACACTGCCTGCAAGTAGGTGTGATTTTTTTATATATAAATTCATGGACTACCACGCTGAATGGTATCTTGATTTTTTCGACATAGAACAGTATTTACAGTGCATGATCATTTTATTTGAATTTACGAAGTATACTAAATATTATATTTAAAACCCACGCATAGATTGTGATAACCTAACAATATGTTTCAAATCTGCATTGCCTATTCAGAGGCATATATCTAACAATGAGATGAAATTCCTGTTTGGCTCCTTGTCTGGGTATCTCAGAAGCTGTGTATCTCGGAATTCCAGATTTCCACAAAACTAAACCAATTTGTGCAAAATACTGCAAGGCTTTACCACTGGGCTTAGAAAATGTGATCATACCACACACTCTCACTCTGATTTTATTGGCTACTAGTCAACCAATGAAAACATTGTAGGATCCTTGCATTTCACATAAAAGTCTTCACTCTTCAGCACGAATAAATACAAATCTTTTAATATGTCTAGACTCATTGGATATAACTGTAAAACTCATGGCCTATCCACGCTTCCAGAATAGCTATCAAGTCGGGAGACTTAGGCCCTGATTTATACTTTTTGGGGCAAAACTGCACTAATGCAGTGTTGCACCAAAAAGTTTAGCACCGGCTTACACCATTTCTGTGCACCAGCCGGGCGCCATATTTATGGACTGGTGCAAGCAGGTGCAAAGGGTAGGCTAGTGTAAAAAAATTATGTTAGTCGGGTGGGGCTGGAGGTATGGAAGAAGAGGGTTTTGCACCAAAAAATGACGTTAGGCAGGTTAGAGTAAACAAACAAAAAAAGACTCTAATCTGCCTAGAAACATTGTTTGACGCAAAACCATCCATACCACATGACTCTTGTCTTAGAAATGACAGGAGTCATGCCCACCACCCCAATGGCCAGCACAGGGGACCAGGGACCCTGGGCATGGCCATTGCACCTTGTGCTATGTGTGGGGGCCCATTTCAGGGGCCCCTACGGCACTTTAAAAAATAAATTAAAATTCTTACCTGTACTTACCTGGGATGGGGTCCCCCATCCTCCGCTGTCCCTCTGGTCTGGGTGGGGGTGTCCCTGGGGCGGGCACCTGTTGGCTTATTTCATGGTGTTCCACCATGGAAATAGGACACAGGTCCCCTAATGCCTGCCCTGACCCAGGCATTACAAAATGGTGCAAAGCAAGCTTTGCACCATTTTCTGACCCCGCCACCCTCCTGTGCACCATTTTTGCACGGGAGTATAAATATGGCGTTAAGGCCATAGAGTCATTTTTTGCACGGGAACGCCTACCTTGCATCTCATTAACAAGGTAGGTTTTCAGGTCCAAAAAATGACTTTAGCCCCATAAATTTGGAAGTATAAATATGGAGTTAGTTTTGCACTGAATTAGAGTTAAAAAAAATGACGCTAATTCGGTGCAAACAGAGTATAAATATGCCCCTTAGAGGCTTATTTACAAGCCCCGTTGTGTCTTGCTGCGCCGCTCTTCACCACTTGGAAAGGGCAGAAATGTGCCACATCTACAAGATACAGTGCATTTCTGACCTCTCCTCCAGCGCTGGCACACAAACTTCTGCCTAGCATCAATGCAGGCACCCTTGCACCATGATGAAAATGTGCTGTGGGAATGATTGTCTCGTGCAGGAAGGGACACCTTCCTGCACAAAAACAATCAAGAGAGCTATTTTCCTCTTTCTATGTGTGCTGCAAAATGCAGCACACATAGAAAGAGGAAGAAACAGGGAGAAATAAAGATATTTCTCCCTGTAGCGTCACTTCTATGCCACCTCTGAGGTGGCGTAGGAATCTGATGCATTCCCTGACTTGTAAATCTGAGAATGCGTCAGATTACTTAGAGTTCCATGTATGTTATGAACAGAAGAAATTAACGATTATTCTCTTAAAGTATTGCAAACTCTTGAAAAGTTATCTGTTCAATCACTTTTTCTCATCTAAAAGTAGATTATGCCAAATGTCACTGTGGCTTTTTGTGAGCGCTAGAAGGCTGTTGATTAGTGAAATATATATATATATTACCAAACAAAATCAAATCCTAACAAAATTTGTTTGAAGAGAGCAGTTCACAAAAATATGGTATGGGTGTTAATGTGTCCTCAGGGAAGTGTGCATATCACTGATGGCAAAATAAATAGATGTTTGGGTGATATAAGAACATTTTTATCAGTCATACACTAATTGTGTGGGGAGTTAAATGCTCATAGGAACATATGTAAATCCCAAATAAAATGCTTATTTTGACAACAGGCATGTTCACAATTTCTACAACTGGAACATTTTTGCATTCAGCCAAATGACTTTCAAAATGCCTGGTGCATTATGGCTTATGGTGCTTTTTTTTTAATCAGCAAATTTATTTGCAAAACTTGATTCACTGAAGATGGAAACCTTGTTTGAATCAACATTTCCTGTCTGAACCTCGGGGACTTCCATTCAACATAACAAAATATGGCTACCTTGCACTTACAACATTTTCAACACCCACTCTTTTGCACCATCTCAATAATTGGAGAGTTTATAAGCTGCACACATGGAATGCAAATTATGCACATGAGAAGAAAATAAGACATCATGGGGCTTATTTACAAGCCCCTTACACTGCCTTTGTGTTGCCATAGTGACATTTGTTTACACTAAGACGATGCTAAGATGGCGTTTCCACTGCAGCAGATTTACAAAATAGTGCAATGCATGCATTGCGCCACTTAACACCCCCTTGCGCCACATTATGCCTGCATTAGGCGTAATGAATGCAAGGGGGTAGTTCTGACGCAGGGAGGCCCAAGAGAATGGTGCAGTGAAATTTACAAGATTTCACTGCACCATTTATTCTGTCATTTTTAACTCCCGCTCAAGGAAGGCGTTAAAATGACACGCCCACTAAAATCAATGGGTCTCCCTATGGTTTTCTGCACTAGTGTCAACATTTTTGACGAAAGAGCAGCAAAGCTCCACAACAGAATAAAAAATTCTGACACTGTTGTAACAACCGCCATGGTGCGTGGTTTTGTAAATACGGTGCAACTATAGTGTTGTTAGGTGGGGCAAGGGTAACGCAAGAGAAGTGGCGCATTAGGACCAATGCGCCACTTTCTCATTAATATGCCCCTATATTTGTTTGACATGCAATTTGAATATGTGTAATATGATCCTAGTTTTAGTTGCATATTCTTTAGTGTTTATTAGAAAAATAACTTGTTTATTGCGTGATATTTCTTCAGCATGTTTCAATTGATTTGTCTCTTTTCCCCACCTGAGTCATTTTATATGCATTTCTAAATATAAAGTTGAAAAGGTCTGTAGCATACTTTTAAAGTTTATCCGAAAGTCAGATGTTTTAATTTTCTCAGAAAACAAATTTGTGGTGCACAATATTTTTTGCCACAAACACTTTGACGAATTTAGTTTACATTGATGGTGTAATAGTTTATCATCAAATTCCATCACAGCCTAGATTGGAACACGTTTTACTCTGTTTTTAAGAGTGTGTTTTTAATAATAATCTAGAATATGCAGCATGGAGCCATCTTTATATTAATTATATATCAAGTAAATTAATGTTCATATAGATTCTGTGATTAGATAAGACTGGCTGTGAGAGTTTATTTTGCTATAAGACGCTCAGGAAACAAGTCGTATTTCATAGTCATTTTGCATAGTTTATGACATTTTATGAAATGTGAAAGTATTATACTGAGGGGCATATTTATACTTTTTGACGCAAAACTGCGCTAACGCAGTTTAGCGTCAAAAAGTTTTGCGCCGGCTAACGCCATTCTGAAGCGCCATGCGGGCGCCGTATTTATTGAATGGCGTTAGCCGGCGCTAGCAGACCGGCGCTGCCTGGTGTGCGTGGAAAAAAACCACGTACACCAGGCAGCGCCGGCGTTGGGGAAAATGGCGTTAGGGCGTCTTAAAATGGGGCAAGTCAGGTTGAGGCAAAAAAATCGCCTCCACCCGATTTGCGCCATTTTTAACGACGCCCAGACGCCATTTACATGACTCCTGTCTTAGTAAAGACAGGAGTCATGCCCCCTTGCCCAATGGCCATGCCCAGGGGACTTCTGTCCCCTGGGCATGGTAATTGGGCATTGTGGCATGTAGGGGGGCACAAATCAGGCCCCCCTATGCCAAAACCAAAAATAAAAAAATATATATATATACTTACCTGAACTTACCTGTATGTCCCTGGGATGGGTCCCTCCATCCTTGGGTGTCCTCCTGGGGTGGGCAAGGGTGGCAGGGGGGGGTCCCTGGGGGCATGGGAGGGCACCTCTGGGCTCATTTTGAGCCCACAGGTCCCTTAACGCCTGCCCTGACCCAGGCGTTAAATTCAGGCGCAAATGCGGGGTTTTTTGCCCCGCCCACTCCCGGGCGTGATTTTTGCCCGGGAGTATAAATACGACGCATTTGCGTCGCAGTCATTTTTTTAGACGGGAACGCCTACCTTGCATATAATTAACGCTAGGAAGGTGTTCACGCCAAAAAATGACGCTAACTCCATGAACTTTGGCGCTAGACGCGTCTAACGCCAAAGTATAAATATGGCGTTAGTTTTGCGCCGAATTTGCGTCGAAAAAAACGACGCAAATTCGGCGCAAACGGAGTATAAATATGCCCCTTAAATTCCAGGAGAAAGGTGCATTTGAGGGAGAAAAAACTGGAATCTGGTATCTTTCTGTTGTTCTCCAGAAAAATATTTTGTTTAACTAAATCTTCCAATTTTTGTGTAAAATGTTCACCAAAGGATAGATTGTAAAAACAACTAAACCTTTGCAATTTCCTGACATTGCCAAATTATAGATTTCGCCTGATTATGCTGACACAATTGTAGTTTCACACAATGTTATTTACTAAATAAAAAGCTTTAAAATAGGTGCAACAATGTCTCATTGTCTACGAATTAGGGGGCATACTTCTACCCCATTTGAGCTGAAATTGTGTCTTTTTTTTACACAAATTCAGCACAAAACAAACTCCATATTTATATGCGTCAATGAGATACAAGGTAGGTGTTCTCATCTGAAAAAGGTGCAAATCCCATAGCCCCATATTCATTCCCCTGTGCCAAAATGACACAGGGGTGGGAGGAGGGGCTAAATAATGGTGCAAAGATTCCTTTGCACCATTATTTAGCGCCTAGGTCAGACCAGGCGCAGACCAGGCGTTAGGGGATGTGTGGACCCATTTCCATGGTTGAACACCATGGAAATGGGTCCACAGGTGCCCTCCCGAAGCCCCAGGAACACCCCCACCCACACCAGAGGGAAACCAGAGGATGGGGGACCCCATCCCAGGTAAATAGGGTAAATATAGGTAAGTATTTTTATTTCTTTTGTTAAAGTGCCATCGGGTGCCTAGCTTGGGGTCCTCTGCATAGCACAGGGTGCAATGGACATGCCCAGGGGAAGCTGGTCCCCTGTGTGGCCATTGGGTGGAGGGCATGACTCCCGTCTTTTTTAAGACAGGTGTCATGTGGTACGGATGATTTTGCATCAGAAAATGATGCTAGGCTGGTTAGAGGTATTTTTATTTTTGCTTCTAACCAGCCTAACATCATTTTTGGTGCAAAACCCCCTTCTCCCATACAGTCCCTCAGCTAATGTCCGTTTTTTTACGCTAGCCCACCCTTTGTGCCAGATTGCGCCATTCGATAAATTTGGCTCCCGGTTGGCAGCCTGGAATGGCACAAGCCAGCACTATACTTTTTGAAACAAAACTGCACAAACGCAGTTTTAGTGTCAAAAAGTATAAATATGGGCATAGGTGTATGTTTAGTGGGCCTCTAAACTAATTTTTATTAAAACTACTGCACTACATTCGCCCTTAATAATAGCAAGATACATTTGTAGTGTGGAATTTGTCTCCTATGAAAATAGTCAACATTTTGACCCACAGATACTTTTCGGAAGATATGTGAGTAAAACCCATTTCCACTAGAGTTTTCAGGGTAAACACGATTTATTTTGATGCATCTCTGATATCAAATTACATTTGAATGGGCTAATACTTTGTGATAGTGGTCTGAGTTTTGTTTGAAAAGCACACACAATTGTCAAAGTAAGTCACGATTGTTACATATATTTAGCTCAATTGTGATTGTTGTTTCTTTTTTATCAAATTATATGTATATGAAATTGGAACTGCTATAACTAGCTTTATCTGATTGGGTAACAAATTATAATTTTAAGCAAAAGACAGAGGCAATTGTTATATTTTCTTACCTCATATGTGTCAGATGTGATTAAATATACAGTGAAAGACAGAATAATCAAACAGAGGCAAAAATACTATATTCTTATCGCATATGTCTCACCTTTGAATAACTGTACAATGATGGGAAGAAAAATCACTCATTTTTTTAAATGATGTTAAAATATGTAGGCCTCAGTCCTAGTTCCACCACAAGAGAAGGTTTTCTAAACAGCCGAATTTGATTTGTGACATATGGCAAATTTACACATATAGGGGCGTATTTATAGGCCCCTAATGCCACAGGAGCGTCACTTTTTGTGATGCTCCTGTGGCACGAAGCACTGCGCCGTATTTACAAGGTGGCTTAAGCCACTTTTTGTGGCTTAACGTTACATTGTAAATACAGCCCTTTCCTACACAGCACTGTGCATGGAAGGGGCGTGGAATGGGTACTGCTGTGGGTGTGCCACAGCACCACCCGTTGCATTTTGACACTGCCTAAGATTTCTGAAATCTCGTAAACCTGAGGCAGCACCAAAACCTAATGCCACCCTCAGGGGTGGCATTAGCAGGGCGCAATGAGGAGGAATACTTGTATTCCTTCTCGTTTTTTACTTTTTCTATGCGTGCTGCATTCTGCTGTGCTCACAGAAAAAGCAAAATGCCAGAAATGATTGTTTGTGTGTGGGAAGGTGTCCCTTCCCGCACATAAACAATAAATTCAAAATTACGAGTTGGCACTTCTGTGTGTGCTGCATTCCCCAGCACACACAGAAGTGCCAAAGCACCATTAGTGATTGTTTACGTGCAGGAAGGGGCACCTTCCTGCACATAAACAATCACACCCCTCAGTGCAGACATCCTTGCACAAAGGTGCAAGGATGACTTTATTGGCGCTGGCTGCTAAATTTAGCACCAGCACAGTGGACAACACAGGGGTGCCCCGTATTCACTTAAATACGGCACATCCCTGCATTTCTAAAGTGACGCAGCGTAGTGCTGGCAATTTTCGCATAGCACCGCGCTACGCCACTTTTCATAAATCTGGCCCATAATGTGTAGTACGTATGTATGGATAACAATGACATGCCTATATTTTTCTAGGAAAGGCTTTTCTATTGTGGAGCCTATTAACTTAATATCTAACATAATTAATTGCTACTAAGGGTAAGCTACTATGTATGCAAAGCATGTAGATCTACAAAGACTTAAACAATTTATAAAAGTTGCCTCACATTTTTCAAGTACAATACTACTGCTCACTATTTTTTGTCCCCTTTCCCCAGCTACATTCTCATTTATATCGCCACAGAAATACTCAAATCTACTTTCCGTTTTTTCACTATGTCATCTACTTACTTTTAACAGAGTTAATGTTATTGTATGATTCTGCTTAAAATATGTTTGTCTACAATGGTGATTTTTGTATTAGTATACATATGCCATAAACACAATGGGGCACATTTCTGAGCCTCTGGTGCCACCGGAGCATCACTTTTTGTGACACTCCAAAGGCGCGAACTACACAGTAATATATATGAGGCCATGCAAAGCCACTTTGCATGGCTTTCAATGGCCTCATAGGTATGGAGTAAGGCAAGGCAGAGCCAATTACTGTGTTCCATTACTCTGCACTCAGGAGGTGTTCCATGGCTGATGCAGTGGGTGTTTCTGACCCACCATGCAACACCCATGGATTTTGATGCTTTACCAGACTTACACAACCATGTAAACCTAGGGATGCGCCAAAACCTTACACCTCCTGATGTGTGGCGTAACAAGGAACAATAACTTTATTTCTTCTCATTTTTCCTCTTTCCATGTGTACTGAATTCTACAGCACACATGGAAAGAGGAAAACCCCTCTCAGGATTGTTTTTCTTCATAAAGGTGCCCTTTCCTGCAAAAAACAATCCTGCTGACAACACAGACTTCCTTGCACCATGGTACAAGGGTGCCTGTATTTGGGCTAGGCTGCCAAATGGTGCCAGCACAGGGGAA
The DNA here is from genome assembly GCF_031143425.1 of Pleurodeles waltl. Taxonomy (NCBI): domain Eukaryota; kingdom Metazoa; phylum Chordata; class Amphibia; order Caudata; family Salamandridae; genus Pleurodeles; species Pleurodeles waltl. The sequence goes on along the minus strand of NC_090438.1, from coordinate 884,318,844 downwards.
AGGACAGAAATGCTTTGTACAGCATCAAGATGGTGCATTCCTGCCCTTTCACTTTCGCACAGGGTGGCGCAGCAAGGTGACTTACTGCACTGCTCGATGCCAAATCCCCATAAATGCGGGCCAATATATATATATATATATATATATATATATATATATATATATATATACATATATATATATATATTTATCAAGCATTTTGTCACTAATAAAAGTGAAAAGTGTCATTAAGAATGTGAGATGTTCACAAAGTCACAACATATACAAGTTAATTACAATATAGGTTAATGTGTAACTTGCTTATGTGTTTTTGAAACAATATACTAAAGTCTCAAAGATCCCACAGACAATTGCACAGATGTCTACATATATGGAACCTGCAAGTTTCAAGGTACATGGATACTTTTCTCTGCGGATACCCTACCAATGAGCATATTTTTATCTAGATGGGTTCCCCTACTTGAACTGACCCCAAATGTAAAGTAGAACATATATGCAGGGTATAAGAATCTTACCTTTAAACACTACTGCTTTCTATGACCTAACATTAACTAGTTGGAGGCCAAGGAAGACTCAGGCAAACCAGCCAAATTATGTGTAAACAAATGTATATATATGTTTTATTGGCACGTTTTAGCTTTAGTTGTATCATGGCTGACAAGTTTATAACGAATGAATCACCAAGCCGGAGAGTTCCCTGCAAAGATACTTCTGAAAATTTCGAATCGCAACCTAGAATCTGATATGGTGAACTCACCCTTCCCGTATTATGATATTGACAAAAATATCAATTTCGCTAACAATACATTTAGAAATCAAGGAACTGATCACTGTGTTGTATTCTATACAAATTATATTATTATATAGATCACTGATTTCATCCTCGAAGCATGTTCAGGTACAGGTGAAGCTCAAGTAAGTTTTAATTCAGATCGATTATTTGTGTCAAAATTGATAGGTAGTGAAATGGGGAATTACCACAGGGACCGAATTAAGCTTGGCTATAGGATCATTCACATCACACATCATCAGCCATTAGTGAAGAATAAAACGTCTCTTCCAAACATACCCTTTGAGTTGCTTAAATAATATGGCATGGAAGAGCAATGTCTATATCTGAGTTAATTACTATGAGCTTAATTTATTCTAAATTGTTTTTGCAATCAGAGACTATTTTAGCATACTAACAAGTAATATTTCTTATAGGGTACAAGTATTTGTTAAAAGCATCACGAAAAGGCTTCACCATTACTTTATACGGCAATCATTCAATGTAATATAAAAATGTGCAGCTTTGAAATGGAAATAACTCTATCTGCAGATCTTTCTTCACAACAACTTTCACCTGGTATATTTGTGCAACTGTTTCACCATTTGTTTTTTCTGTTTGTGAATGCAATTATCCGTTTTATCATAAAAGAAGAATGTAATGCTTACCATGCACCAACTGGAAAATATTTTTGTCACAAATAAAAATCTGATGGATGGCTGTAAGGTGTTGGCCATCCACAAATGTGAATTTCTAGGTTTTTACAAATGATATGTTCATTTGTGTATGTATTTGATTTCTACTATGACACATACCCCAATACCTACTTCAATGTGCTTGAAAGATGGTCAACCATGTAAATGAGGTAAAGCTGACTACGCAGAGAGGATGATATAGAGAAAGATTGAGGAGAACAGGAAGATGTTAGACCTGTCACCCTTAGGGTAATCTTCCCCACAAACATTTTGCCTCCCTCTTTTTAAACATTTAATTTTTGCTGACCTGAGGGCTGTGGGCACTTTACTGCTGGTAGCCAGTGCTCTTGACTTAAAACATGGTAATATTGGCTTCTCCCCAATTGGAAAATTTTATTTATTTATAAGTCCCTGGTACAGTGGTACTACTACATGTACTAGGCCTAAACCTTCCTTTTTAGTACATATAAGTCACCCCTAGGGTAGGCCCTGAACAGCCCAGAGGGCAGAGTGCAATATATTTAAAATTAGGACATGTATTTTAAAATTTTACATTTCCTGGTAGTGAAGAATTCTTAAACTCGTATATCACTACTGCAAGGCCTATCTCTACCATACAATAACATTAGAGTTGACTTATTAACTTTTATATGTGCAATTTCCAAATGGAAAGAGCTAACTGGAACTGGTTCAAGTTTGGTGTCTCTGGAATCACAATTTAAAATCCTAACTTATGGTGAAATCGGATTTTAAATTGCAATTCTGAAAAAGCCCCTTTCAAAAAGTTGCATTTTCCTGCCTTATCCATATAGCACCTGTCTCTTGTACGTGACTGGGTATAGCTGACAGTCAGGTTTTGTATATTCCTCCTAGACCAGTGGTTCCCAACCTGTGGTCCGGGGACCCCTGGGGGTCCACGAAGCCTTCTCAGGGGGTCCGTGAGAGCCTAGAAAATTAAAATATATGAACAAATATTGACAAATTAGGTCCCCAGCTTCCAGTAATGACTATGGTGGGGGTCCCTGGATTCCCGTGATGAGTCAGTGGGGGTCCCTGAGTTCCATTAATGTAAAAGTGGGGGTCCACAGAAATCAAAAGGTTGGGAACCACTGTCCTAGACAGCCACACAAAATAGGGAGCTTAGGGGTGCCTGGATGGGCCATCACTGGCAGGACGGGAGGGAGAACTTGGCACAGCCCCACTTACACTTGAATAGGCTGTATCCTGCCTCTACAAAAAGGGTTACATACCCCCTGTAGTTAGTCTGGAGCCAGGGGGGGCAGGATGCCTAGGGACTTCGAATGGAAACCTCTAGAAGCATCTACCACAGTTCAAAGGCACAACTATGTATAAATACTGGACTTCAGACACCACCACTTCAGTGCACTTCTGGACCTGTGGATGCTCTGCCAAGAAGAAGAACTGCTTTGCTGCTACACGGCCTGCCACTGTGCTGGACTGCACTGTGCTGGACACCTGCTTTGCTCTGCTGATCTGCTGCCTGCTGCTCTCCTGCCTTGAGTGAGAAGGGCTAAGTGGTGCCACCCAGTCCTAGACCCTTGGAAGCGGGCTTAAGGTGCTTTGCCAGCCTCTGTGGTATCTACCGGACCTACACATATCCTCTGCTGTGCAGCATAACTCAGAGCAGAACTGAGGCATCTACGCTACTGTGTGAGTGAGACTCGTTGCAAAGACTCACATCTCCTCTGCATCACCTTTGGAACCACCACTGCACAATGCATTCCCAGCATAGTCCCTGGCATCTTTTGTCAACAGCAGCCTTGATGAAGGAGCCAGACTCCGCATCACGTCTTCCAAGATCCTTGGAACAGGCACATCTCTTTGACTGCGCCACACATCACTGATGCCGGACTTCGCATCGCAAGCCCCGTTGATGGGATCCTCGATGTTGACACAATAGGACCTTGCACCGCAGTCTCAATGCGGATCCACTCAATGCTCAAGGATTTAAGCTACTCTGTTCAGCTGGCCCAACTGGGTCCCTGTAGCTGGCCCATGCTCCATCACGTCAGCCTGAACTTTTGACTTTGTCCAGTGTGGCGCGACCAGATCTCCAGAGTTGATGCTGTATTGCTTTTGGTGCTATTTTCTCTAAAAGCATTAACATTCAATATCTTATCTTCTACTGGAAAATTGTTTAGGTCTTGTTTTATTTATTAAAATCTGCTCTATTTTTCTAACCTGGTGTGGGATCCATGTGTGTGGTGTTTTCACTGTTTACTGTTTGAAGTGTTACACAAATATATTACACATTGCCTCTAAGTTAAGCCTGATTGGTCTGTACCAAGCTACCGTTGGGATGAGCATTGGTTAATTTGGGGTTTGCTTGGGCCTTTCCCTAACTAGGATTTTGGTTACAGCATGACCCAGTCAACCAACATTCCAATTTCTAAAGGAAGGGAAGCGTAAATTTTCACAGGAATGAATAAACAGTCCTGTCTGAGGTTTGGAAATAAGATTAGGCCATTGAATTCCTCTTGAAAATTGAATTTCTAATTCACAAATCCACAAGCTTCCTTTGTGTTTCCTTACAGTGCAAAATGCACAAGTTCCACATAAATAGTTTAGCAAAGCATTTAGTAGTAACATGATGCAGCTGTCTACTGGTCCCGCTATCAGACTGTCCTTGTGCAAACATGTGTCATATGTTTAGTTCCCTTTGAAATTCTTCCATATTTTATCAGCCCTGAGGATTGTCACTCAATGACTTTTCCTTTTGATTATAGCCACAGACCACCTAGAAAAAAAACATGATTGCGTAGAGAAAATCACTGTCCTTGAACTACTCCATTGCCAGGGAATGGGCACGGCAGTGTCTCATTCATTTGTGCTATGTAGGCAGCTTTACAGAATTTGTTAGAATAAACTTTCTCCTCCAAGTTGCAAGAATCATTTTGAACTATGCACTATGCATATTTTGCCACATTTGCTAAGTGTGTAAATAACTCATTTGTACAGTATATAGCTACCCATACATTTGTTCCTGAAACCCACTTATTATAATGATAGAATATTGCCCTTGACCTGCGATTTCCAGGAACTAGAAATTAACAAAGGGATATTTAATAATCGCATCTTACTTGTAAGAGAGTTCAAAGACAGAAATAACTGCCAGGGCACCTGCTGTTGCCAATTAACTTTTAAGACCTATGACAGGAGTGGAACCTGATACTATTTTATTTAATAGTCAAATATTCCTGAATTCTAAAGTGGGAGGAGGTCAAGTCATACTTCAAACATTACATAGGATATTGTAATGCTTGTAAGCCACTTAACAATTTCGTTTTGGAGGGATTCCTAATTCATATGTAGTGGTGTACTTGATGAGCACTTCAGTATTTTAAGAAAAGAGAACAGTTTCAAAATGTGTCTGACATGTAATTCTAAATACTGGTTTGTTCAACACAATCTTCATTATTCTGAGTTTAATGGGATTATTAAATAAATGGTTGAAATAATCTGAGGAACAACATATCGATAACCCTGTAATCTTTGCTGCCGTTTAAAAACATGCTGTAATCATCATGAAAACATTTGATCTAGGTCTATAAACTATTAATGCACAAGGAATTTTCAGAATAATGTTCAAACATTTTGCATAAAATTTTCAACATTTTCAAGATGACCTTTAACTCTTGATGAAGTTTTTAAATGTGGGTGTTGTTTTGCCTAAACGCTCTTTGTATCGCATTTCACATTCTATGTATACTTAATATCTGACCTTTTTAAAGGGTTCCCCCAAAAGATTCAAAGTTCACACACCACATGGGCGACAAAGTGCTACATAAGTTACACGGGTTCCTTGAAATCTGTTAATTATTGCATTTCTACTGTCTTGTGAACTTTTAACCATTTAAATAATGGGATTAAACACACAAATTAAATATGGCTGCCTGGTCCATTTGGTAGAGGCTGTTGCATTGTGTTTCTTCATCTATTAGCTCTGGAGAGTTACACATATCTCATTACAACCATTTTAAATGAAAATGTGTTACAAAAGAAAAGAGGCAAACTTCATATCCCCACTACCATGAAAACATATTCATGTAATAGAGTGCATTTTGAATTGTAATACATAGCAACAAATATAATGTTAAAGGTACTTTCAAATAGTTCTCACATAGGTGATGTATTTAAAGATTTAATAGACATTCATGTTATTGGTGTGTCAAGAAGCACCCCCTCTTGTACTTTTAGTCATGTACTAGGCATTCAATCTGCAAAGTATGCTTAGCAACACCGTGTTGATGCTGTCTACAAGTAACTGTGCCTTAATGTTCAATTATTTCTGTTATGTAAATAACTGACCACACTTCCCCCATACACATTGTTTATTTTTGCACTTCATGCAGAAATCTAATAGTGAAAGTGCACCTCAGCTCTTTTTAAAATTAAATATATTTATTTTCAGTTGTTTAGACTGCCAACGATTGCCTAACATCCTCTGAGGGGCAGAATCATATTATATCTTTGAATTCAGCCCAAAATACTCTGATAATGGGGTTTGCATTGATATTGTCGCACAATCCTGCAATTTATATAATGAAGCAAGGTCAAGTGTGCCATCCTGCAGATGTACTTATTCTGAAAATCCTACTATGTCCACCAGGCCACTACTAGTTGAAGCTGTAGAGATCAGTGCTCATGAAACACATCAAGTATTGCAGTATCAGATACAACCGACCGACAAGGAGATTCATGGATTTGCTGGAAAGGCTATAGCATCAAACCATGATCACAGGAAACCAGCGCTGAAGCCAATCCATTGACTACCAGTCAATGCAATTAAGGTTAAAGGTATCACCAGTAGACAAAAGACATACTTAGGTATAGCAACCTTATTAATCAATGGTCTTTTGGGTGGCTGAACTGAGTGAAGCAGGTCTCTGGTAAACCAGGCCCCATTATTGGAATGTTCATATTCAAAACTTAAAGTTTAAAATCTTAATGATCAAAGATCTTTTTGGGGGCTGAATACCAGAAGCAGGTTTGGGTGGCTGAACTGAGTGAAGCAGGTCTCTGGTAGACCATGGCCCCATTATTGGAAGGTTCATATTCAAAACTTAAAGGTTAAAATCTTAATGATCAAAGATCTTTTTGGGGGCTGAATACCAGAAGCAGGTTTGCAGTAGACCAGGGCCCAGGTATTGGAGTGTTGAGAATCCAAAGCTTAAAGATTAATATGCACTTGAACAAATGCCTGAAACCTGAAATGTTCATGCAGTCCATCTACTGAAAAACATGAAACATGGGTATATTGACTAAAGAACAACAGATAGCGGCTCCTACTATTCTAAGTCATCTCTTTTGATCACTTGCCTTGGCCACATCCATGCACAGCCTCTGCTGAAAAATCAAGAATTCCAAGCTAACCAAAGAACAATGAAAAACTTTTTTTACATTTTTTTTTTAATGAATTTTTATTAATAGCATCATTCATGATGAATGATAACACTTTAATTATTCTTCACCACTAGTAAGAACTCTGGGCAAATGCCATTCCATCATTATTTTATTTATGTGCCATTACAGACAGGCCAGCCACATGCATTAATTGTGACTTCCTTTTCCTGGCTCAAAAAGTGGAGCATAAGTCTACTGACAGTTCTCCCTTATCTTTGACTGATATGCTGACTTAAAAGGATGACCTTTCCCAAGATGGAAAATCTAGCCACTGGAAGTCATGTGAGGTTACTTTGCCCCACTATATATCACAATGATCATGGCCTACAGCACGGCTTCACCCATAGATTTTTAGGGTCGAGCCTGGGAGAGCATGCGCTTGCGCGTGCGTCTTTCATGGAAGACTCTGTTGTGTCTAGTAAAGGGCTTGGAGACCGTCCGCCACTCAGCATTTGTTGGTTTGTGTGGCACTGTTCTTTACAGCCTCGTAATTCGTCTAGGCTTGTCTGCAATCATTTCAGTTCCTCTGTGTGGAGCAGGGATGAAGCACTAATTGATTTCAACTAAATTAGTGCCCATCCTCTGCTCCCAACGTGATCGAGGTACTATTTTGTTCTTACTTCCAGTGCCCCGCAAAAAGATGGCTTGTGACTGGAAAAAACATACCCAGCAGGACAACCAAAATTGCAAAGTTCTGTTTTTAACGCTAACTTTATTTTATTTTGTTAAGTTGTATTTTCTCAGTTTCCACTGTTTTTTTTTTTTTTTGTTCTCCGCGCTGTTGTCAAAAGATGACAATTAACTTGTTCTGTTTTGTAATTCTACTTCAGTAAGCCTCAAAAGGCTTCACTTCGAAAGTTGATCTCACAGGCCTGAACACTACAAATTCTCTTTTTTTTTCATGATTTAGGCATGACACTGCAAACACGCACGACACTAGCAGGCGCCCTAGCATGGTACTCTCTCGGGTTCTCGTGTGCTGGTTTTACAAAGCTGTTCATAGACTGTGTAAACATTGTTCTTAAGGAAGCTGTCATGGTATTTTCAACACCTGTGTCAAACTGTTTCATGTTTGCTTCTGTTGAATACGAAGAGAAACCCCTTTAAAGGTAAAGGTAAGTTTGTATGAATGTATGACTGTGGGGCATGTCCAGGCCATTGCTGGAAAATAGTACGAAAAAGCCAAATGGGCTTCAGAAGAAAAGAGAGTCACCTATATGTGATATTGCACGCAAAATAACTGAACTAAGGCGAGCGACTTAAATTCCCTGTTCACATCAGTAATAAATCAAAACGCACGGGCAAGCACCTCGAGGGGATTTGATGACACACACTCTGCGCAAAGGAGATACCAGCAGTGCAAACATTACTTTCATGCCTAAGGAAATGATAGCGTGCAGTGAAATTAACATTTGGAAAACAGCACATATCACTGCACTGAACGCAATCACTAGCCTTTCACTTTAAGCGACCTGTCAAGAAGCTGAACACACTAGAAACTAAATATTCCTGCCAACAACACCGGCTGGCACCTGCTTTAGGGGGACGAACACAGGATCGTCATCCCAAAAAGCATTGGCAAAGCCAATAGGTGTAGCCTTGGCAAACAAAAAGACACTGTTTTTTTGCGAACATATACGAAATATAAATACAGTTGTTTTGTAAAGATATGCAATGTGCAAACAATTGCACATATACACAAATATAAAAATAAAGGTCCAGTACATTAGCTCTGGCATTGCAGTGAACTCCTTTCAGGTGGGTAGACGTACGTAATCTGGCAAATGCCGTAACTCACCGAGCAATACATCTACTCCATCTAGGGGGCTGACTCATTGCCCCATACTTCATACTGTGGTGGGCGGAAGTAACAGCTGAATGACACCCGAAGAGACCAATAGATGAAGAAAGCTGATCGTAAGCAAAATACGTGTGATGAATATATTTTTATTTTCATTGTTTTTTAAAACAAGATGGTCGAGAAACAGCTAAAGCTGTCTCTAACCAAGACTTTAAAATCACAAAGACACTTCTGCCTCAGTCATGCATTTCTTCGGGAAGCCTTGTTGACTCGTCTTTTCCCTTTTAAAACAGATGCTGGGAATCATTTTCAAATGAAAATGTCCTTTGACTACTGCTTGGTGACGGTTAACAAGCAAGGTGCAGCAATAACCATTTGCAACCAAGTCCACGTTCTTCTATTCTGTCAGGCTCCGAGCTATTTGGGCCGAAATGAATTGCTTTGGCTGATAGTGGCAAAGCAGTTATGAATGGTTCGCGGAAGCAGCCTCTTAAAGTAGAGCGAGGAAACAGCACCTGCAGTAAATAATATACAACCGAAATTGCATTTTCGTTATCTCAAGGCCTTTTCTTCTAAGCAAGCATTGCCCATAGAGATATCAAGGAGCATGCATCATTTGCGAAATGAGCACATATTCGAACCAGAATGTACCTGTCAAAAGGGAAAGGGCGACGCAACTGAATTATTACTTACACCCTGTGCAGGATCAAATGCTTCAGAAACTAATTCTGTGAATGAATGTGCAAGCAGAGGTCTTGATATGGTGCAACGAGGCAGGTGCATGAGCAGGCGTCTAACTGTTCCTGGGCTTAGAGGGCAGGGCTGGCCAGTCTGGCACTCGTGCACTGTCCCAGTGAGCTGTAAGCCAGGGTGGTTTCAGAGCAGGATGGGCTGACATCACTCAACCATGCCCTCATTGCCCCGTACTACCAACATCATCCTGCTCTGTGGGGCTGGCTTCAACAATTTTGCCTGGCCTGATTTTAGATTCTAGTTGGCCCTCGCTGAGGACTTATTGTTAACAGCATAGCCAATTGTGGAACCTGATAACGTATTCTTATGAATCATTCATGTGATGACCAAAACCCAGGCCTACAGCTGCCACTCACTTTGATATCAGGGTAGTGTCAAGATCATGTGAGGTTAGCCACATTGCAGTCACCGAACATCAGAGTGGGACAACTTAGCGTTGCTTATCATGACTCGCCAGGTGGCTCCACCCATTCCTTCACATTTTATGGCAGGGGACATAGCGATGAGTTTGGGTGGGGCTTAGACTTGCACCGTGGGGATCCCCTAGCAGAGTCACATTCGGTGGTTGCTTAGTTAGGGGATGGATTTCTCAGGGAATAGAACTCCATGGACCAGAACATAGGAGGACACAAACCTTTGTTGAATAAACCTTCATAAAAAATCATACTTTAAACAAAATCTTTGTGGTGCCATTTCAGATAATCAAGCTGCATACCTTTAGCTTTGAGAAACTTTAGGTTTGGTATAGCAATGTTTACATAGCACATTTCTCTTTACCAAAGATCCACCTCTGTACGCGTGTTGCACTTCAAATTATGCTGTGCAACTCATGGTGGGAAAGCACGATTGGTCACCATCCTTCTCATTAAATTAAAAGCACATCCTGCCATCCATGAAAAGGAAATCTAGCCTTCCCATGATCTCTTTCAATTTTAATGCCGGATCCCCTAGTTTATTTGTAACAAGAATAAGAATAGGTATCAAGGACAAGAGCTGTTCCTGGAAAGCTTGTTTGCTGTCAACGCCTATTGTGATGACGTGAACCACGCCCCACCTTTGTGCTGCTGCTCTAGTCCCAGACAATCATTATCAAAGCCTTTAAATCGAGCTTAACTCTGTTGTTGTCATTCCATGTTATTGAGCACACCAGCAAGGTGAAACGTTGCTTTATAGAATTTGCATTAGAGTTAGAAGTCTAGACATGGGGCTACTACACTCAGCCAGCTTTTGAAGAAAACACTCTAGAATAACGCTGTCCCTAGCTGAAAAAATATAATGTGGTAACCATTGCTTCTCCTGGGCGAGACTGTACTGCACAGTATGTAACTCTAGGTTTGGGTGTGTTTGGTTCTCGTATAGCGTGCTAAGGGATCAGACTGTTTTATGATGTAGTGTTGTGTAAACTGATCAATGCTCTCAGTTCCCGAAGCCACCTATTGAAAAGAAAGAAATCAATAATGCTGGAGCTCTGCAAACACCAGATGATTTTACGGTCATCAGTTAGCTGTTCCATTTCAGCAGGACCCAAAACCATAATATTCAAACAAGACCAATAATACCGTCAATTTAAAGAAAAAGGTAATAATGTAACATCACTTAGCAGTATTGGTACCATCACGGATGACGTTTTGCGCTGCCATTCATTTTGCTCCCAAGAAGGTAGCAACCCACACTGCAAATGAGATTATAATGCAATCCTCCTTGCTTAGGGAATTGTATTCGTGTAAATGTGTGTGTGTGTGGGGGGGGGGGGGAGGTTGACCCTGAGGACTTTAAATGATGGAAGCGTAATCACAGTTTTCAATCCTTGTTGAATCATTAGACTTCATCATTTGTGGCCCCATGTGTATGTAGTGTTATGAAATAGACTATTTACTTAGTTTTATTTAAAAAATAAAATAAAATAAAAATCCCCTCAAACAGCACTGGTTGAAATGTGAAGTTCAATTGGTTCAAAACCAGACACTGCATACCTTTCCAGACTTATCACACAATTTCACAAACAGAGTCCAAGCAAAGTTTGGGGACACAAGTACATTCATACAACTCCTATTATAAGGCGTAAGAGTGACAGGCTGCTATTTATGTGTCCCTTAAAAAAAACAGAGTACAAAATAATGTACCTCAAAGCAAGTTGGAGGTAATAGATGTGCATTTTTGATAATAGAGAGGCTTTTACTGGAATGAAAGATTGCTATTAGAGCAAACTGCTCCATTTGTGCAGCAGCAGCAAGGATAATGGGTCAGTTTCCGAATGCTGGCTGCTATTTGTCACTGATCGCACCTGCAGGATGGGTTTCAAGGCTGTAGGGCTTCGCGAGGCTTCTGAATGCAGCAAGCATTGCCAACAAGCCTCTGCCAGTTACAATTTGCAGCTCCTTCAGCACCATGAACAGTTACTCGAGGGGGGACATTCCTTTGCACTCATACACGTTGCATTAACAGTACATAACCGATGGATTTTATTTCAGCAGCGACAAAGGTCTCAGAGGAGTCTATATATATATATAAATATATATATATATATATATATATATATATATATACATATATCTACATACGTATATATATATATCTACATACGTGTGTATGTGTATATATATATATATACATATATATATTATATATATATATATATATATATATATGTGTGTCCTCTAAATTACCCCCACCATTCTTCTTTCGCTCTCTATGTGCCTGTCTGCCTGTTTGTTCTTGTTTCTACTTATATGTCTATCTCCCTGCCTGTGCATCTCTGCCTGTCTATCAATCAATCTATCTATCTATCTATCTATCTATCTATCTATCTATCTATCTATCTATCTATCTATCTATCTATCTATCTATCTATCTTTTGCGTGTTTGCCATCTGCCTTCCTGACTACCCACCCACTATCCTTATGTCTATCTATCTATCTACTTTTTGTGTGCTTGCTATCTACATTATTGACTATCCGTCCACTATCCTTCCACTAATCAATTCATCTTCGTATCCACCCACCTCGCCATCCACCCATCGTTCCATCCATCCAAGCATCCATACAATCTTCCACCCATTTACTTACGCACTCACACATCTGCCTCCCTTCCTGCTCATATCTGCACCCACCCATCAAACTAAACATTCGTAGCTCAACCTATGTGAAAATGCACCAACTCACACATTCACCCACCCATCCATCCTTCCATCAGCCATCCACCCACGCACCTTTCCATCCATCCATCAACCCACCCATCCTTCCCCATATCAAGTCTCCCATCCATCCATTCATCCATTCATGCAACTGTCAGATCACGCATATTATGCATCCATCTCACACACCTTGACCACACTGCTTATTCTCAGTCTCTTTAAACCATGCTAACTCGTCAATACTGCCATTTCCTTCTCAACGCATGTCAAGAATATTTAGCTTGTATCGGCTTATTTTTTAAGAGTACATTTCGCTACTTATATATTTGCATGCACCCATTCGCATCAACATCGCATTCATGTGTTTTTACATAAATGTGGGCGCTCAAAATGTTACTTAGAGGATTTAGTTCAAAGGGCGAAAATAGTAAATGATGTCACACTGACATGAGCGCACCATGTAACGTATAGTGTGTATGTGTGTGCGCGCGTATGTGCGCTCGTGATCTGTGCATGAGACTGTACGTTGGCACTGAACCGCTGTTCAAGTATGTGGTACGTCGTGTTTTTCAACATCTGCAAAAGGACATTTAAAAACGACACACGAAAGTTGTAACATTTAATTTTTATGCATTTGTACGAAACTCAACAGCATTGTACTCCGATTCGTGAGACAGCAACCTAGGCAAACTTGTCTACTGTAAAAACACCTTTCTGTTTGAAAGGGGCACTCACTTACAGCATGCAGGGTATCGACTACGCATCACAAATACAGTATAGAATCTGTACTGCAGCTGCTTTAAAATTCTCATTTACCGTTTCAGCGCCTCTCATTTTGCAACGCAAGAAAAGTTCTTCAAGGGCTATGAAATATATCTAGCAACGACATGCATCACAGTTAACAGGGCTCTGGGAAGCGCGACCAGGCACCTTATATAACAGTGTAACGCGGCTTACCTTATTTCTGCCGCGGGGCACTGGGGCACCGCTCGTGCCCGGGAAGATGGCACTGCAGCACCCTGCCACTCTTCAGTATTGGTGTTTGTTTTCTCCTGTAATTTTGGAAGGCTGGCTCTCCTCCGGTCTAACACAGGCTTCCTCTCGCTGCATCACTTTTAACTCTAGGAGGCAGAGAAGCGAAGCCAGAGGGAGACCGCTCGCTCTGATTGGCTTTCCTTCTTAGCTCCTGATTAATAAAAAAAAAACTCCTCACACAGAGAGGCTCCGTTGATAGAGCCGCAGCACTTTTCCCGGGAAGGTTAGAGACGAAGGAAGGGGAAATGCACCGGCTTTTCCAGGCAGACAGACAGTGACTTGCAAGTGAATGCCGTGGGAGGGTCAGAGAGAGCTCTGCGAGCAACCCGACGTCGCAATCACTTCTTCCCCGACTCAAAAGTAATCAACCTGATCTGAGGAGAGCTTTCTGCTCCGACTGAACACGGGATCTGCTGCCAGGCAGCGCCGTTCTGCGCGCGGAGCTGCCCTTTCAATGCAGCATCCCAGGCACAGAAGCGGCACGCATGAATTATGGATTAGCAAGGTGGCAAGTCAAAGGGAGGGTCATGTTCTCAGCCATACAGAACGGTACATAGGTAGGGCAGACCCGCGGAGCAGGCGCGGACATGCTTTCTTCAAACCCTCGCAATTTCAAAGCCAAGCTCATAGCGGAAGGTAGCAAGTATTTTCTTTCCCAGTTACACCGTTTAATGGAACGTGCAAAATCCTTTTGCTTTGTACCCCTAGCATCCATGGGGGCGGGCTGGGGGTTGTGAGAGGTGACATTTCTGGCCTTGTTGTATTTGAACATCTGAACATTTCAACTAGGGTAGGAACTGCAAACAGGGCGCGTTTTGGGACAAGACCAACGAGGGTGCCTGAAGCAACAGGCACTAGATGATCCTCGAGACTTAAAGGGGACAAATGTCACGATGACAAAATAACTTGCAGCGCACTGACTACGACCTACTGGAACCTGTTGTGGTTATATTGAAACCTCAGATATGTAGCTTGTATTCCAGCTAACGAAATATTATCAGAATCCCTCAACACCAATATTGGACCATATTACACCGTCCTCCATCCATCTGTTGAAGCATTTTCATCCTTCGCAGGAATCAATACTCATCAAGGCTGACCGATCATTGGACCCAGCTACAGGATTTGGTAGAACCATACAACTCAATTTCAATACAAACCAATTAAATTAAACAGTATAACAATTTGCCATACAAGAAAAACTCCAGTAAGAAATATAGTTAAGGAATTTATTCCAAACTCAAGCTCAAAGTCATGTAGACAACTCTCAATATAAATTTATAAAGATACAGAATCACCAAGGGTTTCCAAAGGCAACAAAATAAAGTCAGGCGAGCTAACATTAATAAAACTAACCATTCAATAAGGAAAGTACAACACATTAACAAAATGAGTTATGGTATAGAAATCGAATGTTGTTCATGCTTAGCAAGCATCAGTCAGTTTTAAATCATCAAAGTTATAGTTTTCAGCTGAGCAAAGGGAAAACCCTACCATAGCTAAATTAAGGATTAACATGTGTTGGCAGAACATATGAAGGCAAAAGACAAAAGAACAGAAATGACAAAAATAATTTGGAAAAAAGGTAATCTCCATCAACAGGGTACTAACTAAGGTGGGCAAAAGATAAGTAAAATGGGAAAGCGTCAGCACGTCAGGAACTCAGGGAGAAAATCTCTTAATCTCAGTGGGGCATCTCAAAGGGACAAAGCAGAGAGGAAGATACCTCTCTAAGGGGCTCAGCATTCAGGGATTCTTCATCAGCAAAGGTTCTGGTTGATGAAGAGGCATCTGGAAATCTGAAGATCTGTCCAAGGGAGAATCTGATGGACCTCTGACCCAAGGCCAACTAGTCAGGGGTAGATTAAAGATCGTAGAACAATCTGATTCACTCTGAGAGACCGTCCACACTACGCTGAAGGGGCATCATCCAACAGCAATGAGTCACACAACTCCAGGTTGAAACATCAAGACACATCCCCTGGTCTGTCATGAGAACCTCATCCATACACATAGCTTCACACAGGATTGAAACATTTGTAAAATTGTTAGTCCAAGGCTCAGGATATTCACATTCAAGGACACTGTTTCACTTCTCTCTATGTCTAAACAATAAGGGTCTATTACTACGTTCGAATGAAAGCTCGCATTATGAAAATGAATCAGATTTCCTGCACAGTCATGCAGTACACGACTAACAGGCCTCGCCTAAGCTAATGCAAGTAAATTAAACAATACATTTCATTAATACATTTCAATAAACACATTTTTAATATACAAAGCCATAAATTCAACATTAATAATTCTTCTTTAATATTCAGGTTACATTCACTTTTAAAGAAAAGTCCTAAAACATTTCAAATGGTATAATGCAGAACTGCATTTCTCTATTTTAGCACATACATTTAAATCATGAATCATTAGAAATTCAGTATTGTTTCAATACATTCTGTTAGTCTAAGGTATAAAATATAAGATAATATCAGTGTAAACGTTCAAACATTTGAATTGTAAGCAATACCACCATGGTTCCTATCACTAGTTTAAACAAATGCACAATTAAAATGGCTACTTATGACATCTTTATACATTCAAACTATGAGTACTTTGGTTAACATAGCACAGATATTGTCACATCTATCTATCTATCTATCTATCTATCTATCTATCTATCTATCTATCTATCTATCTATCTATCTATATTTATGGATGCCTTGGTAGTGAAAATAAATGTAGTCCATGCTGCTTAGAGCAACCATATTAATAAACATACATTTAAACATACATTCACACATTTATTACCATACTGCAGAGCTTATTACCACAGTACAGCAACACTACTATGAGAAAAATACTTGTATTGCCTCACAAATTGCCTATATTATTTGATTATCATTGTTGAGGAGTGGGAAGATCATTTTGACAAACTCAATACTCTCATGAACCATGGCTTCGGCTTCTCCCCATACTCAATAATAGCAAAAAAAAAGCGTAAGCCACTCTGATGATATATATATTTGCAGTATTTTCTTAATACTAGATTGAGCCATGCTACACTTTGAAAAACATCTCTTTACTTTATTTCCAGCAAACCCGGTAATGTTACTTTGGATTTGCCCACTGGAGGTTGATGAAATGTGTTTAAATATTATGTTTGGCTTCAGCAAACCCACTTGGGATAAAATGAGATGTGCAGGACTACCTTTACCAACATGCACTTGTTATGAACTCACTTCAGAGACCCACTTATGGGTAGAACTGGCATTTAATCGGGTGGTCATGTTCCTGCAATTCATCTGCTGAACAGACACGCATTTGGCCTGTAAGCAAGGACTGGGGAAGTAAAAAACAAACCATTAGGACCTTTAAAAGGAATTCTCTGTATGTTGTTTGCTTTTCTGCATTCCATAATAAATAATTTGAACCTGTTTGGGAGTGCGCCTTCATTTGAGGACAACCTCTCTTATCTATCTATCTATCTATCTATCTATCTATCTATCTATCTATCTATCTATCTATCTATCTATCTATCTATCTATCTATCTATCTATCTATCTATCTATCCATCTAGGTCGTGAGTAGATAGTTATACTTCAGACCATGTTTCCATAGGAAAAGCATTTTCAACTTGCCTATATCTTTGGCGATGTTAAACAATTCTTCACAAACTTTTTCAAAAAAGGTTTGCCAGTGATTCTTGTTGCTCACAAGAATCTTCGGTGTGATCCATCAAGTGAGGACCGAGAAAAAAGAGGGGGGTCAAAATACGAGCGTTTTCCATGTTAATTCCCGTAGGAGTTTTGAACGTAACTACACCCTCGACTGCGGGGCAGAATTACACCAAATTTGGCAGAAAGCTAGGCTTTGGTATGCAGATTAAGCTTTATATTACTTGGTGTAAATTCATTCAGTAGTTTTGAGAAATTAAAGAGGAAAAATGTGTACATCTAGGGCAGAGGATCCGTAGTGACATTTTTGCGCCCATCAAAGCAAATTTGCAAATGCACATGCCAACAGGAATGTGGTGATTGGCTGGCCGAAACTGGGCCAGAAACTTGTAGCCACCATTTTAGATAATGGGACACAGTCCCCAGGGCTGAACAATCAAAGGAAAAGTGGTATAAGGGGTCAAGATGGAGGTACCCTGCACCCCAGGGATATTGTATAGGGGTCTTTGAGAGTGAAATTATGAGCTTATAATTATTTCTTTTCACGGAGCGCGATAATGGCAAATGCATTGTGACGCTCAGAGAGGCCTCTCCCGTGTAATGTTGTGACCAATTTGTGAATATCAGTGAAAAAAAACAGTCACAGATTCATTCATACACTAAATCATTCATTCATAGAAGCACTTAGATACTCATGCACCCACTCACAGACCCACTCAGAGAAGCATACTCTCAGTGACTCACTCTAGACAATGACACACCCACTTACTGACCCATTCAGACACTCATTCACTCATTCAAAGACCTACTCAGGCACTAACACACCCACTTACAGACCCAGTCAGACACTGACACACCGACATACGCACCCACTCAGACCCCCATGCATCCATTTACATACCTACTCAGACCCTCATGTACCCACTCACAGACCCACTCAGACCCTCGTGCACCCACTCACAGACCGTCAGAGACCCACTCACAGACCCAGTCAGACCCTCATGCATCCACTCACAGACCCACACAGATGCACCCACTCACACTCCTACTCAGACACTCATGCCCCTGCTCACAGACCCACTCAGACCCTTATGCACCCACTCACAGAGCCTTTCAGACACTGATGCACCCACTCACAGATCTACTCAGACACTCATCCACCCACTCAAAGACCTACTCAGGCACAGAGACACCCACTCACAGACCCAGACAGACACTGACACACCCGCTCACACACTCAATCAGATCCTCATTCATCCATTCACACACCTACTTAGACATTGACACACCCACTCACAGTCCCACTCAGACACTCATGCCCGCTGCTCACAGACCCCCTCAGTTCCTTATGCTTATGAAAAGGGATGGAAGAGAGAGAGAGTGACAGGCCTGCGGTGGGGGCCTGAAAGTCCCCACGGTCCTAGCTGGCTCCCCTCATCCTGTGGGAGCCGGCATTGCTCCCCCAAGCAGGGAGCTGCTTTTGAGAGCTGCTTCCTGCCTTTGGGAGCAATGTTTTCATCTGTCTTCTCAGACAGATGAAAACTTCTCTTTCTGCAAGTGAGAGCTGTTTGACACCTCTCACTTGCAGAAACGTGACTTGAGTTGCTGATGCTTGGAGGAAGCTGTCAGATCCCACCAAGCAAAAGCAAACAGCGATATCCCAAGGGTGGGCACTCTGGGACATAGTAGGAGCCAGCCCTGGGGGGGTGGTACTCCCAGGGCCATCATTTGCTCCTTGAAGGGTGCTGATTGACCCCTCTCCAACTGTGAATTCAGCCCCGGGGATGGTGGTCCCCAGGGCTGCAGGGGTCAAAAACAGACCCCCTTTCTTTTTTTCATGTTTGCCAATGGGAAATGGTGGTCCCAGGGGCTGCGGGGGCAGTACATCCCCCCACACTGAAATAGAAGGATGTCCAGGGGAGGTGGCAGTTCCTGGGGTAATGGGGGGGATGCGTGGACCCCAGCATTCACATGCAATCAAGCCCCGTAAGAGGTGGTTGTCCCCAGGGCACTGAAAAGCTCAGGAGGGGGGTTGCGTGCGCCTCCTCCTTATTTTGTACTTTGCCCCCGGAGCTTTAAAAAAATCAAGTGGTTGATTTAAAAAAAAAAAATTGCCACAAATTTCATGAAGGTGCATTAAAAGGTTTTAAAAAAATGCTTTTTTTGCCCTGGCAGGATCCGTCTGGGCTAAAGTGTCAGGGTGTCTCCTCTCGGGCCCCTTTTGTTTTTTTTCACATTTTGTTCTTGAGAACCTCGGCTGAAGCCGAGTCCCTAGATAGCTGCCAACAATTCCTGCTTGAAATGTTGGCAGCAAATCAAATCTATGCATTTCCCTGCACAAGCTCGTCATGATTCATGGAGTTGTAGCTTCCAGAGATATACACATTTGAATTTCCTTAAATTTCTCAATAACTACTGAATGGATTTACACTAAGTAAGCAAAAGCGTAATCTGCGTACCAAAAGCTAACTTTCTGCCAAATTTGGTTTAATTCTGTCCAGAGGTTCAGGCGGTAGTTGTGTTCAAAGGTCCTATGGGAATTAACATGGGAAACTGAACTTTTTTGGCTCCCCCTTTTTCTCAGCCCCCGCTCGAGGGGTCACCCCCAAACTTTTTCTGTGCAACAAGAATCACCGGCACACTTTTATTTTAGAACATTTTGTGAAGATCCGTCAAACGGTGCCAAAGATATGTGCAAGTGAAAAATGCTTTTTCTATGGAAACATGGTCCTAAATATAACTACCTACTGGCAATTGTCACTAGGTTAATGGTGGTAGCCACTAGGTAGTTATAGTTATAACCTACTTTCTATAGAAAAAGCATTTTTTGTTTTGCTAATAACTTTAGTGTTGTTTGATGAATCGTCACAAAATGTTCCAAGAAAATACAACACTCACTTCATTGTCTGTTTGGAAAGTTCCGGGGTGATCTATCAACCGGGGGCTGGGAAAAAGGGGGTTACCTAAATGCTTTTCCCCATACCTAATGATTGTCACCACTAAGAAGTAATAGTTAGGACCTAGTTTCTATAGGAAAAGTGTTTTTTGGTTTGCTAATAACTTTGGCGCCATTTGATGAATCTTCACAAAATTCTCCAAGAAAATACAACACTCACTTTAGTGTCTGTCTGGAAGGTTTTGGGGTAATCCATCAAGGGGGGGCTGAGAAAAAGGGTGTCCCTAAACGC
This sequence comes from Pleurodeles waltl, assembly GCF_031143425.1. Taxonomy (NCBI): domain Eukaryota; kingdom Metazoa; phylum Chordata; class Amphibia; order Caudata; family Salamandridae; genus Pleurodeles; species Pleurodeles waltl. The sequence goes on along the minus strand of NC_090438.1, from coordinate 884,298,378 downwards.
TTGTCCCCAATCAATTTTCCATAGGGATTTTGATCAGTCAAAGTGCCAGAATCACTGGACGAAATTACACCAAAATTGGCAGAAAGGAAGCTCTTGGTCAAGAAAGCACCATTTTTGTTATTTGGTGTAACTCCATTAATTAGTATTTGAGAAATTAAAGGAAATCCAAATTTGTATATATAGGGACGTGAAGGGTTCGCTTTCCCTCCCGATCTTGTGCTGAGATCTGATAGTCTGCTAACACTTCAACAAGGAGTGTTGGCAGCCATCTTGGGACTTCAGCTGAGTCCCAGAGTTTATTAGATACACCCTCACCCTTTAGCTCTGGTGCTCGGGCCCCAGAGGGACTCTCCTAGGGCAAGAAGCATTTTTCTTACATTTTCTCTAGAAATCACGGTTTAATCAAAAGTAATGTGGGGGTGCTCCCCGCAGCCCAGGGGACTGCCACTTCCCTAGGACACTAATTTAGAGTAATGCGTGGGATGGCCTGGCCCCACTACATCCCCAGGTACTGCCATCTCCCTGGGGCTAAATTGTAAAACTAATGTGGGGGGGCATCTGGGCCCCTCGCAGCCCTGGGGACCGCCAACTCCTCTGGGCTAATTTGAAAAGAGATAGGAGGTTGTTTCGGACTCCGAGGCTGTGGTGACCACCACCTCCCCAGGGATATTGATGTTGGTAGGGACTCCCACAAGGAGCCAGTAATGGCCCTGGGGATTGCCACCCCCCAGGACCAGTTCCTGCTACATCCCGGGGTGCCCACCCCTGGGACATAGCTGTTTGCTGAGACCTGGTGGGAGCTGACAGCTCCCGCTAAGTCACAGCAAACACTCCGCTCAGATGAAGTGAAAGCTCTCAAACTTATAAATTAATATATATAGTGATCCGTCAAACAGATGCCAAGAAAAGGGAGGGATACCAAAATGTTAATTTCCTATGCGTTAACTCCCTTAGGAAACGTCTGTCCCAGTTACAGAATGAATGGCCAAAAATTTGGCAAAAAGCTGGAACTTTGCTCAGAAAATGAGCTATTTGTGATTTGGTGTGAATCTGTGCAGCCATTGTGAAGAAATTTATACATTTAACGAGGTGCGCAGTTTGGACTTGGATGCGTTAAAAAGTTAGATATTTCTGAAAAGATGGTTTCATAGGAGTACCATGCTACCAAGAATTAAAAGAATGTAGCTATTTTTTGGGCAAAGGGATATTTTTCTCTCTTGGGTCTTATCAGTACAGTGCTGCTGACAACAGTACCACCAGACTGAGTAATATTATTTGCTGGCTGCAACTGGAAACTTAATGTTGCAGCTTCCATGTCAGGAATCACGGACTGAATGCTGGAACTTTAAAAATGGCTTTATAAAATCCCTCAAGGCTGGGCCCCCTCAACCTCCTGGGCTATGGAGGGGTGACAAAATGACCCCCTAATTTAAAATAGAAACAGGTGTGATTTGGGTTGGGGGTATCTGCCTACCTGTTCCAGGTACAACAGTACCCAGCACAGCCAAAAACATTTTAAAAAATCAGGACGGTTTGGACCAGAGTCCATGTGAAATGGTGGAATTGACTGAATGTGATAAAAAACAGAAATTCCCTTTAAAACATAGGTAAAGTGATGTTATAATTAGCTATAGTAATAAGACCTTATTTACATTAAAAAACAACTCTAGAGGCCATACACGGAGGGAGGTAGAACACTGCAGCAGTGTTGGGCATTGCCATCTCCCTGCTGCTCATGGCAAAAATACATGACTTGTGCCATAAAGTAACTATAAATTGCACCCCATTCATGCACAGTGGTGTTGTTAACGATGTAATTTCAGATGTTGAAGTGATGTCATAGAACACATCATGAGTGATGTAATTTGTGAGCTAATTAGCAGTGCACAGCAAGGGCGCTAGGTATAGTTACTTGAGGGCAAAGGCTATAGTTACTTGAGTTACTTGATAAAACTATAACTGGTGAATTTCAGTGGATTTGCTTGTTTACAGGGATATTTGTCAACTAACATTTTAACCTAACTATAACTTTCCTTTTGTAGGAAGGTAGCCTCTTTCTAGCATTGTTACCCCCACTTTTGGCCTGTTTGTGAGCATATGTCAGGGTGTTTTTACAGTCTCACTGGGATCCTGCTAGCCAGGGCCCAGTGCTCATAGTGAAAACTCTATGTTGTCAGTGTGTTTGATATGTGTCACTGGGATCCTGCTAGCCAGGACCCCAGTGCTCATACGTTTGTGGCCTATGTGTGTTCCCTGTATGATGACTAAATGTATCACTGAGGCTCTGATAACCAGAACCTCAGCGTTTATGCTCTATCTGCTTTTAAAATTGTCACTGCAGGCTAGTGACTAATTTTACCAATTCTGAATGGCACACTGGAACACCCTTATAATTCCCTGGTATATGGTACCTAGGTACCCAGGGAATTGGGGTTCCAGGAGATCCCTATGGGCTGCAGCAATTCTTTTGCCACCCATAGGGAGCTCAGACAATTCTTACACAGGACTGCCGCTGCAGGCTGAGTGAAATAACGTCCACGATATTTCACAGCCATTTTACACTGCACTTAAGTAACTTAGAAGTCACCTATATGTCTAACCCTCACTTAGTGAAGGTTAGGTGCAAAGTTACTTAGTGTGTGGGCACCCTGGCATTAGCCAAGGTGCCCCCACAATGTTCAGGGCAAATTCCCCGGACTTAGTGAGTGCGGGGACACCATTAAACACATGCACCACACATAAGTCAATACCTATATGTAGCGTCACCATGGTAACTCCGAACATGGCCATGTAACATGTCTAGGATCATGGAATTGTCACCCCAATACCATTCTGGTATTGGGGTGACAATTCCATGCATCTCCGGGTCTCCAGCATAGAGCCCGGGTACTGCCAAACTAACGTTCCATGGTTTCCTCTGCAGCTACTGCTGCTGCCAACCCTCAGACAGGTTTCTGCCACCCTGGGGCCTGGGCAGCCCAGTCCCAGGTAGGCAGAACAAAGGATTTCCTCTGGGAGAGGGTGTTACACCCTCTCCCTTTGGAAATAGGTATGAAGGGCCTGAGAGGAGTAGCCTCTCCTGGCCTCTGGAAATGCTTTAAAGGGCACAGATGGTGCCCTCCTTGCAGAAGCCAGTCTACACCGGTTCAGAGATCCCCCTAGCCCTGCTCTGGCGCGAAACTGGACAAAGGAAAGGGGAGTGACCGCTCTCCTGACAAGCACCTCCCAGGGGAGGTGCCCAGAGCTCCTCCATTGTGTCCCAGACCTCTGCCATCTTGGATGTAGAGGTGTGCGGGCACAATGGACACCTCTGAGTGGCCAGTGCCAGCAGGTGACATCAGAGACACTTCCTGATTGGTGCTTACCTTTCTCTGTAGCCAATCCTCCTCTGTGGGCTATTTAGGGTCTCTCCTGTGGGTATCTCACCAGATAACAAAGGCAAGAGCTCACCAGAGTTCCTCTGCACTTCCCTCTTTGACTTCTGCCAAGGATAGACCGCTGACTGCTCCAGGACGCCTGCAAAACCGCAACAAAGTAGCAAGAAGACTACCTGCAACATTGTAGTGCCTCATCCTGTCGGCTTTCTCGACTGTTTCCTGGTGGTGCATGCTCTGAGGGCTGTCTGCCTTCACCCTGCACTGGAAGCCAAGAGGAAATCTCTCGTGGGTTGACGGAATCTTCCCCCTGCCAACGCAGGCACCAAACTTCTGCATCACCAGTCCTCTGGGTCCCCTCTCATCTTGACGAGCGTGGCCCCGGGAACACAGGAGCTGGATCCAAGTGTTCCGGACAGTCCAGTGGCCCTTCTGTCCAAATTTGGTTGCGGTAAGTCCTTGCCTCCCCACGCCAAAGAGTAATCCTGTGTACTGCATGAACTGCAGCTGCTCGGGCTTCTCTGCACTTTTGCAAGACTTCCTTTCTGCAACGCCTAGCCCAGGTCCCCAGCACTCCGTCCTGCATTGCACAACTCGCTGAGTTGGACTCCGACGTCGTGAGACCCTCTTTTGTTGTTCTGAGTTGACCATTGTCCTCAGATCCTCTGAATGCCTGTTAAGGTGCTTCTGTGGGTGCTGCCTGCTTCTGCATTGGCCCTCTGTGTTGCTGAGTGCCCCCTCTGTCTCCTCCTCTAAGGGGCAACATCCTGTTCCTTCCTGGGCCCTGGCAGCACCCAAAATCCTCAACCACGACTCTTGAAGCTAGCAAGGCTTGTTTGCGGTATTTCTGTGTGGAAACAATTCTGCATCCTCCAGCACACCGTTGGACAGCTTCTGACCAAAGGAGAAGTTCCTGGCACCTTCCGTTGTTGCAGAATCTCTGGCTTCTTCCACCCAGAGGCAGCCCTTTTGCACCTTCATCCGGGGTTTAGTGGGCTCCTGCCCCGCCTGGACACTTGCGTGACTCTTGGACTTGGTCCCCTTCCTTTGCAGGTCCTCAGGTCCAGGAATCTGTCTTCAGTGTTTTGCAGTCAGTTGTTGTCCTTGCAGAATCCTCTATCTCTACTTTACTGTCTTTCTGGGGTAGTAGGGCAACTTTACTCCTACTTTTCAGGGTCTTGGGATGGGGTATTGTTAGAAATGGGGTTTTTGGTTGGCAGATAGGTTGCCCTCTGTCCAAGCAAGAACCCTCACTCTAGTCAGGGTAAGTCACACACAATCCAAAATCAGCCCGTGCTCACCCTCCGGTAGCTTGGCACGAGCAGTCAGGCTTAACTTAGAAGGCAATGTGTAAAGCATTTGTGCAATAAATCATACAACACCATAGTATAACACCACAAAAATACACCACACAGTGTTTAGAAAAATATAGAATATTTATCTGGATAATTGTAGGTCAAAACGATCAAAGTTGCAATACGAATTTGTAAAGATATCACTGAAAAGTGATATTAAGAGTCTTTAAGTCTTTAAAAAGCAATAAAGTGTCTTTCAAGCACAGAGTACCTGGTTTCTGGTGGGAAATCTCCTCAGAGGGCCACAGGAGAAGAGATGCGTGGAAAAAGGGGTGTGTGCGTCGTTTTCCGCTCAGCACACACAGACTTGCGTCGTTCTTTTCCACGCGGGGAAGTCGGGCGTCGTTTTCCGGCGCGCAGACAGTCTCTTTTTGTGGATCGCGAGGATTACCAGATGTCCCGGGTCTGTGCGTGGATTCTCCTGCTTATTTTCCGGCTGCGCGTCGTTCTGCGGGGCTGCGCGTCGAAGTTTCGATCTCACGGTAGGCGTCGCGTCGATTTCTCCTTGGAAGTCGGGCGGCGTTGTCCTTGCGAGGCCGTGCGTCGAAATTTTGGGTCTCACGGCAGGCGTCGCGTCGATTTCTCCTTGGAAGTCGGGCGGCGTTGTCCTTGCGAGGCCGTGCGTCAAAGTTTCGCACTCACGGTAGGCGTCGCGTCGATTTCTCCTTGGAAGTCGGGCGGCTTTGTCCTTGCGAGGTTGTGCGTCGAAGTCTCGATCGTCCCGAGGGCGTCGCGTTGATCAGCGTCGGTGTGCGGCGTTTTTCTCGCCGCGAAACAAGCTGTGCGTCGAAATTTTCGGCGCACGGAGTGTCCACGTGAAAGGAAGAAGTCTTTTTGGTCCTGAGACTTCAAGGAACAGGAGGCAAGCTCTATCCAAGCCCTTGGAGAGCACTTTCACAGCCAGACAAGAGTACAGCAAGGCAGCAGGGCAACAGCAAGACAGCAGTCCTTTGGAGAAAGCAGACAGGTGAGTCCTTTGAGCAGCCAGGCAGTTCTTCTTGGCAGGATGTAGTTTCTGGTTCAGGTTTCTTCTCCAGCAAGTGTCTGATGAGGTAGGGCAGAGGCCCTGTTTTATACTAAGTTGTGCCTTTGAAGTGGGGGTGACTTCAAAGAGTCTCTAAGAAATGCACCAAGTTCCCTTTCAGTTCAATCCTGTCTGCCAGAGTCCCAGTAGGGGGTGTGGCAGTCCTTTGTGTGAGGGCAGGCCCTCCACCCTCCCAGCCCAGGAAGACCCATTCAAAATGCAGATGTATGCAAGTGAGGCTGAGTACCCTGTGTTTGGGGTGTGTCTGAGTGAATGCACAAGGAGCTGTCAACTAAACCTAGCCAGACGTGGATTGAAGGGCACAACAAGATTTTAGTGCAAAGAAATGCTCACTTTCTAAAAGTGGCATTTCTAGAATAGTAATATTAAATCCGACTTCACCAGTCAGCAGGATTTTGTATTACCATTCTGGCCATACTAAATATGACCTCCCTGCTCCTTTCAGATCAGCAGCTGCCACTTCAACAGTGTATGAGGGCAGCCCCAATGTTAGCCTATGAAGGGAGCAGGCCTCACAGTAGTGTAAAAACGAATTTAGGAGTTTTACACTACCAGGACATATAACTACACAGGTACATGTCCTGCCTTTTACCTACACAGCACCCTGCTCTAGGGGATACCTAGGGCACACATTAGGGATGACTTATATGTAGAAAAAAGGGGAGTTCTAGGCTTGGCAAGTACTTTTAAATGCCAAGTCGAAGTGGCAGTGAAACTGCACACACAGGCCTTGCAATGGCAGGCCTGAGACAAGGTTAAGGGGCTACTGAGGTGGGTGGCACAACCAGTGCTGCAGGCCCACTAGTAGCATTTAATCTACAGGCCCTAGGCACATGTAGTGCACTCTAATAGGGACTTACAGGTAGATTAAATAGTCAATCATGGATAAACCAATCAATAGTACAATTTACACAGAGAGCATATGCACTTTAGCACTGGTTAGCAGTGGTAAAGTGCTCAGAGGTCAAAAGCCAACAACAGCAGGTCAGAAAAAATAGGAGGAAGGAGGCAAAAAGTTTGGGGATGTCCCTGTCAAAAAGCCAGGTCCAACATGACCCCCCACCAGCCTAAAGCCAGGGGAGAACAATCACTATCCTGATGTACTTCCCTGTTTGAGGCGACAGAACAAGGACCCAGGCCCACAACAGCAGGGGCATGCTCCAGTTCTTCGCCTTCCTGACTCCAATTGGATCCCTCTGTCCATACTCTCAGGGCCCACTAAGCCCATCCATGGGGAACCTTTCTCCTTTCCTGCGGATCCCATCTGTGCAGCACCTAACCTTACTTTGCTCACAGATGTATCCCAGGAGCAGTATAGTACCCCCATGACCAACATAGTGGTGTTGCCCACTCTACCCCTGGGGTGTGACACTTGTCCCCTCCCCAGGGATAACTCTGTCCACCCGGACAGCAAGCCACAGTGATTACTGACAGCGGCCAGGGATGAGAGCCAGGCCCCAGGCCTCTCACAGCTCTCCAGCCACTGTGGCTGTGGAGAGTGGGGGGCGGTAGCCCCAGGTGCTGGGCACCCTTTAACCACTCTCCCTTCCACCAGGTCAGGGATGACAGCCTGAACCTGGTCCTCCCCTCTGGGGCTTTGTACCCTCCTTCCTGGAGCAGTACCCCCAGAGTCCAACATGGCCAGGGGGCTTACAGAAGTCGCCCTGTACCATTCCTCCACCAGTGCAGGGCTGTTAACCTGCCACTGGCCCTTCAACCTGGGGTCTGTACCTTCAGGTTGGACTAGGGCCCGGGGTGAGGCTTCCCTCCCCCTGCCCTCCCTTCTGGGGTCCAGCACCCTCCAACTAGGAGTGGCCTCCTCAGAAGACAACATGGTAGGGGCACTGTTATCAGTAGCCCCTCCCTCCAGGTCCGGGGGGACACCCTGAACCTGGTCTTCCAGCCCAGGGTCTGTACCCTCAGACTGGATCACCGCCTGGCAAACCAGGACTTCCTGGGAGGCACACCTACCCCCCACCAGGTCAGAGTTTAACCTCTGCACCTGCCCATTCAACTCAGAGTCACCACCCTGAAGTTGAACAATTGCCTGGCACGCCAGGACTTCCTGGAGGGCACACTGACCCTCCACCAGGTCAGAGGTTAACCTCTGCACCTGACCATTCAACTCAGAGTCACCACCCTGAAGTTGAACAATTGCCTGGCACACCAGGACTTCCTGGAGGGCACACTGACCCTCCACCAGGTCCGAGTTTAACCTCTGCACCTGACCATTCAACTCAGAGTCATCACCCTGAAGTTGAACAGTTGCCTGGCGCACCAGGACTTTCTGGGAGGCACACCTACCTCCCACCAGGTCAGAGTTTAACCTCTGAGCCTGGTTCCCCAACCCAGGGTCACCACCCTGAGGTTGGGCAATTGCCTGGCACGCCAGGACTTTCTGGGGGGCACACCTACCCCCCACCAGGTCAGAGTTTGACCTCTGAACCGGGTTAGCCAACCCAGAGTCACCACCCTGAGGTTGGGCAATTGCCTGGCACCCCAGGACTTTCTGGGAGGCACACCTACCTCCCACCAGGTCAGAGTTTGACCTCTGAACCTGGCCATCCAACCCAGAGTCGACACCCTGAGGTTGGACAACTGCCTGGCACGCCAGGACTTTCTGGGGGGCACACCTACCCCCCACCAGGTCAGAGTTTGACCTCTTCACCTGGTAAGCCAACCCAGAGTCACCACCCTGAGGTTGAGCCATTGCCTGGCATTCCAGGACTTTCTGGGGGGCACATCTACCCCCCACCAGGTCAAAGTTTAACCTCTGAACCCGGTTATTCAACCCAGAGTCACCACCCTGAGGTTGAATCTTTGCCTGGCATGCCAGGACTTCCTGGGGGGCACTCTCACCCCCCACAAGGGACACGCCGTCCCCAAGGGCCACACAAGAGTCTGGTTGGCGCAGGTCTCCCGACCTCTGCCCATCCGGCAGAGTCTGGGTTTCCCCCAAACCAGAAACGGTCTCACCTGGGTCATTCCTGGGGGGCTCTGCTCTCAGAGCTGACCCCTGACTTTCAAGATCCTCCACTGGGGTCTGCCACCCCCTCTCAACCCTATGTCTGGACTTCTGCACCCCCTCACTAGGAGTGGTACTGCCAGACACCAGAACTGTTGGGATGTTGTCTACAGTCATCCCCCCAAGTTCTTCTGACACTGCGGGGCTTCCCTCAAAAGGTGGCCCTACGGTACAGGTTAGGCTCTGAGACCTACCTGGGACACTACAATCCTCTCCCACCTCACTTGGTCGGGAACCACCTAGACCACTCCCTTCAGGAGCACCCCCAAATGCCTCTTCAGACTCTCTGGTACTCACCCAAAAGTCTGCCTCCACTGTAAGTTCCCTGGGGTCAGAGAACTCACACTCCACCTGGTGTTGGCGTAGCTCTGGAAAATAAGGACCAGACATATGCTCTCCAGCAATTACATCACTCTGCCCTTCACATGTATTAACCACAGTACCCTTCACCCAACCACCTAGTAACTCAGCCTTGGAAAAGCACTCTACATCACCCTCTTGAGACTGGTGAGACAGTTTCTGTCTGTCCCTGACACTCAACCCAAACTCTTCTGGGATGTCTCTACACTCTATATCCAGGACGTCCACCAGGGGGGAACCCTTTTCTCTGTCACTCTCTGCTAGAGTCAGTAAAGTGTCCCTCCCCCCAGTAGGAATATGACTCCCTGTGCCAGTTCCCCAATCCTTCTCAGGGACCCTGTGCATAACGGGAACTACCTCATACCCTTGAACCGCCTGGGGTGTGTCAACTCTCTTCTTCAAGTTGGGTACCACATCTCTGGGCTTGTGCCCTTCTTCAGCAGTACTAGATGCAAGATTTTTGCTGCCACCATCTGAACTGGACTCAGCCCTTCCGGCCTCCAGTTTCAGCTCTTTACCGCTCAGCTCTTGAGCTGCAATCTTTTCTTCTTCCAGGGCTAAAAGTCTTTTTGCCTCAACCTCTGCAAGATACTCCTCTAATTGTTGCTCCTGTCGCCTTTGACTTCGGAGCCATTCATCTATTTCTGGGTCACTGTCCAACTCTGAGTAGCCCTCCTCCTCATCTGAGTAGTCTTCCTCCTCATCTGAGGGGTACTTAGTCATTTGGTTTCTTGCTGCCTCTCTCTCTGCCCATCTTTCCTCCCCCCAGACTATGTAGTGATGGAGCATCTCCGCTTTAGTAGATCTCCTTGCTACAGGAAGGCCCCATTGTCTGCAAAGCTTCCTTAGGTCAGCCTTAGTGAGGTGGTCAGTACGAACAAAGCATGAGTTGGTAAGCAATCCCATTCTGATAAGATCTTATCAGCAAAAACCAAAATCCAAAGTCCAAAATATCACTAGTATATCCAGGAGGACATCAGAGAACAAAAAGCCAAAAAAAAGATGAAAAATCAAGTTGACCTTCAACTGTGGGTAGGTAGTGAAATACTTAGCTACTGTATGTCACTGCACAAACACAAGTCCTATCCTCACCGCTGATCACCAATGTTAGAAATGGGGTTTTTGGTTGGCAGATAGGTTGCCCTCTGTCCAAGCAAGAACCCTCACTCTAGTCAGGGTAAGTCACACACAATCCAAAATCAGCCCGTGCTCACCCTCCGGTAGCTTGGCACGAGCAGTCAGGCTTAACTTAGAAGGCAATGTGTAAAGCATTTGTGCAATAAATCATACAACACCATAGTATAACACCACAAAAATACACCACACAGTGTTTAGAAAAATATAGAATATTTATCTGGATAATTGTAGGTCAAAACGATCAAAGTTGCAATACGAATTTGTAAAGATATCACTGAAAAGTGATATTAAGAGTCTTTAAGTCTTTAAAAAGCAATAAAGTGTCTTTCAAGCACAGAGTACCTGGTTTCTGGTGGGAAATCTCCTCAGAGGGCCACAGGAGAAGAGATGCGTGGAAAAAGGGGTGTGTGCGTCGTTTTCCGCTCAGCACACACAGACTTGCGTCGTTCTTTTCCACGCGGGGAAGTCGGGCGTCGTTTTCCGGCGCGCAGACAGTCTCTTTTTGTGGATCGCGAGGATTACCAGATGTCCCGGGTCTGTGCGTGGATTCTCCTGCTTATTTTCCGGCTGCGCGTCGTTCTGCGGGGCTGCGCGTCGAAGTTTCGATCTCACGGTAGGCGTCGCGTCGATTTCTCCTTGGAAGTCGGGCGGCGTTGTCCTTGCGAGGCCGTGCGTCGAAATTTTGGGTCTCACGGCAGGCGTCGCATCGATTTCTCCTTGGAAGTCGGGCGGCGTTGTCCTTGCGAGGCCGTGCGTCAAAGTTTCGCACTCACGGTAGGCGTCGCGTCGATTTCTCCTTGGAAGTCGGGCGGCTTTGTCCTTGCGAGGTTGTGCGTCGAAGTCTCGATCGTCCCGAGGGCGTCGCGTTGATCAGCGTCGGTGTGCGGCGTTTTTCTCGCCGCGAAACAAGCTGTGCGTCGAAATTTTCGGCGCACGGAGTGTCCACGTGAAAGGAAGAAGTCTTTTTGGTCCTGAGACTTCAAGGAACAGGAGGCAAGCTCTATCCAAGCCCTTGGAGAGCACTTTCACAGCCAGACAAGAGTTCAGCAAGGCAGCAGGGCAACAGCAAGACAGCAGTCCTTTGGAGAAAGCAGACAGGTGAGTCCTTTGAGCAGCCAGGCAGTTCTTCTTGGCAGGATGTAGTTTCTGGTTCAGGTTTCTTCTCCAGCAAGTGTCTGATGAGGTAGGGCAGAGGCCCTGTTTTATACTAAGTTGTGCCTTTGAAGTGGGGGTGACTTCAAAGAGTCTCTAAGAAATGCACCAAGTTCCCTTTCAGTTCAATCCTGTCTGCCAGAGTCCCAGTAGGGGGTGTGGCAGTCCTTTGTGTGAGGGCAGGCCCTCCACCCTCCCAGCCCAGGAAGACCCATTCAAAATGCAGATGTATGCAAGTGAGGCTGAGTACCCTGTGTTTGGGGTGTGTCTGAGTGAATGCACAAGGAGCTGTCAACTAAACCTAGCCAGACGTGGATTGAAGGGCACAACAAGATTTTAGTGCAAAGAAATGCTCACTTTCTAAAAGTGGCATTTCTAGAATAGTAATATTAAATCCGACTTCACCAGTCAGCAGGATTTTGTATTACCATTCTGGCCATACTAAAAATGACCTCCCTGCTCCTTTCAGATCAGCAGCTGCCACTTCAACAGTGTATGAGGGCAGCCCCAATGTTAGCCTATGAAGGGAGCAGGCCTCACAGTAGTGTAAAAACGAATTTAGGAGTTTTACACTACCAGGACATATAACTACACAGGTACATGTCCTGCCTTTTACCTACACAGCACCCTGCTCTAGGGGATACCTAGGGCACACATTAGGGATGACTTATATGTAGAAAAAAGGGGAGTTCTAGGCTTGGCAAGTACTTTTAAATGCCAAGTCGAAGTGGCAGTGAAACTGCACACACAGGCCTTGCAATGGCAGGCCTGAGACAAGGTTAAGGGGCTACTGAGGTGGGTGGCACAACCAGTGCTGCAGGCCCACTAGTAGCATTTAATCTACAGGCCCTAGGCACATGTAGTGCACTCTAATAGGGACTTACAGGTAGATTAAATAGTCAATCATGGATAAACCAATCAATAGTACAATTTACACAGAGAGCATATGCACTTTAGCACTGGTTAGCAGTGGTAAAGTGCTCAGAGGTCAAAAGCCAACAACAGCAGGTCAGAAAAAATAGGAGGAAGGAGGCAAAAAGTTTGGGGATGTCCCTGTCAAAAAGCCAGGTCCAACAGGTATCTTGGACACCCTTAGTGTTTTCTTACACTCCCAGCGACCCTCTACACACTACACTAGGCTTGGGGTCCATTCATGGTTCACATTTCACTTATGGAGTATATGGTTTGTGTTGCCCCTAGGCCTCTTTTTCCCTATTGCATTTTATTGTGTTCTACAGTGTTTGCACTACTTTTCTAACTGTTTACTTACCTGATTTTGGTTGTGTGTGTATATTTTGTGTATATTACTTACCTCCTAATGGAGTATATCCTCTGAGATACGTTTGGAATATTGTCACTAAAATAAAGTACCTTTATTTTTAGTAACTCTGAGTATTGTGTTTTCTTATGATATAGTGCTAAGTGATATAAGTGGTATAGTAGGAGCTTTGCATGTCTCCTAGTTCAGCCTAAACTGCTAGAACACCTCTAATCTACTAATAAGGGACAACTGGACCTGGCACAAGGTGTAGGTACCACAAGGTACCCACTATAAGTCAGGCCAGCCTCCTACATTGGTGGTGCAGTGGTGGGATAAGTACTTGTAACTGCTTTACCACTTTGTCATTGGTGCTTTTCATGGAAAAAACATATACCAAATACTTCAAGATATACACATTGAACTAAACAGTTTAACTTTCCTTTTCGAAAACTTTATTTTTCTAAAACTTTCTTAAAAGTTTCTAAAATGTTTCAGAAAACTTTCTAAAGGTTTCAAAAAGTTTGAAAAAGTTTTTTTCTCTGTGCTTTCAAAAGTTTCAAAACCTTTGTCTCTCTCTGTCCTAAACCTTTTTTATCATGTCTGCAGTAGAACTTACTCCCACAGTTGTTCAGGCAACATATGAGAGTTTAAACTTTCAAAGTTTGAGAGGTCGATGCATAGAAAGAGGTTTAAGCATTGGCAAGAATCCTACCAAATACTTTGGGGCATATTTATACTCAGTTTGCGCCGAATATGCGTCGTTTTTTTCGATGCAATTTCGACGCAAAACTAACTCCATATTTATACTTTGGCGTTAGACGCGTCTAGCGCCAAAGTTCATGGAGTTAGCGTAATTTTTTTGCGTGAACACCTTCCTTGCGTTAATGATATGCAAGGTAGGCGTTCCCGTCTTAAAAAATGACTCCGATGCATATGCGTCGTATTTATACTCCTGGGCAAAAATGACGCCCGGGAGTGGGCGGGACTAAAAAACCCACATTTGCGCCGGATTTTAGCGCCTGGGTCAGGGCAGGCGTTAAGGGACCTGTGGGCTCAGAATGAGCCCAGAGGTGCCCTCCCAAGCCCCCAGGGACACCCCCTGCCACCCTTGCCCACCCCAGGAGGACACCCAAGGATGGAGGGACCCATCCCAGGGAAGAAAAGGTAAGTTGTGGTAAGTAATTTGTTTTTTGGCATAGGGGGGCCTGATTTGTGCCCCCCTACATGCCACTATGCCCAATGACCATGCCCAGGGGACAGAAGTCCCCTGGGCATGGCCATTGGGCAAGGGGGCATGACTCCTGTCTTAGCAAAGACAGGAGTCATGTTAATGGCGTCTGGGCGCCCCAAAAAAATGGCGCAAATCGGGTTAAGACGATTTTTTTGCCTCAGCCTGACTTGCCCCATTTTTGGACGCCCAAACGCCATTTTTCCCTACGCCGGCGCTGCCTGGTGTACGTAGTTTTTTTTCACGCACACCAGGCAGCGCCGGTCGGCTAACGCCGGCTAACGCCATTCAATAAATACGGCGCCCGCATGGCGCTTCAGAATGGCATTAGCCGGCGCTAATTTTTTTGGCGCAAAACTGCGTGAGCGCAGTTTTGCGTCAAAAAGTATAAATATGGGCCTTTCTCTTTAGCCTTCTCCTAGAAAATGACCAGAACCAGTCTGGCCCATCCCAGGAACAGGAGGTAGAAGAGGGGGGTACCCAGCTAGACTCAGAGGAGCCCCCTGAGGATGCTGGGGAGGGTTCTTCCAAAGATCTGCCATCTAGCAGGCCACCTATTGACACTGGTAGTGGGAGGGGGTCACACATTAGTAGGGCACCTTTCACTCCTAAAGGCCAGCTTACTAGGGTGCAGCCAGTTAGGGACAGGTCTCTCTCTGCCAATTTCCATATATCATCTGTGTCTCACAATTCCCAAGCCTCCCACCCTGAGGATAACTTAATGGAAAGGGAACTCAGAAAGCTGAGGTCGGAAGAGGCAAGTCTGAAGCTTAAACAGCAGCAGCTGGCCTTAGACAGGGAATCTCTGGATGTAGAGAGGGAAAGGCAGAGATTGGGGTTAGTTCCCCATGGTGGCAGCAGCATTTTTTTTTATAGCAATCCTGTTAGAGAGCAAGATTCCAGAAACCTGCTGAAGATAGTCCCCCCTTACAAGGAGGGGGATGACATTAACAAGTGGTTTGCTGCACTTGAGAATGCCTGTATAGTACAGTTGGTCCATCAAAGGCAGTGGGTTGCTATCTTGTGGCTATCTTTCATTGGTAAGGGTAGGGATAGGCTCCTTACTGTCAGAGAAAGCGATGCTAATAACTACAAAGTTTTGAAGGATACACTCTTGGATGGATTTGGCTTAACCACTGAACAATACAGGATTAAGTTCAGAGACATCCGAAAAGAGTCCTCTCAAGACTGGACAGACTTTGTAGACTGTTCAGTGAAGGCCTTGGAGGGTTGGTTACATGGCAGTAAGGTGACTGACTATGAATGTCTGTATAATCTAATACTGAGAGAGCATATTTTGATCAATTGTGTGTCTGATTTGTTGCACCAGTACTTGGTAGACTCAGATCTGACCTCTCCCCAAGAATTGGGAAAGAAGGCAGACAATGGGTCAGAACAAGAGTGAACAGAAAAGTTCATACAGGGGGTGACAACGATGGCAAGAAGAAAGATGGTGAAAAATCTCAGGATAAGCATGGGGATAAGGGTAAAACTAAAGATCCTTCTTCAAATCCTAAACACTCTTCAGGGGGTGGGGATAAATCAACGTCTTCCTCTTCTTCACAACCCACACACATTAAAAAGCCTTGGTGCTATGTGTGTAAAAATAAAGGCCATAGGCCAGGGGATAAGTCCTGCCCAGGTAAACCCCCGAGCCTACCACCACTAATACATCAACCTCTAGTGCCCCTAGCAGTAGTGGTAATAGTGGTGGGACGGCTGGCAACAGTCAAAATAAGGGTGTAGTTGGGTTCACGTATGGGTCCATCATAGAAACTGGGGTAGTCAGTCCCAAGACAGTTTCTGTCACACCTAGTGGCATTGGCCTTGCCACACTGGCTGCTTGTCCCCTTATAATGGATAAGTACAGGCAGACAGTTTCAATAAATGGTGTTGAGGTCCAGGCCACAAGGGACACAGGTGCCAGTATCACTTTGGTGACTGAAAACCTAGTGTCTCCTGCACAACACATCATTGGACAACAGTATAAGATTATTGATGTCCATAACTCCACTAAGTTCCTTCCCTTAGCTATAATTCAGTTTAGTTGGGGTGGAGTTACTGGCCCTAAGCAGGTGGTAGTATCACCTAGCTTACCTGTAGACTGTCTCTTAGGTAATGACCTAGAGGCCTCAGGTTGGGCTGAGGTAGCGTTTAATACCCATGCAGCCATGCTGGGTATCCCTGAAGAATTGCTTCCTCTCATTTCAGCTGAAATGAGAAAGCAAAGGAGAGAAATAGGCCTGAAAACTCAGGATCCTTCAACAACAGGTAAAAAGGGCATCAAAGTATTCCCTACCCACCCTGCCATTCAGGATAACATTCCTGTGGTGGGAGAAACCTCTCCTGGAGTGGCACCTGTACGAAGGAAACTATCAGCTAGCTCAGCTGTACTCCCTGAAGTAGAAGTACCTCTCTGTGGGATAACTAATATTGGTGAGAAGAAGTGCACCATTTTAGTTAACATGGAGCATCCCTCCAACCCTCCCAGAGAAACCTTAGTGCAGCAACCCTGCACTGCCTCACAACACTTAGGACAGCAGCCCTGCCCTAGTGTGGAGCTCATAGGACAGCATGACTGCCCTGCTCCAACTCAAGAGAAGCAGCATCCCTGTTCTGTCTTACAGCCATATGGACAGAGTTTTTGCCCAGATATGGCTTTACTAAGACAGCTTCCCTGTCTGGCATTCTCATCACTTGATATAGGTCCAGTGGACAATTCCCACTGCTCTAAACTTAAACATACTAATAGGAACTCTGAGAATATAAGTTCACATTGTTGGCTAGCTAAAAAACTTCAAACAGGGTGGTTTACATCCCCGCAGGGAAGTAACCATATAGTGGATGATCAAGGGAGTAACCAATCTATTGCAGAGCTACTCTCTACTTATCACCACTTAGACAATAAAGACTCAACTGGCCAAGGTTAGCCTTATTGTCCTTCGTTTGGGGGGAGTTGTGTAGGAAGGTAGCCTCTTTCTAGCATTACCCCCACTTTTGGCCTGTTTGTGAGTATATGTCAGGGTGTTTTCTACTGTCTCACTGGGATCCTGCTAGTCAGGGCCCAGTGCTCATAGTGAAAAACCTATGTTGTCAGTGTGTTTGATATGCGTCACTGGGATCCTGCTAGCCAGGACCCCAGTGCTCATAAGTTTGTGGCCTATATGTGTTCCCTGTGTGGTGCCTAACTGTATCACTGAGGCTCTGCTAACCAGAACCTCAGTGTTTATGCTCTCTCTGCTTTTAAAATTGTCACTGCAGGCTAGTGACTAATTTTACCAATTCTGATTGGCACACTGGAACACCCTTATAATTCCCTAGTATATGGTACCTAGGTACCCAGGGTATTGGGATTCCAGGAGATCCCTATGGGCTGCAGCAATTCTTTTGCCACCCATAGGGAGCTCAGACAATTCTTACACAGGACTGCCACTGCAACCTGAGTGAAATAACGTCCACGTTATTTCACAGCCATCTTACACTGCACTTAAGTAACTTATAAGTCACCTATATGTCTAACCCTCACTTAGTGCCAGCAGGTGACGTCAGAGACCCTTCCTGATAGGTGCTTACCTTTCTCTGTATCCAATCCTCCTCTGTGGGCTATTTAGGGTCTCTCCTGTGGGTATCTCACCAGATAACGAATGCAAGAGCTCACCAGAGTTTCTCTGCACTTCCCTCTTTGACTGCTGCCAAGGATCGACCGCTGACTGCTCCAGGATGCCTTCAAAACCGCAACAAAGTACCAAGAAGACTACCAGCAACATTGTAGCGCCTCATTCTGCCGGCTTTCTCAACTGTTTCCTAGTGGTGCATGCTCTGAGGGCTCTCTGCCTTCAGCCTGCACTGGAAGCCAAGAAGAAATCTCCCGTGGGTCGACGGAATCTTCCCCCTGCCAATGCAGGCACCAAACTTCTGCATCACTGGTCTTCTGGGTCCCCTCTCATCTTGACGAGTGTGGCCCCTGGAACACAGGAGCTGGATCCAAGTGTCCCCGACAGTCTAGTGACCCTTCTGTCCAAATTTGGTGGAGGTAAGTCCTTGCATCCCCACGCCAGACAGTAATCCTGTGTACTGCGTGAACTGCAGCTGCTCGGGCTTCTGTGCACTTTTGCAAGACTTCCTTTGTGCACAGCCTAGCCCAGGTCCCCAGCACTCTGTCCTGCATTGCCCAACTCGCTGTGTTGGACTCCGACGTCATGGGACCCTCTTTTGTTGTTCTGAGTTGACCATTGTCCTCAGATATTCTGAATGCCTGTTAAGGTGCTTCTGCGGGTGCTGCCTGCTTCTGCATGGGCTCTCTGTGTTGCTGTGCGCCCCCTCTGTCTCCTCCTCCAAGGGGCGACCCTTTTGGTCCTTCCTGGGCCTGGTGGCACCCAAAATCCTCAAATGCAACTCTTGAAGCTACCAAGGCTTGTTTGCAGTCTTTCTTCATGGAAACAATTCTGCGTCCTCCAGCACGCCGTGGGACATCTTCTGACCAAAGAAGAAGTTCCTGGCATCTTCCGTTGTTGCAGAATCTTTGGCTTCTTCCACCCGGAGGCAGCCCTTTTGCACCTTCATCCGGGGTTTAGTGGGCTCCTGCCCCCCCTGGACACTTGCATGACTCTTGGAGTTGGTCCCCTTTCTTTGCAGGTCTTCAGGTCCAGGAATCCATCTTCAGTGTTTTGCAGTCAGTTGTTGTCCTTGCAGAATCCCCTATCTCGACTTTACTGTCTTTCTGGGGTAGTAGGGTAACTTTACTCCTACTTTTCAGGGTCTTGGGATGGGGTATCTTGGACACCCTTAGTGTTTTCTTACACTCCCAGCGACCCTCTACACACTACACTAGGCATGGGGTCCATTCATGGTTCACATTCTACTTTTGGAGTATATGGTTTGTATTGCCCCTAGGCCTATTTTTTCCTATTGCATTCTATTGCGTTCTACAGTGTTTACACTACTTTTCTAACTGTTTACTTATCTGATTTTGATTGTGTGTGTGTATTTTGTGTATATTACCTACCTCCTAAGGGTGTATATCTTCTGAGATACTTTTGGCATATTGTCACTAAAATAAAGTACCTTTATTTTTAGTAACTCTGAGTATGGTGTTTTCTTATAACATAGTGCTAAGTGATATAAGTGGTATAGTAGGAGCTTTGCATGTCTCCTAGTTCAGCCTAAGCTGCTCTGCTATAGCTACCTCTATCAGCCTAAGCTGCTAGAACACCTCTAATCTACTAATAAGGGATAACTGGACCTGGCACAAGGTGTAAGTTCCACAAGGAACCCACTATAAGCCAGGCCAGCCTCCAACACCTTTAACCTCTGTTTTGTCAGTGAATTTCTACGTTTCTTAAATATGAAGTATGCTATTATTACAATTCCTAACTATGACATCACTTAACCTTTGTGTTCTTTCAGTGAATTGCTATGGTTCTTTTAACGTAAAGTAAGATGTCCATTGCTGTGCACAGTGTGGGGTTGGGCATACACGACTGACTATGTGATGAATTTCTATGGTTCTTTTAACGTAAAGTAAGATGTCCACTGCTGTGCATGGCATGGAGCTGGGCATGCACAGCTGACTATGTGATACCACAATATGAAGAACACCAACACATACAAAAGCAGGCCTATTGGCTTTATCAAGTGGCCAGTACATCAACTATATATAAAGCAGACCTATTGTCTTTGTCAAAAAGTCATCAATATTTATACCAATAATATACTTTATAAAATTACACATTGTAATGCTTAGTAAAAATGATTGTTTAGAAATAGTTCAGTAAAAATCAACACATCTTTGAGTTTTGTAAAACATTTTTTAAACCACAAAATGAAACTCTGAATCCCCCACTAGAGGTTGCTTTAAGCTAGCTGAAGTGCATACAGGTCCAGCAGTGCTTTAAAAATATGGTAATCTGTCCTGGGGTCATGGATTCAAGCTCTCTCTGCAGCCTCCCATAACTTAAACAAATGGTTGATTTTGCCCCTGTCCCTTCTATAGGCACCACCAAGAACAAAACATACAATTTAAAAAAAGCCTTAGGGAATTATGAGGGGATCTTTGCATGAAGAAGTGAATAATAAATGAGTGACTCCTGCTGCTCATTTATTATTTTTTACAGTGGGTGCCCCGATACCATCCTAGGCACCCACAATATCCAAGTTGTTGGTGGCCACCAAGAACACCCACAGCCCCTGCCAGCTCACCAGCACCCATACCACATGCCACCAGGATCCAGTATTTTTTTCCACTGTGGGTGCTCCTTGTCCACCCTGAGCACCCTTAACATCCTAACATCCAAGTTGTTTGGTGGTGGAGTCCAGCAATTTCTTTGCTCCTGCTCAGGACGGAACAGCTTCTTGCTCTGCTCTGTGGAGCAAAGCTGTGTCCCCTGTCCTTGAGACAGTGGGCAGGAAATAAAGTTTATACTCCCTGCACTGCCCCAGGCATTGAATTGCATAGTCCCAAGGACTACCTCTAGTCACTGATCCCAAGGGGATTAGGGCCTAGGTACTGGTGAATGGTACAAGGAGAAGGGAAGCGGAATCTTCCCTCCACAAAATGTAAAACTTGACCATGGGGTATTGGGTCTCCAGGGCCTCCAAGAGCCTAGGGAAGTGGAGCTCAATGCTCCCACCCCTAAAAACATGAATCGGCCCTAGTGAACGGGGGCGCACAGGCACCTAAGAGGCTTGGAGGGGAGGCCACGTGCCCCTCTCCTCTAAAAATATGTACACCTCCAGGGGCAGGGTTGCTAGGCCTCCATAAGGCTCGAGGAGGTGGGCTGCAAGTTGCATCAACCCCACCCCCAGGCCCTGGCCCACCCCAGGCAGTTAATTGTTTAAAAACATGGGAGGCCAAGGATCCTGGGTCCCCCCAAAAAATAGTCTTTTGGCCTTGAGACTTCCCTCTGTGACTCCCCAACCAGGCCTAGGGGACAGGATATCCCACTGGGTAATGTATAGACAGTATATATGTATTACCCAGTGGCGGTAGTCATAGTTAGGGCCACATAGGCCTGGGCGGAACACATTGAATTTCACTTCATGGAATTCCACAGAGTTACAAAAAATCTCCCAGATATTCCATGTAGATTGGCAAATGGGTGGAAAAAAAGTGTCAAGCTGCTTGTGCTGAGTTTTAGCACTGCAAACTTTAACTCCTGAATTTCTCTGGTTTTGTGTGAGTAAATTCAGTACCTAACTATACTGTCCCTGTAACTTTTGTGTTTTTTCAGTGAATTTCTAAGGTTTTTTAAACAAAGGTGGAGGCTGTCACCAGGGCCTGGTCTGTGTGTCAGTTCTGTTGCCACATTTCTACAGTATGGGCATTTTATGTTACAAGCGTAAAGGAACATATTGTTTTAAACTATGGTTTACAAAAGGAAAAGTAATAGAAAGTAGGATAAAGTAATGTTGAGGTATGTAAGGAAAGAGAAAAAAACACTCAATAAGCAAAAAAAGGAAAAATCAAAGAGATAATAGAATAAGTACAGAGAAAGCAGTCAGTATAAGGGTAAAATTAAAAAATAAATTATTAATAATTGAAATAGAACCATATTTATTATTTTTTTTTTTTTAATTTTTCAGGATCTGCACATCTTCCATGGTTCCAGAAAATGTGGACAGCTGTACTCTCTGGTTTTTGCTCTGATCACGTGATTAGGTGGGATCCGCAAATCTGGTACCATGGATCCCAATTTTTTTTGATGTGGTCAGTTTTAGTAGATATAGGTGTCTTTCTTTCATATTGTAATGAGGGTGCACCTACATCTACGTGTATATATAAGCTACCCTATAGTTATTTCAGTTTCAAATATGTGATTTCACGTGTAGTCCAGATCTGTAGAATCACAAAGGGAACAGGCTCCAGGGAATGTTGCAAGGAGATTCTGCTTTTTGACTGGTTAGTTTTGAACCACACCAACGTTTGAGTAGGACCACTCCCTAAAACAGTTAGGGGCTCATTTACAAGCCCTTGCGCTGCCATAGCATAATTTTTTCATGCTACGGCAGCGAAAAACAGTCCTCTACCCTGTGTCCCATTTACAAACTAGCACAATGACACCATTGCGCCAGTTTGTATAACCTTGCACCACATTATACTTGCTCCAGGTATAATGTATGCAAAGGAGCCATTCGCCTGCATTGAGGCCCAAAAAATGGCGCAGTAAAATCTACAAGATTTTACTGCTTCACTCTAGCGTAATTTTTTGACACCTGCCCTGGGCAGGCGTTAAACTGATGCAAGACTCTTTTTAATGGGCATCCCCGAGCTTTGCTGGACTTGTGTTAAAATCGTCACAACTGCGTCAAACATTTTGATGCAATTTTGCTAACAAGCACCATGGTGCGTTGTATTATAAATGCAGAGCTACCACGGTGTCATTAGGGGGGGACAGGGCGACACAAGGAAACTGTCGCATCAGAGCCGATGCACCAGTTCCTTGTAAATGAGGCCCTTAGTGTCTCTCTGGCTATTGTGAGAGGAAGGTGATTTTTAGAGATCTTCTTTTAAAAAATTATTTACGATGGCTAAAGGTGAACATGAAGAGTAGGAAGAACATACTCTTTCTGGTTTGCGAAAGGAGAGTGAGGTAAGATAATTTTTTACCATACCTAGCGCAGAGAAGAAAGTTACGGCCTGATTTGTTAAATGTAAGTTGGGTGGCAAGGAATGATCTCACGGCACATCAAAAAAGTACAGCCATGGCACATCTAGCATGTGAAAGCATGTGCGCACAGAACACAAATGGACATATCTCCGAATGATGATGCAGAGAAAAGGAGGAGATTAAACTTGTGAACCTGACTCATCTTCATCTAGCCATGTCCCTCCTGCAACCATCACTATGGAATCCACATGCATCCGAATAAGGTCAAATGGTAACATCCTGTGCCATCTGCCACAAGCTTGTTGTTGCAAAAGTTAAAGATGTTAATGTTTTATTTCCCAGTTTCAGGATCTCTGTTGCAATTTTTTTTGACAGTTTATTGTTTTAAGCAAGTTTTCCACAGCACCGCTGTGCTTTCAAAATGCAAATGTTGTGCATTTAGGTTTTTCTAAAGTTTTTTCATATAGGTTTTTTTAAATAAAAAAAGGTTTTTAATAAAAAATCTAAAAAAAAGGATCTTCTTAGAACCATCATTGAATCAAAGAAAGACTCTTTATTATTGTTTTATATTTTTGTGTATATGGTGTTTGGTATGTAAAAAACTAGTATGCATAAGAGTGACTCTGTGAGTGAGTTAGTGGATGTTTCATTGTGTACCTGTGTGTGCTAGTGTATGTACCTGAGTGTACCTGGGTGTGTCAGTGAATGCATCAGTGTGTTTCGAGGTGTGTCACTATGTGCATCATTATGTGACTGGGCATGTCAGGTTATGTATCTGTGTATCCCTAGGTATGTTAGTGTATGCAGTGTGTGCCTGCGTGTCAGTGCATGCATTATTGTGTAACTTGGTGTGTCACTATATGTATCAGTGTATACCTGTGTGTGTCACTGAATGCATCAGTGTGTGCATAGGGGTATGAGTGTATGCATCAGTGTTAGACCTGACAGCGTTAGGGTGGTCACCCCTAACTTCTTGACTGCCTCCCTCCACTTTTTAGACACTGTTTTTGCTGGTTTTGAGACTCTGCACACTTTACCACTGCTAACCAGTGCTAAAGTGCATATGCTCTCTCCCTTTAAACATGGTAACATTGGATTATACCCAATTGGACTATTTAATTTGTTTATAAGTCCCTAGTAGAGTGCACTATGTGTGCCCAGGGCCTGTAGATTAAATGCTACTAGTGGGCCTGCATCACTGATTGTTCCACCCACTTAAGAAGCCCCTTAACCTTGTCTCAGGCCTGCCATTCAAAGGCCTGTGGATGCAGTTTCACTGCAATTCGACTTGACATTTAAAAGTACTTGCCAAGCCTAAAACTCCCCTTTTTCTACATGTAAGACACCCCTAAGGTATGCCCTAGGTAAGACTTAGGGCAGGGTGCTGTGTAGGCAAAAGGCAGGACATGTACCTATGTAGTTTACATGAACAGGTAGTGTAAAACTCCTCATTTCGTTTTTACACTGCTGTGAGGTCTGCTCCCTTCGTTTGCTAACACT
Organism: Pleurodeles waltl; assembly: GCF_031143425.1. Taxonomy (NCBI): domain Eukaryota; kingdom Metazoa; phylum Chordata; class Amphibia; order Caudata; family Salamandridae; genus Pleurodeles; species Pleurodeles waltl. The sequence goes on along the minus strand of NC_090438.1, from coordinate 884,274,335 downwards.
GTGGCTGCCGTCATACATTACTTGAGTGGTAGCTGCTGATCTGAAAGGAGTAGGAAGGTCATATTTAGTATGGACAGCATGGTGGAACAAAATCCTGCTGACTAGTGACGTTGGATTTAATATTACTATTTTAGAAATGCCACTTTTAGAAAGTGAACATTTCTCTGCATTTAAATCTTTCTGTGCCTTACAATCCATGTCTGCTGAGTTTAGTTGACAGCTCCTTGTGCATTCACTCAGACACACCCCAAACACAGGATACTCAGCCTCACTTGCATACATCTGCATTTTAAATGGGTCTTCCTGGGATGGGAGGGTGGAGGGCCTGCCCTCGCACAAAGGACTGTCACACCCCTACTGGGACCTTGGCAGACAGGATTGAACTGAAAGGGGACCTGGTGCACTTCTAAGCCACTCTTTGAAGTCTCCCCCACTTCATTTGGGTATATAAACAGGGCCTCTGCCCCTACCAACTCAGACACTTCCTGGAGAAGAAACTTGTAACCAGAACCTACATCCTGCAAAGAAGAACTGCCTGGCTGCCCAAAGGACTCACCTGACTGCTTTCTGTGAAGGACTGCTGCCTTGCTGTTGCCCTGCTGCCTTGCTGCTCTCTGGCTGAGGTGAAGAAGTGCTTTCCAAGGGCTTGGATAGAGCTTGCCTCCTGTTCCCTGAAGTCTCAGGACCAAAAAGACTTCATCTTTTCAAGAAGGACTCCATGTGCGGCGACAATTTGATGCACAGCCTGCCAGAAACGACGCACAGCCTGCACCGCAGTGAAAATTTCCACATGCCGAACTGGAATGATGCAGCCCGACTTTGCAACGAAAAGATCGACCAAGCGCCTGCGTAGCAACCGGAAATTCAACGCACGGTCCACTGAATGGACGCACAGCCGAGCCGGAATGACGCATCCCGACTTCCAGAGAGGAATTGATGCAGTGCCTGCCGTGCGGTAGAAAATTCGACGCAACACCCACCGGATCGATGCAGCACCTGTGACTTTGTCCTGCCAGCGCAAGAAAGCCACGCACTGTCCTCGGGTATCTGAAAAACCGCAACTCAAAGAGGATCCATGACTGAGCGCTGAAAAGTGACGCACAGCCGTCCCTATGTGAAAACTGAATGACACATTGCCGTGTGCGGCCTGAGAAATCGATGCACCCCTCTTTGTTTCCACGCTTCTCCTTCTTCTTTGTTTGCTTTGAAAAGACTTAAGACACTTTGGGCTTCATTATGACCCTGGCGGCCGGCGGTACACGGGCGGTAACACCGCCAACAGGCTGGCAGTGTTCCACCAATGTATTATGACTGTGGCACATTAGCCACAGCCATAACGCCGGCCCCTCCACTTGACCGCCAGACTTCCGCCAGGCGGTCATATTCCCCAGGGCAGCGCTGCAAGCAGCGTTGCCCTGGGGATTATGAGTTCCCAGCCGCCACCCTGTTCATGGTGGTAAACACCGCCATGGAAAGGCTGGCGGTAAGGGGGACTCGGGGTGCCCCTGGGGGCCCCTGCACTGCCCATGCACTTGGCATCGGCAGTGCAGGGGCCCGAGGCACAGCCCCATAGTGCATTTCACTGCCTGAATTTGCTGCACCCGCTGCACATCAACATTGCCACCGGCTCTATTATGAGCCAGCTGCAATGTTGATGTGACTTTTCTGCTGAACCAGCGGACAGAAGCGATGTTTCCGTCCGCTGGCCCAGCGGAAATGTCATAATAGGGAGCCACCAATACTGCCAGCACTGGCGGTATAGTGAAGCCCGTGGCTTGACCGCCGAAAGACCACCGAAGTCATAATGAGGGCCTTTATATCACTTTTCCGTGATATCTCTACATTTACTTATTACATCTTTAATCGTTTTGACCTGCATTTAGCCAGATAAATATTATATATTTTTCTAAACACTGTGTGGTGTATGTTTGTGTTTCTATATTGTGTTGTTGTATGATTTATTGCACAAATATTTTACACATTGCCTTCTAAGTTAAGCCTGACTGCTCAGTGCCAAGTTACCAGAGGGTGGGCACAGGATAATTTGGATTGTGTGTGACTTACCCTGACTAGAGTGAGGGTCCTTGCCTGGTCAGGGGGAACCTGACTGCCAACCAAAGACCCCATTTCTAACAATCAGTATGTCTCTGGACATGTTAGTGTATGCACCAGTGTGTCCCTAGGTGTGTCAGTGTATGCATCAGTGTGTGCCTGGGTGTATTAGTGTTAGCATCAGTGTGTACCTGGGTGTGTCAGTGTATGCATCAGTGTGTGCATGGACGTGTGAGTGTATGCATCAGTGTGTGCCTAGGTGTGTCAGTGTATTTACAAGTGTATGCTTAGGTGTGTAAACGTGTACATCAGTGTGTGCCTGTTTTTGATAGTGTGTGTATCAGTGTGGGTGGGTATCTCGGTATATGCATCAGTGTGTGCCTGTTTGTGTCAGTGTGTGCCTGGTTATGTCAGTGTGTGCATCAGTGTGTGTCTGGGTGTGTCAGTGTATGTATCAGTGTGTGCTTGAGTGTTTCAGTGTATCCATCAGTGTGTGTGCCTGCATGTGTCAGTGTACAGAAGTGTACAGATCCAGTGCAGAGATCTGCAAGATATCTAATAGATGATGAAGTATATGTTTTTGTTTGATCACTGCTGAATCGTTCTAACAAGGTAAATAGTGCATAACAGAACATTTCATCCTTTTCTTGCTCAATTTCCTGAACCAGAGGTGCTAAAAAGAATAGTGCATTGAGAATTACATTGTCAGTATTGTTCTTTCTTCTCTTTTTTTCTTCTTTTTCTGAGGAACATCACGGTGATCCTTTGAAATCTTTCAGTTAAGTAAGATTGTAAGCTTTGTGTAAACTGGGTACTTCCCTGAATGAGGAGCATATGGGTTTCTCAAATGGTTATACTCAACTACACAACTGGAATCAGCATTTACTCTAGTGTCATTAAACTCTATCAGATATAGACCGGACAACGTTCTAACCCGTGGCAAAGCTACATAAGAAATTCCTTCTTTGAATACAGTACTATCAATATCATTAAATGCTGCATCTATACATAGATCATGAGACTTATTTATTGTTACAACATATGCTAGAGGTATTAGAAACTGCTTTCTGCAAACATACAAGTCTTTTACAAGTAAGAAATGTGCAACATACCTTGCTATCTGTTTTACACCTTCAAGATCTTCAAATTGAATTGCTATATATTGAACATCATTTCTGTTTGGATGCAAAATTAAATTTATTATTTTACCAAGAGCTCCACCAATTAATCCTTCTTCAACATTTAAATGACACAGCAAAATCACCCTACAGTACTTACAAGCACATAATCACTTTTCTAACCCTGCAGTTTCGGAAACTGACTTTTCCAAAGAATTGAGTTATGACTGTAGTTTTTTCACTCAACAGTATTGTCAATCCTTGGTGTTCAATTTTGTCAATTGATATTATTCCCAAAATTTGTTCTCCAGTTGTAGTAATTCTTTATTGAAAGAGGTACATTCTTGAAGAGTAGGCATTAGACCCAAAATGGATTTTTGCTGTTGAACAAATTGAAACATTAGGGGCCGTATTTAAAGGCCCATAGTGCCACAGGTGTGTCACTTTTTGTGATGCTCCTGTGGTGCTAAACACAGTGCTGTATTTAGAACGCCACCCTGTAAATACAGCCCCTTCCCACACAACACTGTGCATGGAAGGGGCGTGCAATGGGTGTTTCTAAAGTGACTTTTCTTTAAATATGGCCCTAGGTGTGCTTCAGATGATTTGTAAGGAAATATATTCTTCATAATTCGGGTTTCCAAGAAACGTATTTCTTCTTTTGACAGTATTCCTACTCTAAGGTCCTTCAGACAATTTTCATATTGCTTAGCAGATGCTTGATACATTTCTAATTAGTTCTTTGTACTGGAAATTCAACCAAATGTTTACATTTCCAATGCTTCCTAAAGAATTACGAGTTTCTTCATGTAAGGGTCTCTTAGTAGGTTGTAATAAATCACCAAAAACAATTAGATGCATTCCTCCAAAAAGGACATCATACTCTATCTTCAGTATCTGTATCTATTGCATTCATAAATGTACAAAGGCGAGCATTACGTTTGAGATCAAGCTCACCTCATCAATGTTTAAAAGTTGTAATTTCTTCAATACTCTTGAAACTTTGTGACAAGCTTCTCCAAAGAACTTTTGATAATCCAGTTTATTAATGTGTTCAGAAGGGAGCATAAGTAGATGATGAAAGGTAATTCCTTTGATGTTGTGTGCAGCTAATTCAGTAGGGACTGTTACTGCATAAGATAAAATGGAGTCTGTAGTCTTTTGCAGATAAATGTTGAGAACATGTATCAAAAAGCTTTTTCCAGTGCCAGCTTTTCCACCGACATACAAAACAATTGGCTGAAAACCTGAAAATTTGAATTGATTGATTTCATAGAGGAATCCTTGTTCTATTTTTTCTTTAACTTCTATATATGTTTGTTTTTGCTCATCATTGTGTTGATCTACTAACTGTTCTAAGTCAACATTGTCTTCTCGTTCTTGTTGCATTGTTGTCTTCACCTCATTCATCGATATGGCAGCTTCAGTTTCTATCATGGGCTCTCCAAGAGGATTTTGACTAAGGGGTCCTGAACTCTGGCTGCTTTGTGAACTATCCTTTGCTATCTCAGTAGCAATTGTTTACTCTTGTTCAATTTCTTCATTTAACATTTCCAGGTAGTTTGGACATAATTTGACAATCAATGCTGTCTTTTACAGCATCGAACAAGTCTTCATAGCAGTCATACTGTCCATTTAACTCTGTTTCAGAATGTCACAGTTTGAATAGCTGTAGAAGTGCTAGGTAGAAAAATTATTTTTTTCTCTGCAGTTTGACAATTATGTTTCCTATGGTTTATTAAGTTACCCTTTTCATGGAAAACCAAACAACCATCACAACCAATAACACCGTATTGTCCTTCATCAATGTTTTCCTAAACATAATTTTTGTACCATTAGCGCTGCATAATTTTGTACACACACATATTTTCTAAGCGCAGACTTCTTCTTGGATAGTAGGTATCTAGCACATTTATTTTTACAATATCTGTACTCTCCGGATCAAACTCTGCTTGGTACTTAATTTCTGGGAACGATTTCAAGACTTTGCATGTTGGCAAGACCTAGGCTAACCCAAACAATTCCGCAAGACTTTGAGGACAAGCTAGCTGACCTCAAACTATCACAGGACTCAAATTAGCCTATCTCCCTATGTGAGAGCATTTTCAATCTGAAACTGTATAATTTCTTTGATAGAGATTTTTCTGCAGAATTATCCTCCCATGTTCCCTTCATCTCTGTTTTCTCTGATTTTGTGATATATGAAGTGACATAGGAAGCAACAGCAATGGAATTGTCTGAAACTCACAATATGCCCATATTTACATGCCATAACTTAAAAATGACAGATTTATTATCGTTAATGTATTCGGAGGACTTTGATCTTTTCAAATTATATGTATTTTTCTGTGATTTTCCTGTCAGCTTATGGCTCACTGCAGATAAAAAAGCTGTACATTCTTCCACTAGAAATAATAGGTCTTGGAAATCCAAAATGACATGTTGTATAAAAGTTTCCTTTACATCTGTATCTTCGGTGGCAATACATGCTGCATCTATGTGTTTGGAATCAAGGAACTTGCTGTCGTAGGGTTTTGTTATTATTATCATGTGGGATGGTGTATGTAACATACTGTTCTATGAAAGACATTACATATTCATCAGTTCTGTTCCAAATTTTGGTGCATTCTTTATCCATAAGAGCATGTGTATCTGAGGAGCAACTCTTGCTTGGTATTCTTTTCACCAAAAATAATCTGTGACTTCTCCAACAGGAGGATTTGTGTTGGTGCATGCAAAACCCATCATCGCTTGATACTTGTGATTGAAATACCTACATACATTAGCAGGATCCAAAGAGAAAAGTTCTCCTGTTGTCTTCAAACGGACATCCTTTATGTTTGAGTGTGCTTCTCATAGAAATTCTAGTAAATCATAAAATGCATACCTTGCACAAATAAGCATTACAAACCAAGTAGGTGGACTGAAGTTTCAGGGCACACATTTAAGTTCTCCATGATGAATGTACCAGTATTCATTAGTCCCACATTGACATGCTACCAAATTAAGTAAGTTGTACTTGCGATTTTCATCCTTACCTTATACCTTATCAACAAACTCCCTTGCAGAAAGACTTTGCTGATTGACACCTGTCTTAAGAGTATGCTTCACAGCATAAGAGAGTCCTGACAAGTCACTCTCAAATAAATGATGAAATATGTAGGGAATACATTGTTAAACGTAGGGTCCTCTGAATATAGTCTTGTTGACCTGTATTCAGCTGCTGGTATTTGCACCGGCTGCTCATCATAGAGACCACCTACTCCGGTGGGAAAGGGCTGTGGAAAACAGCAAGCCCCAAACCTTTTTCCCCACTCACTCATTGGAACTCCTCTAGCTTGTTTAATTTGAAACAGATCAATAGCATCCAGAACAACTCCTTTTGAATGAAGTGGATGAATACTAAAGCGCTCATATATTTCTTCTGACTTCTCCTTGGCCACTTTTTCTATTTGTCCACTTGATTGTAGTAGTTCGTCATCGATACAGCTTACATATCCAATAGTGTCAACATGGTTATAAAAAACTTTATTTTCTTTCAAGTATAATGTGACATTTTTACACATCAACTAACTCTAGGCAGATTTTTTTACTTTTCATAGGCAGTCCATTCACTAGAATAATGAATGCCTGATCTTCATCTTTTTCAGCACCCACAGTGTCAACATTGTTTTTAATCTAATGGTAAACACACAACTCTTTCTTTAAGTCTTTTCTGTAGGACTGTTGGTGTCTGCTTTCTGGTTTTTGACTCCATGCTCATGATCACTTGAAATGGATGAACAGTCTGTACTAGAATTATTTCATACACATTTAATTGGTCAAGTTCTTATTGCATTGGTACCAATTCTAATCTATCATGAATTGCTCTAGCTGGCACTTTCTTTCAAATGTTGTCATAACAATACTTACATGTTCTTTCCTTTGTGTCTAAATAAAAAAAAATCTTCTACAAATAGATATGCACCAAATTTCTGCCACTAATCAGTGTTACCGTGTTCAGTTTTAGAAAAGGCAACTACATTACCAGTTTGGTTTCTGTAGTAAGTGTGACGACAACAAATAAAAACATATTCAGGTTTCTCAGAACAGAGTATATTACACTTTCCTATCTCTTGTATACATTTTTCAGTATTAATCTCTGCATCCACTTCGTCTACACCTGTTGTCACTACTTCCTCGTTTTCTCTTTTATCTTCTTCAGGCTCGAAGAATCGGAATTGAATATCTTCAGAAACCTTTTCAACTTTTGCCACATTACCATGTAACAGAGCTCTACTCAACATTAGTGTATTTTTTTATCTTTGCATGGATCTAATCCTTGAAGCATTTTTTTTTTCTGTTTCAGGCTTCTCCATGAAAATTCTCTTAGGAAAGTTTTCAATTTATCATTTGATTCCTGATTGACAGTACAAATACTGCTACACTTCCATTTGTACACAGAAGCTTGTTTACACCTTCCTTGTACTTCTTCAGCTATCACTTGTTCTACATTCCTAGAAAGTATCAGTTCTTTTTCTAAGGGAGTAACCCCCTTCACTTCATAGCAACAGCCACTTGTGTCAACTGCATGCTGTAATGTGTTCTCTTGCAAGTAGCTCTCTTAATTAAAAAACTGGTTCTGTGCTAGATGTGTGCTTCCATTCACCTTTAAACAGTTTACAAAAATGACTTCTGTTAATAAGCATTTTCGTTAATGTTCTTTTCCTCACGCATGGTACTGTTTTGTCTGTTATCTTCATTCTGTTCAATTTTAGGATAAAAAGGCGGTAACAGCCGCCGGGCTGGAGATTTCAGTCGCCAGCCAGGCGGCCATCACAGTCCCACCCTCGGGATTATGACCCCGCCTACTGCCATGGTTTTTGTGGCAATCTTACCACCACAAAAACCATGGCGGTAGGCACTATCAGTGCCAGGGAATTTCGTCCCAGACACTAATAGGGGTCTCTCCCGCCCTCTCCCCCTCCGAAGAGTCCTCTCACACCCAACCCCTCCCAACCCCCCGACATACACGCACAGACATACACACGCATATACACAACCATACCCACATTCACCCACGCATGCATTCATTCATTCACACATATCGACACACACTGACATACATCCTAGCACACACGCATTCACACCACACAACACACACACACACCCATTCATGCACACATGCATTCTAAATGCCCCACTCCCACATGCATGCACACAAAAACATGCACACACACACCCACACACACACAACATCCCCCACCCACCTCCCTTGTCAGAGCATCCGACTTACCTGCTTGCAGGGGGTCCTCTGGCAGGAGACGGGATGCAGCACTGCTGCCAGAAGCAGCATCCGCCAGCAGAACACTGCCAAGTCGTATCATATGTCATGATGCGGTCGGCGGTGGTCTACTGGCACAGCACCACCTTACCGATGTCCGTCACCATGACCGTGGCCAGAATTCCGCCAGCCTTTGGTGGAATTCTGGCTATGGTCATAATATGACGGACCGTAGGTAGCCACGGCGACGGTTTTTTGGCGGTAGGCAACATTTACCTTCTAGGTCATAATAAGGGCCTGTGTGTGTCCCTGTAAGACTTGATGTGAGACTGTCTGTCTGGGTGTGAGAGCTGGTAGCAGAATGTGTGGGTGTGAGAGTGGCTGTGAGAGGGTTTCAGTGTGAGAATGGTTGTGACAGTCTCTCTTGAGGTGTGAAACTGGGTGTGACAGTCTCTGGGTGTAACAGTGTCTGGATGTGAGCATGGGCGTGTCTGTTTTGGTATGAGAGTGGGTGTGAGAGTGTCTATCTGGGTGTGGCGAGTGGCTGAAGAGTATTTGTATGTGGGAGTGTGTGTGGGAGTCTTTGTTTTAGTATGAGACTGAGTGTGAGAGTGTCAATCTAGGTGTGAGAATGGGTGTAAGAGTGTCTGTCTGGACGTGAGAGTAGTTGTGAGATTGTGTGCCTGGGTGTGACTGTGGAGGAGTGACTCTTTGTATGGATGTGAAACTTGGTGTAAGAGCATCTGTCTGAGTGTGAGGCTGGGGTGTCAGCCTTTCTCTAGGTGTAACAATGGGTGTTTAAGTGTTTGTGTGTATGTGAGTGGTTGTGAGAGTGTCTGTCTAGGTATGACAGTGAATAGGAGATGGTCTGTATATATGTGAAAGTGGGCGAAACAATGTCTGTCTGGGTGTGACAGTGCTTTTGAGATTATGGCCCTCATTACGACCCTGGCAGTGGGTGATAAAGTGGCGGTAATACTGCCAACAGGCTGGCGGTAACTGCCATCCGATTATGACAATGGCAGTGATATCTCCGATAGACAGCCAATGCACCACACTGACCGCCAGGGTGGACACAACAGTCACCATCGCGGTAGCCGCCTACAGCCAGGAAGAAGACAAAGTTCCACCCACCATATTAAGACCCTGCAAACCGCCACCTTTTCCAGGGCTGTACCAACGCCATCAAAAGCCTGGCAGAAACAGAGCACAAAAGTCAAAGGACTCCCCATTGGAGACACAGGGAAGAACCACGCCGCCATGGAACCCGAATTGCAAGTTTTCCCGATGATCTTCTATGTTATGCTCCACCTGGAACACCAATGCAGGTGAAGGTGACGACTGTGAGTACAGCCACCTAGCACACAAGGGAGGGTGGGAGGAAAAAGAGAGTGACACACACACGCACAGCACATACCGGACACACACAAACATACACACAACCAGCTGAATTACAAAAACAATTTGACCCCGAAAATCTGCAGAATAATTCAAGGACAACAGGAATTGACGAAAGTGATTGTAATCAGTTCAACAACAAAATTAATAATCTGATTTGGCCATGAAACAGATATGTACACTTGTATAAAAAAGGGACGCTGCCCATTCCATAGTTCAAAGGGCCCACATGGCCACAGGGCACAATCCAAGGTCCAACTCAAATCCTGCCCAAATCTAGATAGAGCATTGCAGGGGTATCAGTTGTCAAATAGGCAGGAATCTCAGGGGTGGCGGGGGGCACCTCAGCCGGATGCAGGAACAAGCCCACCGGTTCTGGAGGGGGCAACATGCCCATTGTTTTGTCCTGGGGAGTGCAAGGCCACTGTCTCTCGAGTGGGTGTCTTTCCCACTGGTTCTGGAGGGGGCAACATGCCCATTGCTTTGTCCTGGGGAGTTCAAGGCCACAGTCTCTTGAGTGGGTGTCTTTCCCACTGGTTCTGGAGGGGGCAACATGCCCATTGCTTTGTTCTGGGAAGTGCAAGGCCACAGTCTCTCGAGTGGGTGAATACCCCACTGGTTCTGGAGGAGGCAGCCCGCACAGTAGCCCTTGGAGGGGGGACTACATGGCATCTGCCAGCAGTGAGGGCTGCACTGTGGTGGTGGTTGTGGAAGGCTCCTGGTCAGCCATGGACTTTGTGATGACTGCATGGTGGCGGTGGTTGGGGGAGGCACCTTGGCAGCTCCTGCATTCTGTGATGGCTGCATGCTGGTGGTGGTTGGGGGAGGCTCCTGGTCAGCCCTGCACTCTGTGATGGCTGCATGCTGGTGGTGGTTGGGGGAGGCTCCTGGTCAACCCCTGCACTCTGTGATGGGTGCAGGCTTGTGGTGGTTGGGGGATGCTCCTGGGCAGCCCCTGCACTCTGTGATAGTTGCATACTGGTGGTGGTTGGGGGAGGCTCCTGGGCAGCACCTGCACTCTGTGATGGCTGTACTGTGGTGGTGGTTGTGGGAGGCTCCTGGTCAGCCCCTGCACTCTGTGATGGCTGCATGCTGGTGGTGGTTGGGGGAGGCTCCTGGGCAGTCCCTACACTCTGTGATGGCAGCATATCCACTGCTGGCGGTGGGGGCCCTGTGACAGCTGGTGGTGGTGGCGGTATTTGCCTGACTGCTTACGCTGGCATAGAGTGCCTCTTCTCCTCCTGGTCATGGGTTTTGCATCCCTTACCCTTCCTGGCAGGGGTGGACAGGCTCTTCCCCTTCTTCCCAGTTGGTGCAGGCTCCTTTCCCTTTTTCCCAGCTTGTGCAGGCTGGTGCAGGTTCCTTCCCCTTCTTCCCAGCTAGTGCAGGCTCCTTCCCCCTCCTCACAGCTGGTGCCGGACTCTTCCCTTTCATTCCAGGTTGTGCTGTCAATTTCCCCTTCAGTATTGTTGTTCTGGTGTCCCTACCGCCACGAGTAGGTGGTGCTCCTACTGGCCCGGTGGACTGTTTGGCAGCAGTGCTGGGCTGTGTCCTGGCTACCCTGCCCATACATGCAGAATGGGGGATAGGGGTAGGGAAGAGGCCAATCTGGGAAAGGAAAAGCTTTTTGGGGTGGGAGGAGGGAGGAATAATGGGAGTGGGGGATGAGTGGGTGGTCGCCGGAGGTGTACGTCAGCTGGATTTGGGTACAGGTGAATGGGCTGTATGCTGTTGTGAGGTGGATGGCCCTTGGGCGTCTGAGTGCTTGCGTTTGTGTCCTTCAAAAGGGGGGTGGACAGACATGGTAGAAGAGGACACAGGGGACGCGTGTATGGATGTTGTGCAGGTGTCTGCCAGTGAGGTGTGTGTTCTGCTTAGTGTGTGATGATGCTGGTGGTGGATATTGATGTAGTGCATGCAGGTGTGAGTGTGGACGTAACTGGGTGGGAGGTGGAGGAGGAGAAGGAGGTGGGGAGACAGTGGAGACAGTGGATGTTGCCGTGTCTACAACTGAATGGTGTTTGTGCGAATGCCTGTGAAATGAAATGTGGTGCTTGTGTTTGCCTGTGCCACTCTTGGGTGTTGTCTTGTGTGTATGCTCATCTGTCTATGTGCTTGGGATGGGTTGGGGTTGAGGAGTATGGGACTGGAAAGTGAAGTTGTTAGGGGGTTGGTTGAAACAGGGACAATGGCTGTCATCAGCGAGGAGGCCAGAGCCTGAATCGATTTCTGTTGGGCCACCAATCCCCCTTGAATGCCCTTTAGGAATACATTGCATTGCTGCATCTGGGATGTCAGCCCCTGGATGGCATTCACAATGGTTGATTGCCCTACAGAGATGGATCTCAGGAGGTCAATAGCCTCCTCACTCAGGGCAGCAGGTCTTACTGGGACAGGGCCTGAGGTGCCTGGGGCGAAGGAGATGCCCACCCTCCTGGGTGAGTAGGCACGGACTACTCGATGAAGGGCTACTGGGAGGACGGTGCTGGTATGGGGGGTGGCAGCTGTACCTGCAGCTGGGGTGGTCACAGAGGTGTCAGCCACCACCATCGGAGGAGGTATCAGAGTCTGTATTGTCCCCTCCAGCATGCCATGGTGCTCCCCTCCGTCCCACTGGTTCCCTCAGCGTCAGTGGACTCTGCCTCCAGGGTCCTATGGGATGCAGCTCCCTCTGTCGCTGGTGCCTCTGCTCCTCCACCAGATGATGCCAATGCACATAAGGACAGGATGGCAAAACAAGAAAGGGAGGGAGAGAGACAAAGGATACACAGGGCCAATGACTGCACCAACACCACCGTTGGCACACACAGCACCCTCACACACAGGGAACAGGCCTACACACTATGTATTGCACTACCAGTGAAATGGCTAGTCACCAAGGCATGAGGAGGGACACACACCACCAACTGCAGCACACCTGGGACCCACGATACCCTGCCCAAAAGTGAATACTAACAAGCTAGGTAAGCAGTACTTTCTATTGAACCCTTAGCCTCCAGAGGGCCTACACTGCTATGTCTGGCCTAGCCTAGGGGCACCCACTAACACAACCACCACATGGATACCACCCCACCAGCCGTAAGTTGTAATGATAGCCACTGTACTTACCCCCTTATGGCTGATGTGATGCCCTCAAGCGACCATCCAGCTCAGGGTAGGCCACCACCAGTATGCGGGCCATCAGGGGGGTCAGGGTCCGACAGGCACCCCTTCCTCACTGGGAGGCCATCCCCAGCTGGGCCCCTGCAGTCTTTCGTGCCCAGCATCTCAGGTCCTCCCACCATTTGTGACAGTGGGTGCTCTGCCTGCCATATACCCCCAGGGTCCGCACCTCCTTGGTGATGGCACTCCATATACCCTTCTTTTGATGGGTGCTGACCTGCAGAGGCAATACAGACAGAAGAACACCATTAGACAAACAGTCCAGCCTGTCACACAAATGGCCCACACTACCCGTTTGCATCACCATTGGCACACACATAGCCCAGCGCACAATATGTACACTGCCAAGAGGACATCCACCCACCCCACTTGCACAATGCTTTCACACACAACTCCATGCATTCATGCCACATGCATCGTGCACACAGTGTACTCACCTGTTGGTCTGGAGGCCCATACAGCAATCTGTACTGGGGTAGGACCCCATCCACCAGTCGGTCCAACTCTTTAGAAGTGAAGGCTGGGGCCCTTTCCCAGGTCACACGGGTCATGGTAGGTTCCAGACACAGGTCACAGCAGTACATGCAGTGTAGGTCCTCTCCTATGGAAGGTCAGTAAACAAGTGAGGAATATGAATTAAAATGGCGGGAAAGTCCGCAGAGGTGCTTACTGTCAACGCCGGCGTAGATCCCCATTGGCCACTGTACCCCATAGGGACCAACATGAACCAATGAGGAATTGCACGGTGGTTCACAGCCGCCTACCGCCACGGAGCAAAGCATCAGCAGCATTACCTTACTTTCACCTATCCCTCCACACAGGACAGGCGGTCTCCATTTCGGGGGGGTGAACAGGCCTATCGATAATTGCTGCGTCACAGGATGAATGGGCATTTACTTTATGAATTACACTGTCCCAAAACATGTTTAAACTATGTGGACTGCTGTTGTGGTTTTGTTGTTCAAATTGTGACAGCCTACTTACACTTTTGTCCCTTAGATACCTACCCCTGCGGATCAATAGGAGATGGAGACATACCCACAATGACAGACGCCTGGTGGACTTGGCTACACTAGAGGACAGGCACATTATACTCACCTATAGACTGGACAGGACCACAATCACAGAGCTGTGTGCCTAGTTGGAACCTGATCTGATTTCAGCTATCTGTCAGCCCTCTGGGATCCCCCCTCTTGTTCAGGTTCTATCAGTGCTCCATTTCCTGGCAACTGGTTCCCTCCAAGTGACAATGGTCAGGAATGTCACAGCCAATGTTCTCAATCATGCTAGCAAGACTCTTGTCTGCCCTAATAAAACACATGTGCAGCTAAATTGCTGGATTTGGCCACTGTGAAGGCTGGGTTCTATGCAATGGGACATATCACGAATATAATTGGGTTGATTGACAGAACACATATTGCATTTGTACCCCCGTCAAAATGAACAGGTGTACAGGAATCGTAAGAGTTTTCACTCCATGAATGGTGAGCCTGGCGGACCAGTACATCTCCCATATCAAGGCTAAGTATCCTGGGTCGGTGCATGATGCATTTGTCCTAAGGCATAGCAGCATCCCAAATGTGATGTCCCAAATACAGTGGCACAGGGTGTGGCTAATCGGTCAACCCTGGTTCCCACCCATATATGTTGGTGTATGCATATGGTGTTGGCCATATAGGATAGTGTGTGACTAAATGTTGTCCCTCAATATTTGCAGGTGACTTTGGTTACCCAAACCTATCATGGCTGCTGACCCCTGTGAGGAATGCCAGGACAAGGGCAGAAGAACGTTATAATGAGGCACATGGGCAAAGGATCATTGAAAGGACTTTTGGCCTCCTGAAGGCCAGGTTCAGGTGCCGCCATCTGACAGGTGTATCCCTGTGCAACTCACCCAAGAAGGTCTGCCAGATAGCAGCGGTATGCTGCATGTTGCTCAACCTGGCCCTCAGTCCCCATGTACCTTTTCTGGAGGAGGAGGAGAATGGAGATGCCCCTGTGGCAGAAGTGGTCCCTGAGGACAGTGAGGATGAGGAGGCAGAGGATGAGGATGTGGACAACAGGACATTAGTGATGTGTCAGCACTTCCAATGACACACAGGTGAGACAGTGCAACTTCACATTTCTATGACTATTGGTGTATTCTGTGTGGCACTGGCATGCTGACATTACCCACTTCTTTCCCCTACTTACTGTTACCAATGGATATTCATTTCATAGATGTTGTTGAAATGACAACATTCTCCTTATGTGATCACAACAGCCAGCTACAGGTCATTAATTCTATGCTCATACTATTTATAGTTCATTTGCAATGGTTGTAGCTAAAATACTAGTAGTCAAGTTTAAATCCAAGGGTGTTTATTGTGCTAAAATATAGAGGGGAAAGTGCAATGGAATGGGGCGATGAAGGAGGAAAGTCCAGGGTAATGTCCGTGTCTGTTTGTAGCCCAGGTGCATTGTCCATGGAGACATAGGAAGGGGAGCAATGGCAGTTCAAGGTGGACACAGTGACTGAGTAGGACACAAGGGGGACAATCAGGAGAGTCTCATTTCCTGATGGTGGTCTTGGCAAGTGTCTCTGGCTTCTGTCTGGTTCACTGGGAACATTTGTGGGGTGGTTCACCTTCTGCAGGTGGAGGGGTGCTGGTGGCCTGTAGGTCCTGTGGCGGGGCCTCCTGGCCACTAGCAGCAGCGATAGTGGAGGGCTGTTCAGATGACTGGCTAGTAGCAGGGGCCCGCTGGTGTGCTGTTGATTCCCTTATGATGTTGGCCATTTCTGCCAGCACCCCTACTATGGAGATCAGGGTGTTGTTAATGGCCTGTAAGTCCTCCCTGATCCCCTGATACTGTCCCTCCTGCAGCCGCCTGCTCTCCTGCACGTTGTCTAGCCCATTGTGCCCTGGGAATGTTGGTAGGCTCCCAGGGTCTCGGAGAGTGCCTCCTGGAGAGTCAGTTCCCTGTTCCTGTCCTCCCCCCGATGCACAGCAGTCCTCCCAGTGTCCCTGTTGGCCTGTGCCTCTGTTCCCTGAACGGTGTGCCCACTGCCACTGACCCCAGGTCCCTGATTGTCTTGTGGGCGAGGTGTGGCCTGGGGTCCCTGTACAAGTAGGCACACTGCTGATTGAAGTGTCCCGGGGACAGAGGTGTGGGTATGCTAGGTGGGTGCAGTGGTGTTGGTTCCTGATGGGGGAGGCTCTGTGGTGGTCTGTGAGTGGGCTTGGGTGACCAGCTGTCCAGTGGTTCCGGATGGGCCAGGTAGATCGTCCAGATCCACAAGTCCAGAGTTACTGTCATCACTGTGGGCCTCTTCTGTTGGGGGACTGGATAGTGGTGGCACCTCCTCTCCAGTGACATTGGCGGGGGTACCTGTGGGGATGTAAATTAGGTATTATTCTTCAAGTGTCTGACATTTGTACTTCTGTAGCTTCCCCTCTATGGTTGTTGTTCCCCTGCCAGCTTTTGCTTGTGTATGTTGGTATACTGTGGTTATTTTAGTTTCACTATTCTGTGCATGCTTTAGTGATGAGTGTCCATGCAAAGCTGAGAGGGGTGTCCATGCATTGGTACAGCATGCAGGGCCTGGCATTGGGATTAGTGAGATTTGATGGTGGAGTGTTTGGGATGTGGTGGAGTGATGGGAGTGAGGGTGTGTGATGGCATGCAGGTATGGGGATGAGGAGTGTTAAAAGTTGACTTACCAGTATCCAGACTTCTGCCAACTCCGGCGAGTCCCTCAGGGTGTAGTATTGCCAGTACCTGCTCCTCCGTTGCTGTGAGTTGTGGGGGAGAAGGTGGGGGTCCACCGCCAGTCCTCTGTATGGAGAGCTGGTGTATTGCTGTAATGGAACATAACTTCTCCCGTAGGTCGTTCCACCACTTCCTGATGTCATCCCTTGTTCTTGGGTGCATGGCATTGACCCAGTCCACGATTCTCTGCCATAGCTCCATCTTCCTTGCTATTGATATCTGCTGCACCTGTGCTCCAAAGAGCTGTGGCTCTTGTCTGACGATTTCCTCCACCATGACCCTTAACTCCTCCTCAGTAAAACAGGGGTGCCTTTGTGTCGTCATGGGTGTTGTGTGATGTGTGTTGGTGAGGGTGTGTTGTGTAATTTGGTGGGGTGTGTGATGTGGAGTGCGTGAGGGGTGTATGGGTGTCAGTGGTGTGTGTGTCTATTTGTCTCTGTGCTCTTCTTCTCAGTCTTGTGGTGGCAATAGTTGTTGGTAAAGGGTTGATGATAATGTGGGTGGGTGTTTTATAGTGCTGTGGGTGTGGTGTGTGTATGAGTGTCAGGTGTGTGTTTTTTGTATTGGCCAATATAGTATTGTTTTGTATGTGGGTGTCCATTGTGAGCGCAACGGTATGTACCGCCAATGGTTTACCACCGTTGAATGTCCGTCGTGGTGACTCGTGGGTCATAATGTGATGGGCGTTGTTCTGTTGGCGTAACAGTGTGGGTTTTTATCACTGACCTTTGGTCTGGTGGATTTGTGTATGTGGCTGTATTCTGTCGGATTAGTGAGTGTGTGTCTCATAATATGGTGAATGGATAATGGATCCATACTTCATTATATGTGATGGGGCCTACTCCGTGCTTCACATATAGTTCATAGGTTGGAGTTCCAATCGGAGGAACCGGACATGAGTCCTCCAACCGGGAGTCCCTTTTACAACCAAGACAAAACAAATTTCCAAGTCTGCTAAGACCAGGCATCTTCGCTCACTAGTCTAGCTTCAAACTTCAAAGGATTATCGTTTACGATAGTCTCGTGAATACACGAGTCCTTCGGCTTTGGTACTTGCAAGTTCCAAATCAAAGTGATCCCGAAGGGATACCAAACCAAATGTCCAACTAAGGACCAAACCAAGTGTCCAACTAAGGACTGGGAGACGCTCCACTTATACTTAACTGAAAATATCGATGACGTCACCAGAAGACTCGTCTTATCGTTTCGCTCTACCAAACATCAAGGGTCCAAATCAGGGCGATAGCCAGGGCAGCAGTCCTTCGTAGCCGTCGGGAAGCAGGGAACCTCGCAGCAAAGACTTTCGGACCACGTCGACATGCAGGGGTCGATGAAGTGGCGGCCTTCCTCCAGAATTTTCACACGAAGCTCCCCACGGACCTCAGGCTTGGACCGGTACCGCTGGTATCGCCCCATGTTGGGCGCCAACTGAGGTACTGGGTTTTTCAGAACCGGTACTGATCCGGTAACCCAGCGGTGCCAGGGTACACCCAAAGACCTCAGGTACTTTCCTGATTCAGACCACAGAAACTCAGAGTCTTCTAGGTGAAGTCAAAGATCAAATTTATTGGCTGCAGCCAAGTAACAAGCGTCCTAGAAGTACAACAGCACGGTTTGTATGTTCTCAGGAGACTGTTCTCCAATGCAAAGTCAGGTTTCCTTATATACAGTTTTTTAAGCTTCAGGCAAACATTCTTGACATTTTGGTTGGTCATTCACATGTTTTCACTATAAAGGAAAAAACAGTGTCATGATGAAACCTCATATTTCATGTCATCCAACCCATAATAAATTACCTGGCAAGGCCTAGTATTTTACATCAGATAAGTGTGGACCCCCAATAAAAACGGGCACCTCCCCCTCGTAAAGTAAGAAGAAGAAAAGAGCAGGTGCAGGTGTGAGCAAGATTAGGCAGGGTGTGTGAGCGATAATAAGGGTTTTATGGCATGGTGTGCCTTGATGCTATCTGATTCGGCCACTGGGAGAGGGACTGACCAAACAGGTTTGGCCTGAGGCAATGGTTCCAGCTTGCCCAGGTCAGAGAAAAGTCAATCAAGGTGTACGTGTCCTTGGAATCAAATCTGACTGTATTATAAGCCTATGTGAGGGCAACTTTTAAAAATGGCTGCAGTGTATAAAATGGGAGCCACGAGTGCAGGACGAAAATGGCGATTTCCAGGTGAAAACGCTGCTGGAATTGAGCGAAAGTGCTCATGCTTAGTGTACTAGTCATTATCGGTCTTTTGATACTAAAATCGTACTGCTGTGGCAAAGTAAATTACATGGGTCCAGAATTTTTAGAACCACAGCTGTTGATTTTGACAGGCACTCACCAAATTTTACCAAATTTTTTGATATACAAAAATAAAAAGCTCAAAGTGAGAGTTTGTTATTTAAAAACAAATAACTGTAGATCCCCACACCAAGGGATTTTTTTTTTCCTGGGTAGTGGTCTATATTTGCTGTCTTTTGTCCTTCACAACCTGATTTTAACTGGTGAAAATGGACAGAAGAAAAGGACTTCATACCTTGCACCAAAAATAGGGTAGGCATGTAATGCCTTTCCTCTGACTTGCCCTACTCTGTTGGGCCATTGGTGGACACTTTTGTCGACTAAGCCAATGGGGACATCCTTGTCAGAAAGCTGGGAGCCCCCTGAAACAAGATAGGGTAGGAAGACCATTGGTTTGTTGGCTACTGTCGACCAAACTCTAAATTGGGTCATTGTTCTCCCTGTAGCCAAATAAATCATTGTGTAACATAATTTAGTTATCTTTAACGTGCTTTAATGCCCTCAGACCAAGTTTGCCCTATAGATAAAAACAAACTAAAAACATCCAATGCTGCTAGTAGGCATTCTGTGACAAAACACCACCAAACGCTGGATGGCAGAGTTTTTTCTTGCACGCAGCTTGCCAATGTTAAGTCAGCAAGTTAGAATCTGCACCCCCTAGCATCATTTTTGTGTGCTAAAATACCTCCCATTGCAAATTCTCAACGCAGGCAGTCACAGCAGGTCACTGCAACTTGCACTGAGAAAGCTGCCGCTCAAGTTGAAAAAGCTGCCACTCGAGTAGAAAATCTACTCAAGAGGCAGGAAGAAGCAGCGCCCTTTGGTGCACCACGTGGTGCAATTCATGCTGATTTTACACTGCGGGTTAAGCTCCTAGTGCTAACTCTGCTGAAACTTGGTGAGTTTTTAGGTAACTCCATGGAATTCTGTGAAGTGAAACTCCACAAGTTCTGCCCTGCCCTACTTCATGCCATAACATTCTTTGTCATTCAAAATCAAGCAGATCCCATTAGAAAATAATTTAAAAACTGGCTTAGACACAGAGAAGTAACTCCTTTCAAATAATAAGCCATGGACACATTTCACGCTCCATGCATTGTTATCTCTTTACAAATTAATGAATGGCCTAGGGAAATTCTACATTTGTTTCCACTAAGAATGACGTCTCTGTGTCCACTCATACCTTTGTAATCAAAAGGAAGAAACCAGGTTTCATGCACAAAACTTCCACCAATCTGTTTGTACCTGCCTAATTGAAAATGTTTCAGACATGATATAAAATGAAATGTAGAGATTGGTAAAGAAATGAACCACAATATTAAACATTAATCTGAAGGAGTTTCAGCTACTCTGAGGTACAATTTATTTAAATGCATAGTGTAAGCCAAGTCTTTCTTTGCCATCACTTATTGTATACAAGAAAGAATATAGGGAAAAAATAATTATGTCGCTGTTAAATATTTCCATGTCAGCCTGTTTGATTTTAAAACCTACAATGTCCAACTGAACAGCAAAATTGATCTTAAGAGATTTTTGACCATGTAAAGTTACTGACATGTCATTTTGTATTTTAAATGCAGACAACACAAGATTATTCAATGAATGTATGCAAGTAGACAACGAAGTCATGCCATTATCAACAACAAACAATGCTTTTTCTAAACTTTCTATATCAATCTGAGGCAACCGTTGAGCAGCTTCTTGTTATGAAACTTTCCAAATGTCATTGTAAATAGCATATACAAATGTTTTGAACAGGGAGATCTGGGACCTAATAGAAAATCTTCTAAATCTATGTTGTCTGAAAGAAGAGACAAGTGTTATATAACAGCACTTAAGGTGTAATGCTCGAGCAATTGTTAGCATAACTTACCAACACTTAGGCAGTTACTGCACCCAAGTGTTGTGAATGAGCATAACAGGGGTCCAGTCTGCTAGCTTTGAAATCCATTGGGGAGTTTATAAAACATGAATTGCAACCATTAATGTAAACGGACCACAGTAACCAGCCATCTGAACTGGAAAATTAAATGTTTTATGAACCATTCTCCACTATATCATTAAACTGGTCTTCTGTGAGGTTAATGTACTGTTGCCAATTGTTGAACCGAGCAACAGAAGGAATACTAGATATGTTTACATTTTTAGTATTAGCTAATCCAATACATGCAGTCTGTTGTATTGTTCTGCTCAAAAATATGATTTATGGAGTGTTAGACCTGGCATCCTTGGTGTGGTTTACCCTTTGATCACCCATTTTTCTGACTCATTTTTGTAGGCTTTTAGGACTCTGCTCATCTTACCACTTCTGCCCAGTGCTAAAATGCAGGTGCTCCCTACTGTAAAACGTTAACATTGGTTTATCTATAATTGGCATATTTAATTTACCTGTTAGCCCCTAGTAAAGTCCACTGTATATGCCCCAGGGCCAGTAAATGAAATGCTACTGGTGGGCCTGCACCATTGATTGTTCCACGCACTACAGTAGCCCTTCCAACATGTCTGAGGCCTGTCACTCCAGAGCCTGTGTGGGCAGTTTTAAACTGCCATTTTGACTTGGCAAGTACACCCACTTGCCAGGCTCAAACCTTCCTTTTTATTACATATGTCACCACTAAGGAAGGCCCTGGTTAGCCCCAAGGGCTGGGTGCAGTGTATTTAAAATGTTTGACATGTAGTTTTAAGTTTAAGTTTAACACGTCCAGGTAGTGAAAAACTACTAAATCAATTTTTCACTACTACTAGGCCTATCTCCAATAGGTTAACATGGGGATTCCCTTAAAACACCCTTTAGGTGTAATTTCCCATTGGGAGCGTTTGGAAAGTTGGCATTTTCTCACCTTAACCATCCTGTGCCTCTGCATGTCTCTGAATACATGTCTAGAGTAGATGACAGGTGGGCTTTTTGCATTCCGTCTAGACAGTCACACACAAAGGGAGCTTGGGTGTGACATTTGCATCCTGATGGCCCATCACCAGCCTGATGAGTCTTCCTGGGCTAGATGGGAGGGAGGAGCTGACACCTACATCTGAAAAGGGCTATTCCTCTCCTCACACAATGGGCAACCACTGCATGAGTGGGCAAAGTTGTCAGTTGCTGCAAGTAAATGGAAATTTAGGTTGCTGTGGTTGTCATGAGTTAAGCCAAAAGGAAACTATATGAGAAAGGACAGAAGTTAAGCATCATCAGTGAATCATAACAGCTGCATTGTATACAACATGGGTACTTGCAAACATTTCTATAGGGGCAAAAACGTTTGGTCTGGCGTGAGACCAAGGACTTCAAGGCGGCAGTCTGTTGTGGGTGGGGGGGCTGTAAAGTGGGCGTGGGCAATCATGTACATCTAGTGGCTGAATTGCACGATGTGAAACCAGAAAACCTGGGATCTATCCCAGATCCACCATGTGACAAAATAGTGTGAGCCTAGGCAACTGTTTTATTTAACTTTGCCTCCTTTTTCTTTTATCAGATATAAGATTACCTCAAAATACAGGACTTCAGAATAAATACGATGTGATAACGTATATGTTGTCCATGTATAAAGGCAACCCAGCACCTTTTCTTCTTTCCCTTCTCTTCAGTCAGGTATAAAATGTTTCCCCGTTTATTTTATGTGGTGTTTCATCCCTGCCAACTTAAAAAAAAACACCTCACAGCTGCGATATGGATCCTGCCTGAATATGTAACTGTTTTGGAAGTAAAAACAGTCAACGTTGGGAAATGCCTCTGAACCTCATCCCGTCTGTAGCACAGAAGAGAGAGTAACCCACATATCAGTTTGTTGTTGTACTTATGTAGTGTAGAGGAAGAAGTGGATGGTCCCGGTGTGTGGAGGCTCTTAACATTCTTAGTGACAAAAGGGTAATTGTGCTCTATCTCGATTCTTTTTTATTTTAAAAATATATGTGCATATACATTTATTAGTTTGGTTCAAAGTGACCTATATTGTATTAACTTTTCTTTTTATGTTATTGTATTATACATTTTGTACAATAGCTTTAAACATAATTAGATCGCGGGATGAACTGTTTCATTGGCAGTACAGTAATCTGCTACAGCTACAAAATGTATCCAACTGAAGACGAGTCTTTATCCATATTGGCAAAAGATATATTTTTAGGACAGGGGTTAGAGAGTTTTAATCTACTGTGTCAATGAAGTCCGTATGAAATAATGCATGTGGTTTCTTTACATAGTTAGCTGAGTTAAGTTTGTGCAGGTCTCCTTGTAATGGTTGCTGGGTAGATTCTTCGTGGCCCTTAGACAAGCACAAGTTTGTACCAGCTTGAGCAGGGGAAATGGGCAGTCTGTGGGCCACGTATCTCCCACAACTAACCTGGCGATAAAACATATTGGGCCACTCATCCTGTCAAATACCTTTTTAGTAGGATACTAAGGGGCAGATTACCGGAAAGTGGCGCTGCACCAAGTGCAGCGCCACTTTCCCTGCTCCCCTAATGTCTGCCCTGTGTGTTAAAATACAGAGCACCATGGTGCAGGGTAGGGGGAATAGTGTAATTTCTCATGACGCTATTGATGTGCTCTGCAGGAGTAGTGCTAAAATATTGGCGCTACTCATGTAGAGCACTTAGGGCCCCATTCTAAAGAATGGAAGTCCCCTTTCACCGCCTGCTCTTGAGCAGGCATTAAAAGTGCTGTAAAAAGATGCACAAGAATATCTCATAGATTTCTTGACACCATTTTTTCGGCACCCCCTAATGGGGAATGCCCCCTTTGCATACATTATGCCTGATGCAGGCATAATGTTGGGCCAAGTGTGACAGGGTGGCGCAATGCATGCCAACCTGTAAATATGGCGTGGGGATTTCGGCCTCGTGGGGCCACATTAACATAAAAAGAAATGACGTTAATGTGGCACAAGGTGGCGTTAGAGCATTATAAATATGCCCCTATATGTCTCTCCTCCTCCCATCGAAAGCACACAAATTCATACTTAAAAGGACTTTATTGATATGTTGAAACCTGTTTTATTGCAAACAATATAAAACGTATAATGTAAGCATTGTGAACAATATGAATTCAATACAGTTCTAACAGTTCAAACAGTTCGAACAGGTCAAAAGTTACCCCTTCACTAAGAACATACTTCAGGTTTTTACCTAGGAATCAAATGGAAGAGCAGGACCTTCTAGACCAAGGTGGGCAACAAGTTGCTGGCACGGACATGCCTACCTCTAGAGACAGTAAAAGTTTGAGGGAGCTTCACGTAACCCGGTCTGTATGTACTTCAAATACATTTTCACCTCTGGCCAATCTGGAAAGGGTGGAGGGGGAATGAGGAAAGTCCTTCAGTGTCTATGAGGAGCTGGGCTCTGGACAGTGACTCCCTGGAATTGACGGAGGAGGAACTAGTGGAGTTGGGGTGAGCTCATCAGCAGGAGCAAGAGCAAACGCGCTCCCCCCTGTTGGATGAGCCCCCTACCTCAGCTGGAACCGGGGAAAGCCAGCATACAAGGGAGGCAGATAGCCCCCTGAGCCAGTCTATTTAAAAAATGTTGAAAAATCTGGTGCTGGAAATTAAAGAGGGGTTTGAAAAATCAAGTTCCAACCAATGTGAGATTAGAAGCCTATGAGAGACATTGGGAAAACAAAATCGATTTGGCAGGTAGGACTGCTGTACTCAAAGAGGAAGTAGGTGGCCTAAAGGTAGTTGTGAAGAATAATGAGGCAATCCAAAGTTTGAAAGCTGGAGAGAAAAGTGTTAGGAATAAGCTGGAGACTTTGGAAATTCACCAGAGAAGGAATAACCCAAGGCTTCTAAAAGTCCCAGAAGGCATAGAGGGCGAGGATTCGAAAAGACTCGTGGTTCGTCTGATTAAACAGAGGGAGTTTCTTTCAAAATTAGGTCAGATCATTCAAATGCAACTTTAAGTAAACAGTAGGAGCTTGGCAAGAGAATTGATGCCCTCAAGCAATTAGGCGCTATGGCTCAGTTAAAATTCTCAGCTTCTTTGAGAGTGATGGCGAATGACAAAATGTATAACTTTAAAGAGGCAAGAGAGGTTGATGACCTGATAAAAACATTAGAAGAAGCCAGCTAAGCTGGAAAAGTTGTGACCCGCTTTATTCCATCCTTCCCTCCCCACTTGCTCAGATGTAGAATCTCGTATGTAGACAATTTTAAAGTTCTGGCGGTAGCCCCCCTGAGGCTTCAATGCCTAGAAGAAGAAGTCTGGGGGGGTTCTCCCAGGGAGGCTTAAGGTGTGGAAGGGAGAGGTAGGGAGGGGAAGAGGGCACAGGGTGGGGAACATGTGGGGAAAAAAAATAAAAAAATGTCCTCATAGTAATGGGAGGCAGGGAGACTTTAAGGGGGATAATAGTTCTTATATCAACAATAGGGGGCAGATGATGGGAGAAAAGGAGGTGAGGCTGCTGTCTTGCATTGTTAATGGATAACGGGATAACGGGTTGTAAATGGACAAAAGAAGTTTACTGCAATGCATGAAAGATTTCAAAGGAGACATATTAGTGTTGCAAGAGACCCACCTCTCTACACAGGAGTGTGTGGAGTTGTTCAGGTCATGCAGATGGGTACAACAGATAATAGCTCAGGCCAGACTGGCTGCAGCAAAGGGGTCGTGGTTCTTATTAAAAATCATCCTAATATCTCCCCTCAGGAGGGACCAGTAGACAGGGCTAGAAGATGGGCCATAGGGAGGCTGGTGGCATCCGGTAGGGCTTTTATGGTGGTGGGTTATTATGGGCCCAAAAGGGATGATACTGCCCTGTTAATGGACTTATTTCAGCACCTGTTGCTTCTTTCAGTTCCTATTATATGGATGGGGGACTTTAATGTGGTGCTAAATTCTGACATAGAGAGGTCATCAGGGAGTAGATCCAGAATTAATGAGTACAATTTTTAATGGCCCAGTTGGGGTTATGTGATATATGGAGAGAGAGGATGGGGTTAACTCGGGGGTACACATTTAACAACAAAAAACACAGATATCAGTCCAGGATCGATTATATTTGAATAGATAGAAACCTGGCACTAAGTGTAAAGGAGATAGTTCATATGGGAGTTCATTTATCAGATCATTCCGCTATCTGGGCGAATATTGGTCTAACAGGGAATAGGGATCGTGGTAGGTGGACACTCGATAGAACCTTGTTATTAGATGAGGTGGTGGTTGCAGAATTACAAGCTGAGGTAAAGGATTTCTTCGATCTTAATGTGGGCTCAACCTCCCTGGCTATGGTATGGGACGCCTTTAAGGAGCTTCTTCATGGGAGACTTATTAGAATGGCCTAATTTAAAAGGTGACTGTACAACGATGAGATTGGCAGGTTAGAAAAGCAGATACAGCAAATATAAACAAAATTGAGACTGGCTGGTCTCAAGGATGAAGAAGTAAATCAACTGTATAGAGTAGATCGAAGATTGCGATCTGAGCTGAATACTGTGATTGAGAATAGGATTAAGAAAAGATGCGAGGCAAACAGACTAGTGCATTTTGAGTATGGAGAGAACTGTGGTAAAGGATTGGCATGGAAATTAAAAGCTAATAGAGAGAGGAACAGGGTGGTAGAGCTACAAGATCCAGCCTCAGGACCTTTGAAGAGGGGTGACAAGGAGGTAGGAGAAGCTATTCTAGTTTTTTTCTTCAGAATTATATGCAGAGGATCTAGAGGTACCCCTGGGGGTGGTTAGGACCTGGTTAAAAGAGTTAGGTTTGGATTCCTTGAGTGAAGAAGACAGTAGAGGCCTTAACGACCAAGTTGGTTTGGAGGAATTGGAACAGGTTTTAACATCAGGAAAGGCTGGGAAAGCACCAGGCCGGAATGTCTCCCTTTGGAAGTGTATAGGGCCATAGGAAGTAGTGTAAATAATTTTTTTGTGGGGCTCTGAAATGATATTTTTGAAGGGAGAAGTATGATGCCTCCATCTTGGAAGGAAGCAAGTAATACAGTGATTCTGAAGCCAGGGAAGGGCAAAGATCCTACGACACATACAAACCAATTTCCCTATTAAATAGTGATTGCAAAATGTTTGCAAAGATGATGGCAGACAGATTAAGTGGTGTCCTCAGAAAGTTTATTCACGAGGATCAAAAGGGTTTCATGAAGGGTAGCTTGATGCAGGAGCGATTTGGCCACTAGTGCCAGGATCTGTTGGCGGTAGTAATGGTAGACGCCACTAAAGCATTTGATAGAGTTAATTGGGTTTATTTAAAAATGGTCTATGAGTTTTTTAAGTTGGGCAGGAATTTTATTGGGATGCTGCAGAAGATCTATCAAGACCCTGTAGCGAGAGTCCTAGTTAATGGTGTGTTATCTCACCCTTTTAAAATTCAAAGAGGAACAAGACAAGGGTGTCCGTTGTCGCTATTACTTTTTAACATATACATAGAGCCTATTGCGTGTAAATTTAGGAAGGACCAGAGGATACTCCGGTTTCAGTGTGGGAACTAGAGTAAGAAGATTTCCCTATATGTGGATGATTTGTAGTATTCACAGCAGATTTGGGTCAAGCATTGGTAGCCTTGGAAGAACTCACAAAGCAATTTGGGAAAACCAGTGGGTTTGCTGTCAACAGTGAAAAATCTGAAGTTATGGAATGGAATACGCGGGCAGAAGGGATCCCTGTCAAGAAAGAGGTGAAATATTTAGGGATCACAATAACCCAAGATATGAAAAGAAATGCTGAAAATAATTTCAAGAAGGTTTTGAGGGTGTCTAGCCAGTTAATGAGGAAATGGGTCAGTCTTCCCCTTACTATGATAGGATGCGTTAACTTAGTCAAGACGGTGATCTTGCCTAAATTCCTATTCATTTTTAATGCTGTCCCTTTGTTGTTTGAGAAAGAATGGTTGTGCAAACTTCAAGGAGAAATTAGTAGTTTTGTTTGGGCCTCAGAGGGGGTTTGCATTGCTGGGCAGAAGTTGAGGCAAAGGAGAGAGAAAGGTGGACTGGCCTTACCGGATATACAGTATTATGTATGGGCCTTCTTCCTGAAGAATTCGAGGGAGCTAATGAAGAAGCCAAGGGATTCTGAGCAAGGACAAATCTTTAAAGTTATGATGAAAATAAATGGTGTCTCCCAGAAAGACTTTTTATATAAGTTTGGTGACCCTAAGTTTAAAAAAAAAAAAAGATTTAAGGTACTTTTGGATTCGGTAAAACTCTGGTGCGGTGTGAGAAAAGACACTAAGCTACCATATTATAGCAAATATGCGCCAATATGGAACTCCCCAGGCTCCCCAGAATGGTCATGGGTCACGTTGGCTCTTCGTTTGAGGGAGGCAGCATTTTTGGAGTGGGGGCACTTATTCAAGGATGGGAGTTTGGACTCTTTCGAGTCCCTCTGTGGGGAGTTGGGGGGCAATTTTTCAAGTTTTAAATACCTCCAAATAACTAGCTGGCTGCAACATGTAAAGGAAGAGATAAGGGGTTCGAATGAACTGGAAGAATTTCTATGTCTAAATTTCCAACCAAGAAAGGAGGTTACGAAACTGTACTGGTTGATTTTAGAGACTGTGGATGGAGAGTTCACCCTTCCGGAGGAGATATGTGAAAAAGACTTGCCAGGACAACAGATAAGAGATCAAGAATCTAATGCTCTTCTACACGATACAATTCGGCCTGCGTCTTTAAGAAGGAATTCTTTGTTTTAAATCCACAGGCCTTCTGGTCTCTGGCAAAGTTATCTAAGATGGGAGATGTTCTAAATATGTTTTTGAGCTGCCCCCAGCTTTCTCAATTTTGGAAGGATTTGGAGGAGGTAATAGGGAATTTTTTTTCAATGGATTGTCAGGTAAGCCCCTTAGTGATTTTTGTATCCCTGCAGAATCAGAACCAGTTGACAACCAAGAGTGACAGTGCTAACCTGATTTTCTATGTGACTTTGTTGGCCAGACGAGAAATCTGTAAGAAATGGACCCCCGACAATACAGGAATAGAGGAAGGCACTAATTGATAACTTAAATATGGACTTGAAGAGGGGGAAAAAGGCGCAGAAACTTTGGGCTCCTTTGAAAGTGTGGCTGGATAGAACTGGAATATCTGAATCACTTCTCTGAGGAACAAGTTCATGTAATACTTTTCAAACACCTTTTAAAAAAATAACTGATGTATGGCGCGAACAATGTGAAAATCCATCTCCACATTTGTTTTCTGCAAATGACACAATTGTTAAATATCATGTGAGAATGTTTTTGAATGTGTATTTCTATAAAAAAACAAGAAAAGCTGCAAAAGCTTGTAAATTAAATGGCACATAGCAGTCGTAATAAAATGTGAAGTTTCGGGCAATAATGACCTCTATAAAGCAAATAT
The DNA here is from genome assembly GCF_031143425.1 of Pleurodeles waltl. Taxonomy (NCBI): domain Eukaryota; kingdom Metazoa; phylum Chordata; class Amphibia; order Caudata; family Salamandridae; genus Pleurodeles; species Pleurodeles waltl. The sequence continues at coordinate 884,245,002 of NC_090438.1, read as the reverse complement.
GTAAAGCAAGGGCCCTCAAAGGCAGAAACAAGGCCAGGCACATAACACTTATCTTGTGTTACGTTGAGCCTAATTTTAGAACCTTGCATATTGCTGCATTAAACAACGTGGCCTCTTTACCCAAAAACAAATAAAGTATATAAGATAGGTGTTTAGAACTAAATGCAGTAGGGCAGAGTGCATCATTGTGTGAGCCCAGCTTTTCTGCACCCTAAACAGCCCAGTGAGCAAGAGTCTGAGAATGGGGTAAGATCACAGACGTTCTGTGTATTCTTGTTCTTTAAAAAAAAATGTTTTTTCCCTCCACGTCTATTTACATTTGGCTCCCTGTTTTTCTGCAAACTGTCGCCCTCATTATGACATTGGTGGTTAATCCCACTTACCGCCACGCTGATGGTCGCCAACTTACCGCCGTGGTGGCAGATATCTGTTCACCATATCGTGACACACACACACCAATCTGACAGAATTCAGCCACATACACAAATCTGCCAGACCAAAGCTCAGTGATAAAGTGGTGGTCCCAAACCCCATACCATTACACCAACAAAGCAATGCCCATTAAATTATGACCCACGAATCACCGCGGCAGACATTCAACATCGGTAAACCATTGGCGGCACTTACCACCACGCTCAGAATGGACACCCACAGACAAAACAACACTCCATTGGCCAATATGAAAAATACACACCTGACAACCATACACACACCACACCCACTCACCCACAGCACTATAAAACACCCACCCACATCACCCACAACTCTTTACAAACAACAATTACTGCCAGGAGACTGAGAAGAAGAGCACAGAGACAACTAGACACACACACCACATACTCCCATACACCCCTCATGCACTCCACATCACACACTGCACCATATTACTCAACACACCCTCATCACCACACATCACACAATACCCATGGCAACACAAAAGCACCCCGTTTCACTAAGGAGGAGTCAAGGGTCATAGTGGAGGAAATTGTCAGGGTAGAGCCAGAGCTCTTTGGAGCACAGGTACAGCAAATATCCATAGCAAGGAAGATGGAGCTAAGCCGGAGAATCGTGGAAAGGGTCAACGCCATGGGACAGCACCCAAGAACAATGGATGACATCAGGAAGAGGTGGAACGAACTACAGGGTAAGGTACGTTCCATAGCAGCAAGACACCAGCTCGCCATACAGAGGAATGGCTGTGGATCCCCCCTCATCCCCCGTAGCTCACAGCATGGGAGGATCAGGTACTAGCAATACTGCATCCTGAGGGACTCGATGGGGTAGTTGGAGGACTGGAAACTGGTAAGTCAACATTTTCTACTTATCACCCCCATACCTGCATGCCATCACACCCCCTCACCCTCACTCCCATCACTCCACAACATCCCACACACTGCACCGGCACATATGACTAACCACAATTCCCAGCCCTGCAAGCCATACCAATGCGTGGACAGCCCTCCCAGCCCTACATGGACACCAATCACCAACGCATGTACAGCATAGGGAAACTAACATCCCCACAATACATCACCATACACAAGCGAACGCTGGCAGGGCAACGCCAACCATAGAGTGGAAGCTACAGAAGTACAAATGTCAGACACTTGAAGCATAATACATCATTTACATCCCCACAGGTAGCCCAGCCAATGTCACTGGAGAGGTGGTGCCACCACTATCCAGTCCTTCAACAGAAGAGGCCTCTAGTGATAACAACTAACTCTGTACTTCTGGATCTTGAGGACCTACCTGGCCCATCAGGGACCACTGGACAGCTGGTCACCCAAGCCCACTCTCAGACCACCACAGGGCTCCCCCTTCAGTATCCCACACCACAGCATCCACCCAGCGTACCCACACCTCTGTCCCCAGGACATGTCAATCAGCAGTGTGCCCAACTGTACAGGGACAGCAGGCCACACCTTGCCCACAAGACAATCAGGGACCTGGGGTCAGTGGCAGTGGGCACACCGTTCAGGGGACAGGGACACAGGCCCAGCAGGGACACTGGGAGGACTGCTATGCAACAGCGGGAGGACAGGACCATGGAACGGACTCCCCAGGAGGCACTCTCTGAGATCCTGGGAGCCTATCAACATTCCCAGGACACGATGGGCCAGATCCATGACAATGTGCGGGAGAACAGGCGGCTGCTGGAGGGACATTATCAGGGGATCAGGGAGGACTTGCAGGCCATTAACAACACCCTGAACTCCATTGTAGGGGTGGAGGCAGACATGGCCAACACCATGAGGGAGACAGTGTCACCCCAGCAGGCCCCTACCACTAACCAGTTAACTGAACAGCCCTCCACTTCTGCTGCTGCTAGTGGCCAGGAGGCCCCGTCACAGGACCCAAAGGCCACCAGCATCCCTCCCCCTGCAGAAGGTAAACCACCCCGCATTCATTCCCCATGACCAAGACAGAAGCCAGAGACGCTTGCCAAGACCACCGCCAGGAAATGAGACTCTCCTGATTATCCCCCTTGTCACTGTCACCTTGTCCACCTTGAACTGCCATTGCTCCCCTTCCTATGTCCCCAAGGATACTGCACCTGTGCTACAAACAGACTGGAACAATACCCTGGAATTTCCTCCATCATCACCCCATTCCATTGCACTTTCCCCTCAATTTATTAGCACTACAATAAACACCCTTGGATAAAACTCGACTAATAGTACTCCATGTATTGAAATTTTTTATTGATTGAAACAGCTACATCCATTGCAAATGAATTATACATAGTGAGAGCATAGATTGAATGACCTGTTGCTTGCTGTTGTGATCACAACATTGTTGTCGTATCACCAACATCTGTAAAATGATAATCCATAGGTGACAGTTAGTGGAGGAAACAAGTGGGTACTGCCAGCATGGCAATGCCACACAGAATGCAACAGTAGTCATTGAAATGTGAAGTTGCACTGTCTCACCTGTGTGTCAATGGAAGTACTGGCAGATCACTAATGTTCTGTTGTCCACATCCTCTGCCTCCTCATCCTCACTGTCCTCAGGTTCCACTGCTACCACAGGTGCATCTCCAGTCTCCTCCTCCTGCAGAAAAGATACATGGCGTCTGAGGGCCAGGTTCTGCAACATGCAGCATGCCACTACTATCTGGCAGACCTCCTCTGGTGAGTAGAACAGGGATCCACCTGTCAGATGGAGGCACCTGAACCTGGCCTTCAGGAGGCTGAAGATCCTCTCAATTATCCTTCTGGTTTGCCCATGTGCCTCAATGTAACGTTCTTAAGACCTTGTCCTGGCATTTCTCACAGGGGTCAGCAGCCACGATAGGTTTGAGTAGCCAGAGTCATCTGCAAGTATTGAGGGACAACATTTAGGCACCCGCTAACTTATCTCGCTAACAGCAGAGGCATACACCAACGTACACTGGGTAGGGACCAAGGCTCTCCTATAAGCCACACCCTGTGTCTCTGTGGTTGGCCCATCACATTTGGGATGCTGCTATTCCTCATGACAAACTAATCATGCGCCGACCCAGGATACTTAGCGTTGACGTGGGAGATGTACTGGTCCACCAGGCACACCATCTGCACATTCATGGAGTGGAAACTCTTACAATTCCTGTACAACTGTTCATTCTGCCAGGGGGGACAAAAGAAATATGTGTACCATCAATCACCCCAATGATATTGGGGATATTGCCCATTGCATAAAATCCGGCCTTCACAGTGGCTAAATCTTCCACCTAGGGGAAAGAAATATAGCTGCACATGTGTTTTTCCAGGGCAGACAACACTCTTGCCAGCCTGATTGAGAACATTGGCTGGTACATACCTGCTGCCAAGCCCACTGCCACTTGGAAAGAATCTGTTGCCAGGAAATGGAGCACTGATAGAACCTGCACAAGAGGAGGGATCCCAGTGGGATGACGGATAGCTGAGATCAGGTCAGGCTCCAACTGGGCACATAGCTCTGTGATTGTGGCCCTGTCCAGTATATAGGTCAGTATTATGTGCCTGTCCTCCAGTGTAGCTAAGTCCACCAGGGGACTGTACATGGGGTATGTCTCCATCTCCTATTCATCTGCAGTGGTAGGAATCTAAGGGACACAGGAGTAAGTAGGCTGCCACAATTTGAACAACAAAACCACAACAGCAGTCCACATCGTGCAATCATATTTTGGGACAGTGTAATTTAAAAGTATGTGCCTATTTATCCAGTGACAAAGAAACTATCAATAGGCCTGTTCACCCCCCCCCTGAAATGGCGACCGCCTGTCCTGTGTGGAGGGACAGGTGGAAGTAAGGTCATTCTACCGACGAAGTGCGCTGTGGCGGTAGGAGGTCGTGAACCGCTGTGCAATTACTCATTGGATTATATTGGGTCCTATGGGGTACAGTGGCCAATGGGGATCTACGCCGGCGGTGAAGGTGTACACCGCTGCGGTTGTGACTGCCATTTTCTATCTCAATCCTCATTTGTTTCCTGACCTTCTACAGGAGAAGACCTACACTGCATGGGCTGCTGTGACCTGAGTCTGGAACCTACGATGGCCTGTGTGGCCAGGGAAAGGGCCCCAGCCTTCACTTCGGAGGAGTTGGATCGACTGGTGGTTGGGATCCTACCCCAGTACGGACTGCTATATTGGCCTCCAGACCAACAGGTGAGTACACTGTGGGCACAATGCATGTGGCATGAATGCATGGAGATGTGTGTGAAGGCATTGTATAAGGGTGGGTGGGGGTGGGGGAATGTCTGTTGGCGGTGTGCATGTTATGAGCTGACCTATGTGTGTTACAATGGTGATGGGATTGGGTATGGTGGGCAATGTGTGTGACAGGCTGGACTGTTTATTAAGTGGAGTTCTCCTGTATGTATTACCTCTGCAGGTCAGCGCCCATCGAAAGAAGGGATTATGGCGTGCCATCACCAAGGACGTGTGGACCCTGGGGGTCTATGGAAGGCAAAACAACCACTGTCGGAAACGGTGGGAGGACCTGAGACGCTGGGCACAGAAGACCACAGAGGCCCAGCTGGGGATGGCCTCCTAATGAGGACGGGGTACCCGTCGGACCCTGATCCAGCTGATGGCTCGCATACTGGCGGTGCCTTCCCTGAGCTGGCTAGATACTTGAGGGAATCACAGCAGCCACAAGGGGGTGAGTACAGTGGGCATCATTACATCTTTTGACTGGTGGGGTGGTATTCGGGTGGTGGTTGTGTGTTAGGGGGTTCCCCTGAGGCCAGACATAGCAGCGTAGGACCTCAGCAGGCTAATGGTTGCATGGCAAATACAGGTAACCTAGCTTGTTAGTATTCACTTCTAGGCAGGGGTGCGTGGGTCCCAGATGTGGTGCAGATGGGGGTGTGTGCTCCTCCTCATGCCTTGGTGACTAGCCATTTCACTGGTAGTCCAATGCATAGTGCGTAGGCCTGTTTCCTTTGTGTGAGGTTGCTGTGTATGCCAACGGTGGTGATGGTGAAGTCAATGACCCAGTGTATCCTTTTTCTCTCTCCCCCCTTTCTTGTTTTGTCATCCTGTCCTTGTGTGCATTAGCATCATCTGGCAGAGGAGCAGAGGCACCGGCGACAGAGGGAGCTGCATCCCACAGGACCCTGGAGGCAGAGTCCACTGACGCCGAGGGAACAAGTGGATGGAGGGCAAGAGCATCACCACAGCAGAGACTGGAGGGGACAACACAGACTCTGATACCTCCTCTGATGGGAGCTCCCTGGTGGTGAAGGACACCTCTGTAACCACCCCAGCTGCAGGTACAGCCACCTCACCCATATGAGCACCGCCCTCCCAGTATCCCCTCAGCAAGTTGCCCGTGCCCGCTCACCCAGGAGGGTGGGCATCTCCTTCACCCTAGGCACCTGAGGCCCTGCCCCAGTGAGCCCTGTTGCCCTGAGTGAGGAGGCTATTGACCTCCTGAGATCCATCCCTGTAGGGCGGTCAACCATTGTGAATGCCATCCAGGAGGGTATTCATGGTGTTTTGGCAGCCCAACAGAGATCGATTCAGGCTCTAGCCTCCTCTCTGATGACAGCCATTGTCCCTGTTTCTCTTGTCCCCCCTCCAACTTCCACTTCCCAGTCCCATTCTCCTCAACCCCAACCCAATATCAAGCACTCAGACAGACGAGCATGCACACAAGGCAACACCCAAGAATGTCACAGGCAAACACAAGCACCACACTTCATCCCACAGGCACACACCCAAACAACATACTGTTGCAGACACGACAACATCCACAGCCTCCACTGTCTCCCTCTCCTCCTCATCCTCCTCCTCCCTCCCAGTTACGCTCACACTCACACATGCATGCACCACATCTACATCCATTATCAGTATCACCACACCAAACAGAACACACACCACGGTGGCAGACACCTCCACAACATCCATGCGCACGTCCCCTGTGTCCTCTCCCACCGTGTCTGTCACCCCTCCTAAAGGACACAAACGCAAGCACTCAGACACCCAACAGCCATCCACCTCACATCAGCAAACAGCCCTTGCACGTGCACCCAAATCCAACAGACATACACCTCCAACAACCACTCCCTCATACTCCACTCCCATTCCTCCTCCATGCTCCTGCCCCAGCGTCCCTAAAAAGCTTTTCCTTGCCCAACTTGACCTCTTCCCTACCCCTCCTCCCATCCTGCACGTATGGGTAGGGTTCTAAGGAGACAGCCCAGCACCTCATCCAAACAGTATACGGGGACAGTGGTAGCACCACCTACTCGTGTTGGTAAGGATACCAGACCTACGACACTGAAGGGAAAGGAGCCAGCACCACCAGGGATAAAAGGGAAGAGTCCTGTACCAGCTGTGAGGATGGGGACAGGGCCTGCACCAGCTGTGAGGAAGGGGAAGAGCCAGCACCAACTGTGAGGAAGGGGAAGGAGCAAGCATCAGCTTTGAAGAAGGGGAAGGAGCCTGCACCAGCTGTGAAGAAGGGGAAGGAGCCTACACCACCAGGCAGAGAGGGGAAGAGCCCGTCCACCCCTGCCAGGAAGGGTAAGGGATCCCCGACCCATGAACAGGAGGAGACAGGGCATTCTACGCCATCAGAAGCTGTCAGGCAAACAACGCCTCCACCACCAGCTGTCACAGTGCCCCCACTGCCAGCTGTGGATGTGCAGCCATCAGTGAGTGCAGGGGCTGCCCAGGTGCCTCCTCCAATAACCACCACATGCAGCCATCAGTGAGTGCAGAGACTGCCCAGAAGCCTCCTCCTACCACCACCACATTGCAGCCATCACCACTGGTGGACGTCATGTAGGCCAACCGCCAGCGGCTGCTGTGCAGGATGCCCCCTCCAGAACCAGTGGGCAAGTCACCCACTTGAGAGACTGTGGCCTTGCACTCCCCAGGACAAAGCAATGGGCATGTTGTCTCTTCCAGAACCAGTGGGCAAGTCACCCACTCAAGAGACTGTGGCCTTGTACTCTCCAGGACAAAGCAATGGGCATGTTGCCCCCTCCAGAACCAGTGGGAAAGACATCCACTCTAGAGACTGTGGCCTTGTACTCCCCAGGACAAAGCAATGGGCAAGTTGCCCCATCCAGAACCAGCGGGCAAGTCACCCAATTGAGAGACTGTGGACTTGTACTCCCCAGTACAAAGCAATGGGCATGTTGCCCCCTCCAGAACCAGTGGGCAAGTCACCCACTCGAGAGACTGTGGACTTGCACTCCCCAGGACAAATCAATGGACATGTTGCCCCCTCCAGAACCAGTTGGCTTGTTCCAGCATCCAGCTGAGGTGCCCCTCTCCCCCTGAGGTGCCTGCCTATTTGCAAACTGATGCCCCTGCAGTGTACTATCCAGATGTGGACTCGAGTTGGGCCTTAGACTGTGCCCTGTAGCCATGTGGGCCCCTTGAACATTGGACTGGGCAGTGTCCCTTTGTGTACATATGTATATATCTGTTGCATTGACAAATCGAATTATTGATTTAGAATTTGTTCTGATTGCAATCACTTTCGTCCATGCCTGTTGTCCTTGCATTATTCTGCTGTTTTTCGGGGACAAGTTGATTTTCGTGTTTAGCTGGTTGTGTGTATGGTGTGTTGGGTGTGTGTTGTGAGTGTGTGTGTGTCACTCTCGTTTTCCTCCCACCCTCCCTTGTGTGCTAGGCATGTGTATTCACCGTTGTCGTCTTCGTCGGAGTTGGTGTTCGATGTGGAGCATAACGTAGAAGATATTCTAGAAAACATGCAGTTCGGGTTACATGGCGGCGTGGCTCTTCCCTGTGCCTCCAATGGTGAGTCATTTCACTTCTGAGCTTTGTTTCCGCCAGGCTTTTGTTGGCGTTGGTACCGCCCCAGAAAAGGTGGAGGTTTTGTGTGTCTTAATATGATGGGTGGTACTTTGTCTCCCGCATGGCTGTTTGGCGGCTTCTGCCATGGTGGCTGTTGTTTCCGCCGTGGCTGTTGGTGTGGTACATTGGCTGTCTATGGAAGTTCTCACAGCCATGGTCATAATTTGATGGTACTTACCACCAGCCTGCTGGCTGTATTACTCCCACTTTATCACCCACCGCCAGGGTCCTAATGAGGGCCTTAGTGTCATTAAACTGATGTTTTTTTCTACCTCTGACTGTTTGAATTTTCCCTCCTAGCTTCCTACAAAGACTGTGTTAAGCTCTACCCCTTACTCCCTCAGAATTTAAAAAAAGCTACATACATCTCAGTGGCTAATCAGAGTATGTTAAGGAGACTGCTTAATATGCTCTGTGGTTTAAATTGTTTGGAAAGTGTATGTACCACTTGTTTTTGGCTTGAAAAAAGTGATATACGTGAGTGTGCGGCAAGCAGTAGTTCATTGGTTTCAAAATTGTCCCTTTCCTGAACAGTAGAATCTGCTATCTAAGTGTGACTTGTGCATGTCTGTTTCCAAGGAGATTCTGAATAGAGGAGCACCTCTCTCCTCCCTTCCATAGGGCCCCGGGCTTAAGGTAATTTGCCCCTTACACATGTTTCTATTGATTGTTGCATTTGTTGTTGTGATTGGTTGCTAGGACTAGTATTTCTATTGGCCTAAGGGCTTATGGTTTGTGTTCTGATTGGCTTCAGGGATAGGGTTTCCTACTGGAGTGAGGGTCCAGGGTTTGCATTCTGATTGGTACTAGGGCTAGGGTTCCTATTTGACTAAGGATTTTGGGTTACTGGTCAGATTGGCTGTCAGGGCTAGGCCTCTGATTGGTTAGTGGGGCTAAGGTTCCTAAAGGACTGAGAGTTTAGGGTTATTGTTCTGATTGGTTGTCAGGCTAGGGCTCTGATTGGTTAGTAGGGCTAGGGTTCCTAAAGGACTAAGGGTTTTGAGTTATTGTTCTAATTGGCTGTCAGGACTAGGGTTCTGATTGGCCGGTAGGGCTAGGCTTCGTATTGGACTTAGGGCTTTGTTTTTTATTGGCTGGTATGGGTAGGGTTGTGATTGTTAATAGGACTATGTCTCCCATTGGCTCTAGGGTTTATGGTTAGGATTCTGATTGGTTACGGTTAGGGCCAGGGTTTTATTGGCCAACAAGGCTATTTAAGCACATGGTTCAGCGCATCAAGGATAAGGGCAGAGAGGACATGGGCAGATGCCTGGTCGGGCTTGGGGCCAGCGATGCTGCCCAGTTCTCCATTTTTCAGAAACCTTAATCCCTCCACAATCTCCAACATCCAAATACAATGTCAGCAAAGGCACTCTACTCATACACCACAAACAAACCTCATGCAGATCTCAATGTCTCAACAACCGCTACAAAGTTGCACCTATTCACCATTCTACCCCAACTACAACACTATGGCACTTTTATTCACACACAAACCACAGCTTTTTCCAATACCATTAACATATACCACACATTATAAACACAACGCAAAGCTACATTATACAAAAATGTAATGCATCCAGACACACCACCCTATTCATACAAAACACCAGCTCTTTCCCTTACTTACTCATATCAGACCTCGTTTTATCATGACAAAACCTATCCTCAGTACTCCATCACACCACCCACAAACACCCTCCTCCTCTTTTCACCAATTACACACAACTATAGATTCTGTACACTGTAACCCACCACACGTATTACCTCTTCCACTGAGCAAACCTTACACAATCATAATTCTTATCCATCACCTCTTACTCACAACATACTCTTCAACAAAACACATCACCACCCCCTGTACTTTTCAAACACCACTCAAGTAACCCACATACAAATCCCTCACAAAACAGCATCTAAATCTTCTCTAACTACTCCACATAAACAAACACCCACACAACAGCACATAAAAATCTCACACACACTTTCAAAATGCTTTCCGTCACACCCACTCCCACCCTTTTGATTACACAAATAATACAAATCTTATGCCAACTTCACTCCAAAATTCACATTCTTCACCAACATGTAATCATCCATTGCTAAATGTAGAGCCTTACAATATGACCCACATGCTCAAACACCCTTAAACCATACTCCTTCCACCCTAAACTGACGCCAACAAAATATACATGTTACTCTTCATTTTTTTGCATCCCAATGTCTATTACACAACAGAGCTACTCTACAAAAACAAAACAACTCACCATCTTATTCTCAACCACCACCTACACACGCAGACCCAACAAAATGCCTTCTAAGCCTGCTGGATGAGGAACACAATGTAGAAAAACAACACTGTTGTGACCCTCATACAGTTAATATCAAAAGTGACACACCTGCTACAAGTTAAAAATATACTGATAACTCCTCTACAAAACAAAATTTCACAACTACCAAAATACAATCTCTAAACTGTCTACTCATAAATCAACCACTCTTTCAAAACAAGTACCATATCTATGACCTACTCACTGACATGTAACCTGACTTTCCTTTGATAAATGAATCATGGTTGGTAGATGACATGGCCCCAGTGTTGCATGAAGCCATTTCTCCAGGCTATCAAACAATCACACAAAAACGTATAGGCAAAAAAGGAGGGGGACTTGCTATTATATTCAAACAAGCAATACAACTCAGCACAACAGATGACATCTCCACACAAGGTTGTGAGGCCGTCCTCACTAGATCCAACTCTACACCAACTTCCTTCTTTAACTTTCTCCTCCTCCTTTATACACCACCACCTAGCAATTCTGTATTTCTAGACACATTTCTAGACATAGTTACAAACCTTATAAAACTATACTATAATCTATGCATTATTGGGACCCTAAACATATGGGGCCAGACATAAGAAGCCCTAGCACCACCTTGCTCCACATTAGTGTAATTGTTCTTATGCTAATGTGGAATTAGGTTGGCAAAAACACTGCATCATATTTACAAAGTGGTGCAACGCGTGCATTGCACCACTTTGTAAAACCTTGCGCCACATCATGTCTGTGCCAGGCATAAAGTATGCAAGGGGGGGCTTTCCAGCATTAGGAGGCCCAGACAAATGGCTCAGTGGAATCTATGAGATTAATCTGTGCTATTTCTGCCTAAGGCAGGTGTTAAAATGAGGATCACATTGTTTTCAATGGGCCTCCTTTCACTTTGCAGGATCAGTGACAATATTTTTGGTGCTAATCCTGCAAAGCGCCATACTAACGTAAACATTTTTGATGCTAGTTCCCTAACGTGCGCCGTGGTGCGCCATATTATAAACATGGAGCACACATGGTGGCATTAGGGGGCGCAATGGGGTGCAAGAAAAATGGTGCATCATGAAATGATGCTCCACTTTTCATAAATTTGCCCCTTGGTTTGACAAACCCAATATTCCCCATCCAAAAGCTATCATCACTGGCCTAGAACTTTCATCAGATTGTACATTATCCAACACACGTCGCTGGACACATCCTAGATGTTGTTTTTGCAAACCCATAACTACTTACCGTTCAAAGAACCACACCAGTCTCATGGACAGACCACCATTTGGTAACTTTCAACATAAAATGCCACACACCTAAGACCACCTTACACACATCCACAGATCGACCATGAAACAAACTCAATTTTGAATACTTAGGGGCATATTTATACTTTTTGATGCAAAACTGCACTAATGCAGTTTTGCATCAAAAAGTTTAGCACCGACTTCCGCCATTCCTGAGTGCCAGCTGGGCTGCATATTTATGGAATGGTGCAAGCCGGTGCAAAGTGTTGGCTAGCGTAAAAAAAAAATGACATTAGCTGGGTGGGGGTGGCGGTATGGGGGAATAGGGTTTTGCACCAAAAAATGACGTTAGGCTGGTTAGAGGTGAAAAAAAATTCTCTAACCAGCCTAGCGCCATTCTCTGGCACAAAAACATCCATACTACATGACCCCTGTCTTAGAAAAGACAGGAGTCATGCCCACCACCCTAATGGCCAGCACAGGCTACGAGTGTCCCCTGAGCATGCCCATTGCACCCTGTGCCATGCAGGGGGGCCCAAGTTAGGCCCCGATGGCACTGTAATAATAAAAAAAAAAAACTTACCTATACTTACCCTACTTACCTGGGATGGGGTCCCCCATCCTCCGGTGTCCCTCTGGTGTGGGTGGGGGTATTCCTGGGCCTTGAGGAGGGCACCTCTGTACCCATTCCATGTTGGTCTAACCATTGAAATGGGTTCGCAGGTCTGCTAACGCCTGGTCTGACCCAGGCGTTAAATAATGGTGCAGAGCAAACTTTGCGCCATTATTCATCCCCTCCTCCCACCCATGCATCATTTTAGCAATGGGGATGAATATAGGGCTATGGGGGGTAGCACCTTTTTTTAGATGGCAACGCCTACCTTGCATCACATTGACACAAGGTAGGTTCATGCGTCTAAAAAATGGTGCAAACACCAATATTTTGACGTCAGATGGGTCTAACATAAAAAAATAAATATGGAGTTAGTTTTGTGATGAATTTGCGTAAAAGAAAATGATGCAACTTCAGCGCAAATGGAGTATAAATATGCCCCTGAGTGTCACAACACAGATCTATAAACAATAAATGTTGTTCAAAAACTTTGCACGTGGCGATAAGTAAAACAAAGCAGGACAAGAGAAAATAAGCACCTTGGAGAAATACAGAACTAAAAGATAAAACAGCAAATCAGAAGGCTGCAATGAACCTGCCTCAAACCAAACAGCATTCAAGGCAGACTTCATCTACGCAAATTTAACAGAATATACAATTCTACAATCAAAAAAGCTACCACTCAGGCAGTATTCAAAATGCTACATCTGCAAATAAAGATTTTTTTCAAATGTTCAAAGAATTTCAAAAACCTAAATGCATTAAAGGAACTCACCCATAACTCAAGATTTCACGGACAAATTGGCAAATCATTGCACAACCAAGGCAGATTCAGTGGACTCCTAATAAAAACAAAGGAAAAACCACCAGCACCACCCGTTTCCAAAAATCCCCTCCAAGAGTAAGCCAACCCAGCCTCTGTGCTCCTTCAAAAAAAAATCCCAAAGTGAATTTATGGATCTAGTCAAAGCAAGCAGGCCTTCGGGCTGTCCTTCTGACCTTTTTCCACCACAAATCTTCAAGAATATTCTGTTATCTGCCTCTGCTGCCACACCAGTAAGAAGAATTGATCAAAAATTCTTTATCTATTTTTCCTAAAGATCTTAAAAAGGCATACATACACCCATTATGAATAAAAACAAACCTGGACCCTCATGACCCCAACAATTACAGACTGATTACAAATGGTCCTTTCCTGGGCAAACTGATAAAGGAACTTTCGCCAGATGTCACAATTTATTAAAAATAACTCCATACTTTCAGACTACCAAACTGCATTCTGCTCAAGAAGAGGCACTGAATCTGCCCTCATTGCCATCTGGGATGATCTTCAGAACACAATAGACTGCAATAGTGCAATACTTCTCCAGGACCTCTCAGCAGCCTTTGGCACAGTTGACCATGACACTCTAATACAAAAACTCTGTAAAGCTGGCATAGAGGGGACTGTTCTCGACTGGATCATATCCTACCTTCAAAACAGAACTACTGTCATCCATACTCCCTTTTTCTTGTTCAAACCCTTCTTCAGAAAAGCAGGGGCCCATCAAGGTTCAATCAATTTACACATGCTTTTCAACATCTACTTGATGTAATTGCCAACAGTAATCAATGAATTTCAACTCACATGCTACAATTATGCAGCCAACACACAAATACTCCTTAACCTGGAATGTCCTAAAGAGATTGCAAACTCATAAATCTTCAGTTGCCTGAGTCATTTATCAGTGGATGACATGGAGCCATCTCAAACTAAAGGGGTCATTATGAATATGGCGGTAAACACCGTCCTCCACTGTGGCGACGGTGAACAGAAGACCGCCATTGACAGCAAACAGAAACCTGCCATATAAAGATTCCAAAAACCGAAACAGCCAAAATGTCTGTTTCTACTAGCCACCGCCAGGGCCTTGTCAGCAGAGAGGCTGCACATCCCACACTGCCAAGCACACAAATCCCTGCCCCCCAAATAATGATGCACAAATCACCGTAGCGGATAGTGGATGCCGAACGACCATTGGCGGTACAAACTACCACGACCAGGAATGGGAACCAACAGCAAAAAATGCACACATTGGAAAGTTTGAAACCCACACACCTGACACACATACACAATACTATAAAACACTCAAATACACACCCCACAATCCTTTGCAACACCAATAGAATAAGCCAGACTGACAGCACTACACGCAGACACTGAATGCCACAACAAACATCATGGCACCCCCTAAGAAACCACGCTTCACAGAAAGGGAGCTAAGAACAATGGCGGATGAGATACTCAAGGTCAAGCCACAAATCTTCGGGCACAGGTAGAGCACACACCCATGGCCAGGAAGATGGAGTTATGGCAGACCACAGTGAACAAGGTCAACGCAGTGGGAAACCATCCACGCACAAGGGACGACAACCGCAAGAGATGGAACAACCTGCGCAGGAAGGTGAGGTCCATGGCATCGAGGTACCACATTGCTGTCCAGAAGACTGGTGGAGGACCCCCACCTACACCCCCCGAATACACCGCCAGGGAGGAAAAGGTACTGGCCATCCTGCACCCGGGGGGCCTCACTTGACTCACTGGAGGAATGGACTTGGGTAAGTCATCTACAATTAACCCATATCCACCACACCTGTAATGCATTCACCACCCCACCGCTCCAACTACCACCAGGATCACCCACCACCCTGATCTCAATCACCACATCCAGTCACCTTGAATGCCCACAAACACACCAATAGGCCCACACCCTTCCCCCTGTGCACAGCCACCCACCCCTGCAAGGTATCACAATGGCACTACACCACCCACAATGCACCACCACATCCCATTATAAATGCAATGGCAACCCCACAAAAGGTCCCTGCATGACCCAACAGGGGAATTAACTGCAGAAAATAGGCCAGAGCTGTGCACCCTCATCCGAATTAGCCAATGTAACATACATGTCCATTCCCCCCACAGGCACCACCACCCATGCCACCCTGACAGAAAGGACAAGGAGTGTACTGCCCCACATGGAAACAGAGGCACCACTCAGGGCACTGGGGAGGGAAATTTGGACACTGAGGAGTACCCTGGTCAGTCACACAGTCCTGGACTGTCACCCTCCTGCAGCCCCACCCAGGACACCACTGACACCCCTACCACCCAGGCAACAACATCTGCACATGCCAATTGACCCCACACCAGTGTATCCAGGCCACAGACTGGTGGAACACAGGTACAGAGGCCACAGTCCCCACCTACCAACAGGCAGGATGACAATGGCCCCAGTACAAGTGGTACCACCAGAACTGTGCAAGGGACACAGGCACAGGGGGCTACGCCCAGTGGGAGGGCATCAGTGGCCCAGAGGAAAGGCCAAAGGATGGATGCTGCAGCCCAGGAGGTGATCTCTGAGGTCCTGGAAGCATACCACCATACCCAAGACAGGATGGGCCAGATCCTGGCCACCCTGGACCAGAGTCATAGGCTGCAGGTAGCACATCACCAGGAGGCCATGGGGCAGTGGAAACAACTCAATGCCACCATGGCCACTATTGCAGGAAACCAGAAAGCCCCTACAACTCCCCAGGACACTGACCAGCCATCAAAATCAGCAGCAGCAACTGGACTGGTGTCACTGTCTGAGGACACACAGGAGACCAGCACCGCTACCCGTACAGCCCAGCACCAGACACTCAAACGGTCCCTTAGACCTAGACATGGTACTGCCAAGACCAAGGCACCCTCAAAGAAGTGACTTTGACATGAACTGTCTCCCAAGTGTGCCACTGTGCCACCATCCTCGCAGGCCAATAGCAAACCAACAACTTGCAAGGTACAGATGGACCAATACCCACTGCCACCAATCGTTGAGACCATGTAGCCAGTATGACATCCACCATCAGCCCACTCCCTATCACTGTAAAGAGCACCAATGCATCCTCGACAACTAATAAAACACATGTGCACCAATTTCAATGTCCCCTGTCATTATGTTGATTCAATTATAGTTGTGAATGAATTTGCCAGTAAATATAAAAATCATACCTTTATTGCAGGAATGGCACCCCACGCACAACATTGTGTGGAGTGAACAAAAATGTACACCATGTTAGCCATCATGTCACATGGCTTGTAAAATTCATGTAAAAGTGTCAATGGCTACAGACCCCACACCCCATAGTGAAAAAGTCAGACTGACGTTATGCAGTGCAGACAAAATCATCAGTTAATAGTACCTCATAGTCACTGGAAGTATAGTTGGATCAGTTGGTTCCTGGAGTGAACATCTTCCCCCCTTCATCATCACCATCACTTTCATCCCCTCTCAGAGGAGGCTGGTCTCGATATACAGCACCCTCCTCCTCCAATAGGGGGATAGATTTCCTCACAGCCACGTTGTGCAGCATGCAGCAGGCCACCACTATTCTACACACCTTCTCAGGGCCATAGCCGAGGGATCCCCCAGAGAGATGGAGGCAACGGCATCTGGCCTTCAGGAGACGTGTAGTGCGCTCTATCACCCTACTAGTACGTCCATGGGCCTCATTGTAATTACTCTCAGCATCTGTTCTAGAATTCCTCACTGGTGTCAGGAGCCAATGCATGTTGTTGGGGTAGCCAGAATCACCTGTAAAAGTGGTTGAAACAGGACTGTAACTAACTACCCTCAGTTGCAGACAGCCTAACTGTCAGCTATGTACTGTAAATGTGTCAAACACACTCACCTATGATCTATCTTCTGTCCCCTTGTAGTTGTTCCATCATGTGTGGCACACTGCTCTGCTGTTCCTCAGCACAAATGAATCATGGACTGATCCAGGGAACATGGCATTTACATGTGAAATGAACTTGTCTGCAGTACACACCAATTGTATGTTAATGGAGTGAAAGTTCTTCCTGTTTCTGTACACCTGTTCACTTACTCTTGGGGGGATGAGAGCTATGTGGGTACCATCGATGGCACCTATCACATGGGGAATGTTGGCAAAGGCATAAAAATCTGACTTGATGGCAGGTAGGTCAGCACTTTGTGGAAACTTTACATATGTCTGCAGGTGTTGTACTAATGCATCTAGAAATCTGGACAGGATTAGGCAAAACATTAGCTGTGAAAACCCTGTGCCCATGCCCACTGTCACCTGAAAAGAGCCCGTGGCCAGGAAATGGAGTACAGAGAGCACCTGCACTTTATTAGGGATGGCATGCTGATTCTGATTTGCTGGTCACAGCACAGGATCTAGTAATGTAGAAAGTTCATGGATAGTAGCACGAGTGAGTCTGTAATTGATAATGATGTGATGTTCCACCATGGTCTCCAAATCCACAAGAGGTCTGTACACAGATGGGGCCCTTCCTCGCCACAGAGGTCTGAAACTAGGAGGAGTAGAGAACACTTGTGAGGGACACAAATTCATTTGCACAACCTGTTGTGTAGAAAACACTGCTGTGCAATGTGTAGTTTATCACACAAGCAATGTAGGATGTACAACTGGAGTGACATGTCTTAACTGATACGTCTGGACTGTTGTGGTGAGTAAATTGTCATTTGTGTAATCGAATGAGGGCTGGGGTCCATAGGGCCTGCATGGGGCCCATGTTCTAAAAATATATGTGTAGTACTTGCAAAATGGCAGCCCCCTGTCATCCTGATTTGTAGCAGTGGAAGTGACCTCATATCCCTAATTGTTGTTGCAATGGCGTAAGGCAGTGTTCACAGCTGTGCACCCATTTATTGGTTAACATGGATGTCAATGGGGAATATAGGCTTATCATGATCGCTGCCGGCTGTGACGGTGCACACTACCGCGGAGCGTATGCCATTTTGTCACCCCAGGTTCACTTGACTCCCGGATTCCAAGCATGGAAGTACTCCACTGAGTGTGCTGCTGTGTCCTGACTCTGGTTTCCCAAATGGCATGAGTCACTGGGGAAAGGGTCCGGCCTTCACAACGGAGGAGTTGGACAAGCTGGTGGACGGGGTCCTACCCCTGTATGCTAAGTTATATGGGCGTCCAGAGGTGCAGTTGAGTAGGTGGATAGGGTGCATGGATGTGTGTGATGGAGGTGGATGCCTGTATGCATGTGTGCATGATTTGTCACTGCACATGCGTTGCATTTATGATAATCAGCGTGAGTGAGGTGGCAGTTCCAAGTGGGCAGAGTCTACTGACACTAAGGGCACCAGGGGGTTGGAGGGTGAGGGGAGTACCACAGGGGAGGCAACTACCACTAGAGGTAGTGACTCTAATACCTCCTCCAATGGGAGCTCCCTGGTGGTGGCGGACCCTAGTGGGCCCACCCATTCTTTGACATATTCCGCCACCCCCATACCATCAACGCCCTCCCAGTTGCACCCCACCCAGGTGCCCGTGCCCACTCACCTAGAAGGGTGGGCGTCTCCTTTGCCACAGGCACCTCATCCCTGGCCCCAGTCAGCCCTGATGCCCTCACTGAGGCGGCTATTGACCTCCTGAGGACCATCTCTGTAGGGCAAACAACCATCGTGAATGCCATCCACTGGCTAGCATCCCAGATGCAGCAATGCATACCTGAAAGGCGTTCATGGTGCCATGTCTGACCTACAGAGATCTTTTCAGGCTCTGGCCTCCTCTTTGATGGCAGCCAGTGTCCCTGGTCTTTCCGTCCCCCCTCCAACCACCTCTATCCCTTCCAGCACCCCACTCCCTTCACCCATCCCAAGGACACGTTCAGACATTCATGCACACACCTCAACACACAAAAAGCATACAGAGAAACACAAACACCACACTTCCTACCACAGGCTTACACATGGCCAACAAAGGCACACACAACAACATCCACTTCCCCCAGTGTGTCCACCGGTCCCTCCTCTCTGTCTGTCACTCACAAACACTGCACCCTCATTCACTGTTGCTGGCCCATTTCTTGCAGTCACCACAACATCAGACATTCAGTCATGCATGTAGGAAAGTACCATCTTCCTTGGCATGTTACTCCCATTTTTACCTGTATATCAGTATGTTTTTGCCTGTCTCACTGGGATTCTGTTGGTCAGGACCCAGTGCTCATAGTTTATGGCCTAATGTGCACTCTGGAGGGTTCTGAGTGGCCAGTGCCAGCAGGTGGCATCAGAGACCCCACCTGATAGGTGCTTACCTGATAAGTTAACAAATCCCCCTCTCAGGGCTATTTAGGGTCTCTCCTGGGAGTTATCTTCAGATTCTACTTGCAAGTTTCCAGCAGGAATCCTCTGCAACTACTACTTCATCCTCTGACCTCGGATAAACCTCAGACTGCTCCACAAGGGATACTTTTCTTTTGCAACTTCAGCTCCAGCCAGCAACTGCAACAGTTTCCACAGTGTGCACCTTCTGAGGACTCCCTGTCTTCATCCTGCACCAGAAGGACCGAAGAAATCTCACGTGGGGTGACAGAGTCACTCCCCTGTTCAGGCAAGCACCTTCCAAATTGACAACTGGTACTCCTGGACTCCTCTCACAGCGACGAGCATGCTCCTGGAAACACAGACCCCATTGAAACAGACTGTCCTGAGGTCCCACTGACGCAATTTGGAGGAGATAAGACCTTGCCTTCCCTGAAAGCAATAGTACCCTTGTGCAAAGCGTCTTCTTCACCTCCTGAGGCCTCTGTGCACTATTACAAAAATCCGTTATGCACAGCCTGGCCGAGGTCCCCAGCACTCTATCCTGTGATGCTCAACTCGCTGAGTTGACCTCCGGTGGCATGGGACCCTTCTTTGTAGTGCTGCACCAACTACGTTTTGCACCTCCTTTGTCCCCATGTCCTGGGACTCCCGTGGGTACGGCCTGGCATCCTGAGAGCTCTCTAAAGTGCTGAGAGCCCCCTATTCCTCCTCACACAGAGTTGAGGCCCACAGGTCCCTCCTGGGTTCAGCCAGCACCATTTTGACGAAAAATGTAGCTTTGTCGTAACCAAGGTTTGTTGGCGACTTCCAACACAAAATCATGTCTGCATCCATCTTCACGTCGTGGGACATCCTTTGCATCATGCAGGAACCTGCTGGCATCTTCCTAGGGTGCATTCCTGCAGTCTTTGTCCAACAGGGGACTCTTCTTTTGCACCCTGTTCTGGGTTGGCAGGGGCTCCTATCCTTCCTGGAACTTCTTTAGACTTCTGGACTTGATCCCCTTCTTTTGCAGGTCTTCAGGTCCAGGAATCCAGCAGTTGCTCTTTGCAGCCTTTGTTGGTCACTACAATAATCCATATCACAAGGTGTAGTGTGTCCTAAGGAAACTTGCAGTACTTTACTCCTGCTTTTCTGGGCTCTGGGGTGGGGTCATTTACTTACCTTTACTGTATTATTACTCTCCCAGCGATTCTACACACACTACACTTGCCTAGAGGGGAATTCGCGATTCGCATTCCACTTTCTTAGAATATGGTTTGTCTTGCTCCAAGACCTATTTTCTCCCATTGCATTGAATAGCATTTCCTAATGTTTGCACTAACCTATGTGTAATTACTTACCTTATTTTGGTATATAGTGTACATATTGTGTGTAATACTTACCTCCAGAAGGAGTATTGTCTCTAAGATATTTTTGGTACTGTGTCACCCAAATAAATACCTTTATTTTTGATAACACTGAGTATTGTCTTTGCTTGTGTATAAGTACTGTGTGACTATAAGTGGTATTGCATAATCTTTGCATGTCTCCTAGTTCAGCCTACGCTGCTCTGCTATAGCTTCCTCTGTCAGCCTAAGCTGCTAGAACACTACTACATTTCACTAATAGGGGATAACTGGACCTGGTAGAAGGTGTAAGTACCTAAGGTACCCACTACAAACTAGGCCAGCCTCCTACTATGCACCCCAGACACCACACCTGCACTCACCACAATGACTTTGAGTAACACTTGCAGCACACTCACCAAACTTGCAGACACCCAGACAACATCCATTTACACTGACAGCCTGTCTTGCTGAACTGTGTCTGCCCCCTCCTCCGATTATATTCAGATGTCCCCAGAAACCCTCCCAACACACATCCACCACACCTCAGCATACTGTACAAGCACCTGCATCCACGTCACGCACACCTACACCTCTTACAACAACTCCCTCTACCTCCACTCCCACACCTTCATCCAGGTCCACCCGACTGCCCCTAAAAAACTCTTCCTGTCCCGTGTAGACCTTTTAGAAACCCACTGGCCCACCCCGTCTTGTCCCTAAACGTGCTCACCTCCTTGCCCTGTCCACTCCTTCCACGTCCAAGTCCGCCCCTCTCCGCCCTTCCCTTTCCTATGCACCTTCCCCAGTGAGCAGGAGCCCCATGCTGGCCCTAGTCCATCTGACACCACCCGGTCAAAGCCCACTCCCCTACCTTCCAAGGCTAAACCCAAACCTCCTCCACCTCCCAAAAGGAAGCCCAAACCCCCCTCCCAGACGTAAGTCCCCACCGCCACCATCCCCTGCCCCTGTTCCCTGAGGTGCCTGGCTGCCCCATTGATGTCCCTTTATGGTAGAGTACCGTGTGCACATGTGGGAGTCAAGTTCGGCCCATTTGGGCCCATCAGCCTTTTTGATTTAGACTGGCCAATGGCCTCATTTGGACAATCTGTTACAGGAGCTGAAGTAAAGTTTGTGTTGCCAGTGTTGGTGTTGGCACACTCAGGATACGTGGTTCATTGTTTCATTGTGGGGGAGTGTTGTGCACATGTGTGTACTTTGGGCAGGTTGTCTTGGCCCTGTGTCGGGTAAGTACCTCTTGCTGAGGTGTGTATAGCTTGTGATTTTGTGAGGGGTTGTGAGTGCATTGCGGAGTGGGTGGGTATGTAACTGTGCTCTTTCTTCCCTTGTTTTGTAGGTTGTGGTTCTTACCGTTGTCGTCTTCGTCGGCAGGCACGGTCGCAGAGGTGTATGGCAAGGAGCAGCACTGGCATGATTTCCAGCTCTTTCTCCATGTCCGCTTTGGCGTGTTCTGTGTGCATCCGGTGACTGTTTCCTTTTATTTGGTTTGTTTCTGTCTGGCTTTGAGTGGCGGTGGTTCCTGCCCTGGAACTGACGGTGGTCTACTGCTTCATTATTTGTTGGGTGGGTAGGGCCCTTCCGTTGGCCTGTGGGCAGCCTCTTACGTCGTTGTCGACACTCCTCTGCTGGCGGTGAGTGTTTTTCAGGCTGCCTGTTTTTCATGTGCTTCTTTATGTGGCGGTCCAGAGTTGGTGGTGCGGTCTTTCCCGCTGTGCTCATAATGAGGGCATAAATCCTTCCAAAACAGAAATACTCATATGAGATGATTGGATAAATGATGAACCACTCTGCTCCTGGCCTGACAATCTGGGGCCACCTCCTAAACTGAGGAAGTACTATCTAAACTGGATTACGCCAATGGCCTCTATCATGGATCATCTCTATCTACTATGAAAAAACTACAACCTATTCAGAACTCGGCTGCCAGACTACTCCTATATGTAAAGCCACCAGCCCACAAGTCCCATGCCTTAAGTACCCTACCTTGGTTACCAGTTGCCAGAAGATCCACCTTCAGGCTGCTTTGTATCACCCACAATGCAATTCATGCAACAGGACCACTTTTCATCAAGAATAAAATCACCAAATACATTCAACAAAGAAACCTCCGCTCAAGATTGGCACCCTGCCTTAAAACACTGCCATGCAAGAAAAAGACAACAGATGGTACATCTTTCTCTTTTCAAGTGGCCAAATATATGATCCACAGATAACTTTCTTATTTTCAGAGACTACTCCTATCTTCAGAGACTACTCAAGGCTCTTTCTTACATAACCACAATGCTCAAACAGCAATGGACTGCATATCCCCGTGTATGTAAACATGTTATAATTTGATTATGTGTAGATGTTTAGATATCAAAACATGTGTATTTCTTTGTACACATACATATAATAACTATTTTATCTCTTTAGCTTTATCTCTTTAGGCCTGTTTAACAAATCTATATTTTATTTCAATTAAATGTGTACATAAACTGTATATACTGTATATATTTTTTATGTGTATGTTTATATGTGTATGTATATCTACATACAAATATATATATATATATATATATATATATATATATATATACACATATATACCACCGAAAATCTCTTTGACACCACAACGCCACGTCGGGGGTAGTAAGCGCTATATAAATACAATACAATTACAGTGGGCTGCATAATCCCCTGTAGAGTGTCTGGAGCCAGGGAAAGAAGGGCAGGGACCATGTGATCTTCAAAGGCATCTTTGAATTCTCCCCCAGTTCAAAGGCACATTTGAGTATAAGTACTCGGGCCGAAATAGACCTGGACAGAGTTTGCAGAGATCTGCTATGCAGAACTCTGCGAAGAGCCTAAAAAACTCTGCTGCGCTACGCAGAGTTGAGGAGCTGCGGAGTTTTGGTAAGTTGTGCTGTTCGCGCTGATTTTCGGCACCAGGAGTTTCTCCTGCGCTGTAAAATCAGTGCAAATTGGATCGTGCGGAGAGCAAGAGGGTGCTAACTTCTTTTTGCCACTCGAGTAGATTTTCTCCTCGAGAGGCAGCCTGCTCAACGCGAGTGACAGCTTTCTCATCGCTAACAGTCATGGCCTATCACAACCGCACATGTTCAGAAATCTTGCTCACCAACTTAACATTGGCAACCACGAGTGAGAGAAAAAAACTCTTCTTTGTATCACTTTGTGGAGTTTTTAGGAACTCCATGCTCTGCGCGGAGTGGGGAAAACTCTGCAAATTTCGCCAGCAGAGCACAATTTCTTTCCCACCTCTTGTCCCTAACCCCACCAAATCAGTTCACTTTGGGATCCTGAGGAGACTACCAAGAAGAGGAGCTGTGCTGCTAGGAGGGACTGCCAATTTGCTATTTGCTTTGCTGTGTTGGCCTGCTGTCTGCTGACTGCTGTGCTTCTAGAAGGGACTGTCACTTTGCAACCTGCTCTGCTGTGGTGGCCTGATGCCTCTGGTAATGAGAAGGACTGAAACCTACTCTACAACCTTTAATGCCCTGTTAACTCTAAGGACTTGTTGGCTTGCCCCCTGTTCTCAAAGTCTCAGGGTCATCAAAGACTTTAGCCCTCATTACAACCCTGGCCGTCGGTGATAAAGCGGCGGTAATAAATATGAAATTATGACCATGGCGGAAGCTGCTCAGACAGACAGCCACTTTAATACACCAACCGCCAGGGTTAAACCAACAGGCCTATAGCCAGGCAGAAGACAATGTTCCACCCACTGTATTAAGACCGTCCAATCCGCCACATTTTCTGGGGCAGTATCAACAACATCAAAAGCCTGGCGGGAACAGAACATAGAAGGGAAAAGAATCACCTGTGGAGCCTCAGGGAAGAACCACACCACCATGGAGCCCAAGTTGCATGTCTTCCCCATGCTCTTCTACCTTCTGCTCCATTACGAACACCAACACCGGCGAAGACGACCACGGTGAGTACTTCTGCCTGGCACACAGGGGAGGGGGGAAGGAAAAAGAGAGTGACACACATGCAATACACACACCTCAACATCATACACACAAGCAGATGCAACAACATAACATATTTACCCTGTACCCTTCAGGAATAATGCAAGGACAACACCAATAGATTAAAGTGAGTGTTATAAGAGAAAATAGTATAAATATGTGCATCCAAATCAAAAATTATATACCTATTTACAAATGTAGGGACACTGCTCAGCCCTCAATTTCCGTGGGCCACGGGACCACATAACATAGTCCAAGGCCCCACCTTACTCCGGCAACAACACGGAGAGAACACTGCAGGGGCATCCGTTTGAAAATAGCCAGGCACCTCAGGGGGATGGGGAATGGGGGGGCACCTCAGCCGGAAGATGATACAACGCCACTGGTCCTGGAGGGGGCAACATTCCATGTGCTTGATCCTGGGGAGTGCAAGGCCACAGTCTTTCAAGTGGGTGATTTGCCCACTGCTTGGTCATGGGGAGTGCAAGGCCACAGTCTCTTAAGTGGGTGACTTCTTCCACTGGTTCTGGAGGGGGCATTGGGCCCAGTGAGCTTCATCCTGGGGAGGATGGGGTGAGTGGATGGCTTCTCCACTGGTTCTGGAGGGGGCATTGTGCCCAGTGAGCTTCATCCTGGGGAGGATGGGGTGAGTGGATGGCTTCTCCACTGGTTCTGGAGGGGGCATTCTGCCAGGTGAGCTTCATCCTGGGGAGGATGGGGTGAGTGGATGACTTCTTCCACTGGTTCTGAAGAGGACATCGTGGCCTGTGATAGCGATCTTGGGGAGTGCAAGGTCACAGTCTCTCACATGGGTGTCAGACCCACAGGATTTGCTGGTGCCAGACCGCACAACAGCCCATGGATGCAGGACTACACACCGTCCGCCAGCGGTGACAGCTGCTCAGTGGTGGCAGTGGTGGTGCTGCTGGTGGAGCTGGCAGTGGTGGGGGGAGGCTCCAGCCCATCCCCTGCAGCCTCGGATGGTTGCCCACTGGGGCTGCTGCTGCTGGTGGCGGTGCTGATGGTGGTACAGGCAGTGGTGGGGGGAGACTCCAGCCCTTCCCCTGCAGCCTTGGATGACTGTCCGCTGGGGCTGCTGCTGTTGGCAGTGGTGCTGGTAGCAGTGCTGGTGGTGGTGCTGGAAGTGGTAGGGGAGACTCCAGTCCTTCAGGTGCAGCCTTGGACGACTGAACCACCATGGTTGGTGGTGGGGGCTCCAACTGAGTCCCAGCACCAGGCTTCTTGTCCTTTCTGCCAGCTGGTGCAGTCCCCTTGCCCTTACTGCCAGCAGCTGGGGATTGCTCCTTGCCCTTCCTTTTAGCAGCTGGGGGTGCCTCCTTGCCCTTCCTTTTAGCAGCTGGGGGTGACTCCATGCCCTTCCTTTTAGCAGCTGGGGGTGCCTCCTTGCCCTTCCTTGCAGCACTTGGTGCAGCCACCCTTTCAGGGTGGCTGCCTGGTGCCCGGGATCCTTTCCCACCTGGTGTAGATGTGGACACTACTGTGCCCGTGGACTGGGTGGCTGAGGTGCTTGCCTGGGTTTTGACTGCCCTGGCCTGACGTGAGGGACGGTGGGTGGAGGGCTAGGGAAGAGGTCAATGGTGGAGACGAAAAGCTTCTTAATGACATTGGGGTAGGAAGAGGGAGATGGTTTGGGAGTGGAGAAAGAGGGAGTGGTGGTCAGAGGTGTCTGTCTGCTGTGTTTGGGTGCAGGTGCATGGGCTGGATGCTGTTGTGAGGTGGATGCCTACTAGCTTGGTTGGAGGACTTTCACATCAGAACCCTTCCCAACATGGGACTAACCCTGCAATACCAGGCCTGGCCTAGGGGCACCCACAGGCCCCCCACCTGGATCCCACCCCACCAGCTGCAAGTTGTATATTGGGGCACTGTACTGCCACTGCTGTGATGCCCATAAGCGCCCATCCAGCTCCGGATGGGCCACCGCCAGTGTGCGGGCCATCAGGGGGGCCAGGGTTCGACGGGCACTCCTTCCTCGTTAGGAGGCCATCCCCAGCTGGGCCTCCACGGTCTTCCATGCCAGTGTCTCAGGTCCTCCGACCATATCCGACAGTGGGTGCTCCGCCTGCTGTAGACCCCCAGAGTCCGCAAGTGCTTGCTGATGGCACACCATATACCCTTTTTTTGATGGGCAGTGACCTGCAGGGAAATGGACACAGGGAAAGGTATTAGTCCAACCGCCCTGCCTGTTACACTCATGGCCACCCATGCCCCTTCCCATCCCCATTAGCACAGACATGGCCCTCCATACATGATGCATGCTGCCCAGGGCCCATCCACCAGACACCCCGTACATGAGGCATTCACACACAGCACTCCACGCATTCATGCACCATGCATCGTACTCACAGCGTACTCACATGTTGGTCTTGAGGCCCACACAGCATTTGGTACTGGGGTAGGACCCCATCCACCAGTCTCTCCAACTCTGCCGTGCTGAAGGCAGGTGTCTTTTCCACTGTCACACGAGCCATGATAGGTTCCAGACACAGGTCACAGCAGCACATACAGTGTAGGTCCTCTCCTGTTGAAGGTCAGGAAGCAAGTGAGTGAACAGATAGAAAATGGCGGTGATGTCCGCTGCAGTTCATACCATCACCACCGGCGTGCATCACCATTGGCCACTGTACCCAGTAGGGCCCAATGATAACCAATGAGGAGTTGCACGGCGTTTTCTGACCGCCTCCTACAACGACGCACAACGTCAGCGAAATGACCACATTTCCACCTGTCCCTCCATACAGGACAGGCGGACGCCATTTGGGGGGTATGCAGGCCATGGCTTCTAACTGCGTCACAGTATACATATGCACCATTTGGACTGCTCCCAAAAAATACTATTACAATCACAACATGCATTCAAGTGTAGTGGTTGGAAATAACAGATAATGACCAGCGGCTCACTATTTTGCCCCATAGATTGCAACCGCTGCGGATGAATAGGATATGGAGACATCCCCCTGTGTACAGACCCCTGGTGGACTTGGCAACAATGGAGGACAGGCACATTATCCTGACCTATAGACTGGACAGGGCCACAATCACAGAGCTGTGTGCCCCATTAGAGCCTGACCTAATCTCTGCTATTTGTCACCCCACCGGGATCCCCCCTCTTGTGCAAGTGCTATCAGTGCTCCATTTCCTGGCAACTGGCTCCTTCCAAGTGACGGTGGGCTTGGCAGCAGGAATGTCACAGCCAGTGTTTTCAATAGTGCTGACCAGAGTGTTGTCTGCCCTGATTAATCACATGTGCAGCTACATCGTTTTCCCCCAGGTGGAGGGATTTGACCACAGTGAAAGCTGATTTCTATGCAATGGGACATATTCCCAACATTATTGGGGCAATTTATGGAACACATATTGCATTTTCCACCCCCGATGAAATGAACAGGTGCTCAGAAATCGAAAGAGCTTTCACTCCATGAATATGCAGATGGTGTGCCTGGCGGACCAGTACATCTCCCACGTCAATGCAAAATATCCTGGGTCTGTGCGTGATGCCTTTATCCTGAGGAATAGAAGCATCCCAAATGTGATGGCTCACCTCCAGAAGCACAGGGTATGGCTAATAGGTGAACCCTGGGTCCCACCCAGTATATATTGGTGTATGAGTATGGTGTGGGCCCTAAGGCTTAGTGTGTGGCTAACAGTTGTCCCTCGATATTCGCAGGTGACTTTGGTTACGTCAACCTCTCATGGCTACGGACCTCTGTGAGGAATCCCAGGACAAGGAGTGGAGGAACGTTACAATGAGGCACATGGGTGAATAAGAAGAATTATAGAGAGGACCTTTGGCCTCCTGAAGGCCAGGTTTCCTTGCCTCCATCTAACAGGTGGATCCCTTTGCTACTCACCCAAGAAGGTCTGCCAGATCATCGTGGCATGCTGTATGTTGCACAACTTTGCCTTGCGTCGCCAGCTGCCTTTTCTGCATAAGGAGGAGGCTGGAGATGGCCGTGTGGCAGCAGTGAACCCTGTGGACAGTGAGGATGAGGAGGCACAGGATGAGGACAACAGAATACTTCCAATGACACACAGGTAAGACAGTGTAAATTCACATTTAATTGACAGTTTTGTGTTTGACATTGTCACTGGCAGGCTGATTTTCCCACTTCTATTGCCACTCACTGTACCCTATGGCACCTCTTTTTGCAGATATTTGTGCCCCACTATTGCTCCTGGTGTGTTGGTGTGTTGACTGCAGCCAATTACAGGTCTTTCCTATGTATACATTACTGTACAGTTCAATTGCAATGTTTAAACCTTGTTAAACGAATACATACTTAAATCATTTGACATTCTCCATACTTTTATTTTTTAAAAGGGTGTTTATTTAAGTGCCAAGAAGTACAGGGACAGTTGAATGCGCTGGGTTGATGATGGAGGAAAGTCCAGGATAGAGTCCAGTCTATTTGTATCACAGGTGCATTGTCTAAGGAGGCATAGGAAGGGGAGCAATGGCAGTTCAAGGTGGACAGGGTGAGAGAGTGGGACACAAGGGTGACGATCAGGAGAGTCTTATTTCCTGGCAGGGGTCTTGGCAATAGTCTCTGGCTTCTGCCTGGATCACAGGAAACATTTGCGGGGTGGTTCCCCTTCTACAGAGGGAGGGGTGCTGGTGGCCTGTTGGTCCTGTGGCAGGGCCTCCTGTCCACTAGCGGCACCGCAGGTGGAGGGCTGTTCATTGGTTTGGCTAGTGTCAGGGGCCCGGTGGTGTGCCACTGCCTCCCTCATAGTATTGGCCGTGTCTGCCAGCACCCCTGCAATGGAGACCAGGGTGGTGTTAATGGGCTTCAAGTCCTCCCTGATCCCAAGGTACTGTCCCTACTGCAGACGCATGCCCTCCTGCAACTTGTCCAGTATCTGGCCCAGCGTATCTTGGAAATATTGTTATGCTCCCAGGATCGCAGTGAGTGCCTCCTGGAGAGTCGGTTCCCTGGGCCTGTCCTCCCCCTGTCGCACAGAAATCCTCCCAGTTTCCCTGTTGTCCTGTGCCTCTGTCCCCTGAACCGTGTGCCCACTGCCACTGACCCCAGGTCTCTGATCGTACTTTGTTTGTGGGGTGGTCTGGGGTCCCTATAGTGGTGGACACCCTACTGATTGACGTGTCCTGGGGACAGAGGTATGGGCCCACTAGGTGGGTGCTGTGGTGGTGTTTCCTGAGGGGGGAGGCTCTGTGGTGGTGTGTGACTGTGCCTGGATAACCGACTGTCCGGAGATCCCTGAAGGGCCAGGTTGGTCATCTAGATCCAGGTGAGCAGAGCTGCTGTCATCACTGTGGGTCTCTTCTGGGGGGTAACTGGATATTGCTGGCACCTCTTCTCCAGTGACATTGGCTGGGGTACCTGTGGGGATGTGAATGCAGTGTTATTGTTTCTGCGTGTTATATATTGTGCATGGTTGTATTGCCCTCTATGGTTGTTGTTGCCCTGGCAGATTTGCCTTTGTGCGAGTGGCTGTTTAGTGGGCTAGGTGATTCTCTCCAGTGTGCATGCAGTGGTGATAGGTGTCCATGCAGACATGCGAGGGGTGTCCATGCATTGGTGTTGCA
This sequence comes from Pleurodeles waltl, assembly GCF_031143425.1. Taxonomy (NCBI): domain Eukaryota; kingdom Metazoa; phylum Chordata; class Amphibia; order Caudata; family Salamandridae; genus Pleurodeles; species Pleurodeles waltl. The sequence goes on along the minus strand of NC_090438.1, from coordinate 884,214,494 downwards.
TGCAGGGCTTGGTATTGGGATGCGTGGGTTGTGATGGTACTGTGTGTGGGAGGTGGTGATGTGATGGGAGTGAGGGTAAGGGTGGGGATTTGTGATGCAGGTGGAGGGGTGATAGTGATAGAGATTTGACTTACCAGAGTCCAGTTCCAGTCCTCCTCCTCATCCTACTCCTGCCAGGCCCTCAGGATGCATGATTGCCAAGACTTGCTCCTACCATGTTGTTAGTTGTGGGGGAGGAGGTGGGGGTCAACCACCAGCCCTCTGTACTGCAAGCTGGTGTCTTGCTGCCATGGAACGCACCTTCTCCAGAAGGTCGTTCCACCTCTTCCTGATGTCATCCCTTGTTCTGGTGCTGTCCCATGGCATTGACCCTGTCCACAATTGTCAGCCATAGCTCCAGCTTCCTAGCAATGGATGTCTGCTGCACCTATGATCCAAATAGCTGTGGCTCTATCCGGATGATTTCCTCCACCATGACCCTTAGCTCCTCCTCTGAGAACCTGGGGTGTCGTTGTGGTGCCATGGGTGTAGTGTGAGTGGTGTGGGTGAGAGTGTGTGGGGTGATGTGTTGGGGTGTGTGATGTACGATGCGTGGATGGCGTATAGGTGATGGTGTTATGTGGCTCTGGTTGTGTGGGTGCTCTTGCTGTATCTCTCTCTGGTGGCAATTCTTTATAGTTGTAAAGGGATGTGGGTATTGGGGTGTGTGTTTTATAGTGGTGTTGGTGTGTGTTGTGTGTATGTGTGTCAGGTGTGTGTAGTTTGAATTGTCCAATGTGGTGTAGTTTTGTTTGAGTGTGTGTATTTTGAGCGCAGTGGTATGTACCGCCAATGATTTGGCGCCATTGAATGTCTGCTGTGGTAATTCGTGAGTCATAATGTTGTGGGTGTTGTTCGATTGGCGTAACGGTGTGGGTTTTGATACTGCCAGTTTATCACTGACCTTTGAGCTAGTGGACTTTTGTGTGTGTGGCTGTACAGTGACGGATTGGTATGGGTGTCATAATATGCCTGGCAGTTATCCGCGGCGGTGGCGGCATTATGTTGGCGGCAGTCAGCATGGCGGTAAGTGGAATTTACCGCTAACGTCATAATAAGGGCCTTTGTGTCCTCCTTTGTGTTACTCTGCAGCAAGAGCCATTCTTCGAACACCAGCATGTCTCCAGCACGTCGACCTATGCAAAGAAGGACTTCACTGCACGGATCAAGAGCTACACTCTCACCGAACCCAGCTCTCCTTTCTTAAATTTCAACCAAGATTAGCAACATGCACAGATTAAAATCACCGTCTTTGGCCTGAGCGGACACAACAGTTCTGAGAGAAGTCTCCCAGTGCATCCCCAGCATTGCAATAACAACCGGACTTCCCTTGTGATGACGTGGCTTTTGAGACTGCACTGTACGTCACAGAGGAGAGTGGACTCACCAAAAGCTGATTCATCTATAGAGGATAGCCTCGCAGGGCCTGACGCCGCACTACTTGCATCAGGAGGACTGCTCTGCACTGAGTGATACTGTAATCAGGGAGGGGACCTATGAGGTCCTCTGTTGATCCCACGCCACAAGCTGGCTAAGTAACTTTTCTCTATTGGTGCAGAGGTACCTGTGACTCATTTGGGTGCACCTGTGAAAGCTTGTTCAACTACTGGGCACATACCAGTTGATCTCCAGGTAGGATCCCCTGTGTTCGTCCCAGTCTAAGTGAGACCACAACGACTCCGTAATCGTGAGTTCTTTTCTAGGACTCGCAGTAACAAACACATTTCTTCATCACTGTGATATTATATGCATACTTTAAAACGCTATAACTTGCAAAGTACTGATTGGATCTTTATCGTTTTGGTCTCATTTTAGTCAGATAAATATTTTCTTGTGTTCTAAAATGGTGTGGATTCTTTTGTGATGTTTTCACTGTGTTACTCTACTTAAGTGTTACATAAATACTTTACACAATTACTTTTATGTTAAGTTGACTGCTGTGTGCCAAGTTAGCAGAGGGTGAGCACATGTTTATTTAGGGTGTATATCTGACTTACCCTGACTAGGATTGTGGTCCCTACTTAGACAGTGTGCATACCTCTGCCAACGTGAGACCCAATTTCTAACATCCAGGTATAATATAAGCCTTGAATAAAGCAACATTGCCCTGGACCTCCCAGTGTTGTGTACCTCAAATTGATTTCAAATTAATCTTTTCCTTCCAGCATTTGTAATCCTTCAGTGTTGTTTAGGAAACAAAGGAATCCGAATAAATTAATTTCATTTGTGTTATCATATTTTTTTTGCTGAAGATATTATGAGCCTGTAATAATACAAAACTGTGGGTATGTGGTAACATGACTAGATAGGGGAAAATAATTCGACTTAGCTGCCCTGGGGGGTTGCATTGGTGAGGACTACAGAGTCTAGCATTTCATGTGCCAGGAGAGGCACCACCGCTGTTTTTCCGTGCCTACCTCATGGTTAGTGCTTAAAAGTGCCTAAGTGCTCCTGAGGTACAGGAAAGGAATTCAGTCTAGCTGTCCAGGGCGGTCGCATCAGTGAGGACTACAGATTCCTGCAAGCCCTGCACCAGAAGAGGCACCACTTTTATTTTTTCCACCTTCCTCCTGCTTAGTTCTTAAAAGTGTGTCAGTGCTCCTGGGGCACAGGAAAGGAATTTGTCCCAGCTGTTCCAGGGGGTCACATCTGGGAGGAATACAGAGGCCAGCAAGCCCTGCCCCAGGAGAGACACCACCACTGTTTTTTCCTGCCTTCCTCCTTCTTAGGGCTCAAAAGTGCATCAATGCTCCTGCAGCGCAGGAAAGTAATTCAACCCAGCTGTCGGGGAGGGGGATTTGTATCGGTGAGGACTATAGAGTCCAACAATCCCTACACCAGGAGAGGTGCCACCACTGTTTTTTCCCACCTGCCTCCTGCTTAGCACTTAAAAGCACATCAGTGCTCCTGGGGCGCAGGAAAGGAATTCAGCTGTCCTTGGGGTTCCCATCGGGGAGGACTATAGAGTCCAGCAAGCCCTGTGTGAGGAGAGGAATCATCGCTGTTTTCCCAACTGCCTCCTGCTTAGCACTTGATGTGGGACACACGCGGGCTGCACCCAGGTGAAGCCCGGGACAAGGGTGGGCCCATCCTGTGCCCGTCAGATACTGAAAGAGGCCAGGCTGGGCCACTCCTCTTGGCCCTGGCTTGTGGTGTGTCTGGTCTGCTCAGGAGATTTAGGGGACTCAGTGCAATAGGCTAAAGAAAGACTGGGAACAGATCAGGACTGGGCGATATCATCGCTACCAATGACTCTTTTTTGGTTTGGGCGACTCAAACCCTCACTAAGGAAATCACCACTATAGGGGAATGCCACACAGGGCCCTGTTAGACCTGACATGCCTTAGGGTGGTCACCTTCTAACTTTCTGCCTGCCTCCCTCCACTTTTTGGACCCTGTTTTGCTGGCTCTTAGACTCTGCGCACTCTACCACTGCTAACCAGTGCTAAAGTGCATATGCTCTCTCCCTTTTTAAACATGGTAACTTTGGATCATACCTGATTGGACTATTTAATTTACTTATAAGTCCCTAGTAATGTGCACTATATGTGCCTCTGGCCTGTAGATTAAATGCTACTAGTGGGCCTGCAGCACTGGTTGTGCCACCCACTTAAGCAGCCCCCTTAACCTTGTCTCAGGCTTGCCATTGCAAGGCCTGTGTGTGCAGTTTCACTGCCACTTCGACTTGGCATTTAAAAGTACTTGCCAAGCCTAGAACTCCCCTTTTCCTACGTATAAGCCACCCCTAATGTGTGCCCTAGGTAACCCCTAGAGCAGGGTGCTGTGTAGGTAAAAGGCAGGACATGTACCTGTGTAGTTATATGTCCTGGTAGTGTAAAACTCCTAAATTCGTTTTTACACTACTGTGAGGCCTGCTCTCTTCATAGGCTAACATTGGAGCTGCCCTCATACATTGTTGAAGTGGCAGCTGCTGATCTGAAAGGAGCAGGAAGGTCATATTTAGTACGGCCAGAATGGTAAAACAAAATCCTGCTGACTGGTGAAGTCGGATTTAATATTACTATTCTAGAAATGCCACTTTTAGAAAGTGAGCATTTCTTTGCACTTAAATCTTTCTGTGCCTTTCAATCCACGTCTGGCTGGACCTGGTTGACAACTCCTTGTGCATTCACTCAGACACACCCCAAACACAGGGTACTCAGCCTCACTTGCATACATCTGCATTTTGAATGGGTCTTCCTGGGCTGGGAGGGTGGAGGGCCTGCTCTCACACAAAGGACTGCCACACCCCCTACTGGGACCCTGGCAGACAGGATTGAACTGAAAGGGGACCTGGTGCACTTCTTAGCCACTCTTTGAAGTCTCCCCCACTTCAAAGGCACAGTTGGGTATAAAACAGGGCCTCTGCCCTTCCTCATCAGACACTTGCTAGAGAAGAAACCTGAACCAGAAACTACATCCTGCCAAGAAGAACTGCCTGGCTGCTCAAAGGACTCACCTGTCTGCTTTCTACAAAGGACTGCTGCCTTGCTGTTGGCCTGCTGCCTTGCTGAACTCTTGTCTGGCTGTGAAAGTGCTCTCCAAGGGCTTGGATAGAGCTTGCCTCCTGTTCCCTGAAGTCTCAGGACCAAAAAGACTTCTCTTTTTCACTTGGACGCTCCGTGCGCCGAAATTTTCGACGCACAGCTTGTTCTGTGGCGAGAAAAACGCTACACACTGACGCTGATCGTCGCGACGCCTTCGGGACGACCGGAACTTCGACGCACGGCCTCGCAAGGACAACGCCGCCCGACCTCCAGAGGAGAAATCGACGCGACGCCTGCCGTGAGAGCGAAACTTCGACGCGCAGCCCCCCAGAACGACGCGCAGCCAGAAAACAAGCAGGAGAATCTACGCACAGACCCGGGACATCTGGTAATCCCCGCGATCCACAGAAAGAGACTGTCCGCGCACCGGAAAACGACGCACGATTTCCCGCGTGAAAAATAACGATGCAAGTCCGTGTGTGCTGGGGAGAAATCGACACACACACCATTTTTCCACGTACCTCTTCTTCTGTGGCCCTCTGAGGAGATTTTCCAATCCAAACCAGGTACTTTGTGCTTGAAAGAGACTTTGGGGGTTATTACAACTTTGGAGGAGGTGTTAATCCGTCCCAAAAGTGACGGTAAAGTGACGGATATACCACCAGCCGTATTACGAGTTCCATAGGATGCGGGTATATCCGTCACTTTACCGTCACTTTTGGGACAGATTAACACCTCCTCCAAAGTTGTAATAACCCCCTTTGTTTGCTTTTTAAAGACTTAAGACACTTTGGCCCTCATTCCAACCCTGGCGGTCATAGACCGACAGGGTGCCTGTCCATGGAAGCACCGCCAACAGGCTGGCGGTGCTTCATGTGGTATTCCGACCGCGGCTATAAAGCCGCGGTCGCCCAGCCGGGTCCGGCGGTTTCCATGGGGATTCCGACCCCCTTCCCGCCAGCCTGTTTCTGGCGGTTTTCACCGCCAGAAACAGGATGGCAGGAACGGGTGTCCTGGGGCCCCCTAACAGGGCCCCAGCATGATTTTCACTGTCTGCATAGCAGACAGTGAAAATCGCGACGGGTGCAACTGCACCCGTCGCACCCCTGCAACACCGCCGGCTCCATTCGGAGCCGGCTTCTGTGTTGCAGGGCCTTTCCTGCTGGGCCGGCGGGCGCTCTCTTGGCGGGCGCCCGCCGGCCCAGCGGGAAAGTCTGAATGGCCCCCGTGGTCTTTTGACCGTGGAGCGGTCATTTGGCGGCGTAAGTCGCCGCCCGCCAAACTTAGAATGACCCCCTTTATATCACTTTTCAGTGATGTCTCTACAAATTCACATTGCAACTTTATTCGTTTTGACCTACAATTATCCTGATAAATATTATATAATTTTTCTAAACACTGTGTGGTGTATTTTTGTGGTGCTATATGGCGGTATTGTATGATTTATTGCACAAATACTTTACACATTGCCTTCTAAGTTAAGCCTGACTGCTCGTGCCAAGCTACCAGAGAGTGGGCACAGGCTAATTTTGGATTGTGTGTGACTTACCCTGACTAGAGTGAGGGTTCTTGCTTGGACAGAGGGTAACCTGACTGCCAACCAAAAACCCCATTTCTAACAGGCCCCAATACCATTGCAGAGACTTAAAGTTCTCACATATGCCTGGAGGGTACAGCCTATGTTGATGATGCCCATGGTGATAGCTCTTTACCAATTGAACCCCCTGGCAAGAAGAAGAAGGGAGGGAAAGTGAAGAAAAAGTCTTGCCGTGGTGACACAGAGGCTAATGCTGATTCAGCTGTGACTTAAGACAAGATTATATCCAATTACATTTTTAGAAGGTTTGCAACTATGTCAAAAATCCTTTTAAACCCACTGTATAACCATTTTGATGCAATTGAGGTTAGCCTGTTTAAATATAGCAATGTTCCAGGGTCAGTGGCAGTACACTTTCCCTCACACCCTTGCCCTGGTAATACTTTGTTTTTGAAGACTCTGTCACCAGAAGTGTCTTTGTAACAAGGAAACTGTAGCCGACACACCAAGCATGGGCATACGCTAATCATTCATGTGCAACTATTTTTTATTCTAGCCTATGGTCCTGTTTGGGTATCACTTGATCATCTACCCTAGTAATGCAAGCAAAAGGAATATTTTGGACACTCAACAGATAGAAGTCTTTTGATAGAAATTCTTTTGGTAAAGGTGTGCTGCTAACCGAAGCAGTGACAGCAGCCATAATGTCGTCATTAATTCTTGTATGGGAACAAGTATTCACAGCTACTTGTAAGGTATGAACACACCCCTTAGCGGCTTTATCAGCCAATGAAGTCCCTACCACATGTATACTAAAACATTGAAGACTCAATGTATGAATAACATGAGCCTGCAGCAAAGCATTCTTAATAGCTGCCACCTTTCCCCAAAGCAATTTAGAGTTCCCAAATCCCTTCAAGAGCCAATAACATAAATGATCATTTTATCATTATAAGACTGGATGCAGTAGTAGGAATCACACACTATAATTGTTGGGAACTCAGGATCCATATTATGCAGTGCCAAACCAAAGCTTCTGTGTATGTTTTTGTGCCTGAAAGTCTCCATCTTTTATGACACCCTTCACTGCAGCACATGCTGCTGAGTACTTCTGTTTAGTTCCTACCGTGGGCTGGGCCGAACCATCAGTATACATTATGAAATCATGCTGATCTAGAGGAAAAATTGTATGCAAAATAATGGAGAAGTGTCTGTTTTCGTAATGTAGGGTAAAAAACATAGGCCCTCATTATGACATTGGTGGTAAATACCGAATACCGCTGTTCTGACTGCTGCCAACATATCGCCACAGCAGCGAACATCCGTCCACCAGATGATGACATATACACACAAAACCGACAGAAAACAGCGACAACCACAAACCTGCCAAACTGTCCGTACTACCACCCATACCGTTATGCCATCAAAAGAACGCCCTCCAAATAATGACCGATGAATCACCACAGCGGACATTCAATGGCAGTAAACCATTGGCTGTGCACACCACCGGGGCAGAAATGGCCATCCAAATACAAAACAAGACAACATTGGCCAGAACCAAAAACCCACACCTGACACAAATACATGCACCCCACACACCCACCAAAAGCACTATAAAACACACCCCCACATCACCCACAATCTTTTGCAAACATGAGAAGAACACTACACTCTGCCACACCAATCCTAGAAAGAATTGCACAAACATATCACAACTACCCATACATTTGTCACGCACCACACACCACACACTCTACCACTTCACACTTCACCCTCTGCACAACACACTCCACACAACACCATTGTCCCCACAAAGGCAACCCCGGTTCACTGATGAGGAGTTGCGGGTCATGGTGAAGGAAATAGGGTAGAGCCACAGCTGTTTGGAGCTGTTTGGAGCACAAGTACAGCAGATCTCCATTGCCAGAGAATCTTGAACAGGGGGAATGCCGTAGGACTACATCCACACATAAGGGACGACATAAGGAAGAACTTGAACGACCTACGGGGGAAAGTGCGTTATATTGCAGCAAGGCACCAGCTCGCCATCAGGAAGACTGGCAGTGGACCCCAACCTCCCCCCCCGACAGCTGAAAGCACGGGAGGAGCAAGTCTTGGCAATACTGCATCCTGAGGGACTCACTGGAGTAACCGGAGGACTGGACACTGGTAACTCAACATTACTACCTATCAACCCGCATACCTGCATGCCACCATGACCCATCACCCTGACACCCATCACCCCACTCTAACCCACACAGTGCACCACCCCAATTACAAATACGAAATGCCAAGCCCTGCATGCCATACCCACTGCATGCACATCCCTTCCAGCCCTGCATGTACACCCACCACCAATGCATGCACAGCATGGAGAACTAACAATCCAACATTCCATCTCCATATACAACCGAGGGTGGCAGGACAACAGCAATAACATTGGGAAAGCTAGTGATGCGGAATATGTCACAGACATGTAGCATAATACACTACTTACATCCCCACAGGTGCCCCAGCTAATGTCAGCGGCAAGTAGGTGCCATGGATAACCAGTCCCCCACCAGAAGATGCCCCCAGTGATGACAGCGACTTAGGAGCTCTGCATCTGGATGAACTTCCTGGCCCATCTTGGACCACTGGTCAGTTGGCTATCCCATCCCACAGCCAGTCCATTACAGCCTCCGCAGAATCCAACAACACAGCAACCACCCAGAGCACTGTCCCCAGGACATGTCAATCAGTAGTGTGCTCACCTGTACAGGGACCTGAGTCCACACCTCACAGGCAAGAGAATGAGGGTCCTGGGGTCAGTGGGAGTGGACACACCGTTCAGGGGATACAGGCACATGGGGCCAGGGACAGTCGGAGGACAGCTGTTTGCCAGGGGGAGTACAGACCCAGGGAACCGACTGCCCAGGAGGCACTCACTAATGTGCTGGGGGCATACCAACAATCTCAGGACAGGATGGGTCAGGTGTTAAACATCATGCAGGAGAACCAGCGGCTGCAGGGGGAACACCACCAGGAGATCAAGCAAGAATTGCGGCCCTTGAATACCACCATGGCCTCCATTGCAGGGGTGCTGGGTGACAAGGCCAACGTCATGAGTGAGTAAACAGAACATCAGCGGGCCCCTACCACTATCCCCTGTACTGACCCACCCTCCACATTTGCTGCAGCTAGTGGACAGGAGGCCCTGCCACAAGACCCACAGGCCACAAGCACATCTGAACCTGACCTTCAGGAGACCGAAGGTCCTTTCAACAATCCTCCTGGTATGCCAATGAGCATCATTGTATCTATTCTTAGCCCCTGTTCTAAGATTCCTAACAGGGGTCAAGAGCCAGGACAGGTTTGGATAGGCGGAATCACCTGCAAGAAGTGAGGGACACACATTAGCCGTGCACAATGGTATGAGGTATGACTCCTGAAGACATACACTGCCATACATTGAGTGGGGACTCAGGCTCACCTATAAGCTACACTCTTTGTCTCTGTAGTTGTGACATCAGCTGTGGGATGCTGCTATTCCTCAGGAAAAAGGCATCATGCACTGACCCAGGATACTTGGCAGTGACGTGGGAGATGTAGTGGTCAGCAAGGCACACCATCTGGACACTGAGTGAGTAGAAACTCTTCCTATTCCTGTACACCAGTTTATTGGACAGGGGGGGACTAAGGCAATATGGGACCCGTCAGTGGCCCCAATAACATGTGGTATATGTACCATTGCACAGAATCCAACCTTCACAGTGGGCAATTCATCTACCTGGGGGAACGCAATGTAGCTGCACATGTGTTTGAGCAAGGCTGCCAAAACCCTTGGAAGCACAATAAAGAACATTGGCTGCGATATTCCTGCAGCCAAGCCCACTGTCACCTGGAAAGAGCCTATTGCCAGGAAATGGAGCACTGATAGTACCTGCACAAGAGGGATGATTACTTTGGCGCATTGGATAGCAGGTAGCAGATAAGGCTCCAATTGTACACACAACTCTGTGATTGTGCCCTGTCCAGAAGATATGTGAGTATTATATGCCTGTCCTCAAGTGTAGCCAAGTTCACAAGGGGTCTGTACACGGGTGTTTGCCTCCTCCTCCTATTCCTCCATAGTGGTTGGTACCTAAGGGACCCAAAAGTAAGAAGGGAGTGACAGCAGGAACTATGGACACACTACATCATTGTACACAGAGCATGTTTGTATGTTGGTCACTGGAATTGTTTAGGTGTCTACATTCAACACCAATGACACACTTTTAAATCAGCACATGTGTACTAGCAGTAGAAAATGGCAACCGCCTATCCTGTATGCAGGAACAGGTGGAAGTGACCTCACTCGCTGGCATTAGGCTTCATGGCAGGAGGCGGTCTGCACGGCCGTGCAATTCCTCATTGGCTGACATGGGCCTCTATGGAGTATAGAAACCAATGCGGATCAACCCCGGTGGTGATGGTGTTTACCGCCCCGGATATGACCGCCATCTTCTGTCTATCACTTCACTTGATTCCTGACTTTCCACAGGACCACATCTCCACTGCGTGTGTTGCTGTGACCTGTGTCTGGAACCTGCCATGGCCTGTGCAACAGAGGAAAGGGCCCCAGCCTTGAAGTCGGAGGAATTGGAGAGGCTCATAGATGATGTCCTACCGCTGTATGGGCAGTTGTATGGGCCTCCAGACCAACAGGTGAGAACTTCATGGGTACCTTGCAAGTGACATGGCTGCATGTAGGTGTGTGTCTGTGCTGGCAGTATGTCATTTTGGGGGTATGGCTGGTGGCAGTGTTAATGCAGTGGTACGGGTCAGGTGTTTGCCTGATGAGGAGCAAATGCTGAGTTGAAGATGTTAGACTTGGCATCATTGGCATGGCCTCCCCTAACTTTTTGCCTGTACTTCCCAGGTTGCTTCTGTGTGCTGGACTCTGTTTTTGCTGTCTTGTTTGCTTATGACTCTTTACCACTGCTGACCAGTGCTGAAGTGTAAGTGTTCCCTGTATAAATTGTATGTGTACATTGGCTATCCATGATTGTAAGTGTCTAGCAAAGTGCAATAGAGGTGCCCAGGGCCTGTAAATCAAACGCTACTAGTGGGCCTGCAGCACTAGTTGTGCCCCCCACATTAGTAGCCCTGCAAACATGACTCAGACCTGCCACTGCAGTGTCTGTGAGTGCAGTTTTAAACTGCCAATTCGACTTGGCAAGTGTACCCACTTGCCAGGCCTAAACTTTCCCTTTGTATACATGTAAGGCACCCTAATGGTAGGCCCTAGGTAGCCCCATGGGCAGGGTGCAGTGTATGTTAAAGGTGGGACATGTACTTATGTGTTTTCCATGTCCTGACAGTGAAATTCTGCCAAATTCGATTTTCACTGTTGCGAGGCCTATCCCTCTCATAGGTTAACATGGTGGCCTCCTTTAAATATGATTAAAGCACAGATTCCCTTTAGGAAGAGATAGACATGTGGAGTTTGGGGTCTCTGAACTCACAATATAAACATTCATCTTTTAGTGAAGTTGGTTCTTAGATTGTGTGTTTGAAAATGACACTTTTAGAAAGTAGGCATTTTCTTACTTAAACCATTCTGTGAATCTTCTTGCTTGCGGATTCCCTGTCTGGGTCAATTTGACAGCTGGGCTGTTTGCACCTCTCCTCTAGACAGTGACACAAAGGGAGCTGGGGTATAGCCTGCATATCCTGATGGGCAATCTGGGCTGAGGGGAGGGATGGAGTGGTCACTTACACCTGAAAGGGCTGTGCCTGCTCTCACACAATGCAGTCTCCAACCCCCTGGTATGTGTCTGGGGACTGTCCTGGGCAAGGCAGGATCTTGAAAACAACAGAGACTTATCTTTGAAGAAGGCCTACTTCGAAGGCAGAAAGGGGTATAAGAAGAGCACCCAAAGCCCCTGAAAATGAGAATACTTCTGGAACCAAGCGGAACCTCTGCCAAGGAGAAGAGCTGGAAGCTGGAGGAGGAGTATTGCCCCTTTGCCTGTGACTGTGCTTTGCTGGGTTAGCCTGAAGTAGCTGCTTCTGCCTGAGAGAGGACAAAGACTGACTTTTGTGTGACTTCCCACTGATGAAGAATCTCCAAAGGCTTGAACTGAGCTTGCCTCCTGTTGTTGAAGTCTCAAAGACTTCCCTGTGCCAGCACCTGGCCTTTATGCTGAGAGTCCTGCCTGCCAAGTGGTGCCCTACCCTGTCTCTAGGCCCTTGAGAGGTGAAGCTGGTGGAAAAGGACAGAAAACCAGGCAAAGACCGCCGTGCGGGCAAACTTTCAATGCACCACCAGCCACACGGCTGAAAAACGATACGCGAAAGCCCTGCGGCTTACATCAACACTCTACCTGCATTGCGGCTGGAAGATTGATGCAACATGGCTGGAGAAACGCAAGCCCACACCGTGCGACCGGATTTCGACGCAACATCCCCGGGTGGAAAATCAATGCAACACCTGCCCGGACCCGAGGTGCCCGTCTGGATCAACACATTGCTCTCTTGCGGAGAGAAGAAACGATGCACGCCAACCAGACAAGAAACGACGCACGGCGACCAGACTGGAGAAGGAACGGTGCACGTTCTGGCTTGCGGGTGAGAAATCAATGCATTGCTGATCTTTTTTGACACACACTCGCCCGTGCAGCTTTATTTTGACACCACCCAGGTACTTTGGTACACTAGCAACGCTCTCAACGTTTTTTTAAAGGATTTTAGACTCTTTTGCTTTTTAAAATTATAACTTGACTTCTGTATGTTGGATATTTGTCTTTTTGGTCTTGTTTTGTGTAGATAAATATTTTCTATTTCTTTTTTAAACCTGTATTGTGTTCTTTTGTGGGGGGTTCACTGGGTTACGGTGTGTGCTGGTACAAATACTTTGCACATTGCTTCTGAAGTTAAGCCTTCCTACTCGTGCCAAGTTACCAAGGGGGAGAGCAGGGGTTAACTGAGGGTGATTCTCCTTTACCCTGACTAGAGTGACGGTCCTTGCATGGTCAGGGGGTAACCTGACTGCCAACCAAAGACCCCATTTCTAACATTGGTGGCAGCGGTGGGATTGGACTTGTATTTGTACTTGACATCCAGTGATTAAGTGTACACTACTGTTTTCAGTGCAGGCCATTATGTGACCACATACTACTAGTCTTTGTGATTTTTTTGCTTTTTTTCTCTTTTTGTATTTTTCCCTACTTCCATTTGGTGGTAATCCTTTACTGACTTTTGAACTTCATTTGGAAACTCGATTTCTGCCTTTGGAACTTTGTACTTTTAACTCCTCATCATGTCTCAATCTAGAGATGCATCAGCTGGAGCTGCTTTTGATTTAGGGAAACTGGAGAGCTAAACAATTGCCTATTGAGGCAGTTCTGCAAAAACCTTGCTTGTCCCATTAAGGGCTCCACCAGGAAGGAGGAGCTGCAAAAGGCACTGAGGCCCTGGGTAACAGCCAAGGAGGCTAAGGGTCACACAGAGGAGAAGGAGGATGAGGAGGAAGAATAGCAATCCAACCACAATGGTGTAGTGGGTAGGCCTGTTAAGTCCAGGGATAGGGTATCCAGGGCAGGTAACAGTGTGTCATCCAAGGGTCTGACTCCCAAAGAGTTGCAGGACAGACAGGCAGAGAGGGCTTACCAGTTGGAGTTGGAAAAAATGAGGATGGCCATAGAAATGAAAAAGTTATTGTTGGCTCATGAGCTCAGCTTAGGGGAGCTGGATCAGAGGAGCCAGTCTAGTAGGGATGGTGGCAGCAATAACACAGTGCATCCTGAGAGGAGGGTGCACATTCCTAAGGACCTTGTGAAGGATTACAAAAGGGAGGATGACTTACTGTTGTGGTTTAAGGGGTATGAGTCTGCTCTCCATATGAATCTGGTCTGGGCAGGTCTGTGGAAGCACTTCGAGGTAGAGGGAAGGGATACTATGACCTCCTTAGAGGATCCCCAGGGGCTCACTTACCCTAGCATTAAGGACGTCCTGACACCTAGGTATGGTCTCACCCAGGGAAGGGATACTTTGACCTCCTTAGGGGATCCCCAGGTGTTCACTTACCCTAGCATAAAGGACGTCCTGATCACTAGGTATGGTCTCACCCCTGATCAGTATAAGGACAAGTTTAGGTCCTATAAGAAGAAGGAATCCCAAACATGGTAGGAATGTGTTGATTCTTTTTGCAGGTCACTGGATGGTTGGGTGAAGGGCAGTAAGGTAACAATGTATGAAGGGCTTTACAATTTGATTGCTTGGGAGCACTTGTACAGTTTGTGTTTTCCAAAACTGCACCAGCACCTAATTGACAGCAAGCTGATTGACCCCAGGAAGTTTGCGCAGGAAGCGGACTGTTGTGAGATCCCAGGGTCCAAAAGAGGTATGGGGAGACCATGCCAAGGGTGGGCAGGGTCACCATCAGAAGAAGTGGGGGGTAAGGGTAAACAGGGGGAGTTCTCCAAAGGGCTCCAACCTAGTTGCCAGGGTAAAGAATCCCAGCACCCAGTAGAAAAGAAACCATGGGTCTCTACAGGGAATCCTGCAGAGAAGGGGTCCCGCAAGTGCTTTGCATGTGATCAGGAGGGTCACATGAGGGGGGATCCCAAATGTCCCAAGTGGACACGGGCATACACTGGTGCTCAATCACAGGGTTTGGCCAGTGAAGGGCTTGGGGAGGAGTTGGTTCCAGGTGGGTGGGAGTCAGCTGAGATGACCCTTGTCTCACTAGGGGACAGTGAGATGGTCCAGAGGACCCTCATGCCTGATAACACTAAGAAGTACAGGCAGTGGGTGGCCATCAATGGACAGAGGGTGGAGTCTCTGAGAGACACAGGAACCAGTGTGAATACAGTGAGGAGTCACCTGGTGTCTGAAGAACAGATAGATCTCTGTGTGCTTCACCAAGTAGTTGCAGTGGACAACTCAGAGTGCCTGTGCAGAGTGACACAAGTTCCCTTTGAATGGGGGGATCTCATGTTCCTTGAAGGTAGATGTGAGACCAGCCATGCCTGTAGATTGTTTGCTAGGCAATGACCTGGAGGATTCCCCTTGGCAGGAGGTGGAATGCAAGTCACACTTGGATGTGGTGGATCTGCCTGGGTGGGCCTGTGTGTCTACCCGGGCTATGGCAGCCCGGCAGGGTGATCAAGAGACCCTGGAGCCTGAAAGAATGGTCCAGGTGTCTGCCAGAAGGAGGAAGGGCAAGGAGGGCTGGAAACCAGCCCCAGAAGTTCCCACAGTCCAGGAGGAGGCTGAACCTGAGGGGGTGGCCCTGGAGCCTACAGGAGAACAGGTGGCTGAACTGGGCGAGGTCCTTGAGCTGTCACAGTAGCAGCAGGAAGGGGGGCCCACCATGCCAGCATTCTGTGAGGCACAGAAAACATGCCTTACTCTGGAGGGTTAGCGGCAGCAGGCTGCAGACCAGGCATCTGAAAAGGAGCCTGGATCACATTTGATTTACTGGAAGGATGTCCTCCTATATAGCGAGCCAAAGGTTCCTTAGCCTGGGTCAGCCCGGGTGATGGTGGTAACCCAGTGCTTCAGAGCCTTTCTACTATGTCTGGCTCGTGCCTTTAGCTGATTGTTAGAAATGGGGTCTTTGGTTGGCAGTCGGTTACCCCCTGTTCAAGCAAGGACCCTTATTCTACTCAGGGTAAGTCACACACAATCCAAATTATCCTGTTCCCACCCTCTGGTAGCTTGGCACTGAGCAGTCAGGCTTAACTTAGAAGTCAATGTGTAAAGTATTTGTGCAATACATCATGCAATAACACAGTAGAACACCACAAAAATACACCACACAGTGTTTAGAAAAATATTTAATATTATTCTGGTAACATGCAGGTCAAAACTATTAGGTTGCAACAAGTATATGTTAAAATATCACTGTAAAAATGATATAAAGTTTCTTTAGTCTCTTAAAAGCAACAAATGCCTCTTGCAAGCACAAAGTCCCTGGTTTGCATTCAAAATATCCGCAAGGAAGGCAGAGGAGGAGGTGCGTGGAAAACAGGGAGGTGTGCGTTGATTTTTTGGGCCGCACACAGCGAAGCGTTGTTTATTTTTCACACAGGCAAGGCTTTGCGTGGATTCCTGGCTCGCGGACTTGGATCCTCTTCAAGTTACCAGGTTTTCAGACGCCCCGGGAATGATGCGTTGAAATCCGGCGCTTGCAGGATGAAGTCACAGGGGCTGCGTCGATCCGGTGGGCGTTGCGTGGAAATTTCTACCACACGGCAGGCGCTGAGTTGATTCCTCTCAGGAAGTCGGACTACGTTGTTCCGACTCGGCTTTGCGTCAATCCAGTGGGCTGTGCGTCAAATTTCGAGTCGCTACCCTGGTGCTGCATCGATCTTCTCCTTGCGAAGTCGGGCTACTTCGTTCCGGTTTGGCGTGCAGTGAATTTTTCACTGCAATGCAGGCTGCGCGTTGTTTTCTGCAGGCTCTGCATCGAGTTCCATCGCACAGGGAGTTCTTCTTGCAGGAATTAAGTCTTTTTGGTCCTGAGACTTCAGGGAACAGGAGGCAAGCTCTATCCAAGCCCTTTGAGAGCACTTCTCAGCACAGCCAAACAGCAGCAAGGCAGCAGGGTAACAGCAAGGCAGCAGTCCTTCTCAGAAAGCAGTCAGGTGAGTCCTTTGGGCAGCCAGGCAGTTCTTCTTGGCAGGTTACAGGTTCTGGTTCAGGTTCTTCTCCAGGAAGTGTCTGTGACAAGAGTGTCTTGTCAAGAAGTGTCTAAGTTGGTAGGGTCAGACACCCTGCTTAAATACCTAAATGTGCCTTTGAAGTGGGGGAGACTTCAAAGATTTGCTTAGAAGTGCACAAGGTCCCCCTTCAGTTCCATCCTGTCTGCCAGGGTCCCAGGAGGGGGTGTGGCAGTCCTTTGTGTGAGGGCAGGCTACTGTCCTTTGACATGTAAGTGTCAGGCCCCCACCCTCCCAGTCCAGGAAGACCCATTCAATATGCAAATGTATGCAAGTGTGACTGAGCATTCTGTGTTTGGGGTTGTCTGAGTGAATGCACAAGGGAGCTATCAACTAAACCTAGCCAGATGTGGATTGGAAGGCACACAAGGATTTAAGGGTACAGAAGTGCTCACTTTCTACAAGTAGCATTTCTAAAATAGTAATATAAAATCCAACTTCACCATTAAGCAAGATTTTGTATCACCATTCTGGCCATACTAAATATGACCTGGCTACTCCTTTCCTATCAGGATCTACGACTCAAACAGTATATGAGGGTAGCCCTAATGCCATCCTATGAAAGGAGCAGGCCTCACAGCAGTGTAAAACAAATTTAGGAGTTTTACACTACCAGGACATATAGAATACACATGTTCATGTACTGCCTTTTACCTACATAGCACCCTGCCCTATTGGCTACCGAGGGCCTACCTTAGGGGTGACATATATGTAGAAAAAGGGGAGTTTAAGGCTTGGCAAGCACTTTTAACTGCCAAGTCGAAGTGGCAGTGAAACTGCACACACAGGCACTGCAGAGGCTGGCCTGAGACATGGTTAGGGGGCTACTTATGTGGGTGGCACAACCAATGCTGCAGCCCACTAGTAGCATTTAATTTACAGGCCCTGGGCACATGTAGTGCACTTGACTAGGGACTTACAAGTAAATTAAATAAGCCAATTGGGTTTGAGCCAATGTCACTATGTTTTAAGAAGAGAGCATATGTACTTTAGCGCTGATTAGCAGTGGTAAAGTGCGCAGAGTTCTAAAGCCAGCAAAAATGAGGTCAGAAAAAGAGGAGGAGGAAGGCAAAATGTTTGGGGGTGACCATGCAGAAAGGCCATTTCCAACACTGGTCATTTGGGGCAGGACAAGACCTTTGAGCAGCTTGTCACCCACTTCTATTGGCCCCAAATGCGCAGGCACTCTGATGCTCATTGTAGGTCTTGACCAACTTGTCAGGCAAGTGGCAAGAGTGAGGGGAAATGAAAAGTGCCCCTCCAACCTTTCCCTATGGTTAATAACCCATTTGAAAGGATTGGTATTGACATTGTGGGGCCTCTGGATCCCAAGACAGCCATGGGCAACAGGTTTATCCTGGTCTTGGTTGACCATGCCACCAGGTACCAAGAAGCCATTCCTTTGAGATCGATCACTGCCCCTGTGGTAGGCCGTGCATTGATGGGGTTTTTTGCCTGCATTGGGTTCCCCAAGGAGGTAGTGGGACGTCCTCTTGCCATGCCTTCTGTTTGCTTACAGGGAGGTGCCTCAAAAACGGCTTGGCTTTAGTCCTTTAGAGCTGTTGTATGGCCACCCTGTGAGGGGACCTGTGAGTCTGGTCAAGGAGGCTTTGGAGAAAGCACCTAAAACTCCCCTCAGTATGTATTCAGTGACATACTGGCTCTGAGAAACCAGACTGCCTGCTTCAAAGCTCTCGCACAAGAGAACCTTGAAGCAAGCCAGGAAGACATGAAACACTGGTATGACCAGAATTCAACCTGGTCAGAAAGTATGGGTGATGGCGCCAGTAGAGCCTAGGGTGTTCCAGGACAAGTGGACTGGGCCATTTGAGGTGGTGGAGCACAAGAGTGAAGTCACCCACCTGGTAGACCTGCGGACTCCCAGGAACCCTTTGAGGGTCCTGTACGTGAACCGGCTCAAGCCACACTTTGAGCGGACTGAATTGTCCTTGCTCTTGGAAACAGATGATGGGGTGGAGGAATAGAGTGAGCCTCTTCCTGACCTCCTGTCTCCCTGCAAAAAAAGATGGGTCCATGGAGGGAATTATCCTCTCCCCCTCCCTGACACCAGAGCAGCAGAGGGACTGTTGCCAGGGGTTGGGTCAGTTCAACTCCCTGTTCTCCCTGATCCCAGGGGTCACACACTTGTGTACACATGATGTGGACACTGGGGACAGTCCTCCTGTTAAACACAAAGTTTGTAGTGTGACTGAGAGTGTAAGGGCTAACATTAAAGAGGGTGTCTCTAAAATGTTAGCATTGGGGGTTTTCAAATTCTCCAGCAGCCCTTGGGCCAACCCAGTGGTTTTGGTCCCAAAGCCTGCTGCTCCTGGTGCCACTCCAGAACTCAGGTTCTGTGTGGATTACCGGGGACTCAATGCGATCACCAAGACTGATGCACACCCCATCCTCTGAGCTGATGAGGTCATTGTCCGGTTGGGAGCTGCCAAGTACCTAAGTACATTTGATTTGACCTCTGGGTAATGGCAGATTATCCTTACTGAGGGGGCTAAGGAGAGGTCTGCGTTCTCCACACCAGATGTGCACTACCAGTTTAGGGTGATGCCCTTTGGAATGAAGAATGCCCCATCACCTTTCAGAGGTTGGTCAACCAGGTGTTGGCTGGCCTGGATGATTCAGTGCCGCCTACCTGAACGACATAGCTGTGTTCACTTCCACATGGGAGGAACACTTGCAGCACCTCTGCAAAGTGTTGGAGGACATGAAGAATGCAGGCCTCACTATTAAGGCAAGCAAGTGACAAATAGGGCAGGGTTCTGTAGTGTACTTGGGACACCAAGTGGGGAGTGGCCAGGTGGCACCCCTACAGCCTAAGATTGAAACCATTCTGGCTTGGGAGCCCCTCAAGACCCAGACTGAGGTAAGAGCCTATTTAGGTCTCAAAGGACACTATAGGAGGTTTGTCAAGGGGTATGGCACAATTGTTGCACCCTTGACTGAGTTAACTTCCAAAAAGTAGCCCAGAAATGTGATCTGGACTGAGTCTTGGCAGACATTTTTTGATGCTCTGAAGGCTGCCATGTGCACAGCACCTGTGCTGAAGGCACCTGTCTATTCCAAGGAATTTGTTGTGCCAAACAGACCCCTCAGAGTGTGGTATTAGAGCAGTACTCTCAGAGCTTAATGATGAGGGCCTAGATCAACATGTAGCCTTCATTAGCAGGAGGTTATTTCCCAGGGAACGTGGGTGGAGTGCAATTGCGTGTGAATCTTTTGCTGTGGTCTGGGCACTGAAGAAGCTAAGACCCTACTTGTTTGGGACTCACTTCCGGGTTCAGACAGACCACAGGCCCCTCAGATGGTTAATGCAGATGAGGAGTGAGAATCCAAATTGTTGAGGTAGTCCATCTCTCTACTGGGAATGGACTTTACGGTGGAAGACCGCCCTGGCGCCGACCATGCAAATGCTGATGGTCTGTCCAGATTCTTCCGCCTTAGTGATGAGAACTCCCATGAGGCTAGATAGTTGCTCCCCACTTTTTAGTTGGGGGGACACTTGTTACACTTGGCATCATTGGCATGGTCTCCCGTAACTTTTTGCCTCTACTTCCCAGGTTGTTTCTGTTTGCTGGACTCTGTTTTTGCTGTTTTATTTGTTCTGGACACTTTACCACTGTTGACCAGTGCTAAAGTGTAAGTGTTCCCTGTATAAATTGTATGTGTGCATTGGCTATCCATGATTGGCATATTTGATTTAACATTACGTCCCTTGTAAGGTGCACTAGAGGTGCCCATGACCTGTAAATCAAATGCATCTAGTGGGCCTGCAGCACTGGTTGTGCCACCCACATGAGTAGCCCTGCAAACATGGCTCAGACCTGCCACTGCAGAGTCTGTGAATGCAGTTATAAACTGTCAATTCAACTTGGCAAGTGTACTCCAGGCCTAAACCTTCCCTTTTTATACATGTGAAGCACCCCTAAGGTAGGCCCTAGGTAGCCCATGGGCAAGGTGCCGTGTATGTTAAAGGTGGGACATGTACTTATGTATTTTACATGTCCTGACAGTGAAATACTGCCAAATTCGGTTTTCACTGTTGCAAGGCCTATCTCTCTTACAGGTTAACATGGGGGCTGCCTTTAAATATGATTAATGGGCAGATTCCCTTTAGTAGCAGATAGACATGTGAAGTTTGGTGTCTCTGAATTCACAATTTAAAAATACATCTTTTAGTGAAGTTAGTTCTTCGACTGCGTGTTTTAAAATGCCACTTTTAGAAAGTAGGCATTTTCTTGCTTAAACCATTCTGTGACTCAGCTTGTTGTGGATTCCCTGTCTGGGTCAGTTTGACAGTTGGGCTGTTTGCACCTCTCCTCTAGAGAGTGACACAAAGGGAGCTGTGGTGTAGCCTGCACATCCTGATGGGCCATTTGGGCTGAGGGGAAGGGTGGAGTGGTCACTTACACCTGAAAGGGCTGTTCCTGCCTTCATACAATGCAGTCTCCAACCCCCTGGTGTGTGTCTGGGGCCTGGCCTGGGCTAGGCAGAATCTTGAAAACAACAGGGACTTATCTTTGGAGTAGGCCTACTTCAAAGGAAGAAAGGGGTATAAGAAGAGCACCCAAAACCCCAAAAAATCAGATTACTTCTGGAACCAAGAGGAACCTTTGCCCAGAAGAAGACATGGAAGCTGGAGGAGGAGTATTGTTCCTTTGCCTGTGACTGGACATTGCTGGTTTGGCCTGCAGTAGCTGCTTCTGCCTAAGGGAGGACAAAGACTGACTTTTGTGTGACTTCCCACTGGTGAAGAATCTCCAAGGGCTTGAACTGAGCTTGCTTCCTGTTGTTGAAGTCTCAGGGACATCAAAGACTTCCTTCTGCCAGCACCTGGGCTTTCTGCTGAGAGATCTGCCTGCCAAGTGGTGCCCTAACCTATCTCTAGGCCCTTGAGATGTGCAGCTGGTGGAAAAGGATAGAAATCCATGCAAAGACCGCCATATGAGGAAACTTTTGACGCACCACTTGCCTTGCGGCTGAAAAACAACATACCGCCGGCCTTGCGGCTAACATGGACGCTCCACCTGCATTGTGGCTGGAAGATCGACTCAACACGGCTGGAGAAACAACACACAACACCCGCAGCGGCTGCTGTTAACAATGCCAGCTCCACGCAGCATGGTTTTGTGAAATGGTGTGACCGGATTTTGATGCTACATCGCTGGGTGCGGAAAAGCAATGCAACACCTGCCCGGACCTGAAGTGCCCGTCCAGATCGCCGAATTGCTGTCTTGTGGAAGAGAAGAAACAACGCACGCTGACCTGACCATAGAAGGAATGACGCACGTTCTCATTTGCGGGTAAGAAATCAACGCATTGCTGGCCTTTTTCGATGCACACTTGCTCATCCGGCTTTATTTTGACGCTACACAGGTACTTTTGTACGCTAACAATGTTCTCACTGTTTTCTAAAGGATTTTAGACTCTATTGTTTTTTAGATTCATAACTTGAATTGTGTATGTTGGATTTTTGTCGTTTTGGTCTTGTTTTGTTTAAATAAGAATTTTCTATTTTTCTAACCTGTGTTGTGTCCTTTTGTGGTGGGTTCCCTGGGTTACTGTGTGTGTTGGTAGAAATACTTTACACATTGCTTCCGAAGGTATGCCTGCCTGCTCATGCCAAGCTACTAAGGGGGTGAGCAGAGGTCAACTGAGGGTGATTCTCCTTTACCGTGACTAGAGTGAGAGTCCTTGCTTGGACAAGGAGCAACCTGACTGCCAACCAAAGACCCCATTTTTAACATAGGCCATATGTTTGAAAGGCTGGACTGTCTGGTTCATGGTGTGCCTCTGTCTATGTTTCCTCCACAGGTCAGCGCCCATCAGAAGAAGGGTTTGTGGTGTGCCATCTCCAAGGACGTGCGGACCCTGGGGGTCCATCGCTGGCAGAGCACCCACTGCAGGAAACAGTGGGAGGACCTGAGACGCTGGGCCGGAAGACCACGGAGGCCCAGTTGTGGACAGCCTCCCAACAAGGGAGGGGTGCTCGTCGTATCCTGACCCTCCTGACGGCCTGCATACTGGTGGTGGCCTACCCATAGCTGGATGGGCGCTTGAGGGCATTACAGCATCCACAAGGGAGTGAGGACAGTGTGTGTGACAACCATCTTTGTTGTCTGGCAGGGGATATAAGTGCAGGGTTCTAGTCAGTGGATGCCCCAATATGCCAACCTAGACATTGCTGCGTGGTCCAGCTTAGATGTTTTGGATGTAATGCATATTATAGATGGCTATGTAGCTGGCAATCCATGTCAGACAGGGCTTAGTTGGTCCCAGTTGGTGTGCATATGGCAGTGTTTCCCTCCTACCTGCTGTGGTACCTAGCCAATGGTATGCCAGTGTGGTCCGTCTTGCCCATTTTTAGTCCCTGTGTGTGATAGTGATGTGTATGCCATTTATGCTGTTGGTGCCTTGACTGACCCTGTGCTGCCTTTCTTTCTCCCCCCCTCTTCTTTTGTCATCCTGTCCATGTGTGCATTAGCATCATCTGGCAAAGGAGCAGGGGCTAAGGTGAGTGAGGGAGCTGCAGCCCACGGGACCCAGGAGGGAGAGTCCACTGATGCCGAGGGGACCAGTGGGATGGAGGGCAAGGGGAGCACCATGGGTGTGACAGGAGCTGATTCAACTGACTCGGATTCCTCCTCTGATGGGAGCTCCCTGGTGGTGGCGGACCCCTCCTGGACCACCCCAGATAGAGGTTCTACCACCCCCCCACCAGCACTGCCCTCCCAATGGCCCCCCATTGAGTTGCCCGTGCCCACTCACCCAGGGGAGGTGGGCGTCTCCTTCGCCTTAGACACCTCAAGTCCTGCCCCAGTCAGCCCTGCTGCCCTCAGTGAGGAGGCTGTTGATCTCCTGGGATCAATCTCTGTATGGCAGTCAACCACAGTGAATGCCATCCATGGGCTGGCATCCCAAATGCAGCAATGCAATGCCTTCCTGAAGGGCATTCATGGTGATTGGCAGCCCTACAGAGATCGATTCAGGCTCTAGCCTCCTCCCTGACAGCAGCCAGTATCCCTGTTTCTTCCGTCCCCCCTCCAACTATCACTTCTCAGTCCCATTCTCCTCACCCAAAGCCAATTCCACACACGTTCTTACAAGCATGCACCCAAAACAACAGACAAGACTCTCACAGACAAACACAGGCAGAACCCTTCAGTCCACAAGCACTCACACAGCCAACACACAGATGCACACACAACATCAGCCACTGCCTCCACTGTCTCCCCTGCTTCCTCCTTCCTCACAGTCACATCAGCACTCACACCTGCATGCACTGCAACAACAGTCCCAGACCCTGCCACCTGTACAGCCTTGCCCACAGTCACCACAACAGCAGGCCCACAGACATGCACCCCACACACCACATGCGCAGTCACCACAACCACCAACACCACCTCATGCAGCACACCCACCTCACTTGCAGACACTAACACAACATTCATCCACAAGTTCTGTTTGACCTCCCCCACCCTGTCTGCCCCTCCAAAGACACACAAACACTCGCACTCAGACCCCCAACAGCCATCTACCTCACACACGCACACTGTCCATGTACCTGCACCCAAGCCCAGCACACCTCCACCTTCTGCAACCAATCCCTCTACCTCCACTCCCATATCTCCTCCCACACCCCACTCCATTGGTCCTAAGAAGCTTATCCTCTCCTGCCTTGACCTCTTCTCTCCCCCTCCTCCACCATCCTACCCATAAGAGAAAGGTCCCACCCCCCCAGCCCAGTACCTCCAGCACCAAGTCTAACCCTATTCCACCCCCAAAGACTTTAGCTGCCACTAAGGGGCACATGAGTGGAACTCTGGACCCCTGCCCCCCTGCCCCTAGCCCACTCCTCCACCCCCAAAACAGAAGGATAAAGTGCTGCCCCCTCTCAAACCCAAACCCAAGGACCACCCTCCCAAAAAGAACCCCCACCTCCTCATCCCCCTTGAGGTGCCTGCCTATTTCCAACATGATGCCCCTGCACAGTGGAGTCCCGATGTTGTTAGGAGTCAAATTGGAGCTTGGACTTTGCCCTGTGGGCATAATCAGACTTTGAACTAGCCACTGCATGTGAATATGCATTTCTGTTTATTTTTGGATTTGGGTTCTTCATCCTACTGGATTATAGTGTTGGAACAGAGGTATGGGTCCTAGCTTTCTTTCCTCCTGGGTTCTGTTACTGTTGATTAACTCTGCAGATGGTTCTGGGTATGTGGTGTGTGCGTGTGGTGTGTGTTGTGCGTGTGTGTCACTCTCCCCTCCTTCCCTCCCTCCCTTGTGTGATAGGTGGCTGTACCCACCATTGTCGTCTTCGTCGGCGCTCCAGGACAACCATGGCGTGGTACAGCATCGGGAAGACTTGCAGTTCTGGTTCCATGGTGGCTGCGTACTCTGTGTCCCTGTAGGTGAGTGTCTCCTTTAATATGATGTGTTTCCACCAGGCTTTTGGTGGTGTTGCTACCGCCCCGGAAATCCTGGCGGTGTGCTATGCAATTATATGGTGGGCGGATCCTTGTATTCCGTCTGCCTGGAGATTGCTATTGCCACATTCAGTGGTCATACTGCACTGGCGGTTGGGGTGGTACATTGGCTGACTATGGGAGAGATCACTGCCATGGATATTATTTGGCAGTCATTACTGCCGGCCTGGCAACGGTACTACCGCCATCGCCGGCGTGGCGGTCCCCAAACCGCCAATGTCATAATGACCACAATAATCTACATCAGTAGCTGTCAAGAAAGTGGCCCAGTGAAAGCATTGTGGATGTAAGGCTTTTGGTGTTGGGAACGCTTGCCTTTGTAACAGCTTCTAAGGCTAGAAGGGAGACATCACAGTTATGAGCCTCTCCTAATCCAATGGACATTATTTTAGGACAGCTGTTTGAACTGCAGTCAGAATATTTTCAATTGATGCAAAACACATTTCTGTATTATAAAATAAATGTGATTTATATCCAATCTGTACAGTTTCACCTTCATCAAAATAAATATATGTGTAACCAGTGCAATTATGTGGATAACTAAATTAGTGGTGTTGACACAAGTATGTAAGTGTTTGGATGCAAGCATGTCAGCTTGCAATTTTCCGAGAATGACAGTATGCTCTGTAGTCCATTGTTTGTCTGAGAAATCGGGATACATTAAATCATACAGCAGTTTAACCTGTTGTGCACAATCCTGTATCATGAAAGCCTAAAATTGATTGCATCTTTTTTAAGGTATTCAGGGGTTGGAAAAGAGCACACTTCTCTAAGAAGTGTGGTGCAAGGCTTCTGCCTTCATTTGATAGATTGTATCCTAGAAACATGACACTAAGAAAAGCAATCTTTGATTCTCGAAAATTGAATTTATAGCTGTGGTCTGCAAATCCTAGGATTATGTGATTCATTCTATCCAAACATGCATTTAAATGATCATCAGTGTGATAAATATCATCAATGTATGACAAATCTTTAGAGTCAATTTCTTGTAAAATGTATGTTACATGGGCAGCAAACAGTCCTGCACTATTCTTATATGCCGAATGGAGCCTACAAAAGTGTCTTTGAATTCCTAAGGCAGCAAACACCATCAAATTTCAGGTTTCAAGCACTAAATTTTGACATAAAAAAAAACATTGGAAATGCCCAATTTGTGTATTTACAATGTTGTTCCTCAATGCTGGGCTATGTAAGTAAGTTTTGTATAGCAAAAGTGCGAGTATGACTATTTAAGTATCTATAGTCTAAGGGGCATATTTATACTCTGTTTGCGCCGAATGTGCGTCAAAAATTTTGATGCACAATCGGCGCAAACCCTGCCCCATATTTATACTTTGACGTCCGACCCCACTGGTCCATCTGTCTAAATTTGGTGGAGGTAAGTCCTTGCCTTCCCACGTCAGACCGTAATCCTGTGTACTGCGTGACCTGCAGCTGCTAGGGCTCCTGTGTTCTTTTGTAAGGAATCCTTCATGCACAGCACAGCCCAGCCCAGGTCCCCAGCACTCTGTCCTGTATTGCTCAACTCGCTGAGTAGACCACCGGCTTCGTGGGACCCTCCTTTGTAGTGTTGAGATGACCGCCATGCTCAGTTTTCTTGAACCAGTGTTCAAGTACTTCTGCGGGTGATGCCTGCTTTTGCATGGGTTCTCTGTGTTGCTGAGCACACCCTCTGTCTCCTCCTCTAAGGGGCAACCTCCTGGTCCTTCCTGGGCCTGGGCACCACCCATTTTCTTCAACCGCAACCTTTGCAGCTAGCAAGGGTTGTTTGCTGTCTTTCTGCGTGGAAAGAATTCTGCATCCTCCTGCACGCCGTGGGACATCTTCTGTGCAAAGGAGAAGTTCCTGGCACCTTCCGTTGTTGCAGAATCTTCAGCTTCTTCTACCCAGAGGTAGACATTTTGCACCTTCATCCAGGGTTTGGTGGGCTCCTGCCCCCCCTGGACACTTTCGTGACTCTTGGACTTGGTCCCCTTCCTTTGCAGGTCCTCAGGTCCAGGAATCCGCCTTCAGTGCTTTGCCGTCTGTTGTGGTCTTTGCAGAATCTCCTATCACAACTTTAGTGTGTTTTCTGGGGAAGTAGGGTATCTTTACTCCTACTTTTCAGGGTCTTGGGGTGGGGTATCTTGGACACCCTTAGTGTTTTCTTACACTCTCAGCAACCCTCTAGACACTACACCAGGCTTGGGGTCCCTAAGTGGTTCGCATTCCACTTTCTTAGTATATGGTTTGTGTTGCCCCTAGGCCTATTGCATCCTATTGTATTCTACAGTGTTTGCACTACTTTTCTAACTGTCTACTTACCTGATTTTGTTTTGTGTGTATGTTTTGTGTATTTTACTTACCTCCTAAGGGAGTATATCCGCTGAGATATTTTTGGCATGGTGTCACTAAAATAAAGTACTTTTATTTTTGGTAACTCTGAGTATTGTGATTCTTATGATATAGTGCTATATGATATCAGTGGTATAGTCGGAGCTTTACATGTCTCCTAGTTCAGCCTAAGCTGCTCTGCTATAGCTAGCTCTATCAGCCTAAGCTGCTAGACACTACTAATCTACTAAGAAGGGATAACTGGACCTGGCATAAGGTGTAAATGCCATCAGGTACCCACTATAAGCCAAGCCAGCCTCCTACAGTCTCACTGGTAGAAACTCCTCAAGAGTCTGGTGAACTATTGTGATTTCTGCTGCTCTCTCAAGAAGTTTTTTCTCTCATGTCTTCTTCAGAAGAAGCATTCTGAATATTTGTGGCATATTTAGTGGAAATTCCTGCCACTTTCTTCTTTATAAATTGGTTTTTTTGTTGTAGAAGTTTCCTTTTTTATGATGAAATGAGAAGAGCATTGTGAGTCCTTTTTTAGTTTCATGTACTCTTCCTGTCTGTGTTTGCCTCATGCCACTCTCTCTGACTTTCTGTCTAATGACTCATGAAAGAAACGAGAAAGATGTATATCAGGATACTGATACCTATCAGGTTGTTAATATATGTTATATATCAGTTACATAAACTGTAACATTTATCATTGGACTCCTGTTGTGGAGATCTGTTTTCTCTTTTTTGTTTTTATCCCAGTACTTTTTAGATGACTCAGGTGTCTGCTTGGTTGTATCTGTATCAGATTTTGTTTTAAGCCTTGACTTACCAGACCTTTTTCCCAGATTGATATGACCTACAGATGCAGTTTTAGAAATAATTTTAGGTAGCTCACAATCCTTCTCCACAACGGGAACGGCTGCAAGACATTGGCATATTGCTAAAGGTGCTGTGTCCCCTTTGATGGTAATTAAAATCATTCAGGATTCTATGACAAAATTGCCAATGAATTTCCTCCCCAAATTCAGGGCATGGGCTGCCCAGTGCTCTTTTGAATTTGTTTAAGCACTTCAGACATAATAGCAACTGATGGGGCACTGCGTGTTATGGTACTTATGGCAGCAAAGATTGTACCCCATGTCGCATAAATCTTGGACTGGAGGAACCATTCCAAGGGAGAATTTCAAATATGTCTTCGGGTCATGTATGGGAAAACACTGCTTCAAGCTGTTTTTTTGTACAATCCAAATTACTCCCATTTGGTGGGTACTTTACCCATCATAGCATTAATAGTTACTGGACTAGTATCAGGCACTGTTAACTGTGGATGCCCAGCTTGAACAGCCCTTGCTGGGGCAGTAGTCATGGTACACAAACTGCATTAGATGTTGATACAGTCCAACTAAATGTGAATAGGAACCACATATGTCTACATTATTTAGTGTTCCTAACATTGGATATGGTGTGTAGCTGGCTAAAGTTGGCCAGGTTACCCCATGACTGCTGGGGGGCCCAGTCTTACATGTTGTAGTATGTGTGGGAGGGTGCCTTGGAACCAATGTTGATATTCCTGAAATGTTCATAGTATATCTAAAAATTCATAGGGTCTGTATGCAGGTGCTACTGCGGCCTCAGTGGATATTTGAAATGTCAGTGTATTAGCATTGACTGAAGGAAAGATAACCCAGGAATAAAAAACTATGGGGGTCATTCCAACCCTGGCGGTCGGTGTTAAAGCTGCGGCCAAACCGCAAACAGGCTGGCGGGAAAAAAATGGAATTCCGACACTGGCGGAAACCGCCAACAGCGACCGCCACAACAACACACCGCCTGCCACGGCGGCACAAACAAACAGCGCAGCGGTCACCGGCAACAGACAGGCGGGAGACAATGTACCGCCCACTCTATCACAACCTACCAATCCGCCACCATTTCCGGGGCGGTAGCCCCGCCGATAAAAACACGGCGGAAACAGCCATTTCGAAGGGAAAGCGCTCACCTCCATACAGCCCACGAGGAATCAGGACAGCATGGAACCCGAACTCCACATACTCCCAGCAATAGTGTTCCTACTCCTCTACCAGGAGCACGAACGCCGGCGCAGAAGACAACGGTGAGTACTGCACCTACGACACAGGGGAGGGGGAGGGGAAATTATTACAGGTACACACATACGCGACACACCCACCCTCACCCACTACAACATACACATCAATGCATAGCAACACATCAGAGTGACACCCCCCAAACCCCCCGGAAAAATGCAAATACAAAAGGAAATGATTCTAAACATTGGAATATATTGTAATACTGCCAAAAAAATATATATACACATCAAAAACTCTTATATACATAAATGTACAAGTACGAGCATTGTAGCAGGTATTGTTCGTGGACCACAGGGCCCAAATCACATGGGCAAAGCCCACACAGGATACCTGACTCCAACGGAGAGAACACTGCAGGGGCATCAGATAGCAAAACTACAGGCACCTCAGGGGGAAGGGAAGGGGGGGCACCTCAGCCAGATGAGTGCACGACGCCAGATCCACGAGGGGCCTCCATGGCCACTGTTCAATCCTGGGGAGTGCAAAGCCACAGTCTCACAAGTCCAGACAGTGGGTGGGCTGCCCACTGTTACATCCTGGGGAGTGCAAAGCCACAGTCTCACAAGTCCAGACAGTGGGTGGGCTTCCCACTGTTACATCCTGGGGAGTGCAAAGCCACAGTCTCACAAGTCCAGACAGTGGGTGGGCTGCCCACTGTTCCATCCTGGGGAGTGCAAAGCCACAGTCTCACAAGTGGATAACAGTCTCCACTGGTTCTGGAGGGGGCCTGGTGCCCAGAGTGCTTCGTGCAGCCCTGTCCGACACAGATGCGGGCCAGCCCCTGCCGCCCATGTGCTTGAGATGAAGGGCCCAGTTCAGCGGTGCTTGAGACGGCAGTGCCCAGCGCAGTGGTACTTGAGATGAAGGGCCCAGTTCAGCGGTGCTTGAGATGAAGGGCCTAGTTCAGCGGTGCTTGAGACGGCGGTGCCCAGCGCAGCGGTACTTCAGATGAAGGGCCCAGCGCAGCGGTGCTTGAGATGAAGGGCCAAGTTCAGCAGTGCTTGAGACGGCGGTGCCCAGCGCAGCGGTACTTGAGATGAAGGGCCCAGTTCAGCGGTGCTTGAGACGGCGGTGCCCAGCGCAGCGGTACTTGAGATGAAGGGCCCAGTTCAGCGGTGCTTGAGATGAAGGGCCCAGTTCAGCGGTGCTTGAGACGGCGGTTTCCCAGCGCAGCGGTACTTGAGATGAAGGGCCCAGTTCAGCGGTGCTTGAGACGGAGGTGCCCAGTGCAGCGGTACTTGAGATGAAGGGCCCAGTTCAGCGTTGCTTGAGACGGCGGTGCCCAGCGCAGCGGTACTTGAGATGAAGGGCCCAGTTCAGCGGTGCTTGAGACGGCGGTGCCCAGCGCAGCGGTACTTGAGATCAAGGGCCCAGTTCAGCGGTGCTTGAGATGAAGGGCCCAGTTCAGCGGTGCTTGAGACGGCGGTGCCCAACACAGCGGTACTTGAGATGAAGGGCCCAGTTCAGCGGTGCTTGAGATGTCGGTGCCCAGCGCAGCGGTACTTGAGATGAAGGGCCCAGTTCAGCGCTGCTTGAGACGGTGGTGTCCAGCGCAGCGGTACTTGAAATGAAGGGCCCAGTTCAGCGGTGCTTGAGACGTCGGTGCCCAGTTCAGCGGATCCAGCCATGGCGGGGAGGTCATTTGCCACCTGTGCTGTGGCTGGCGGGGCCCTCCTGGGCTACAGTGCCGGGCCTGTTGGTGGCCTCCTGCCCACCTGGGATGGGGCTGGCGGGCCCTCCTGACCAGCTGGGCTGATGGCGGTGTTGTCGGTCGTGCTGCCCTTCCCAGCCTTCCCTGATCGCCTGTGGCCCTTCCCCACCTTGGGCGGTGTGCCAGCTGTCTCCACACCTCCTGCCGCAGCCATAGTAGGGGTTTTAGTCCCTGGTGTTTTCACCCTCTCGTGCCGGCCACTGCCTATCTTGGGATGTTTTTCCGGGGGTGGGCTGCCCGTGCCTTGGCTTCATACAGAACTGGCTGTCCTGGAGGGTGGGGCACTCCACAGTCCATGGCAGACTGTGATGACAGGGGCCGGTTTTGTCATGGCTGAGGTGCTGACTGTAGTCCTATGACATGGACGGGGTGGGGGACTTGGAGGAAAGAGGTTGAGTTTGGACAGGAAAAGCTTTTTAGGAGCAGTGGGACGGGTAGGTGTAGTGGGTATGGGAGTGGAGGAAAAGTTTGTGGTTGTAGGAGTTTTAAGTCTGGTGTCTTTGGGTGCAGGTGCTTGGGCTGGAGGCTGTCGTGAGGTGGATGGCTGTTGGGTGGGTGGCTGCCTGCGTTTGTGTATCTTGGAAGAGGGGGTCACAGACACACTGGGAGAGGACACAGGGGACGTGTAAATGGTAGTGGGGGTGGTGAGTGCACGTGTGCGGAGGGTGCTGGTGTGTGTGCTGGTGATGGACGTAGTGGCTGAAGATGTTGTGCATGCAGGTGTGAGTGGAGACATGACAGGGAGGGAGGAGGGAGACGAGGAGGAGGGGGACACAGTGGAGGCAGTGGGTGTTGGTATGTCTGTATGTGGATGTTGCTTGTGTGAATGCCTGTGTGATGTGTGGTGCTTATGTCTGGCTGAGCTTCCCTTGGGTGTTGAGGTGTGTGCACGCTGGTCTGATGGTGTGTCTGGGATAGGCAGAGGTACAGGTGATAGGGTATGGGTGGAGGAAGTTGGAGGGGGGAGGCTAGAGACCGGGACAATGGCTGCCATCAGTGCTGAGGCCAGAGTTTGGAACGATCGCTGAAGGGCAGCCTGACCAGAATGAATGCCCTCCAGGTATGCATTACTCTGGTGCACCTCTCTTTCGACACCCTGGATGACATTCAAAATGGTAGACTGCCCAACAGTGAGCGTCCTCAGGAGGTCAATGATCTCCTCACTGAGGGCACCAGGGGTGACTGGGGCAGGGCCTAAGGTGCCTGGGGCGAAGGGGATGCCCACCTTCCTGGGTGAGCGGGCACGGGGCAAACGCTGAGGGGCTGCTGGGAGGGCGGTGCTGGTGCGGTGGGTGGCGGCTGTACCTGTTGTTGCGGGGGGCACACATGTTGCCGCCACCACAAGGGAGCTCCCTTCAGAGGATGAGTCGGTGTCACTGATGTCTGCCCGAGTCCCCGCTGTGGAGCTCCCCTCGCCATCTGTCCCACTGGTGAATTCAGAGTCCGTTGCATGGCCTTCCATGGCCATGTGGGATGCAGCTCCCTCGTGCTCCGATGCCAATGCTCCTCCGCCTGATGATGCTAATGCACACATGAACAGGAAGACCACAAAAATGGGGGGGGGAGAAAATAAAGACATGTTGAGTGCATGCATTGGCGACACCGTTGGCGGACAGGACAGACACAGAAGCCCCCTGCACTATGCCGTGCACTTTGGGTCGACTACTCAGTCCGTGGGACATGGCCTACAAGCCTATGGACGACATCTGCACACATAGATGAGACAGGGCCATGAATAGCTGTACTTGGCACCCTACAGAGGTGGGGGGTGGGGGCACAGGGCTATGCCTTACGGAGGGGCCTAGCCTACAGAAATCGCCCTGGCCTAGGGATACCCACAGCCCTCCTCCCCCACCCAGACACCTCCACTGCGCGCAAAGTCACCAGGATGAGAGTGTACTCACCCCCTTGTGTCTGCTGTGATGTCCTCACGCGCCCATCCAAATCGGGGTAGGCCACCGCCAGGATCCAGGACATCAGGGGGGTCAAAGTCCGACTGGCACCCCTCCCACGTTGGGAGGCCATCCCCAGCTGAGCCTCCGCCGTCTTCCTGCTCCAGCGGCGGATGTCCTCCCATCTCTTCCGGCAGTGGGTGCCCCGTCTGTGGTGGACCCCCAGGGTCCGGACGTCCTTGGCGATGGCAAGCCAAATATCGATCTTCTGGTGGGCGCTGACCTATGTGAAATGTACAGGGGGAGAAAAATAGTCATCACCTTCTGCACGCTCAATGTGAGTGGCCCCCCATCCCTACCCTTGCCATGTGGCACATGCTCTCACCGTCGTTTGATGCATGCCTCAATCGCTCCCCTCCCCACCATCTTTCATCCACCCCACTCAACACAGGCATTGCCCACAAAGCATGGTCCCAGTGTACTTACCTGTTGGTCTGGAGGACCGTAGAGTAGCGCGTACTGGGGGAGGACCCCATCCACAAGTTTCTCCAATTCCTGAGCAGTGAAGGCAGGGGCCCTTTCCCCAGTCGCAGGAGCCATTGTCTCTTCCAGACCGAGGTCACAGCAGCACTTGCAGTGTAGGTCCTCTCCTGTCGAAGATCAGGTATTGAGGGATTAAGCAGATATAAAATGGCGGCCACGCCCGCGGCGGTGCGTACCGCGGTGGTGCGTACCACGACCACCGGCGCACATCGTCATTGGCTCCTGAGACCCATAGGGTCCAATGTTAACCAATGCTGCTTAGCGCCGCGGTCTTCGACCGCCTACCGCCACGGTGTGCCACGCCAGCGCAGTTACCTCACATCCCATTGTCGCACTTCACAGGTCAGGCAGCCGCCATTTCAGGGGCCCACATGGCTTACTTTCTACTGCGTCACACATACCTAGGCCTTGCATCAACACTCATACAAACCATTCAATGGATTGAGAATCGTGTTATGTGCAAACTGTGGTTACGTACCTGTGGGTTGATTGACTCTGTGCTCGCTGTTGTCCTTCATAGGCACCGTCCACTGAGACATGCGAGGAGATGGCAGAATCTTCCTGTGTACAGACCGCTGGTGGACCTGTCGACAATGGAGGAAAGACATGTCATACTGACATACAGGCTTGACCGAGCCACTATTCATGAACTGTGTGCCCAGCTGGAGCCAGACCTAATGTCACAAATCCGCCAACCCACAGGGATCCCCCTCAAGTGCAGGTGCTGTCAGTGCTCCATTTCTTTGCAAGTGGGTCATTTCAAACAACAGTGGCCATATCATCAGGGATGTCCCAGCCTATGTTTTCCAAGGTGTTGTCCAGAGTGTTGTCTGCCCTGCTGAAACACATGCGCAGCTACATCGTTTTCCCTGAGGTGGGGGATTTGCCTACTGTGAAGGGTGATTTCTATGCCCTTGGACATATCCCCAACATCATAGGTGCCATTGATGAGACCCATGTGGC
The DNA here is from genome assembly GCF_031143425.1 of Pleurodeles waltl. Taxonomy (NCBI): domain Eukaryota; kingdom Metazoa; phylum Chordata; class Amphibia; order Caudata; family Salamandridae; genus Pleurodeles; species Pleurodeles waltl. The sequence continues at coordinate 884,179,709 of NC_090438.1, read as the reverse complement.
TTTGGTTCCCCCACAGAGGAGTGAACAGGTGTACAGAAACAGGAAGAGTTATCATTCGATGAATGTACAGATGGTGTGTTTGGCAGACCAGTACATCTCCCATGTTAATGCCAAGTTACCTGGCTCAGTGCATGACGCGTACATCATGCAGAATAGCAGCATCCCTTACGTGATGGGCCAACTCCAGAGGCAACGTGTGTGGCTAATTGGTGACTCTGGTTACCCCAACCTGTTATGGCTACTGACCCCAGAGAGGAATCCCAGGACAAGGGCAGAGGAACGGTACAATGAGGCCCATGGGCGAACTAGGAGGGTGATCGAGCGGACCTTCGGCCTCCTGAAGGCCAGGTTCCGCTGCCTCCATATGACAGGTGGATCCCTATTCTACTCACCAAAGAAGGTGTGCCAGATCATCGTGGCCTGCTGTATGCTTCACAACCTGGCTTTGCGACGACAGGTGCCTTTTCTGCAGGAGGATTGTCCAGATGGTGGTGTTGTAGCAGCTGTGGAGCCTGTGGAGAGTGAAGACGAGGAAGCCGAAGAAGACGACATAGACAACAGGAACACAGTAATACAGCAGTACTTTCAATGACACACAGGTAAGAATACACACCGGCATATTACATATACTTAAACACTACTACCTCTCTACTGTCTGTCATCATATATAACTTTATTTCGGCTATAAGCCATAAAAGTAAACAATACAAGACATAACATGATTAAGAAGCATAGCACTTTAAAAATTTTAAGAATGTATAGACAACGTTATTTTTAAACATTTTCTGTTTTTACGAAATCTCAAAGACATATAAAAGTATTAGGTTGTTAAAATTTAACTTCAATTAATTAAAATTTTATCAAACTAATTAAATATAATCTAAAATCAGGACATTAGAAGCACATGATTATCAGAATTCTAGTTCGTGTCACCTGTGTATTTTACAAGAACCTTGCCGCTGAGTGACTAATTTTAACATTTGTCTCTGTTATCCGAGATAAAAGAAGAATTTTTTTTTATTTATTTTTTTTAAGAACCCTAAATAAATAGTGAGGTCATATATTTATAAAACATACAAATCGTCATTATTCTTTAAACTAAAATCCAGACCGTTTAGGTTTTAGGTTCATCCGGTTAAAAACTAATGTATTAAGTGAATATGGTCTAGAACCAATGTATTAAAATTACACATTTATAATAGTTCTTTTGTTCTTAGTAACCATGCACTTCGCAGATATCCCACCACAGAAAAAACTATTTTATCATTTGTATCAGTTGTTAGGAGTCGTAATGCCGTATTCCATTCCCTCTACTGTCTGTCCTTTTCCCCCAGTGTATGGTAACTGAGTTGTGACTTTCCCTTCCGATTTCAGAGATGTGGGCCCCACTGCGTGACATCTGCTTTGTTTCCCCATGGACTACAGCTGTGTGACAGTGGTATGTTGGCATCACAATGTAAATAAGCATTTTGGCACGGTAATGTCTAATACATTTGTACAAAATCACAGCCAGACTCCTGATTGTTTTGTGCAATAACTGGGTTTATTACAGTGCTCTATATTGGTGGGTGGTTGCAAATCGGTGAGGGGTGATGGTGGAGGATTGTCCATGGCAGAGTCCAGAATATTTGTATCAAAGTTGCATTGTCCAAATGGCTGTGGGAAGTGGAGCAGGGGCAGTTTAAGGATGGACAGGGTGACAATGTGGGACAGTGGGATGACAATCAGGGAGGTATCCTTTCCTGGCGGGGGTCTTGGCATCTTACTCTGTCTTCTTCCTGGATCTCAGGGCCCGCTTGCAGGGTGGTTCTCCTTCTGCAGGGGGTGGGGTGCTGGTGGCCTGTTGGTCCTGTGGCGGGGCCTCCTGTCCACTAGCGCCGGCAGAGGTGGTAGGCAGTTCTTGGTCCATGCTAGTGTCAGGGGCCCTTTGTGGTGCCACAGTGTCCCGCAATGTGGTGACTACCTGATTCAGAGTCCCTACAATGGTGCCCAGGGCGGAACTGATGGTTCGTAGTTCCTCCCTGAACCCCAAATACTGTTCCTCCTGCAGGAGCTGGATCTCCTGAAACCTGGCCAGGACTGTCGCCATCGTCTCCTGGGAATAATGGTAGGCTCCCATGATGGAGGAGAGGGCCTCGTGGAGAGTGGGTTCCCTGGGCCTGTCCCCCCCCCTTTCGCACTGCAGCCCTCCCAGTTCCCCTGTTTCCCTGTGCCTCTGTCCCCTGGACCGTGTGCCCGCTACCACTGCCCCCAGGTCCCTGTTGTTGTTGGGGTGGTGGGTTAACCTGGGTGCCCTGTAGTGGTGGACACACCGCTGATTGACGTGTCCTGGGGACAGAGGGATGGGCCTGCTGGGTGGGTGCTGTGCTGATGTTCCCAGAGGGGGGAAGGTCTGCTGTGGCCTGTGGCTGTCTGAGGGGAACTGACTGTCCCGAGGTCCCCGATGGGCCGGGCTGGTCATCTAGATCCAGGTCGACAAAGGTGCTGTCATCACTGTGGGCCTCTTCTGGGGGTGGAGTGGACATTTGTGGATCCTCCTGCGCGGTGACGTGGCGTTCCAGTCCTGCAGGGGTATAAATGGATGGTTATTGCATCTATGTGTGCCATAGCGTGCAATGGGTGGGTGCCGTGTACCCCAGTGCTGGCATTCCTGTGTGGGGGCTTTTGTGACGGTGGTTTGGGGGGGGATGGGGATGTGCAGTGGGCATGCTTTGGTGATGGGTGTCCATGCTTTGTGGTCGCATGCAGGGCTTGGGGTTGGGATGGGTGGGTTGTGATGGTGAGACATTCACAAGGAGTAAGTGTGATGGGGTGAGGGTGTGAGTTGGCATGCTGGTGGGGTGGGGGGGATGAAGTAGTGAAGATGAGACTTACCAGAGTCCATTCCTCCAGATACTCCTGCGAGGCCCTCAGGATGCAGGATCGCCAAGACCTGCTCCTCCCATGTTGTAAATTCTGGGGGAGGAGGTGGGGGTCCGCCGCCAGTCCGCTGCACCGCGATGTTGTGCCTGGATACCATTGAACGCACCTTCCCCTGTAGCTCGTTCCACTGCTTCCTGATGTTGTCCCTATTTCTTGGGTGCTGTCCCACAGCGTTGACCCTGTCGACTATTCTGCTCCAAAGCTCCATCTTCCTGGCAATGGTGGTGTGCTGCACCTGTGTCTGAAGAGCTGTGGCTCTACCCGTACAATTTCCTCTACCATGACCCTGAGTTCATCCTCAGAAAACCCGGGGTGTCTTTGCGGTGCCATGGGGTGGTGTGGGTGATGTGTGGGGTGGATTGTGTGGTGCTAAGTGTGGTGATGTGTATTGGTGTGTTGTGTGAAGTGCGTGGTAATATTGCTGGGTGAATGTAATATGCGCGTCTGGGTGCTCGGTTCTCTATTTCTCTGTGAGTGGTCCCGATTCTCTAGGAGTGGAGGTTTGTGGGTGATGTGGGTGTGTGTTTTATATTTAATTGGGTGTGTGGGAGTGGTGTGTGTATGTGTATCAGGTGTGTGTGTTTCGAATTGTCCAATGTGGCTGTGTTTTGTAAGTGTGCGTGTATTTTGAGCGCGGCGGTGTGTACCGCCAATAGAATACCGTGGTTGAAAGACCGCCGCGTGGATTCATGTGTCGTGATAGTGTGGGCGTATTTCTGTTGGCGTGACGGTGGAGGTTTGGTCATCGCCAGTTTCTCGCTGGCCTTTGGTGTAGCGGACTTTTGTGGATGTCTGTATTTTGGCAGATTGCCTGTTGTGGGTCAGAATGACCGTGGCGGCTTACCGCGGCCGCGGCGGTATGTTGGCGGTCTTCTGACAGCGGTAAGTGGCTTTTACCGCCAGGGTTGGAATGACCCCCTATGTATTTTTCAGCTTTTTGTACCTAAACCACAAAGGTAACAGCTTCCCCAACATTGGTGATTCCATGTGCAGTTAAATATGCAGTTACTGCCTGTCTACAATTAACAAGAATAATCACTGGTGATCCATGTTTAATGGATGGTATTCAGAGAAAGGTAAAACTACAGAGGGGTAATCCTTTTAAAAGTTCAAGCTTGAACAACCTACAGGCAAAAATAGGTGTTTCCTATTAACCTTAGGAGGATGAATCCTTTTCACCATGACGTCTCTGTGTAGAGGTGAAAAGGGAGCCTTGGGCACACGTGACTGTGAGAAAACTACTTACGAGACTGATGAAACAAGTACGTGAACTAAAATGTTGGTGGGGCCATGTTATAAAGTTCTTACGAGGTTAGTAGGATATTTTGGTCATAGATGTTTGATACAAAAAAATAGATTAAGGACAAAATTGAATGACTCACACAAATTATTGGCACATAATAGCAATTAATAAAACACTAGAAAATAAATTTGGCAGGGAACATAAGAGAGAATAACATATACAATAAAGTGATTATACTGCAAAAAGAAAACCAAAACTGCTATATTAACACCAGATATACAATACAAAGTATAAACAGAAGTAGATCAATCACAAAGCATCAATCACAAAACCTAGTTCTCAAAATTAACCTAGATTAGGATGCGGCAACTAAAGATTGCCCAAATGCGGTCACATTTTGTGAGAGCGGGAAGTCCTCTAGCTTTAGCCTGTGCAAGTTCTGATTCATATATCTGCCGAAACAAAGCCCACCACTCAGCAGGCATTGGCGCAGAGGAGGAAAACCATGTCCTGGCAATCGAAAGGCTGGCAGACACAATTATTATTGAGCAGACATTTAAGATCCCAATCCTGCTCTGGCTTAACTTCCATCAGAATCTCTTTAGAGGAAAATTGGAACTCAAAGTTGAAATTAACTTCAAAACCCCATCCCAGAAACCATGGAATACAGGGCAAGTAGAAAAAATATGCACTATATCTGCCGTTGACCAACCACACTTTGAGCATCTTATCTTATCACTATCTCTCTGGTGTATAATCCAAATGTAGAGACGTAGAGTCCAAAATTGCTGTAGTTTTAAAATGACAGAATCTACTGATGAATCAACAATGTCCAGCGCGGTCTGAATTTCATACACCGAGATCTCTGGGAACTACAGCTTCCTTCACTTAGCTGCCAGCGAGATACTGCCATCAACAGTGTACTGAGAAAAAGCTTGATAGAATGTACTAATTGAGGGCTTATTGTTCACCTTAAAAAAGAATGTTGTTAAATCTGTTCCAAAAAGATCACTCACAAGCTGGCAGTCAAAAGAAGAGAGGAAGAAATCCCAAAACTGTAAGTATTTAAAAACAAATTATGGGGGAGACTAAATGAGGTCTGTAGCCCTACAAATGAGCAGAATCTATTTGGATCATATAGCTGTCCAGTAGTCCCTACCCTGCGTCTTGCCCAAGCCTTAGACACAAGGGGCCACATGTAGCAAGCTTATAGCACGTCGCAAACAGCGAATTTCGCTGTTTGTGATGCGCAAAAAGCGCATCGCAATGCACAAACCCTGTTTTACGATTCGGTAACCTGGTTACCGAATCGCAAAACGGGTTTGTGACTCGCAATTAGGAAGGGGTGTTCCCTTCCTAATTGCGAGTCGTAGTGCAATGTAGGATTGGTCACATTTTACACCCATTTGAAATGGGTGGGTACCCATTTGCAAAAGGGAAGGGGTCCCCATGGGACCCCTTCTCCATTGTGAATGTCACTGTAAACATTTTTTCAGAGCAGGCAGTGGTCCTATGGACCACTGCCTGCCCTGAAAAAATTAAACGAAAACATTTCATTTTTCGTTTTTGTAATGCATCTTGTTTTCCTTTAAGGAAAACGGGCTGCATTACAAAAAAATAAATAAATCTGCTTTATTGAAAAGCAGTCACAGACATGGTGGTCGGCTGTACACAGCAGGACACCATCCCTGTGAGGGCCACCATTCGCAAGGGGTTCGCAAATTGCGACCCACCTCATGATTATTCATGAGGTGGGCATTTGCGACCCCCTTGCGAATCGCAGATGCTGTCAGGGACACCATCCAACATTCGGATTTGTGACTCGCAAATTGCAAGTCGCTCTGACTCGCAATTTGCCGGTCGCAATTATGAAAGTTGCCACATGTGGCCCTTGGTCCTGAAAGACAGAAGGAAAAGCAGGGTAATCCAATATCAGGGTATCCTTATCATACACAGAAATAGAATATGTAGCAGTGAGTTCCAGCCATTTATGGATAATGTCCTTTACAATTTTAAAGTGGACACATTTGTGACAGTTGGGTCCCTGGTCTATAGAAACAAAGCCTGAATTCTGACCCTAATGCTAGTGTTAGCCAAAAGATGATACAGCTGGTTCTGTCAGTGTTAACAAACTTCACAGCGAGCCCGCAAATGCCGCCCAAAAATATAACTTAAAGCCTGGCATTTGCAACACACCCTGCTTATTTGGAACTTTCAGGAAGAAAATAGCTCATCACGCCTACCTATATCCCCATATAAAGCTTCTAATTGCACCTTTCAAATACTTAAAGAAAGAGAGTAGGACCTGCATCAGGATTGCCCTAAATAAATATAAAAATTTGGGAAGAATATTCTTTTTGATGATATTACAATGACCAAGAATAGTAATAGGAAGCCTGTTCCAAAACCCTGGTTTCACCATGACTGAACATAATAAGGGTTCACTGCTTAATTTAAAAATATTACCAACATGGTTACCAAGTTTAATACTGAGATATACAGCTGTTGTGGCTACCATCGGGGTTGATACATCAGGTGTAAAATTAACTAAAATATGGATTTTAGCTATATTTAGTTTATACCCAGAGTGGGTTCCAAACCTATTAGCCTTGCTTACAATGTGTTTCAATGAGAGCAAGGAAATAGCAGAGAATACCGCTACAAGTTTAGCATATGCTGTAAGTTTTTATATAAGTTCTTATATAGAGACTGTACCAGTTTGCTAAAACTGTTCCCAGTTCTAAAAACCTTCAATGTAGCCCACATATAATCCCAGACAACCCAGTCAAATGCCTTCTCAGCATCTAATAATGTTATGGCCATTCTCACATTAATTTTCTCTGCAATATCAAATGCAGCTGTAATAATGTGGCTATAAGTGTCCCTGCCTGGTATAAAACCTTGCTGCTGCTGAGAGACTAGCACAGGTAAAAGGGGAGCAAGTCTGATAGCTAAAATGTTGGCAAATTCCTTCACATTTGAGTTAATAAAAGATATTAGTCAATAGGAACCCATATCCTTCTCTGGTTTACTTTTCTTCAAAAATACTGCGATATTGGTTACATTCCAAGAAACAGGTACTGCACCCCCATTGTCAATGTATTTGATTCCAGAGCTAGTAAATCCTTGAAGACCTTATAAAACTTGAATGAAATAGTATCTCCTCATCTGCTGATTTGCCAGACTGGAGATCTGCCCGCGCACCCTCTCCCTCATCCAAAAGAAAACCACTCTGAAACATGACTGCCTGATTCTCCGAAAATCAAGGTAATCTGCAGCCTTGAATATACGCCATCAAGCCTGGTTGACTAAACACTGGGGGCTGACTATATAAACCCTGGTAACATGTTGCAAATTGCTCTGTGATATCCTGGGCCTTTGAGTAAACAGTACAACATTACCTTTGATGCTTTGGATTGTAGATCTCGAATACCTGTCAAACTCGAACAACCCTTTCCCGAATTTCCCCAAATTTGTATTCTAAAGCTTTATTCTTAAAATAGCTGGCTGCTATCTTCTCACGTAATCCATGACCAAGCAGAGCTCATTTCTCAACTAGTTTAAGATTTAAGGCCTGTTCATCAGTACCACCATGAGCTATGGCCTGAGCATGCAGTATTTCCAACTGGATGATTGCCTGATGTAGACACCTGGCATTTGCCAATAAGTCCCTTTTTTGATTCAGAATAAACTGAAGTGTAATGCCCCAGATGAATGCCTTCATTTCATTCAAACTACTGATGGTGTAGCCATGCCTCTATTGGTTCTAAGGAACTTAGGATAGACATGATGAGAAAGAAGGTGCAGTGGAAACAAGAACTAAGGCCATTCTACACTGTGAATGGTAAGGCTAGGCGACAATAGAATAGGATTATAATCAGACGTGATCTTAGGACAGACCTCAATTTCTGCATCCTAGACCGGAGACCTCCTAGCAAAAAACATGTCTATCCTGGAGTAGTGGTTATGCGGAATAGAATAAAATGTGCAGCCTGCCTTAGAAGCATGTAATAACTTCCACACATTTATCAGCCCGAATACACGGACAAGCTCATGAATAAAACCCCAAGTTTTACCCATGCGAGGGTTAGCAGCACGATTAGTGGAATCAATACTCTAATCCATATGGCAACTAAAATGACCCATTATAACCTTTTCCTCAGGCCTATCCAGGAGCTAAAATAAAAGCATGTTGAATAGCATAGGCTCAGTTTGGCCCGTACACCGAACAGATAACAAACTTCTGACCATGAAGTATCAGCTGAGCAATTGCCCACCTACCCTTTGCATCAGAGGAGGTTCTCAATACCTTGCAGTCTGCATTCTTAGCAGACATAGCCACACCACGAATGGAAAGGGACTGTGGTGTACTAACAATAGTATCATAACCCAGTTGCTTAGTAGGACTATATATATGACAACAAAGGCTTCAGAATATAGAGACCTAGGGCATGATTTAGATTTCAGCAGGCCGGTTACTCCATCACAACAGTGACGGATATCCCATCCACTGAAATATAAATCCCATTATTTCCTATGAGATTTATAGTTTGTCAGACAGGATATCCGTCACCATTGTGACAGAGTAAGCCGTCCACCGAAATCTAAATAAGACCCTTAGTCTACCTAAATAATCAGTTATTGTTGGTTTGTTTTGGTAGCTCACAGTGCACACCCAAAACCACTAAACTGACCAGGGAAATAGATGTTGTTGGCAACCTCGAATAGGACCCTTTGATTCCTTAGGAATCCATGGAAACTGATCTACCCTTTCGTTTGGTCACACCTGCATGCCCAAGGTAAACACAAGAAAGATATAAAAATGAATTTTCAAAACATTTATTGAAATAATCGTACTAAAAAGCATGAGCTGGGATAAATAGAAAGATGAGATATATAATTGTAATCAGCATTGTTAGAATGGTATATTTTATAAACAATTCAACCATTTTAATTGTTACTAATGTTAGATCCCTCCTTTCTTTATCTAGTAGTATACTAAAGAAAACATAGCAGGATCCCCTTCTGCCAGATCAGTTGGGATAGCCTACCCCCCATAGCTTGGTCTAACATATCAGGAAGCCAGTCTCAGTGTACAGGTTATCTTCCTTAGCAGGTAAGAGATTGGAGTCATGTGGGCTGCATCTCAGTCATGGTTCACAACGGTTCCATGATCAGCTGGTATGAAGTTCTCCTCTCAACGAGTGTAGCACAGACACTGTTTATTTAAAAACTCCCTTCCTATCATACTGTGACAGAGGTGCAGAACAAACACTTTGATTTGTCTAGCAAAAATGGGTTATATCCTAACGAGCACAAAAAAGGAAACCAAACCAAAGTCATCTCACACTGATTGTATGTTTCTGGACTGGATGTGCAGTCTTCAGGGAGGCAATGCCTGCCAATAATAAAAGCGTAGGCAGCTTATTCTCGTGTTGGTAGGAAACTTTGAGAAAAGTCATCATTAGAAAAAGATTTCAAGTTAAAAAATAGAGTCTAAAATGGAGACCTAATGTGGACCATGCAACAATACATAAGGCATCATTCTCATTTGAGGAAATATATATGACACAGCAGTAATTTTGACCCAAGGGGATTATTCTAATACTGAGATGTCTTGGTGATATCTTTGTAGCTTCCTTTGGGACTCGTACAACCTCTACTCTTCATAGGATAGGATAGAGGTTGTACCACCCTCTCCCACCTTACTTGGGGACGGAAAACCATAACCAGAGAGGTGAAAACAGCACATGAGACAATGTGAGGATCTATCATGATCAAAATTTCCCTGAATTGTCCAAAAAAGTCAGGTCTGGAAAGAGATTTTGTTTTCCCTTCTGTGAAATCTGTGGCTTTGACTTAACAGAGGGTCTACTCTGAAGAAGGATTCAACTCTGAAGGAGGCCGGATTCCTGGACAAACAGCAGAGTACTGTTTGATGCACTCACCTATTGAGCTTGTTATTTCTAAAATGTGATAACCTGGAACAATTTACTGATGAATTGCTTCTCAGGAAAGTTGCGCTCTTTCCAACTCCTCTTGATTGCATGCATCTGCATGGACTTTGAAGAGAGGTGAAGGGAGCCGGGAGCCAGTTTTTCCTTAGGGACACAGCCTGTCAGTGTTTTGAACAAGCCTAGTATTTGTCCATCTATTACATGGTCCTAGATGGTCCTCACCATCTTTCAAAGGAGACTGATTTGACATGATCTGCCCACATGTACAAAAATCATCGCTCAGGTTACAAACTGCAGACTGTATCAACTAGCAGATATTCTGATATCTTAATGTGATTCAAATGTGCCAAAGGCCAGCCTCTGGAGATGGGTAAAGACTTGCAATACCAGAACGATTATGCCAGCATATTTCACTAGTCACCTCCATTAGTATGTGAGGGACCTGTGATGTCTATGAGCAGTAGCTAATTCAAGCTCCACTTCCTACTCTTATTGATTAAACTACAACATGGTAGATAAAATACTAACTTGGTAGTTATGTTTGGATGTATATGTGAATGGATAGTCATATCGCAAACACCTACCTGATTTGCCTACGTTTAGCAAAACACAGGCAATGGCCAAAGGAGCAAGTGAGGCAGGGGATTTCTAGTGAGTTGAGGTTTAATGTTTCTTAAACAGAGGTATCATCTGCATCTTTCTAATATGCAGAAAGGTCAGAACAGTTTATAGGAGACTGAGCATGCTGTTCCAGATCCTGGGTGTATTGATAGAGAAGCCCTGTCTTTTGGTTCATTTCCATGTCAAACATTTTGGTTTCTAGGCTGCCAATGTCTTTGCGCCTGGTCTGGTGCTGTCTGCTAGAGGTGGTTAGGTATCTGGTCAGGTATTCTATAATCTACTTGATTATTTTCACTTCATTAGGCAAAGGAGGCAAATCCAACCATTTGCAAATGAATGCACAAACCCCATAACTGCTAAGGCTCTTCCACTTCAGTGCTGACATTTTTTTAGCTATTTCGGGTACTTCATGCTGATGGCTACATATTTCTTTTCCTTGTAAGTTATTGTAGGAAAGTACCATCTTGCCTGGCATGTTACCCTCATTTTTACATGTATGTAAGTTTGTTTTTGCCTGTCTCACTGGGATCCTGCTAGCCAGGTCCCTAGTGCTCATAAAGTGTGCCCTGTATGTGTTCCCTGTGTGGTGCCTAACTGTATCACTGAGGCTCTGCTAACCAGAAACTCAGTGTTTATGCTCTCTCTGCTTTTAAAATTGTCACTGCAGGCTAGTGACTAATTTTACCAATTCTGATTGGCACACTGGAATACCCTTATAATTCCCTAGTATATGGTAACTACGTACCCAGGGTATTGGAGTTCCAGGAGATACCTATGGGCTGCAGCATTTCTTGTGCTACCCATAGGGAGCTCAGACAATTCTTACACAGGACTGCCACTGCAGCCTGAGTGAAATAACGTCCACATTATTTCACAGCCATTTTACACTGCACTTAAGTAACTTATAAGTCACCTATATGTCTAACCCTCACTTAGTGAAGGTTAGGTGCAAAGTTACTGAGTGTGAGGGCACTCTGGCACCATTACACGCGTGCACTACATATAGGTCAATGCGTCTATGTAGCGTCACAATGGTAACTCCGAACATGGCCATGTAACATGTCTAGGATCATGGAATTGCCACGGGGGACAATTCCATGCATCCCCGGGGCTCCAGCATAGAGCTCGGGAACTGCCAAACGAACTCTCTGGGGTTTTCTCTACAGCTGCTGCAAACCCTCAGACAGGTTTCTGCCCCCCTGGGGCCTGGGCAGCCCAGTCCCAGGAAGGCAGAACAAAGGATTTCCTCTGAGAGAGGTTATTACACCCTCTCCCTTTGGAAATAGGTGTGAAGGGCCTGAGAGGAGTAGCCTCTCCTGGCCTCTGGAAATGCTTTGAAGGGCACAGATGGTTCAGGGATCACCCCAGCCCTGCTCTGGTGCGAAACTGGACAAAGGAAAGGGGAGTGACCACTCCCCTGACCAGCACCTCCCAAGGGGAGGTGCCCAGAGCTCCTCCAGTGTGTCACAGACCTCTGCCATTTTGGATGCAGAGGTGTGAGGGCACAATGGACACCTCTGAGTGGCCAGTGCCAGCAGGTGATATCAGAGACCCCTCCTGATAGGTGCTTACCTTTCTCTGTAGCCAATCCCCCTCTGAGGGCTATTTAGGGTCTCTCCTGTGGGTTTTTCTTCAGATAACAAATGCAAGAGATCACCAGAGTTCCGCTGCACTTCCCTCTTCGACTTCTGCTGACTGCTCCAGGACGCCTGCAAAACTGCAATAAAGTAGCAAGAAGACCACCAACAACATTCTAGCACATCATCCTGCCGGCTTTCTCAACTGTTTCCTGGTGGTGCATGCTCTGAGGGCTGTCTGCCTTCACCCTGCACTGGAAGCCAAGAAGAAATCTCCCGTGAGTCGACGGAATCTTCCCCCTGACAATCCAGGCACCAAACATCTGCATCACCGGTTCTCCGTGTTCCCTCTCATCTTGACGAGCATGGTCCCTGGAACACAGGAGCCAGATCCAAGTGTCCCCGACAGTCCAGTGGCCCTTCTGTCCAAATTTGGTGGAGGTAAGTCCTTGCCTCCCCAAACCAGACAGTAATGTGTACTGCGTGAACTGCAGCTGCTAGGGCTTCTGTGCACTTTTGCAAGACTTCCTTTGTGCACAGCCTAGCCCAGGTCCCCAGCACCTTGTCCTGCATTGGCCAACTTGCTGAGTTAGACTCCGACTTCGTGGGACCCTCTTTTGTTGTGCTGAGTCGACTGTTGTGCTCAGAACTTCTGAATGCCTGTTAAGGTGCTTCTGCAGGTGCTGTCTGCTTCAGCATGGACTCTCCGTGTTGCTGAGCATCCCCTCTGTCTCCTCCTCCAAGGGATGACCTCCTGGTCCTTCCTGGGCCCTGGCAGCACCCAAAATCCTCAACCGCAACTCTTGCAGCTAGCAAGGCTTGTTTGCGGTCTTTCTGCATGAAACAACTCTGCATCCTCCAGCACGCCGTGGGACATCTTCTGACCAAAGGAGAAGTTCCTGGCACCTTCCGTTGTTTCAGAATCTTTGGCTTCTTCCACCCGGAGGCAGCCCTTTTGCACCCTCATCCGGGGTTTAGTTGGCTCCTGCCCCCCCTGGACACTTGCGTGACTCTTAGACTTGGTCCCCTTCCCTTAAAGGTCCTCAGGTCCAGGAATCCGTCTTCAGTGCTTTGCAGTCAATTGTTGTCCTTGCAGAATCCCCTATCACGACTTTAATGTCTTTCTGGGGTAGTAGGGTAACTTTACTCCTACTCTTCAGGGTCTTGGGGTGGGGTATCTTGGACACCCTTAGTGTTTTTTTACACTCCCAGCGACCCTCTACACACTACACTAGGCCTGGGATCCATTTGTGGTTCGCATTCCAATTTTGGAGTATATGGTTTGTGTTGCCCCTAGGCCTATTGTCTCCTATTGCATTCTATTGTGTTCTACAGTGTTTGCACTACTTTTCTAACTGTTTACTTACCTGATTTTGGTTTGTGTGTATATTTTGTGTATATTACTTACCTCGTACAGGAGTATATCCTCTGAGATGCTTTTGGCATATTGTCACTAAAATAAAGTACCTTTATTTTTAGTAACTCTGAGTATTGTGTTTCTTATGACATAGTGCTAGGTGATATAAGTGGTATAGTAGGAGCTTTGCATGTCTCCTAGTTCAGCCTAAGCTGCTCTGCTATAGCTACCTCTATCAGCCTAAGCTGTTAGAACACTTCTAATCTACTAATAAGGGATAACTGGACCTGGCACAAGGTGTAAGTCCCACAAGGCACCCAGTATAAGCCAGGCTAGCCTCCTACAATGCTCACCCTATACCCAGGGCAGATGAGCTGATAGATACACTGGCTTCTGCAAGTACCTAAGCACTTTAGACTTCACTTCAGGGTATTGGCAGATTAAGTTGTCAGAAGATGCTAAACCTAAAACAGCATTTTCAACCATTGGAGGGCACTATCAGTTCACTGTTATGCCCTTTGGATTAAAAAATGCACCTGTCACTTTTCAGAGGTTGGTGAATACAGTCCTCCAAGAATTGGAAGCCTTTAGTACAGCACATCTAGATGATATAGCTGTCTTTAGCTCCACCTGGGATGATTACCTGGTCCACCTGTGTAAGGTTTTGGAGGCCCTCCAAAAGGAGGACTCCCCATCAAGGCTTCAAAGTGCCAGATAGGGCAGGGGAAAGTGGTTTATCTGGGGCACCTGGTAGGTGGGGAACAGATTGCACCACTGCGGGGGAAGATACAAATCATTATGGAATGGGCTCCTCCTACAACTCAAACCCAGGTGAGAGCCTTCCTAGGCCTCACAGAGTACTATAGGAGGTTCATTAAGAATTATGGCACTATAGCTGCCCCTCTTAATGACCTCACATCCAAAAAGATGCCCAAAAAGGTATTATGAACAACTAACTGTGAAAAGGCTTTTGATGAGCTCAAACAGGCCATGTGCTCTGCACCTGTCCTAAAAAGCCATTTTTACTCCAAAAAGTTAATAGTTCAAACTGATGCTTCTGAATTAGGCATAGGGGCAGTTCTATCAAAGCTTAACACTGAGGGCCAGGATCAACCTGTTGCTTTTATCAGCAGCAGGTTGACCCCTAGAGAGAAGTGTTGGTCTGCCATAGAGAGGGAGGCCTTTGCTGTGGTCTGGGCCCTGAAAAAGTTGAGACCATACCTCTTTGGTACTCACTTTATTGTTCAGACAGACCACAAACCTCTACTATGGCTTAAACAAATGAAAGATGAAAACCCTAAATTGTTGAGGTGGTTCATCTCCCCACGGGGAATGGACTATACAGTGGAACATAGACCTGGGAGTACCCACTCCAATGCAGATTAACTCTCCAGATATTTCCACTTAGACAATAAAGGGGCATATTTATACTCCGTTTGCGCCAAATTTGCGTCGTTTTTTTCAACGCAAATTCGGCGCAAAACGAACGCCATATTTATACTTTGGCGTTAGACGCGTCTAGCGCCAAAGTATGAGGAATGAGCGTCATTTTTTTGCGTGAACGCCTTCCTTGCGTTAATGAGATGCAAGGTAGGCGTTCCCGTCTAAAAAACTGACTGCGACGCAAATGCGTCGTATTTATACTCCCGGGCAAAAATTACGCCCGGGAGTGGGCGGGGCAAAAAACCCCGCATTTGCGCCTCTTTTTAACACCTGGGTCAGGGCAGGCGTTAAGGGACCTGTGGGCTCAAAATTAGCCCACAGCTGCCCTCCCATGCCCCCAGGGACCCCCCCTGCCACCCTTGCCCACCCCAGGAGGACACCCAAGGATGGAGGGACCCATCCCAGGGACATTCAGGTAAGTTCAGGTAAGTATAATTTTTTTTTTTTTTTAATATTTTTTTTTGGCATAGGGGGGCCTGATTTGTGCCCCCCTACATGCCACAATGCCCAATGACCATGCCCAGGGGACATAAGTCCCCTGGGCATGGCCATTGGGCAAGGGGGCATGACTCCTGTCTTTACTAAGACAGGAGTCATGTAAATGGCGTCTGGGCGTCGTAAAAAATGGTGCAAATCGGGTGGAGGCGATTTATTTGCCTCAACCTGACTTGCCCCATTTTAAGACGCCCTAACGCCATTTTTCCCTACGCCGGCGCTGCCTGGTGTACGTGGTTTTTTTCCACGCACACCAGGCAGCGCCGGTCTGCTAGCGCCGGCTAACGCCATTCAATAAATACGGCGCCCGCATGGCGCTTCAGAATGGCGTTAGCCAGCGCTAAATTTTTTGACGCTAAACTGCGTTAGCGCAGTTTAGCATCAAAAAGTAAAAATACGGGCCAAAGAGTCATCTGGGCAACGGTAGCCTTATTGTCCCTCATTTGAGGAGGAGGTTGTGTAGGAAAGTATTATCTTGCCTGGCATGTTACCCTCATTTTTACATGTATGTGAGTTTGTTTTTGCCTGTCTCACTGGGATCCTGCTAGCCAGGATCCCAGTGCTCATAGTTTGTGGCCTGAATGTGTATACCTGTGTCAGTGAGGATCTGCTAACCAGAACCTCAGTTCTTAGGCTCTCTCTGCCTTTAAATTTGTCACTATAGGCTAGTGACCACTTTTACCAATTTCAATTGGCACACTGGAACACCCTTATAATTCCCTAGTATATGGTACCTAGGTACCCAGGGTATTGGGTTTCCAGGAGATCCCTATGGGCTGCAGCATTTCTTTTGCCATCCATAGGGAGCTCAGACAAACCTTCACACAGGACTGCCATTGCAGCCTGGGTGAAATAACGTCCACGTTATTTCACAGCCATTTTCACTGCACTTAAGTAACTTATAAGTCACCTATGTGTTTAACCTTCACTTGCTGAAGGTTAGGTGCAAAGTTACTAAGTGTGAGGGCACCCTTGCACTAGCAAAGGTGCCCCCACATAGTTCAGGGCCAATTCCCCAGACTTTGTGAATGCGGGGACACCATTACACGTGTGCACTACATATAGGTCAATACCTATATGTAGCTTCACAATGGTAACTCCGAATATGGCCATGTAACATGTCTAAGATCATGGAATTGTCTCCCCATTCCAAATCTGGTATTGGGGATTCAATTCCATGCATCCCTGGGGCTCCACTATGGACCCTGGGTACTGCCAAACCAGCTCTCTGGGGTTTTCTCTGCAGCTACCGCTGCTGTCATCCCACAGACAGGGTTCCACCCTCCTGGGGTCTGGCCAGCCCAGTCCCAGGAAGGCACAAAAAAGAATTTCCTCTGAGAGAGGGTGTTACACCCTCTCCCTTTGGAAATAGGTGTTAAAGGCTGGGGAGGGTTAGCCTCCCCCAGCCTCTGGAAATGCTTTGAAGGGCACAGATGGTGCCCTCCTTGCCTAAGCCAGTCTACACCGGACAAAGGAAAGGGGAGTGACCACTCCCCTGTCCATCACCATCCCAGGGGTGGTTCCCAGAGCTCCTCCAGTGTGTCCCAGACCTCTGCCATCTTGGATCCAGGGGTGTGAGAGCACTCTGGAGGCCTCTGAGTGGCCAGTGCCAGCAAGTGACGACAGAGACCCCTCCTGATAGGTGCTTACCTGACTAGGTGGACAATCCTCCTCTGAGGGCTATTTAGGGTCTCTCCTGTGGGCTTTTCTTCAGATTACAACTTGCAAGAATTCATCAGGGTTCCTCTGCACCTCTCTCTTCGACTTCTGCCAAGGATCGACCGCTGACTGCTCCAGGATGCCTGCAAAACTGCAACAAAGTAGCAAGAAGACTACCAGCGACATTGTAGCACCTAATCCTGCAGGCTTTCTCAACTGTTTCCTGGTGGTGCATTCTTTGGGGGCTGCCTGCCTTCATCCTGCACTGGAAGCCACGAAGAAATCTCCTGTGGGTTGACAGAATCTTCCCCCTGCTCCAGCAGGCACCAAACTTCAGTGTCACTGGGACTCCTCTCATCCTGACAAGCGTAGACCCTGGAACACAGGTGGTGGACCCCAGTGACCCAGACTATCCAGTGGTCCAACTGTCTAAATGTGGAGGAGGTAAGCCCTTGCCTCCCCTCTCCAGGCAATAATCCTCTGCACCACGTAAACTGCAACTGCAAGGGCTTCTGTGCACATTTCCATGAAATCCTTCATGCACAGCCAAACCTAGGTCCCAGCACTCTGTCCTGTGATGCTCAGCTCCCTGAGTTGATCTCCAGTGTCGTGGGACCCTCTTTTGCAGTGTTGAGACAACCGCTGTGTTCTGACTTCTTTAACCCGTGCTCAAGGACTTCTGTGGGTGCTACCTTCTTGTGCATGGGCTCCCTATGTTGCAGAGGTCCCCCTCTGTCACCTCTCCCAAGTGGAGAAATTCTGGCCCTTCCTGGGCCCGGGCAGCACCCTTTTTCTTCACCCCAGACTCTTGCAGCTAGCAAGGCTTGTTTGCGGTATTTTGCCAAGGAAATAACTCTGCATCCTCCAGCACTCCGTGGGACATCTTCTGAACAAAGGACAAGTTCCTAGCACCTTTCATTGTTGTAGAATCTTCAGCTTCTTCCATCCAGAGGCAGCCATTTTGCACCTTCATCCAGGGTTTAGTGGGCTCCTGCCCCCCTGGACACTTTCACGACTCTTGGACTTGGTCCCCTTCCTTTGCAGGTCCTCAGGTCCAGGAATCCATCTTCAGTGCTTTGCAGTCTGTTGTGGTCTTTGCAAAATCCTTTATCACAACTTTAGTGTGTTTCTGGGGAAATAGAAGTACTTTACTCCTACTTTTCAGGGTCTTGTGGTGGGGTATCTTGGACACCCTTAGTGTTTTCCTACACTCCCAGCGACCCTCTACACACTACACTAGCTAGGGGTCCATTTGTGGTTCGCATTCCCCTTTCTTAGCACAAGGTTTGTGTTGCCCCTAGGCCTATTGCATCCTATTGTATTCTACAGTGTTTGCACTACTTTCTGACTGTTTTACTGACCTGATTTTGGCTTGTGTGTATATTTTGTGTATTTTACTTACCTCCTAAGGGAGTATATCCTCTGAGATTTTTTTTTCCACATTGTCACTAAAATAAAGTACCTTTATTTTTAGCAACTCTGAGTATTGTCTTTCTTATGATATAGTACCTATAAGTGGTATAGTAGGAGCTTTGCATGTCTCCTAGTTCAGCCTAAGCTGCTCTGCTATGGGTACCTCTATCAGCCTAAGCTGCGAGAACACTACTAATCTACTAATAAGGGTTAAGTGGACCTGGCACAAGGTGTAAGTACCATCAGGTACCCTCTGTAAGCCAGGCCAGCCTCCTACAGTTATCCATGCCAAATGTGTGTCCTATTTCCCCAATATGATGGGGATTCAGAAGATATCAAGGGTCTGTGGATTTCCATGGAGGGGACAGAGAAAACATGTAAATTATAAGTAAATTTTTTGGGAAAATTGGAAAAAGTGCTGTGCAAACAAGTGTACGTTTATTTGTGAAAATGGCATCAAAAATATTTGCCGTGTCAAAATCACCATCATCCCAGCTTTCAGGAACAAGAGGAGTGGCATCAAACATTTTATAACTCCATTTTGGCATTTGTCTAAGAAGTAGCCTATTTTTCATAATTGTTGTGCTATTAACATACTTCCATGCTGTGCTGGAAACAGGTATGAAACCCCTGGGTGATCTAGGCAAGCTACACATTTCTGAAAAATAAACAAAATTCTTGGGCAAGGGGTGTAGATCACTCAAGGCTTGGTCAAAGTACTAACTGTTCAAATAAAAAATATATTAAAAGTGAGAAGAGTAAAACAGTCATTTGTGACAACGCTTTTATCTGTAACTTCTTGTCTGGGTGCCTGATTTACAAAATCAATATTCCTTTACTTCTGGTAGACCCTTCAGGTGGCATGATTTATACACTTTGCTGGGAAGTTTGTATCACAGAAATGCAGAGAAAACAAACAGTTGTGGGTAAAGTTTGAGGTTTTCAGGGCATGGTGGTTAAGAAAATGCTGTGGAACCATGCAAGGCACCCCAACCTGGACTCCTCTTAAGTGCAGTTATTCAGCCAAGTGGGTTGGTATTTGAATTTAGCCCATCTCTGCTGGCCCATATGTAAAAACAATGTCCAAATGTCTCAAGCTGTCCTCTCTTGCCAGAGAGATGGAAATGCTTCAGTCCCCAGCGGAGCAGAAAGATTATTGAGGCATTGGGGTTGATGTCAGATGAGACAGGTCCCATGTCATTATTTTCTTTGAGCTTTCTGCCTTCTTGTCAAGCAAACAGGGGCGAACCGTGGAGCAGGAAGAAAAGGCTATTTTGGAGTGGAGGTATAGCGGAATGCCAGCAGGACATCTGCATCCCATTTTTGCCCAATAGTGACATTCCTGGTGTCTAATAGGCTTTTAGCCACGCAAGTAGCAGATTAGTGGCAGCCTCCCCAATTAGAACAAACCTCCTTACCGCCTCCATAGAGGAAGTAAGACTCTATCTCCCCTTCTGCGGTGGTGGTATGGCTCAATGTCAGAGTAAGCCTCACCCATTCTTTTGCTTGTTTTGGTACCCTGTTGACATCCCTGGTCTTTAGTGAACTTTCTGTCCCCCAGGGCTGATTTGGGTAAATACCTCAAACCCACCCTGGCGGAGGCAGAACGACTTATGTACCCATTCTGGGTTGGAGCCATGGCACAATGCCTGTCTGTCCTCTGAGGGCAGATTTTGAGTAAATACCCCCAATCCACCCCCACCCCCGGAGGAGAAAGACTGATGCACCAATTCAGGGGTTGGACAGAGCACAATGCCTGGGTGACTTGCTCCACCCCCTTTTTTGGTTGCACCTAACTTTCCTCTTGGTATTGGTATTTCTGTCTCTAGTGGCAGACTTTTGATAAAGGCTTCCCATCTGGAGCCCAGATGCAGAAAGCCTGCTGTGGCTAGAAAGAGGGGGTTATACTAGCCCATTACCATGGAGGGGGGGCTTTCCTGCTACTGTTTAGCTCATACATTTCCAAGATGTCTAGGGTACTTTCTGCCCTCCATGTACCTGGAGAGTACATTGGAGCTAAGCACATCTGAACTGCCCTTCAAAGGTGGCAGAAAAACAGTTTAGGTACTTGTTGGGACAGAGGCTCAGCCTGATGCCTAGGTGGGCCACCTCCATCCCTTATTATAATGATAAAAAAACTTGGGGGCTGATTACAGCCTTGGCAGATGGGATGCTCCGTCACAAATGTGACAGATATCCCATCTGCCATATTACAAGTTTCATCATATCCTATGGAACTTGTAAAACGGCGGGCGGGATATCTGTCACGTTTGTGATGGAGTATCCTATCTGCCAATGTTGTAATCAGGCCCTTGATGTCTAGTGTGGTTGTTGCCCTCTGAGGGGGCAGATTAGAGGTACACAACTTCTACCTGCCACCCTGGAGGGCCAGAAAGACCTTTGTGGTTATTTGGGAGGTGGGGATTCGGAGTGATGTCTGTGCAGTCTGCCTCATCAGTTTTTCTGCCATTACAAAGTATCCCTGCTCTTCCCAGGAACACAACCCGAAAATTTAAAAACAGAAAAACATCTGTTATGAGCATCAGAGGTTTCTTTAAAGTCTTCCCTATGTGGGTAAATGGCTGACAGATAAACTGGGGAAATAAGCAACTAGCAAGGTTAAAATTCATTTATTTTGTCCTCATGGTTTCCACCTTAGGCTAAGGGGGCTGTGGGTACATTCCGCAAGGGATAGGCCAGACAACCCCAGCCCCCGCAACGCACCCTCTGCCCATCAGTCACTCAGGTCCAAGGCGACATCTTGTCCCTCCATTCGAACCCCACACGAATGACACAGAGTAAACGCCTTGCCCGGCAATCTCATAACCAGGTGAAACCTTGTGGAAGTCTTAATCATAGGACTGATTCCATTAAGATTCAAAGGCAGGACCACATTCTAGACAGAAAGGTCTATTTTTTGACTACTATTTGCCTAGAGTGACCAAAATTCATCTCTTTTACTAAGGGGGCCACTACTCTCCAGGCTACACAATATATTAACCGCCATCAGCCATCCATGTACAGTGGGACCTGATGAAAAGATCAACTTTAAACAAATTTCCCATCTAGCTAAAAGTATTAACACGAACAATAGATGTCTTTGATGTCTGGTGAACCTCTTGTTCTGCACTTCCCCATCAAACAACCCAAAAATTACAGTCTGTAGGCTCACCTCGACTTCTGGGCTAATTACCTCCTTGAGCACCTTGTCAGTAGAATTCCAGAAGCTTTGAAGCTTCGGGCACTGCCAAAACATGTGGAGATCATTCGCCCTTTCTTCATCACAACGCGGGCAATTTTTCTTCTTCCTCCCCAAAGCAGTTAATTTCTCTGGTGACCAGTATACCCTATGTAATGTAAACAAATGGTTTTTCTTCATGGAAGCAGATTTAACTGTGAACCAGAGTGAAGAAAATGACACTTGCCAAACATTAGCAACATCCAGAGTCGGCAAAACCTTTCCCCACTTCTTCTCAGGGAGGGGTGGCACTTCTTCCCCTGCCTCTATTAGCATCCAGTACCACAAAGATACCTCTCTAAATTAGTCTCCCAGCTACTCTTCCCTGACCCTTCCTTCTGCAGAATAGTGGCCCAACTTGCCAGCTGATAGTACTTGAATTTGGAGATCACGGTCCCTACTTGCTCTGTGAATCTTGACCAGGATATCAGGGTATGGTGCTCTATGATTTGTCCCCACTTTACCACTCCATTTAGCCATAAGGGGACTGATACTTTATCTTGCAAACATTCAGGGGTGCCTGGTGAATCCCAGATGGGGGCCATGCTACTATAATATGGTATCCCTAAGAAACCCCAGACTTGAAACCATATCTTGCAGGCTGCATTCAAGATCTTAAGACATTTTTTTTTAAATACTTTGGGTGGCCAAATTTATATAGAAAGTGGTCACCTGCCTGTGGAAAGTATTGAATCATTGCCCTAAAAAGAGGGGAGTAGTTAGATCTGTCATTTAATAAAGCCCTTACATTTTTTAGTTGAAAAGCAAGGCAGTATTCATAAAAGTCTGGTGCTGCAATTTTTTAAGCCATCCCACCTTAATCTCTAAATGGATTGTATTAAACAGGAAAGTAAACTTTGGGAGAGTAATCATTTAAAAAATATGTGACCTACCTATTAGGGATAATGGGAGGCTGGCTCATGTCTTTAAAAGTCTCCTTGTTTCCGCTCATGCTTTATTAAAGTTGACCTTAGCAACCTCTTCCAGGTTAGCTGTTACCTGTATCCCCAAATATGTTTATCTCTTGTTTAACTAATGGGCTTCTGTAAACCACATTCCAACATATTATTTCCGTTTTTTCCTGATTTACGGAATAACCAGAAACCCTACCGAATTCCTCTAGAGCAAAAAGTATACTAGGAAGAGATCCAACCACATCCCCAGTATATACCATTAAATCATCGGCGTATAGTCCCACTTTCTTCTCCTATCCTCTGCTTTGGATTGGAAGCATGCTACTATTACCTCTAATCTTTATGGGCAGGGGTTCAATATACAAATTAAAGAGGAGAGGGGAAAACGGGCAGCCCTGACAAGTCCTTCACTGAATCCTAAATTCTTTTGACAACTTATCATTAATCAATATTCCTATTGTTGGGTTTTTCTACAAAGCTCTAACTGCCCTGGAAAAGACCTTGCCAAACCTGTAGGCTTCCATAGTCATCTGTAGAAAGGGCCAGCTGACCCGATCACACGCTTTAGCCGCATCAAAGTCATATGTAAGTTTATAAAGTTGTCTCCCCTTAATAAAGCCTTTCTGATCTTCGTGCACCAAAGTGCCAGCCACCTTCTCAAGCCTCTTGGATAAAATGTGTGTGTAAAGTTTATAGTCTGAGTTCAATAGTGAAATGTGTCTATAAGACTCACATTGCTCAGGGTCCTTCCTGGGTTTTAGAATCAAAGTTGGTGTGGCTTCATCCCATAGTTTTGGCGCTTCCGTTCCCTCAAGAAAAACTTGATTAAATAGCTCCAAAATAATTGGAGCCAGCTCTTCCTTGAGTAGGCTATATAGCTCATTTGGTAGGTTGTCAGGACCAGGATATTTTCCTTTGTTGAGCCTTTTAATCACTTCAAGCACCTCTTCCACCCCTAACGTTACCTCCAACTCCTGTCGTAATGTTTCGTCCAACTCAGGGAGGCAGGCACTGCTCAAAAAAGCTTTTGGAAGAAAGACGTGAAGGCATCCTCTATCTCAGAGTCCCCTGTGCAGTGACGCCCTGTTGCCTCATTTCGAATAGATGTTATATGGTTCCTTGTTTGATCTGTTTTAGTTTTCCAGGCTAGAAGCCTACTGCACCCTTCCCCATATTCATAGTGCAGGAAATGGCTACTTTCCCATCTTTTCCTGTTTTTCACATCTAGAAAGGCCTCTAGATCTATTCTAGCCTTCTTCAATTGGGCGTCTAGACTAGTAACGGTTTGCTTGTGCAGCAAAAGCTACACTTCTTGCAAGGGAGATTTAGCAACTTCCAGGTTCTTAACTGTTTCTTTTCCTCTCTGGGTCTATGTGTGGCCAGGTTAATTAACCTTCCCCTTATATAAGCCTTATATGCGTCCCACACCACTTGTAAGGCAGCAGATCCATAGTTTGTGGCAAAAAATTATTTAGTATCACGCTTTAGACCCTCGGCGATCAGATCGTCCAAAAACAAAACCCGGTTTACCGTCCACCTATGATTGGTAGCCCATGTATAGAGGTCGAGACTTAACTTGTTTGCCGAGTGGTCAGAAAGATGTTCCGGGACATACCCTGCATAACCAACCTTCCCGCACAAACTCTTGTGTACTAAGAAGAAGTCGATCCTGGAGCGGTGACCACATTTCTTGATATAAAATGTAAATCTAGAGCCAACTCCTCGCTTCCATCTCCAGATATCAACTAGGGTGAGATCTTCCATTGCCTGCTTCACACAAGATCTTGTTTTGGGAGAATTTACGGATCCTCGGGGTAGTCTTATCCGCAACTGGATCCAATAGTACATTGAAATCATCCCCCAGTATGACCAGATATTTTGATATTAATAAACAATTATATAAAAGACTGGAAGGGGTCGGATCACCTACATTGGGGTCATAACACCCTGCTATTGTAAGCCAAGATCCATATAATCTAACTTCCACTATTGCCCAACTCCCTTTGGGGTCCACTATCACACTGACCACTGTTACCTCTACAGATTACTTAAAGAGAATCGCCACACATTTAACTGCACAGGATTGATCTGTACTTTCAAAATACCCAGCCCATTTCGTATATTTAAGAATGTCTTCCCACTCTTTATGGAATAGGTGAGTCTCCTGAAGGATGATCACCTCTTCCTCTATTGTTTTTACAAATTCAAGAATCTTCCTTATTCTCCCCCTAACCCTGAAATCGTTTACATTCCAAGATAGAACCTTCAGCCAGGCCTACTTATCTCTAGACATTAAGTAATAAACAAGAAGCCCTATGAGCCCCTGACCTTAGTGTAATATGGTTATCGGTACTAAACACTATGAGGACTATTTTATTATTTTTTCCAATTTTTCCCTGTATGCTCCCACACCCCTGTGTTGAAAAAAACCCAGTAAATCCTCCAAAACCCACCCACCCCTTCACCCTCCCTGGGGAATCCACCATTCTTTTGTTGGGAGAAACATGATGTTGCCCCCGTTGAGCTCCTTTCTGGGCAGCCCAAAAGCTTGACTTAGCATGATGCCTTCATCTGTTCTAGAAAAGAGTGAGCGTCATTTGGGTCCCTGATTTTATGCATCTTGTTGTTCCACGTAACTCTTAAAGCAGCAGGGAACCTCATCTGAACTGTTGCCCCCAGAGACCTGAGCCCCTGCATATATTTCCCTAAATCCCACTGCTTATCCAGCATTGCCCTGGACACATCTGAACGCATACGGAAAGACCAATCCCCCTTCGAAAAACTACTAGCTCAAAGAGCTTCTGAAAGAATCCTCTCTTTGATCAAGTATGTTCTAAAGTTAATTAGTATTTTCCTGGGGGTTTTCCTAGCGGTGCTTTTCTCAAAGGGATCTTTGGATATCTTCCTCCAGATTAAGGTGCCCCAGTTTAGGGATGGATTCTCTAATTAAAGCTATAACATATCCCTTAATGTCCTCCCCTTCCGCCCCCTCTGGGACATTTAACAATATAATGTTGTTTTTCCTCATATTATTCTCCAAGGATTCTAGCTTATCCTGCATAGCTTTCTCTCCAGCTTTGAGGTTAGAGATATCGTGACTATTTGAAAAAAAAATGTCTATCTTTCTCCTCAACTGCTGCTTCTAATCTACTCATCCTCTACATCAACATATTTATCTTGCTCTCCATGGCTTCACAGACTTCCTAGATCTTTCCTTGATTAAGCTCTGAAACCTCAAACTTCTCTCTGATCTTTTTTGTTAATGAGAGAAAAAGGTTTTGAACGTCTGGGCTACGCAACAGCGAAACTGCCATCTGGTGTTCCAAGTGGAGCGATAACTGCGAAGTCTTCATATGACTACTGAGGGATTCATCTTCCAATTGAGGGGGGAAAACCTCTTTCTTTCTTTTTTTTAGCTCCTGCTCCTCTAAACCCTCCAAAAAAGAGGGATAAGTGGTGTCTCCTTTTATTATCTCTGTGTCCCTGCCCCCCCTCACCTAGCAAGTCTTTAGGGGGAACAACTCATTTCCTTCTAATAGGAACGCTTTTATTTTTCTGATTGGCCTAAACCTGCTGGTTTTCAATGTAGTCGTTATCCTTTGAGGAGTTTTTAGCTGACCCACTCCTCACCCCTCCTCTTCCCCTATTAATTCTCTGCAGGTGGACCCCAGCCTCTGTTGCCCTAATTGGCAAGCCACTGTCTTCTGGATCAGAGAAAAAGTTAGTAAGGTCCACCTTACCTTGGTGTGGACTTTGTGCCCACAAAGCTGAGGCAAAAGTGGGCTCCTTGATGTGAATACAAATCCAACAACTGGCGTCATGGAACTCCATTCCTTTGTGTTCCCGGCCTGCGTTTGTAATCCCTTGTCTGACTCGTCTGGTGCGGTAATACCTCTCGTTGCGCCCGGTCTCCGGAGATTGCAGCGGGAGTAGAAACGTCTCCCCCCGGCGTACACTCCAGGAAGCCTTCGCCCACACGCCAGCTCCAAGAACGCTCACCTGCTTCGGGGCTGGGTCTCCACCCAGCTCCACCTTCGCTGACTCACGCATAAACATGGGAAAAACTGCTCCAGGTATCGTCGCACCAAACTCACTAATCCTCATTAAATTAAAGAGCTCGGCATCTTCCGTAGAGTTTCGTAGGGCTGTCCAGTACCAGAACAGCTCACAGCCGCTCTTCTTCAGCCAGCCTCCATGTTCCCCCTGAGAGCCGATCACTTCAAGGCTAACATTCATTGTGTTTAATGCAGTGCTTTAAATGGAAAAATATAAGTGCAGGTACTCACCAACTTGAGTTGTGGGTTAGGGGTGGGGCTTGGGGGAGGGGCTAAAGGTGGTGCTAAGGGGCGTGGCCAGAAGCACATATTTAATTTGATTGCGATTTTCTTGGTGTGCAGATGAGCATAATTATACAGATGCATTTTTGGTATCTTTTGAGTATTTCATTTGTCCTTTTTTTTATACAAAAGGGTGCATTTAATATTATCTTTTGAATTTTACATGTGGATAGATTGCTTCTGTGCTAGGCACATGAAGGACATTTTGAATGTTTACATTATGTGGAGTAATGTATAGTATGGTCACTTTCAGGAGCGGCACCTCCAGGAAAGCGGAGGAGCGTCACCCCACTGTAAAAATGCAACAGAGCAGCTGAAAAATAAAATGGTAATAAAGTTTATTTATCACCATTTTATTTTTCAACAACCCATCCTGAACCGAGTTTCAGGACGGGGCAGGGCAATTGCTGCTGAGTGGCAGCAGGGAGCTGTGCACTTATGCTTAAAGTGCGCATGTCCCTTTGGCCAGCAATCTTGCAACAGCCAGTTTGACATGGGCATTTTAAACTTCTCTAACCAAGCTGTCTTAAGACGCTGAGTTAGAGAAAGCACAGGCCTCCAGTGCTCTTAAGAGTGCTGAGAGAGGCCACTCCCTCCAATCCTGACACTTCTCTCATGCTGCTTAACAGCATGAAAGCAGCACCAGGACTGAGTAGTGTACTTTCCTGGGTCCAGAGCTTCAAGGAGAGAAGACACCGGAGCGAGGAGGACGTTTATTGCAAGTGAGGAAGGTAGGTGCCATTTCCTTTTTTTTTTTGTATTATTATTATTTGAATGCTACATGTATTTTGCCCGTCCCCCCCAATCTAAATACATGGCAGCTGCCACTGGTCACTTTTAAGAAAGAAACCTTGAAAACTAGACTCCATAATCTCATTCTATTTAAAAACAGCCTTATCTGTATATAGCATTATTATAGATCTATAGTACTCAGTGCTCAAAAACTTCAAACCACCTTACATCAACCATGTTGTCTTTCAGCATGTTACTCCACTCTATGACCCTTACGTTAGCCAGTGGCATTGTTTCTCTTTTGGCATTAAGATGAAATGTAATTTCATTCTTGCACACCCACCAGCATCACACCCTTGAAAAAGGATGGCAATGGATGTTTTTTCATAGTAGTTGTAGATTCCAGTAAAGAGACCTTGGTTTTGAACGAACTTCTAGGGGACATTAAACAACAAAATGTACACATTTAAAGGGATGCCTGATGAAAACTCCTATTACATTACTTCTAGATTGAAGATTGAAAAAGAAAATATGTCTGTGACTGAATTCACGCCCGACCTTCACTCCTGTGGGTTTCAGATCCCATGAGCCAACTTTTAGCCTTCAAAGATATGCCTACTTAGGACACTGCATGAATGTAACCACATCCTAGCTTTGAAAGCTTGGTATCACCCAATGTTGACATGGTTCATTTTGTTATTGAGGGAAAAATCCTTTAGCGATATTGTCTGGGCATGAAAAGGAGCGCTACAATGAAAGGAAGCACCATCATCTTTTTAAAAAAGCCAAGCATACATGTCAGCAAATACATCCCCAACTCTGCAGGCAACAGAGGCCCTTATTATGGGAACTTCTTTGGATTTTCCAGATATTTTTCTTTCCTACGGCTGCATAGCACAATAGAAGTGGGCTTCCCATGGTACAACACTTACATTACATATAACTTGCACAAGCTATTTTCTATAACATTTTTTGGAAAAGTTTATCTATGTTAAAACCTATTGTCTCACTGCCTCCTAGCCGACATCACCCAGTTGCTCCTAAATGGTACTGCTTTCCTTTAAAGTTCCTTAGGTACTGTAAAATCTGCCTGCCACTCAAACTCTAATCTTAATGTAAACTATAAAGACAAAACAGTGACCTTTGTTGTAAAACATGAGGGAAATTAAAATATAGCCATCTGGTGACTGAGTTTCACGGTGTGAAACCAGAAATTCTGGGATCAATCCCAGCTTCCCCACTTTCCCAATTTGTGTGATCCTAGGTAAATATTTCATGTCACCAAACCTCCTTTTTCTTCATTATCACACATGCTAGTATATTCAAATACGCGAATTCACGATGTATGCCATACAATCACATCTTGTGTTAGAATTAATACACTATAATGTTGTTTCATTCATGGAAATAAAACAGGCCATATATAATGTACACATGAAAATTGACTTGCTTCTTATTTTAATAGTGGGATTGACATCATGATGGGAGCACAACCATTTCTAACTTCACTATCACTTTTAATAAACTCCTGTCAATGGTATGATATAAGCCTATGTACCAAGGTGAAATGCTCCCACATGTTAAAAATTACAATTGTATTTAAAATGTTAATGTTTTCAAGGCTCGAATTCTGCACTTCTCTTAAAGCCAAGCCAGACTCTTAGTTCGGCTCTGACCAGGCTCTCCTTGTTAATTTGTTGGGTGCCCATCTCTGCCTCTCCCAGCTACTCCATTAACCCAAGAGAAAACGGACTATTAAAAACAAAGTACAGTGGTTTTGTGGCACTGCAGAAAAAAACATATTTGCACTTGCGAGAGAGAGAGAGTGATGTTGCACTTGCTACAATCGAACATTTTTACGTTTGGTTCACAGCCAAACTCTGTGAATGCAGGGCTTGTCGGGCTGGCAGCTATAGAGTTACTGTGCTGGACACTGCAGACAACACTCACATACAAGAACACGCACAGTCACTTACAAGCACTCATGCATGCACACGGGCATTCAATTGTTTTGTTTTTAGAAACGCTTACATAAGCTGATGTCTGTCCACATTACTAAACCTGGATTCCCACATGCTCTGCCACAGAGTTACTATCACCACCTTCTTCCTCATCATGGCACCAAACAAGTGCTGGCTTATTCTGCTGTACAGCAGGAAGCCTTCACTTAGATTTACCTCAATTACTATGTATGGCTGTTAGATGGCTCTACTCACACACCTACAGCGCCATTGACTCCATTGAGCCTGACTGGGCACTGTTAATAGTCACAGTGTGACTTGGGCCCCTCCCAAACTACCTGGCAGCTATGAATCAAGGCATGGGGCCGCTGCTTACTTAGCACAGTCTAAGGGTAGATTAGCACTCGATTATCAGAGAGCTGCACGAAAACGGGCCGACTTGTTTTCCTGCTGTTTTGCCCTTCTTTCTGAGACACTGATTTGATTGAGGTTGCCTTGTTGCCCCGTGAGTACCGGTACTCTCTTTGGCCATGGAGAAGTTCCGGTACTCAAGGGCAGGAAATTCAAAAGTGCCGGTACTTAGTACCGGTGAGTACCGGTCCATTTAAAGCACTGGTTTAATGGTCTATAAAAATCCTTAGATAACTCAGAGGCATTATACATCAAAAGGTTAACAACAAGTGAACATTCATTACAAAGCACCATTTTAAGAAAAGGGGGCTGTTTAGCCACTAAGACAGCATCAGCAGAATGCAGATCTTTTGTCACTACACTTGGAAATTGCTTGAAGATCTCTAATATTTCTGTACTAACTTTAAAGCGACTGGCAAGTAAAGTCAGTGTGCTTTTTTAATCCATTTGAAGAGTAAGCCGTTGTCATTTACATATGTTCTGGCTCTATATTGTCTTCTCTTTTTGCCAGCAGTAAACAATTATCTTTATCCAGTCCCACTCGAACACACCAGAACACCCACTTTTCTTTTTC
The DNA here is from genome assembly GCF_031143425.1 of Pleurodeles waltl. Taxonomy (NCBI): domain Eukaryota; kingdom Metazoa; phylum Chordata; class Amphibia; order Caudata; family Salamandridae; genus Pleurodeles; species Pleurodeles waltl. The sequence continues at coordinate 884,148,855 of NC_090438.1, read as the reverse complement.
TGAGGAAATGCACTATCAACAGTGCTTTGAGTGCAGGTTTATTGTGTTCGCCTTTTTTCCCCTCTAGCTTAATACAACTGAAATTTCAATTGCATTACTAGAGTGTCTTGAAGTTTAACAACAGAAGTGTTCGTTTGTATCAAAATGTGTCCAGCCAGCAAACGAAAAGCAAGGAAGGTTGGCCTTGAATGGACAAATTTATCTCTTTCTGCATTATGACCACAACTTGATTTCTTCAGGATTCAGATGTGACAGATTCATGGGGCAGCGCAGAGTGGTATTTATTTTAAAAGTGGTCTGCTGCTGCTCAGTGCTCCTGCGTAAGCATCAAAGCAGGCCTCCAAACACAACACATAACTTTTGCACTGTAGTGCAGAGATGTGTGCACGCTGTCCTCAACAGCATTTGTACTGGACGTACTCCCTTCCTGTACAAAAGTATATGCCTAGACAATTTCTATAACATTCCTCACAGCGTATCTGTTCTCTATAGTAAAGTATACATGCAATTTGTGGAATGTTTGGAGAAATTATAACAGTTCTCCTTGTTAGTGCCTGCTTTAAGGAAGTGTTCATTTTTGGCACAGGGCAGGTCTAGATCAAGTTTCGCTAAAAACTATGGGTACTTGCACTGGTCTGCCAACTTTACACACAAGTAACACACCCTTGGTGTAAGTGGTGCTAAACAGCATAAACCACTATTTGTTTTGGAAAAAGGGCAGCATTCCAGTGCAAAACACCTTTAGAGCTGGAAATATCCTAATGACACTTTGTGCTGTTTTGCATTACTTTGCGTGAATTTTCCCCTTCATGAACCCTTAGTGAATTTGGCACTAGTGTCTTTGCTCAATCACCCTTTTCAGGAAAATCAGCAAAAACTATAAACTCTAAACATCTGTGCAGAAATTAGTTTACAATAAAAGAGTATCACCTAATTCATGAAAAGCTGTTTCCACTCTTCACAGTAGTGTCCAACACCATAAGAACAGCGACTCACTGTCAGAAATGTGGTTACTGGTTAAGGGGGTAAAACACTTCTCAAGCAGCAACCGCAATTTATCACAAGATGAAATCACAAGCAAACCCTAAATTAACTTATGCTTAACCCTCAGGTTGCTTGGTACAGAGCAGCCAGGTTTAACTCAGAGGCGATGTGTTAGCTATTTGGGCAACACCTCAAACAGTAACATAGTGAAAACACACCACAAACAGAGTGATTTTAAATAAGTAAAACAAGACCAAAACAACAACAATCCAATTTGAAGAACCCGGAGATATGCAGGTTTAATGATTTTGGTAAAAATATCACTAAAAAGTACAAAGTGGCCGACTTGTTTTCCTGCTGTTTTGCCCTTCTTTCTGAGACACTGATTTGATTGAGGTTGCCTTGTTGCCCCGTGAGTACCGGTACTCTCTTTGGCCATGGAGAAGTTCCGGTACTCAAGGGCAGGAAATTCAAAAGTGCCGGTACTTAGTACCGGTGAGTACCGGTCCATTTAAAGCACTGGTTTAATGGTCTATAAAAATCCTTAGATACCTCAGAGGCATTATACATCAAAAAGTTAACAACAAGTGAACATTCATTACAAAGCACCATTTTAAGAAAAGGGGGCTGTTTAGCCACTAAGACAGCATCAGCAGAATGCAGATCTTTTGTCACTACACTTGGAAATTGCTTGAAGATCTCTAATATTTCTGTACTAACTTTAAAGCAAGTAAAGTCAGTGTGCTTTTTTAATCCATTTGAAGAGTAAGCCGTTGTCATTTACATATGTTCTGGCTCTATATTGTCTTCTCTTTTTGCCAGCAGTAAACAATTATCTTTATCCAGTCCCACTCGAACACACCAGAACACCCACTTTTCTTTTTCTGAGGAAATGCACTATCAACAGTGCTTTGAGTGCAGGTTTATTGTGTTCGCCTTTTTTCCCCTCTAGCTTAATACAACTGAAATTTCAATTGCATTACTAGAGTGTCTTGAAGTTTAACAACAGAAGTGTTCGTTTGTATCAAAATGTGTCCAGCCAGCAAACGAAAAGCAAGGAAGGTTGGCCTTGAATGGACAAATTTATCTCTTTCTGCATTATGACCACAACTTGATTTCTTCAGGATTCAGATGTGACAGATTCATGGGGCAGCGCAGAGTGGTATTTATTTTAAAAGTGGTCTGCTGCTGCTCAGTGCTCCTGCGTAAGCATCAAAGCAGGCCTCCAAACACAACACATAACTTTTGCACTGTAGTGCAGAGATGTGTGCACGCTGTCCTCAACAGCATTTGTACTGGACGTACTCCCTTCCTGTACAAAAGTATATGCCTAGACAATTTCTATAACATTCCTCACAGCGTATCTGTTCTCTATAGTAAAGTATACATGCAATTTGTGGAATGTTTGGAGAAATTATAACAGTTCTCCTTGTTAGTGCCTGCTTTAAGGAAGTGTTCATTTTTGGCACAGGGCAGGTCTAGATCAAGTTTCGCTAAAAACTATGGGTACTTGCACTGGTCTGCCAACTTTACACACAAGTAACACACCCTTGGTGTAAGTGGTGCTAAACAGCATAAACCACTATTTGTTTTGGAAAAAGGGCAGCATTCCAGTGCAAAACACCTTTAGAGCTGGAAATATCCTAATGATACTTTGTGCTGTTTTGCATTACTTTGCGTGAATTTTCCCCTTCATGAACCCTTAGTGAATTTGGCACTAGTGTCTTTGCTCAATCACCCTTTTCAGGAAAATCAGCAAAAACTATAAACTCTAAACATCTGTGCAGAAATTAGTTTACAATAAAAGAGTATCACCTAATTCATGAAAAGCTGTTTCCACTCTTCACAGTAGTGTCCAACACCATAAGAACAGCGACTCACTGTCAGAAATGTGGTTACTGGTTAAGGGGGTAAAACACTTCTCAAGCAGCAACCGCAATTTATCTCAAGATGAAATCACAAGCAAACCCTAAATTAACTTATGCTTAACCCTCAGGTTGCTTGGTACAGAGCAGCCAGGTTTAACTCAGAGGCGATGTGTTAGCTATTTGGGCAACACCTCAAACAGTAACATAGTGAAAACACACCACAAACAGAGTGATTTTAAATAAGTAAAACAAGACCAAAACAACAACAATCCAATTTGAAGAACCCGGAGATATGCAGGTTTAATGATTTTGGTAAAAATATCACTAAAAAGTACAAAGTGGCAATTGTGAGTATTTGATTGCGCCAGACTGGGACACAGTCAACAATTCAGCTGTCTGAATGGAGCGCAGCTAGGCAACATGGATCCAGTAAAGCCCACTGGTTGCGCCAGACTGGGACACAGTCAACAATTCAGCTGTCTAAATGGAGCGCAGCTAGGATACATGGATCCAGTAAAGCCCACTGAACAAGGTGCCTTAAATTCTGACTTACAGACCATTTGCGAGGACCTAGTTCAAAGATCCATTGTGGAATCGAAGCGATGCATCAGTTACAAGATGTGGTGAGGCTATGGTGCGAGATCCTGCATCATCATCGAGGCTGCTGTCAATGAGGGATGTGAGGGCCTGCGCCAAGGATGTGGTGCGCAGAGAAAGTTCCGATGAGCGAATGGGCTGTGATGTGGGTCTTTGTGGAGTTCCGATCCACATAGAGGCAGCAATGTGTCAGTTCTGCTCGGGATTGCGCCAAGCAGCAGAAGAGATGCACCAGTTCTGCTGGATCAATGGAGGCTGGGAGAGCACCTTAGGCCCAATTTCAAGAGTCCAAGATAGGGTGGCACCACTTGGTAGGGTAGACTTACAGATGGCAGAGTCCAGGAGCTGGTTCAGGGTAGTTGGAGGATACTGTCCCTGGTGCTCAAGTCAGTAGGCCAGCCGATTAGCCCTTGGAATCACTTTCGGGTCCTGTGTTCAATAGATGCACATCTACTCCTCACCTGTTCAAGGGGGGCAGCAGGTTAGCACAGCCAGGCATAAATCCTTCAGAGCAGCAGTCCAGCAGAGTGGAAGTCCTTTCAGCAGCACAACAGTCCTTGCTGGCAGAGCATACAGAGGTCCAGAAGTGAACTCCAAAGTTGGCATCTGAAGTCCAGTATTTATACTCAGTTGTGCCTTTAAAGTGGGAGAGAAGCTTCTAGATGATTCTCTTTGTAGTCCCCAGGCATCCTGCCTTCCCTGTCCAGGCTCCAGATTAACTTCAGGGATTATGTAGGCCTTTGTGTTGAGGCAGGGCACAGCCTATTTAAGTGTAAGTAGGGCTGTGCTCTGTTCCGCTCTCCCATCCTCCAGTGACGGCGCATCCAGGCACACCTAAGCTCTCTATTCTGTGCACCTGTCTAGGAGGAATACCCAAAACCCAACTGGAAGCTACACCCATTCATATGGCCAAGAGACAGACTACAGGCACTAAACTGTTAAGGCCGGTAATGCCAACTTTTTAAAATCCGACTTCAGCATATGTTAGGATTTTTCATTAGAATTCAAAAGACACCAAACATGAACTGATTTCCTGCTCCCATTTGGGAATTACAGCTTATTAAGTGTAATAAGGTAACTGCAATGATATCCTATGGGAGAGGTAGGTCTTTCAGTAGGGAAATATTAGTTTAGGAGTTTTTCACTACCAGGACAGGTAAAACCTAAACTTGCATGTCTCATTTGATAAACATATTGCACCCTGCCTTATGGGCCGTCCAGGGCCTACCCTTGGGGTTACAGGTGTATCAAAAAGGAAGGTTTGGGCTTGGCAAAAGGTTTATTTTGCCAGGCTAAAATGGCAGTTAACAACTGCACACACAGGCTTCTATGGCAGGCCTGGGGCATATTTAAAGAGTTAGTTAAGTGGGTGGCACAATAAGTGCTGCAGGGCCTCTTCTAGCATTTAATTTACAGGCCTTGGGTACATGTAGTACCACTTACCTAGGAATTTATAAATAAAGTAAATATGCCTATTTGGGGTAACTCATTGTTACCATGTTTTAAGGAGTAGGTACATTCATGCTAGCACAGGTTAGCAGTGGGAAAGTGTGCAGAGTCCTAAGGCCAGCAAAAACGAGTACAGCAAAATATAGGGAATGAAGGCAAAACGTTTGGGGGAAGACCACCATTTGGCTGACAGGTCTAACATCCATGAATGATCCTTAATAATGCTCATTATTTACCAACTAGCTGAATTACTGATACCCACAGAATTCGAGGGTGGGAAGAAATATAATTTAACATTTTGGGAAATAAAACGAGAATTAGCCATTTAGTGCTGATTCCTGCATGTTTTCCCCGGTCCTTCACAATGAATTTTCTGCTTCCAGTTGGTGAAATCTTCAGTTGAAATACCCCAGACATCAGGGTGTAGATTTAAGAGCCCCTAGCACTTCCTTGTGCCACATTAGCATCATTTTGTTTCTTGCTAATGTGGCGCAACAAGGCCAAAATCGCAGCACCAAATTTACAAAGTGGCGCAATGCATGCAATGTGCCACTTTGTAACCCTTTGCACAACATTATGCCTATGCCAGGCATAATGTATGCAAAGGGCGCATTTCCCCATTAGGGGGGCTGAAAAAATGGTGCAAAGAAATCTAAGAGCACAGGCGTTAAAAGGAGGCACACCATTATTCATAATGGGCCTCAATTGGCTTTGCTGGCTTAGCGTCAACATTTTTTCTGCTAATCCTGCAAAGCTCTAATTTTAACGGTAGTTCCCTTTTAACAATGGTGCGCCATATCTTAGATACGGCGCACACACGGTGGTGTTAGGAGGGCGCTAAGGGGCGAAAGAAAAGTGGCACTGCACTGAATACAGTGCCACTTTTCTGAAATCTGGCCCATGATGTGTCTGCAGAATTTATCATTTTAATGGGGCTGGTATATGCAATTACTGGTTTCTTTGGATTTATCCCGCCATAAACAGAAATGTAGTCCAAAGATTTTCGTGTTCCAAATATACTGTAACGTTTTACAACACACCTCCGATTATGATTTCCCATTGACCAGACAAACATTGTATGAGCCATGATTAATACAACCGTTAACCACTTTGAATTATATTGAATTTGTAATTTGTGAATAAACTTTACATGTTTGTATGCTTAGATATTAATTCAAAAGACGTTTACATGTTGATCAAAAACTGTAAAAATGCACTCCTCATTTTTCACAGATTGTTCCTGCAGAGCTTGGAACATTTCCAAAAATCTAATTATATGTTTGTAAACCGGCAGTAATAGTCAGATAAATAGTTACCTCTTCAACTATGAAACAGTATGCTTTTTAAAAGAAAGAGCAAGGTTTCAGGGCAGCGAGCCAAGATTTATCCACACAACTGTCTTTGCTGGAATTGCACTAAGTCTGAAGCCTCTGGTATGTTTTCTCTTGCTAGTGGTTTCTGCTGAGTCCGCTAACAAGGGTATCAAACGCAGCCTCCTGTTTTTTTTATTGTGTAAGTGACTGATGCCATTCCATTCGCAAACGGTACTGAGGTCGCAAACACTTTTACATGAAGGATATACCGGGACGAGGCGATAATGACTTCCCACGGATGTAAACCAGTGACACATTGCGTGCAGTGATTTATTCTGTAAGAACTCAAGAGTTGTTGACACCGCAAGATTGTTGAGAAAAAGATGGTTATAATGGGCATCTGTGAAAGATTGTGCTCTTATAATTAATCCCGTTTTACACTTTAATAATCAAGTTTAGAAATTTGCATTGCTTCCAATGAGTCAAGTCAGTGCCTTGTGTTTTCTAGTATGCTCGCTATAATGATGCCTTTCATTTTGATTTTTAAGCTCCAAACCTTGGAACTTGACCAAAAAACAATCAATCAAACAAGCATGGACAAAGCCTGTAGGCTTAAGTTTATATTTCGGTACCCTAAACTGTTACTTGCTCAGGAACAGCTGCACAGATCAACATCCGGATATCATATACCAAATGAGACAGTATAAGCCCAGGAACTGCCATTTGAAATTAGAAACATTTGCAAGTAGGGTACTGTCTTTGGCTGTAATAAAATGAGTAATAAGAAATACAATTATGCCAGTGAAAATGAAACAACAAAAGCAAATTGGGTACTCAGTCATGAAAAAGGACATCTTGAGGGCTCTTCTGCTTCAGTGTATATCTGTCTGGGTTGGGGAAAGTTACAGGAGGGGAGTGAGATTAGAAGTGGGCCATGAGCTCCACTCTGCTGGTGGAGCTAATAGAGTTTTTGGCACTCTGCGCTCTGCTTGGAGTGCAGAGTCCAACCAAAAACTCAGCTAGCCCCGCCAGCATAGCAGAGCTCAGCACATGCGTACTGCAGCCCGTTATGGGCCACACAGGGCAAGTGCACACAGTCTGCACTTGATCTGTATGGCCTATAACTGGGCTGAAGTGCACAGACATCGGCAGAACTGCTTCTAGGCCTCCCTCTGGTGGTGACTGCGAGTGCCAGTTCAGGCGCATGGGGCAGAGGGGGATAGAGAGCTGGCAACCGGGACCCCCCTGGGAGAACCCAGGAAAGTCCTAATTTTTTTTTCTTTGTTGTGCACACTGAATTCAGGCCAGGACAGTGGGCAGCAAAACCTGCCTTTCAAGCCCTATATATCTCCGCAACCAGAAGAGTACAGCAGACATAATGGTATATTGCTTTAAAAAATCTGACATCACAGGAAAAGGTTACAGAGTAAAACGTGGAGAAAAATGGCTGTTTATTCACCTCAATTTCAATATTTGTTTTTAATTCAGCTGTTATTTTCCGTAGGAAACCCTTGTAGGATCTACACAAATTACCCCTTGCTGAATTCATAAGTTTGTCTACTTTTCAGAAATGTTTAGCTTTCTGGGATCTAGCATTGGTTTCACACCCATTTCTGTCACTAACTGGAAAGAGACTGAAAGCACAAAAAATAGTAAAAATAAGTGAATGTCCCAGTAAAATTCCACAATTGTGTTGAAAAATGGGGGGTTCTGATTCAAGTCTGGCTGTTCCTGAAAGCTGGAAAGATAGTGATTCTATCACTGCAAACCCTTTGTTGATGCCATTTTCAGGGATAAAACCACAAGCCTTTGTCTGCAGCCCTTTTTTTCCAATTTTGTTTTAAAAAAAACAAAATTTTCGCTGTATTTTGGCTAATTTCTTGGTCTCCTTCAGGGGATCCCACAAAGTCTGGGTACCTATAGAATCCCTAGAATGTTGGAAAAAAAGGACACACATTTGGCGTGGGTAGCTTATGTGGACAAAAAGTTATGAGGGCGTAAGCGTGAACCGCCTCAAACAGCAAAAAAAAAGGCTTGGCACCTGAGGGGGAAAAGGCCGAGCAGCGAAGTGGTTAAGAAACAGTAGGGAAGTGTTTTACTTTGTAGGAATTATATTTACTATTTCCACTCACATCAAAATAAGATAGGGAATTCTCACTCCTTGTTTGACCATGTGGCTGGCAGCCATTTTTCGCATCTAACCAGTGTCCCTCTGCCATTGGCTTGCATGTGTTCTTTGTTTGCCATGCCTCCTTAATCCTTATTATTGTTGTTTGACCATGTGGCTGGCAGCTATTTTGTCTATGCAGCCAGTGTCCCTTGACATGGGCTTGCATGTGTTCTTTGTTCTCCATGCTACTTCCTTGCACGTTGTTGCTGTTTGACCATGTGGCTGTCTGGCAGCCATTTTGTCCATCCAGCCAATGTCCTTTGCCTATGCTTGCATGTGTTCTTTGTTTGCCATGCATCCTTGGTCCTTGTTGTAGTTGTTTGACCATGTGGCTGGCAGCCATTGTGTGCATGCAGTCTGTGTCCCTTTGCCATAGGCTTGTACAAGTTCTTTGTTTGCCATGCCTCCTTGCGCCTTGTTGTTGTTGTTTGACTATGCATAGGCTTGCATGTTTTCTTTGTTCTTCATGCTTCCTCCTTGCTCCTTGTTTGACCAATGTGACTGGCTGGCAGCCATTTTGTGCATACACTGTGTAGCTAGTGTGTCTTTAATTTGGCATAGGCTTACACAGAAACATTGTTAGTTATTGATCAGTTGTTTTCGAAGTTTCTATTTTTAATTTGTTTTTCTGTTTTATTTTTTTAAATTTTTATATTTAATTGTAATGTCATTTTTATGCCATTTTTATTTCTTTTTTTAATTTACTATTGATTTTAATGTTTATATTTTAGTTTTAGTTTTTTATAGGTAGCTTTTTTACTTTTAAATTTTTATATCTTTTTTATTTTAATTTAAATATTTAATTTGTTTATTTTAATTTTTTTATTTTTCTATTTTTTATTTTTATATTTTAACTTTTTAAATATTTTTTTATTTTAATTGTTATCTAAGTCAGCATTTTGCCCTGATCCATCCATCTGATCCTTTCGATTCCTCCTTCCATCCAACCACCTAAGCATTTCCCCTGGACCACCTTGTCTCCATAGGTTATAATATTTAAAAGATTGTTTCATTTACCCATGCATCTCTCTCTGACTACCCCAGGTGTCTCCTAAAACATATGTAAATAAAGCAATTAGCTAGATCTGCCTGTTGAGCTGTCTGATTTGAAATGTCATTTTTTATGATGTGGTAGTGTGGTTTGCCTTCACAAGAAATGCAAGGTATATCACATAAGTGATCAACCACACTAAGAATGGATTTTTCTGTACTATTTTTAACCTGCTGCAACAATGGCATGCCACATTTCATTAACTACATGTTTTTCTTACTTGGTTGTTTTTAGGTGTACAAGAGAAGAGACCCCACATCACCCGCAGTCGTGCCAAAGAGAAGGCCCACAGTTACTTTGGATCACAGGCACCAAACTCTTTCGCTTGTGCATCTTAGTGTCACTGCCAACTTAGAGCAAGTTAAGATGGCCCCAAAGAAGGTTGCTACCAAGAAAATGGCCAGTGAGAAGATGCAGCTTTCTGCCAGTGTTGTGCCAATGTCGACCTTTTTTGGGAAACCTGTGCCTGCAGCCACACCAGCCTTCAGGGAGGAACCTGGGAGCACTCCTGCATCAACAACAGCACGACTCAAATCCAAGACCAAGACAATGTTTGTCAGTGAGGCAATCACTGCTATCATGGAACCACCAACAAGCAGCGATGTTGAATTTGATTTGTACCTTTTACTAAGTAGCACCCAATCGGTTCACGAAGCAGAGCAAAGTCGACAGCAGCCATAGCCAGATCTTCCCAAAGATGGAGCAGAACAGGAGGTCGACTTTCTGTCAAGCAAGAACCTCCTATTTTAGAATCAAGGGCTCCCAGATATCTGGCAAGAAAAAGGAAGGGTACTACTCCACCATCTTCATCAAGCAGAGTCTGGGAGATGCCAGGAGAGGCAAGAGAAAAGAAAATGTTCCATAAAGCCCTAGGATCAAGGAAGGGAATGACGATGAGGATGATGACAACGACACAGTCATTGTAGAAGCTGGCATAGAAGAGTACTACATTACTATCCTACTTGCTCTGAGGAATGTGCCACAGACAGCACCACCAACTCCCATATTTGTAAGGCCCCAGCAGAGACCTGAACCAACCTCTACCTCAGTACAAGTATGCACTGCAGAGAGGCAATTAACACACCCACAACCACCTATATTCAGTTCTTCTTCAGGCATTGGCAGTGGCCCAATAAGGAAGTACTCCTCCCCATTTTGGGACTTTTTTATGATTAGTAAACAGAAGGAGAACATTGCCATATGTTTCATTTACCACGCAAGTGTTCATCGAGGTGAGCCTGGTTCATATTATGGTACTTGAGGCCAAACTACCCATGTGAAAAAACATCATGCAAACTGGTGGGAGCAGAATTTTAAACAACCTGCTCAATGTGGTTATGGTGGTGAAGGTGAGAAGAGGCAGGAAACATCAGCTATACCTGGTCAAATCACACTGGAAGGTGAGGAAGAAGAGAGTGGCATCATCCTCACACAAAGCAGCCCTGTCCCCAGCAGTGTGCCAGAATCACCCGCCTCAGTGACCACACAATGGCACAGGAAGACTCAGAATCAGATGGAAGCACCACATCATACAGTGACTGCAGTACCATGATGTGCATTGAGTCTACCAACACCTACATCTGAAAAGTTGCCTACGTCAGTGGCCCTTCAAAAGAAGAAAATCCAGTCTACAGTTACAGGCATGTTTAAGCAGTAGGGGCCATATGACCACAACCATCCAACAGCATGCTTCTACAATGGCACGCTGGCAAAAATATTAGCACTGGACCTCCTACCTTTTTCTTTTGGGGAAAGAGTGGGATTGTTAGAGTTTGTGGCAGCCCTCTTCCCAAAATTGAAGGTTCCAAGCCAGACCTATTTTACCAGAGTTGCTGTTCCAGCACTGCATCATGATGTGCTGCAACTGTCTGGACAAACTTCTCCACACTATTCACCTGATGACAGACATATGGACCAGTTGTCAGGCAACTGATTGCATGTGCATCACTGCCCACAGTTCTCTTTTCTGGGGGTAAAGCAAGAGCCATCTGCAGGTCTTGGTCCTGAAGACATTTTTAAGAGTGTTTGGCGGCATGCAACAGTAGCCATGTTTGCCATGGAGAAGTCACACACAGCTGCAAACATCTTGGAGGAATTTAATAGCAAAGTGTCTGAATGGCTGTGATCCAAAGGTCTTCGAGTTGGATTTTTTTGCCACAGACAATTGCAGGTACATAGTCAAGGCCATGGTAGATGGTGGCTATTTCAGGGTCCTGTCTTTGGTAAAGTGCATCAACCTGGTTCTGCAAGACTTTCTTAAAAAAGAAGACGTAGTCAGCAACATACTGACCACCTGCAGATGCATCTGCACTCATTTCAGCCATTCTTTTAAAGCCCGGAAACAATTGTGAATTATTCTGCATAATAACAGAGTACCAGTTAAAGCCCTGATACAGTAGGTGCCAACATGTTGGAACTCAACCTATTATATGTTGCAACAGTTGTACAAACAGGTCAATCACTATGTCATTGAAAGAGGAGCTGATGCAATTGGGAGAGCTATGTCCGTGGACAAATAGGGCCTAGTCAAATGGCTCACAAGATGCTTCTCCCTTTTGAGGTTTTCATGTGGGAAGTTAGCAAGGAAGAAAGAACAATGGGCCAGGCTTTCCTGTTATTGCATTTGCTACAGGTGTCTGAAAGGTTTGCAGTTGGTGGAGAATACGAAAACCCAGAAGCGCATGCCTTGGTTACTAGCTTAAGCTATCACTTGAGTTGTAATCAAAGCCGCAAAATGAGATCACCTTATCCAAAGAGTACATCTGTGCCACCCTACTTGATCCACATTACAAAAAAAATCTTCCTGCTATCAATCCCTTTTTAGGAGGGGATATTTCACAATACAAGAGGTGGATTATTGACCAAGCAGGAGAACAGGAAGAAGAACGGCTGGAACTTAGAGTCCCAATCCCCAGTTCTGGGGTGCAGCCTTCAACTTCCACAGAGGGCAGTCTTGTCTCACATCTGCCAACCACACCAACAAGAAAGCCAATGATAACAGCAACAGAAGAATTGGACTCAACCTTTGGATTGGTTTGGTTTCAAGTGGCAGGTCTTAAGGCCAGTACCGAGGTGAAGGAAAAAGACATAGAGCAGGTGGCAGCACCAATGACCATTCAGAGAATGTTCCAGTAGTATCTGCATGACCTAAAAGAGGTTCATGTGGATCAAAACCCATTGGTGTATTGGTGTGGGAAGATGCCCCAATGGCCAGAGCTCGGCAGGCTGTCAAAAAAAGTTTCTGGCTTGTCCTGTAGCCAGTGTGTCTGCTGAACATGCCTTCAGTGCAGCAGGTGCAGTTGTTACAGTGAGAAGGACCAGCCTCTCACCTCAAAACGTGGAGAGATTGACCATGCCATGATCAAAATGAACCAGCATTTCATACCAACTGATTACTCCATTAATGAAACACCACAGGAGGAGGAAGAGGATGATTAGCTCAAATCTAGTTTGTTAGCTGACCAACATCTGGGTGAACCACCAGAGTTTGAGGACAAACTCTGTTTCCTGGATTGAGTATTCCAGTGCCACCACAGAACTTTTTTGTTATTTATCTTTCAGCTTCTTTTTCTCTTTCATTGCTTTTAAAAACAATGCTAGTGCAACTTTATGTTTGTGTTGGATTTATGCTGCCCCACCATTGATTTTATAGTCACATACAAGCCCAGATTGGAGTTGGACCCATGTGCAGTGAAGAAACCCCACATACCCTTCAGGACGTTCTTGATGCTGCCTGCCTCCCTCACATGCCAATTCCTATCCCATACATCACCTAGCAGGGCTGCCATAAAAAAATAATTGATGAAAAGACTGACAGTGCCAATGTCTAATTCCAATGTGTAGATACTATCAAAGAGGAAGTATTTTGTTCAAACACCATGTTTTGATTGGAAGAGGTAGCTAAGTAACTATTGCACCAGGGACTGCTGATATATTGATTGATTGTGATTGTGAATTTGTGAGTGATAACTGATATACAGTATGTGGTGGCTGACAGTGAGGGAGTGAGTTCAACAAAACTGTAAACTTGTTTCTGATGATTTGCAATGTTTGGGGGCTGATGGGTGAACATTGTTTTCTAAAAGTGAATGGCCTTTCAAAAGGAGTGAAATGTACTTCCAGGATCTACTCCTTTTTTCTGGTTCCTCATAACAAACCAGCCACTTTACTTACAAAACACAAATCTACACAAAAATATAATACTGTTCTGTTTCTCAAATCTTCTTCAACAGTAGTGCACTTCATAAGTCTACCTTGATCGGTTTGGGACTAGGACAAAGGTACTCTGAATCTGGAGGAGGAAGATAGAAAGATTCAGTGAGGGACTGCCTCAACAGCTAGAAAGGAGAAGGTTTTCATCTTCAAAGAGAACCCATAATGATGGCGGAGATCCTGAGGCCTAGTACTTACTCAGCTCTGTGAACTGGAGAGAGGTGCATTGATTTGCAAATGCTGCTAGGTATGTGGTTGCTGCATTGCTAGCTCAAACGTCAAACTCCTCTTTTGTTCTTGCTCTGCCTCTGAGTCTTCTTAATATACTCCTGAGTCCTTCTGACTCCTCATGAAGCTTACCTTGCTTTCTTTTGTCCTCTTCCTTTCCTCTATAATACAGACACTGTTTTGCACAAACAAAACTTACAAAGCTCAAGACCTACAGAACAGATTCTGACAGGCACTAGGAATTAATTGAACAAAACTTGAATAGGGAAGTTGGAAAATAGGGAGACAGTATAGAAAAAGTAAGCAAGGCAAACATAAAAGAAGTATAAAAGTGGGGAGAGGTAAAAGTTAGGGAAATAATAATTATATTATTCTAAAAAACAGGACTTACTGGAATGAGCAGAGCATTCAGCATCAGGTCTAGTGGTTGGTGCCTCCCCAGCTCCTGCAAGACCCACCGGGGCAGTGCACTTCTTCTTACCCTTGGGTGCTGATATTAGATTAGAAAGAAGGTTAAAAGAATGCATTAGTGGTATTGTTAATCTCCACAGAATTACTATACAATTGCTAAATGCAATAACATTGTACTTAAATCAGATCGCCTATGGTACTGTACTAGTATGATCAATTATCGTTGAGTTGGCTATACTCCTGAAATTCCTATTCCAAATTTACTTAGGAAAATCTTCATTTAGAACTAATGATTGTAATGAACGATCTTTCATTTTTTTCTCATTTCTCAAGGCCCTTGATGGACCAACTCAGTCTCCCTTTTTTGCAAAGCATGCATACTTCAATCAATGTGAAATTGATTGGGACTGTTCGTGCTACATAAAGTCACAGAGAACGCTAGCTCACTGATATCACTAATTCACTATGGAGTTTGGAGAAGGACAGAGGAGTCAGCGTTGCAATGGCTTCTTAAATAAGCAGCCAAAGGGAGTGCCCTCCTACAAGTATAAAAATCAATGATGTAGCACCGAGCGCCTGGCTAGCTCTAAATGGATCACATAATAAGTAATAATCTAACATAAACTAAATGTAACTTACCTGTGAGTGAAAGCCGCATGCTATTCAGAAAAAAAAGTTAGCATTGTAGAACACAAACACAATAAAAATATAATACTCTCCAAGCCCTGGAACATCCACGCTTAGCAGGTCGAGCAGGTCCTGCTTATGGTCGATAATATCCACCCAGCGGTGGGTCAGATGCTGGGTGGTGCGCTGGGCCTGGGTGGTGACCCTGACCAACTGGCGCACCCTAGCCCAGTGCTGCCGATGCTCCCACAGGGGGTAACTGCTCACCAGCCTACTGCATTCAGCATCGCACATAGAAGTAACAAATCACCATTATTGATTGTTTATGTGCAGTAAGGGATACCTTCCGGCACATAAACAATCATTCCCACAATGCAGGCACCCTTGCACCATGGTGCAAGAGTGCCTGCCTTGGTGCTAGGCAGCTAATTTTAGCAGTAGCATAGGGTGAGAATAGAAACGCACTGTATCTTGTAGATACGGCCTTTTCTGCCCTTTCCCAGTGGTGCAGGGTGGTGCAGCAAGGCACTTGCTGCGCCGCCCTGCACCAAGGGGGCTTGTAAGTAAGCCCCTAACATTTAAAAACTGAAAACACTGAAATTTGCCAGTTATAGTTCAGTAGCTAACTATAACTTGTGCACACGTTTTGCACTGCTTATGACCTCACATATTACATAACTCATGACATGTTAAAATACATAATTGATAACATCTATCATGATATCTCAAATGACGTTGTTGATGACCTCATCCAATGGGTGTGACAGTGTGCTATAGGCTCTGGATGTTATGGCCCCATACTTTTTTTTAAACGTTTTCTTTAATATGATGGGGTCATTTTATTGTAATTCTAGGCATAAGTAAAAAAGATCTCTTGTATTAACATTTCTGTTCCTTTAAGCGTCGCTGTACAGCGGTACTGGAAAATGGTACTGCAGATCTTCTGAGTCACATTAAAACTACATTTCATTGGCTGATGTGATTGTACTAATGTATTTTGAATGAGTTCCTGCCCTATCACTATTATTAGTGAGTTCCACTCAAGTGTATAAATATTCTCGTTCCACTCTTCTCAGTTTTTGGTGTAGTGTTTCCAATTTTTTCAGGATTCTGCTAAAACATACAGTAAAAATTTCTTCTGGTGAAGACCAGAGAGGAGTTGAAGAGTATGTCACTATTCAGGTATTGTGTCCTAGAGTCACTATTTTAGTGGCACTATCATTCGGTCCTCCATCCCTGAATGAATGTCCCAATTAGATTGCTCTATATCTGTGCCTTAGCATTATTGTGTGTGCTACTTTTGTCAGCATTCCAGTATCACTATTTCCATGTCAGTATTAATCCTCCCATTTCTGTGCATCTTATGCCCATCTAAGGTGTCACTATCTTAGTGAAGTGTCAACTTGTTAGCACCCCTGTGTTATTGTCATTTTGTCATTTTTGATGTTCCAGATCAGTGCTGTAGTTGGTGTGGAAACCAAACAAGGAAGCATTGAGCAGGCTGTTTCTCCCCAGTTGTGTGGTGAGCTGCTGGTTGATGGTCTTTTAGAGGACTTTGGTGGGTAACAGGAGCAGTGTGATGGGACAGCAGTTCTGGAGCTTGCTGGGGTAGCTGAAGGGTTTCGTGAGGACAGGTCTGACTTCTGCATGTTTCCATGTGTTGGGAAAGGTGGCTGTGGCGATGGATGCATTGAGGATGGTGGTGAGTTGACCACTGATATCCTTGCTTCCAAGGTTGAAGAGGCGATGGGGGCAGGGGTCTGTGGGTGCTCCCAAGTGGATGGAGTTCATGATGGCTGTCGTGTTCTGTTTGGTGAGCTGTTTCCATGTGGTTGGTTGGGAGAGTCATCCATAGTAGTGAAGAGGCGATAGACATCGGTGGGTTGGGGCTTGAAGTTCTTGTAGATGGTGGATTTCTTGTTGTGGAAATGGTTTGCCAGAGCATCGCAGAATTCCTATGGAGGAAGGATCTTATTCTCGGTGGCCATTGGGCAGGAGAGCTCTCTGACGATGATGAAGAGCTCCCTGGTGTGTTGGTGATGGCTTCCATGTGGTCTGTGTTTGCTAGGTGACTTTTTTTGGATCGAGTCATTGGTAGTATTTGCTGAGAGCTGACCTGACAACGGCTTGGTCTGTGGTGCCGCTGCTGATATACTTTCTTCTCTCCAGCTGTTTGAAGTTGCATTTTATTATCCTGAGTTCTGATGTGTACCAGCTGGCTTGTTTGGTGGATCTGCTGGTCTTGGCTGGTGTGATAGGGTGATTAGGTCGGCGGCATTGCTGATCCTTGTGGTGAAGTTCTGGACTGTTTGTTCCAGGTTGGTTTTGGGGTCGAGCTGGGTGGTGTTGAGAGCATCCATCCATTGGGTCTGTGTCACTCTGTTCTAGCTGTGGAAGGCGGTGTTCGGGGTACTGGTGGTGGTGCACGGTGATGTTGGGATGGTGAAGTGGACAGTGGAGAAGTCGGTCCAGGTGAGTGCTGTAGCATAAATGTATTTGACTCTGACGCTGGCCATAAAGATCAGGTCCACTGTGTGTCCTGCTCTGGGTCAGGTCCACTGGGTGTCCGCTGGGTGAGGGCAATGTTACCCATGCATTCCTGGAGGTTAGCTGTCCATGGGGTTGTCCAGATGGAAGTTGAGATCTTTGAGGAAGATGTAGTGTTTGGACTTGATGGCTAGTGGGGCAATAGAGTCAATGAGGGCATCACAGAAGACGGTGCATGGTCCTGGTGCTCTGTAGGTGAGGGTGCCTCTGGTTGTCATTTTGTCGTCATTGTGGAGTTGGAATTTGAGGTGTTCCATGATCAGTGTGGTGTTGGATAAGCAGCAGAGAGAGACAAAAGAGAAGGAGAGAGGAGGCACAGCTGGAGAAAAGCAGCAGAGAGAGGCAAAGGAGAAAGGAAGAGAAAGGAGACACAAACTGGAGAAGCAAAAACAGGCTGCAAAGGAGAAAGGAGAAGGGAGGCACAGACTGGAGGAGCAGCAGAAAGAGGCAAAAGAAAAGGAGGAGAGAGGAGGCACAGCTGTAGAAAAGCAGCAAAAAGGCAGCGAGAGCTGACAGATGTGGGTTGGAGAGATGTATAGGGGGGAGCTGGTATGAGGATATGCTCATTGGGGTTGCGCTGTGGCCTCTGTTAAGTAGGTCCTTAGTAGAGGGAGGGGCCCTGGGAGGTGGGAAAGCAGGGGGCAAGAATGGCAGGTAAAAGTTGGCAGCAGGGCAAAAAGTGGCAAACTAGAGGTACAACTTGTGAAAAGCAGCAGAGAAAGGCAAAAGAGAGAGGAGGCACAAACGGAGAAACAGCAGTGGGAGGCAAGGAGAAAGGACCAGAAAGGAGGCACAAATTAGAGAAGAGGCAGAGAAAGGCAAAAGAGAGGGAGGGGAGATGAGGCACAACTGGAGAAAAGCATCAAAGGGGTAGGAACAGAGAGAAACACAGAGGGTAGCTGGCACAGAGACTATGGCCCTCATTACGACTTCGGGGGTCTTACTAAAAGACCGCCGAAACCACGGGTGCCACTATACCGCCAGCGCTGGTGGTGTACGTGGCTCCCTATTATGACTTTTCCGCTAGGCCAGCAGATGGAAACAGTGTTTCCGTCCGCTGGCCCAGCGGAAAAGTCACATCAACATTGCAGCTGGCTCATAATAGAGCCGGTGGCAATGTTGATGTGCAGCGGGTGCAGCAGCACCCGTCGCGCATTCCACTGCCCGAAATTCAGGCAGTGAAATGCGCAATGGGGCTGTGCCTGGGGTCCCCTGCACTGCCCATGCCAAGGGCACCTCGAGTCCCCCTTACCACCAGCCTTTGACTGGCAGTTGGGGATTATGACTGCCTGGCGA
This sequence comes from Pleurodeles waltl, assembly GCF_031143425.1. Classification (NCBI taxonomy): domain Eukaryota; kingdom Metazoa; phylum Chordata; class Amphibia; order Caudata; family Salamandridae; genus Pleurodeles; species Pleurodeles waltl. The sequence continues at coordinate 884,130,102 of NC_090438.1, read as the reverse complement.
AAGCCTGGCGGTCAGTTTTAGGGGCTGGCAGTATGGCCGTGGCTAATGCGCCACGGTCATAATACACTACCGGTATACCGTCAGCCTGTTGGCGGTGTTACCGCCGGTGTACCGCCGACCACCAGGGCCGTAATGAGGCCCTGTGTGTCAGAAGATACTATTGAATATAATTTGAGTCTACTGATATCTATTAAGACTGAATCTGTACGAGGAATACCTGGGAGCTATTCTCTTTGTTAATACCATTACAGTCAGATAACAGTGAAGATATGTATTGGCTCTTGGGAGGAGAGAACAGGATGGCTATGTTAACCTACCTGGATTATCTATTGGTGCACGTTTAGGTATGCACCATTTCTAGGTACCCATCACTGTGTAACAGTGTGTTTAGAATTGTCTTTAAAAACCCTTTCTATTCAATTTTCATCAAATGTACTGACTGAAGGTGTCCTTAAAAACGCCAATTGGCACTTTTCAGTGACATAATATTTTGAGTACAAATATTGCAGACAAAAATATTGACTTAACATACTACGTAAAATGCAAAAATACCAATTAAAAGGATGCAAATATTGAAAGTATGTAGGTAGGTAAATATGTTAAAAATATTTAACATTAAAACAACTGGAGAAAAATAACCTTTACATTTTATATTTTAAACATTAAATATATTATAAAAAAAGTAACCATAAATATAAAAAATAAAAAATAAAATCAATATATAACTTCAATACAAATGTAACTTGAAAAAAGCATATTTTAATAGCTATGTAATATTGAAATGAAAACTAATATATCTACATATATATCTATATATAATTAATAAAATGAACTTAATTAAAACTATAAAGTATATTTTTAAATAATAAAAATACATTACTAAGAGCAATATTTCTCAAATAATTCTTACAGAAACATAACATAAAAGAAGTAAATTGATTGTAATGGATATGTTACATTTGAATAATAAAATATTTCTAAAAATACTAAAAAGTATGCAAAAAAATATAAAATGCTGACATAAAAATATGGAAAGGATCATTACAAATACTGGCAGGAATGAAATCCTAAAACATAAAAAATACATACATCATAAAAGCAAAAAGAAATCATAATTACAATTCTAACTCAATTTTAAACACAATTAAAAAAAAACACAAATATAGCAACATAACTCCTTTCAAGCAAACGGTATAAAAACACATACATTAAAGAAAATTGAATTTACTACTCAAACTACAATCTAGGCAGCAGTAAAGAAATGATTTCACTTTGGAGGGGTCAAATTCAGAATTCCCACTCCAACCTGTGCAACTCTAGAAAATGTGGTGGACTTTTGAGTGACCACATTTCTTATTCCAACTCCAAGGTAAGCAACTGGATGGAAAGTGTTGGACAATGGAGAGGCCCGGATATTATCCGCACTTCAAAGTGAGCTACAGTATGCAAATGTTGGACTTTGGAAGAGGACAGATTCACTATTCCCCCTAAAAGAGAGTAACATTGGTGTAAGTGTTGGACTTACTATTTACTAAATCTATAATTCCCTCTCTAACCTAAGCAAAAGTAGGGAAAGTGTTGATCTTTGGAGAGGTCAGATGTACTACTGTCACTCCAGCGCAAGCAACATTGGTAAAAGTCTAAACCTTCAGATGGGTCAGATTTAGTATTCCCTCTCTATCCTGATTAATAGTGAGGAAAGTGTTGGACTTGGAAGGGATAATATTGTGACTCCAGCATAGGCAACAGTAGGGAAAGTGTTGGATTTGGGAGGAGACAGATTTACAATTTTCACTCCAACATAAGCAGCATCAGAATACATATTGGACTTTGAAGAAATTAGATTTACTATTCCTGCTCCAACCTAAACAGCAGTAGGGAAATTGTTGGATTTTTTGAGGTCAAATTCATTATTTCTATTTCAACCTGAAATGCACCAGAAAAAAGTTCAGACTTCTCAAAAAAATCACATTTACCGTTCCCAAACTTAATTAATCTGTTAATGAATAATCTTATTGACTTTGAATTGCGTACTTGCTATCTCATAGAGTCTAGTGAAGTTGGTATTAGACTTAAATCCTCTCCACTCTCCTCCTATAAATTATGAAGATGCAAATGGCAGAAAGGCTGATACTAGTCGTAAATGTGTTCTGACTTTCACAGGAAATACCTTGCACCTACCACAAGGTATTGATTGACTACCCACCAGTTCCAATCTAATAACTTCTATTTGGGGCCAGGTGGGTAGGTCAGGGGTGTAGAATAATTCTGCTGATCATAGGGAAGCCCAGTGTCTTGACTCCAATTTGGCAGCTTCCAACTGGTGTTCGACAGGTAGGCCTGGGGTGTCTATCGAGTCAGATGACTATGGAGAAGTTCAATGCTTTGAGTCTACTGATGTGGGAACTAGAGCCGAACTTTCTATCATGTCTTGGAATCTGGCTGGGCTGGGTAGGAAATTGTTGGATCCTGATTGGGCCCATTATATAAACAAACAGGATATATGCTTATTCCGGAAACTTGGGCTCTTGACCCTGTTTCCTTGGATGGGTTTCTATCTTACCAAGTGATGGCCATACCCGCAGATGGAAATATTGGTTGTGCCAAGGGAGGCTTACTGATATTGCTTAATAAGAGGTTACAGTCCAGTCATTCGATATTAAAAATCGATTCCCCAGATCTACTAGGTGTGCAGCTTGTATTCAACAGAGGCTTTAAGATTGTGATAATCAATATTTACGCAGGGTCAGTGTTGCGGGGACAGGAGTCGCAGACCATAATTCAGCTATCTGAATACTTAGATACTCTGCCCCCAAATATTAAGGTAGTGGTGGCAGGGGACATAAACTGCACATTTGAACCCTCCTATTTAAGTAGTGATTTAGTAGATGAAGATGATGAGCAATGGGGTATTCCTCATTTGGTTAATGAACAACTTTGTAATCATTCTTGTGTGGCCTTACAGTTGACATCATTGTGTCTTAAGTATGGTCTAAGGGCCTGTAATGGCCGTACGCTTTCTGATCCAAATATTGCATCTACCTTTAAACGTGGTTAATCGTCCCGTGTTATTGATTACTTTTTATTGGATGTTAGGTTATGGCCAATGTTGGAGGATATGAAGGTGGAATTCCGTCATGATAGTGATCATAACCCCTTGCTTCTCACTCTACACAGTGTCGAATTTAGGAGGTTTTTGAATATTCATCATACTGTTGTCCCTAAGCCACAACTGAATAATAGTTGTACCTGTGTTAGTTGGCCAAAAGTTCTGTCTAACCCATATACGACCAGGGAGATCTATAAATTGTTTACTGGTGTTATGGCGGATCAAGAGGGACATCAGGTTGCTGATATTCCAATCCTTACCGTTCATGAGATATTGATACATAAGCTGCAAAATATTTTTTACAAAAGAACGCCCATCAAGACATTTGATAAATTACCAAAAAATAGAGAATGGTTCAATAAGGATTGTTCAAAGGCCAAACATTTATTGAAACTAGCTATGCTGAATTCTGCCAGACTTAATAATAACATGTCCTTTTGGAAAGTATTATCTGACAGAAAGAGAGAGGGCAAGAATATAACTTGTACCCATATTCAACCAGAGAGTTGGGTTGATCATTTTTCTAATCTTTGTGCTATGCATGTGATTCTTCCTCTTGTAACCTCTACTCCCAACAGTTAGCTGTAGTGAGTTCACCGTTTGGTGATCTGGGAATGGATGCGTGCAAATAAGATGATTGTATTGTTTTCACTTTAGAGTAAACATTAGCCGCAATTAACTCCCTGAATCCCTCCAAAGCCCCAGGTCCAGATAAGATACCAGGGGACCTATATAAGTCTAAGCCAAGTGATTTGGTCTAGTTATATAAATATGATATATAATGCAATAGCAGCGGGGGTTTCATACCCAGTACGTGAAAAGGGGCTGAAAGGGGCTGAAATAGTTTCTATTTATAAAAAGGGAGTGGTGACTTCTCCTGGTGACTATAGACCTCTTAGCCTTATTGATAATCTTCAAAAAAATTTACTAAACAACTTTTGGGAAGGCTTTTAGATTGGGTTGATACCCCTTATGAGATGTCTCCATTTTAAGCAGGCTTTTGCCCCAAAATTAGCACCATGGATCAGGTTTTTAGGTTGGCATTTTTACACTGGAAATATGTAACGCTTGCTAAACAAAAATTGTATGTTGCCTTCGTGGACCTTCGGTCCGCGTTTGATACGGTTCCTAAATAGAAACTATGGATGTTCTATATAAAATAGGTATCTCAAAGAACATAATTCACTGAGGTGGGGTAATCAGGGCGAAATGACAGATTATATTGCTATTCAACGGGGGGTTTGTCAAGGGTGTGTTTTGGCACCAACCTTATTTACTTTATATATAAATGAGGCGGTACAAGCTGTGTCTCACTGCCAAAACGATGCCCCTTCTTTGAATGAACAAAAAATCCCTATACTGCTATTTGCAGATGATTCTCTCCTTATCTCCAAGACCCCAATGGGTCTTCAGATCCTTGTGGATAAGTTTACAACCTTCTGTACTGACCATGGGTTGGAACTAAATGCTTGTAAAACCAAATTAATGGTACTTAGCCCTCGATCAGTCAAGAGATGTACTATTACCTTAGCTGTGGCACATCTTGGGGAAGTAAGCTCAATAGATTACCTGGGTGTGAGGATTTCTAATAAACTGCTCTGGGACGAACAGATTAACAAGAGTGTATCCCTTCTTCAACATGGATTTGGGGCTATTATGCACTTTTATAAAAGCATAACTACAAAAGCGTTTTTCCCGGCTATAAAGATTTATTTAGCTAAAGCACAGAATCCCACTATTTATGGCGCTGAAGTGTGGGGTTCTTATAAGACTTTTAAATTAGCGCTGGGTGAGAACAATTGTGCTAAAGCATTACTTGCGTGCCTAGGTAGCATCCCCTTGATCCCTATCTTTTTAGATCTTGGTTTTAATCTTATCTCTGACATGATAGTTTTAAAACCATTACACTTTTGGGTAAGAATTTGGACGACCCCCCACCCCAGCTTGTTGTTTACAGGGACTCTCTTCTTGATCTTTTAAAAAGACCCAATGTAACATCAATCCCATGGTTCAGGCATGTTTTTAAGTGGTTTCGTATCCTGGGGCTCTGGAACTATTGGGAGAATCCACAAGATTTAGAGAAGGCCCATAAATTGTCCTTGAAAAAAGTATATTGGTTCCATGTTAGTAACAATTACCTTCTTGGCTCATCACTTTTTTTTTTTTTTTAATATATTTTTATTGTTTTATCAGCCAAATGGCAACATTTAAATGAGACAAGAGGTTGCATTATGTTCAACATGTAATATACATGTAATTATTACTTCTGCACATTCTGTGAATCCAGTTTGAGTGTACAATTACCCTAATAGGGTTCTAAGAGTTGTGTTTCTCCACACAACGTATATTCAACATGTGCGTAATAATTCAAGAGTCAAGATAACATAGAAAGAGAGAGTAAGATAGGAGCTAAGGCAGCCCCAGAGGGCCCGGGCCGAGGGGAGGGGGGAAAAGGGGGAGGAAGGGGGAGCAGCAGGGGAGAGCCCAGGCAGGGGGGGAGAGCCAGCCGCCGCAGGGACAAGAGGCACACCCCTCGTCCTGTGCGGAGGGAGTACGTGTTCATCACCGCGACAACGCCCTCCCCATGCGCAGCCGATTCGCGCCCAAGCCACAGGGGACCAGCCCGCTGTTAGCCGTGGGTCTACGTACATGGTCAGCGGGTCACAATATTAAGGACCAGCAGGGTACGAAGTCCCTCATCCCTGGAATCCGCCGGGGCCCGTCGGGACTCCGGTAATGCTCCTAGGGGCACCTGTGAGGGGCATAACAGTTTTGTATTAGTTCATCCTTTTTTTTTTTTTTTTTTCTCTTCGCTCTTCCCCCATCTCCCCGTATTCCTCAGTCGGTCTGTATGATACTGTTTTACTGTGATCATTGATGTGATATGCTTTATCTCTTGCATATCTGTTTAGGGGGGGCGCTCATCGTCTTTGTTTTCTGCGGCTGACAAGAATAGGTTCCATACTTCTAGGCCTTTAACTAATATACCCTTATCCAGTAAATTCTGTAGTGTTTGTGTTTCTGCTTTGGTCCATCGTATTACCTCTTCTCGCCACAGGGCAATACTAGGAGCTCCAGAGGCTTTCCATTTCATGGCAATGAGGCGTCTATACAGCACCAAAGCCAGGGCAATGCATTTATATGTGCGTTTGCGTTTCTTGGGGTGGGGTGCTATGCCCAACAGGCATACCTCAGGAGTAGGAGACAGTGCGGTGTCTGTCCTTTCGGCTAGTAACGTTACTATCTCTATCCATGTGTTCCGGATCGGGGGGCATTCCCATGTCATGTGATAGAAGGTGGCCTCCTCTGTGTCACATCTAGGGCATGTTTGCGGTGACCGGGGAAACATGCGTGTTATGCGGTGTGGTGATAGGTAAGTCTGATGCACATAATTAAAGTGTGTGTATCGGAAGCGGGGATTACGTGAGACCTCGCGAGTCATTTTCATTGCTTGTTCCCACGCATTGGGGGATAGTGGTTCCGGTAGCACTCGATCCCATTTACTTTTTGCTTGTTCCTGTTTGTGTTCTGCTTGGGTTGTGAGGATGTTGTATATGTTCGATATATTTGATGGAATATTCGTGATCCCCAGCAGCTCATGGAGCAGAGGTGAAACATCTGGTTCTCAGTTGCCCTTTCTCCAGTGTTCTCTCATTACCTGCCTGACTGCTCCGTAAGCTATAAATCCTCCTCGGCCCAGCGCCTGTCTATCGGTTAGTGCCTCGTAGGTTTGAAGTTGTCCGTCCTGATAAATATCTCCCAATGTATGTATGCCCTTGCTACCCCACACATTCAGGCCCACCTTTGCTGCTATTTTTGCTAATGTCGGATGAGCTAGTAGTGGAATCCTCGGTGAGTATTGCGGATCTTTTGCGTTTTGCAAGGCGTATCGGCCCCAAGCCCAATGCGCGGTGTACAGCAGCACGTTGTTAGTGTGTGCTGGATCAGTTCGATTTATGAGGTATTGCATTACTTCTGTGCCGCCGAGCTCTAGTGACACTCTCTGTGTTTCAGCCCCAGTTGGATTACCGACCCATGTAGATATCCATTGTATCTGAGCAGCTGCATAATATGCTTCAAATTTGGGGGCGCCCAGTCCCCCCTGCCTGAGCGGCTGGAGCACTTTTGTTAGTGCAACGCATCTACGACCATTGCCCCATAATAAATCCGTTAAAAGGCTATACAGTAGTCTAAAAAAGGAGCTCGGGAGTATCAAGGGCAATGCCATAAAATAATAAAGTAGACGGGGAAGTACTATCATCTTTGCTATAGCCACTCTACCCATTGGGGATAGTGGAAGTGAGCACCAGAAGGGTAAGGAGCCCCTCGTTGATCTGATCACTTGGCCGAGGTTACCATCACTGAGGTCTTGATTGTCGTGGTATATATTCACACCCAAATATTTAAATGTTGTATAACACCATTTCAGGCCGCTCGGGCTCGTTAGTGTTCTCGACGCCTCGGGGACCGGGCGCATAGGGAATATGCAGGATTTTGTCCAATTCACTGTTAACCCTGCCACCGAGCTAAATTTTTCCAGGAGTTCCAACAGGCCCGGCAGGGCTCCCGTGTGGTCTCGTAGGAAGATCAACGCATCATCCGCATATAATGATACTATCTGGTGTGTCTGGCCGTCCAATATGCCCCATGCGGGGGCCATTATGCGAAGGCGGGCGGCCAGCGGTTCAATCGCTAATGCAAATAACAGTGGGGAAAGCGGGCATCCCTGTCTTGTGCCTCTACTAATGTTAAATTTTTTGGAGATCGTGTCGCCCGTCTTAACCCTGGCTGTTGGGTCAGTGTATAGTATTTTCACCCAGCTAATATACACTTGCCCAAAGCCCATCCGTTTAAGTGTCTCTGTTAAGAATGGCCAACCTAATGTATCAAACGCTTTTTCTATGTCCAATGAGACTGCAACCTGTTGATTACCCTCTATTGGGGATTTTCTCATTAGCCGCAGCAAGTTCCTGAGGTTGTGGAACGTGCTGCGACCGGGTATGAAGCCTGCTTGATCTTGATGTACCAGCTCTGATATATATGGGAGCAGGCGATTGGCTAGTATTTTGCCTAGTAATTTACAATCTGTGTTTAGTAATGATAATGGTCTGTATGAGCGGACGTCCAGAGGGTCGCGGCCTGCCTTCGGTAATACTGCTATCAACGCCTCACGACACGAGTCAGGAAGTATTCCTAATTCCAAAGCTTCCTTTAGCATTGCCAAGTATGGTGCCAGAATCTGTGGCTGAAACGTACTATAGTATTCTATGGGTATACCATCGCTGCCGGGTGCTTTGCCGTATGCCAACTGCTGCAATGCTCGTTGGATTTCAGCTATCTCTATCGTGCTATCTAGTTCTGTAGATTGAGCAACGGTCAGATGGTTCAGGGTGACACCGTCGAAGAAGCTGTTTAAATGGGCATTGGTGGGCGGAAGCCGTGCCTGATACAACGAGCTATAGTACTCTTTGAAAGTGTTGTTTATCTCTGCCTGTGTATTAACTATCTGGTCTGAATCCAGTCGGATAGCGCCTATGGGAGTGTTACGGTGTTCATTCTTTATAAGCCACGTTAATAATTTACCGGATCTGTCGCCCTCCGCGTGTGTGCGGGCCATGTGATGGCGATAATCGAAGTGTCTGAGGCGGTTATCTGACTCGGTCCATTTGGAGCGCATGTTAGTGAGCGTTTCCAATGTTATGGAACCTTTAGCGAATTTGCCTTCAGCTAAGTGAATGTCTTGTTCTAATGCACGGAGTTCGCGCGTCAGTGTTTGCCGCACTCCTACTGTGGTTGCTATGCAAACCCCTCGTATAACTGTCTTGTGTGCATCCCATTCGATGGCCCTTGTGCTGGCCGTCCCTACGTTCGAAGTGAAGTATGCTGAGATGTGTGTAGCAATATCCTTCCTAAAAGGGGGGTCTTGTAGTAGGTGCGTCTGTAATTGCCAAGTAGGGATACATGAGCGAGGTCTGCCCCATCCTATTTGTACTATGAGTGGGCAATGATCTGATATTACCCTAGCGGAGTACTCTGCTCTTGTTATTTTATGTGTTAGGTTCTGTGAGGTGAGGATGAGGTCTATTCGGGTGTGTAATAAGTGTACTGGGGAGTAGTAGGAGTATACCTTTTTGTGCGGGTGCAAGTGCCTCCATATGTCGATCAGTCGACGTTCTTCCATCCATGTGTCCAATATTTGGGCATTTTTCATTGTTTGGGCGGTCGTGAGCGGAGGGTGAGATCTGTCTTTGTCTATGTGTGGGACGCAGTTCATGTCCCCCCCCCCATATACATGTTGAAGTTAGGTCGCTGGTTAATTGTGAGGTTTTGGTTTGTAAAAATTCACCTTGTTTGATGTTGGGGACATATAGTCCATTTATCGTGAGTTCCTCCCCATCCAGCAACCCCCTCAGTTGTATAAACCTGCCCTCCTTGTCTCTCGTACTGTGTTGTACTGTGTAAGGGACAGCCGGTGCTATCCAGATCAGTACCCCTCTGGCGAAGGAGGAGTCGCCAGCACTATATATTGAGCCCAACCAGCTCTTTTCAAGCCGGGCAGCCTCTGTAGGTGTAATGTGCGTTTCCTGTAGTATCGCTATATGTATGTGATGTCGTTTTAGGAACGCGTGTATTCTGTGACGTTTATTAATCCCGGCCATGCCCTTAACGTTCCAGGTCATGAGATTATAACTGGGTTCCTTATTCATTGCGTTGTGTTGAGGTGTAGGGAGCTACCTGTGTCGCGCCCGGCGTCCCCCCCCTCGCACCGCCCCAACCGCCCCACCCCCAGCCCCCAGCCCGTCACCCCCAAGCCCCGATGAGTGAAGGGGTAAACCCATAGTGGACTAAAGATAGAGAAAAAGAAAGATAGATATGACAACAAAAAGGATATTGCGAACTGAATGCGTCCGTTAAGTAGAATGGCACAACCGGTGCCTAAAGAGTCTTCCAGAGAGATCAGGTCAATTCGGATACCGTTCAGGTATAGGGGTCGTGGATTCCTTGATGTCTGGTCTTTAGGTGGCCCACTTGCAGGATATTTCTCAATTCTGCAGTTCCATTCGCCTTGCGCAGCTTTCGGAGAGTCAGTCATAGGTACTCGTGCTAATGGCAGTCACTCGCTGTGGAGCTCGGGAGCAGCGGCCCGGTGTCGGCGGCCCGCGGTCACCCCGTCACTGCCGTCAACGAAGGGGAGCCATGGCCGCCGGATCTACATGTTCAAAGTTCGTCTGCCGATCGCGGTGTGAGGTCCGGACCCGCCAGTAACGGAGAGGGGGATGGACTCATATCTCCCCCATGTGAGGTGGAGTCATTAGTGTCCGTTTCACTCCTAGCATCCAGCGCCCCACGGGCGAATGAGTTCGTGTCCTTTATTGTTTGCGCGCGCTCCAATACCATTTGCGTTTTTGTGGGGCGTAAGGATGTTTTGGTGTTTTTTTTCCTTTTCTTCCTGGAGTTAGCGGTAGTCCATTCTTTGGATACTGTGTCTTCCTTGGTCGGATCGGCTAATCCTTTAGCATGGATCCATGTCCATGCATCTTCAGGGGTGGAAAACATTAGGGTTTTCTCGTCCATGATGATGCGTAGTCGCGCTGGGAACATGAGGGAGTAAGTGATGCCTTTTTCACGTAGCAACTGCTTAACCTTGTTATACGCGATTCTTCTGCTTTGTACCTCTATTGTGTAATCGGGGTAAGCAGTTATTCTATTGTTTTCGAGCATGATCTGGTCAGACGTTCTGAAGTGCTGAAGGACTAAGGGGGTGATTCTAACCCTGGCGGTCGGTGTTAAAGCGGCGGCCAACCCGCCAACAGGCTGGCGGTAAAAAAATTGGGATTCTGAGCCTGGCGGGAACCGCCAACACAGACAGCCACCTTAACACTCCGACCGCCACGGCGGTACAAACAAACAGCGCGGCGGTCACCGCCAACAGACAGGCGGCAGACAATGTACCGCCCACACTATTCCAACTCACCAATACGCCACCTTTTCCGGGGCGGGAGCACCGCCGATAAAAACACGGCGGAAACAGACTACGGACGGGAAAACGCTCACCACTACGCACTCCAGGAGGAAGGAGGACAGCATGGAACCCGAATTAAACATCCTACCTGCTCTCGTCTACCTTCTCATCTACCACGAGTACGAAGTCCGGCGCAGACGACAACGGTGAGTACTGCACCTACGACACACGGGAGGGGGAGGACGAAAGGTCACGGGCACACACATATGCGACCCCCCCCCCCAACTATGTACTCACCAATGCAGAGCACCAAGTCACAGTGACACCACCCAAACACCCCTGAAAAATGCCAGGACATAATCATATTTGGAATAAATATTTATGTACCAAAAAGCTCCAGAAAATTAGCGTACAACCATGAAAGATATCCACAACAAAACTAATGACATACACATCAGTGTATAACTGAAGTAACAAGTCCTGCACATCCTACGAATTCAGCATGTCCGTGGGCCAAAGTCTTGAGAAACAAGGGCAAAGCCCACACAGGAGACCTGAGTCCTTTGGAGAGAACACTGCAGGGGCATCAGATGTAAAAACTACAGGCACCTCAGGGGGAAGGGAAGGGGGGGGCACCACAGCCACATGAGTCCACGACGCCAGATCCACGAGGAGCCACCATGCCCACTGGACCATCCTGGGGAGTGCAAAGCCACAGTCTCTCAATGTCTCTACAGTGGGTGGGCTGCCCACTGGACCATCCTGGGGAGTGCAAAGCCACAGTCTCTCAATGTCTCTACAGTGGGTGGGCTGCCCACTGGACCATCCTGGGGAGTGCAAAGCCACAGTCTCTCAAGTCTCTACAGTGGGTGGGCTGCCCACTGGACCATCCTGGGGAGTGCAAAGCCACAGTCTCTCAATGTCTCTACAGTGGGTGGGCTGCCCACTGGACCATCCTGGGGAGTGCAAAGCCACAGTCTCTCAATGTCTCTACAGTGGGTGGGCTGCCCACTGGACCATCCTGGGGAGTGCAAAGCCACAGTCCATCAGGTGGATGACAGTCTCCACTGGTCAAGGAGGAGGCATGGTGGGCACAGTGAACCATAAACGGTGCTTGAGACGGCGGTGCCCAGCGGAGCGGTGCTTGAGACGGCGGTGCCCAGCGGAGCGGTGCTTGAGAGGAAGGGCCCAGCGGAGCGGTGCCTTAGAGGAAGGGCCCAGCGGAGCGGTGCCTCGGAGGAAGGGCCCAGCGGAGCGGTGCTTGAGAGGAAGGGCCCAGCGGAGCGGTGCTTGAGACGGCGGTGCCCAGCGGAGCGGTGCTTGAGAGGAAGGGCCCAGCGGAGCGGTGCCTCAGAGGAAGGGCCCAGCGGAGCGGTGCTTGAGAGGAAGGGCCCAGCGGAGCGGTGCTTGAGACGGCGGTGCCCAGCGGAGCGGTGCTTGAGAGAAAGGGCCCAGCGGAGCGGTGCCTCAGAGGAAGGGCCCAGCGGAGCGGTGCTTGAGAGGAAGGGCCCAGCGGAGCGGTGCTTGAGACGGCGGTGCCCAGCGGAGCGGTGATTGAGAGGAAGGGCCCAGCGGAGCGGTGCCTCAGAGGAAGGGCCCAGCGGAGCGGTGCCTCAGAGGAAGGGCCCAGCGGAGCGGTGCTTGAGAGGAAGGGCCCAGCGGAGCGGTGCCTCAGAGGAAGGGCCCAGCGGAGCGGTGCTTGAGAGGAAGGGCCCAGTGGAGCGGTGCCTCAGAGGAAGGGCCCAGCGGAGCGGTGCTTGAGACGGCGGGGCCCTGTTCAGCGGTGCTCTTCTCCACGGCGGGGCCTGGTTCAGCGGTGCCTATCTCCACGGCGGGGCCCTGTTCAGCGGTGCTCTTCTGCACTGCGGGCCCTGTTCAGCGGTGCTCTTCTGCACCGCGGGCCCTGTTCAGCGGTGCTCTTCTCCACGGCGGGGCCCTATTCAGCGGTGCTCTTCTCCACGGCGGGGCCCTGTTCAGCGGTGCTCTTCTCCACGGCGTGGCCCTGTTCAGCGGTGCTCTTCTGCACCGCGGGCCCTGTTCAGCGGTGCCTATCTCCACGGCGGGGCCCTGTTCAGCGGTGCTCTTCTGCACCGCGGGCCCTGTTCAGCGGTGCTCTTCTGCACCGCGGGCCCTGTTCAGCGGTGCTCTTCTCCACGGCGGGGCCCTGTTCAGCGGTGCTCTTCTGCACCGCGGGCCCTGTTCAGCGGTGCTCTTCTCCACGGCGGGGCCCTGTTCAGCGGTGCTCTTCTGCACCGCGGGCCCTGTTCAGCGGTGCTCTTCTGCACCGCGGGCCCTGTTCAGCGGTGCTCTTCTCCACGGCGGGGCCCTGTTCAGCGGTGCTCTTCTCCACGGCGGGGCCCGGTTCAGCGGTGCTCTTCTGCACCGCGGGCCCTGTTCAGCGGTGCTCATCCAGCAGGTCAAGGGAGCCAGACCTGGCCTCGACTCCCTGCTCAGTCGCCCTCGGACCGTGACGTTTCTGGACCCTTCGGGGACGGACTCCTGGCCTCCTTAGTGTCCTCCTTCCCAGCTGGGATGTGGCATGTGGGGTCCACCTTCTCCGCGCTCCTGCTGCCCTTCCGCTCCTTTGATGGGGCTCTAGGGCCCTTGCCTCCCCTAGATGGTGTGGGTGGTGAAGTGGCCGCACATTGCTCCTTGGGGGCAGCCCTGTCGGTCCTCGCACGGCGGTCCTTGTTTTTGCGGGTCCTCTTGCCGGGGGGGGGGCTGGACGTGTCCTTGCTGCTGATCGATGTGTCACTGCTGGCAAAGGGTGGGCTCCAGAACCCAGGCACAACAGTGACACCCGAAGCTGGACTGGTGGTGGCTGCGGTGCTCTTGGGACTCTTTGAAGATGGATGGGGGAGGTCATCGGGGGGAAAGAGGTTAAGGTTAGCCAGGAAAAGTTTTTTAGGGCCAAGGTAAAGGGTAGGAGAAGTGGAGATGGAAGTGGAGGTAGAGGAGGTGGTTGTAGGAGAGTCAGGTGTGCTGTCATTGGGTGAAGGTGCTGGTGCTGTAGGCTGTCGTGAGGTGGATGGCTGTTGGGTGGGTGGCTGCCTGCGTTTGTGTGTCTTGGAAGAGGGGGTGACAGACACAGTGGGAGAGGACACAGGGGACGTGTACATGGCAGTGGGGGTGGTGACTGCACGAGTGTGGACTGTACTGGAGGGTGAGGTGGTGATGGAAGCACTGGCTGATGTTGGGGTGCATGCAGGTGTGAGTGTAGACGTCACAGGGAGGGAGGAGGGAGACGAGGAGGAGGGGGACACAGGGGTGGCAGTGGCTGTTGGCATGTCTGCATCTGGGTGTTGCTCGGGTGAGTGTTTGCGGGATCTGTGGTGCTTGTGTTTGGATGAGCTGCTCTTGGGTGTTGAGGTGTGTGCAGGCTGGTCTGATGGTGTGGATGGGATAGGCTGAGGAACAGGAGACAGAGACAGGCTGGAGGCAGTCAGAAGAGGGAGGCTGGAAACAGGGACAATGGCTGCCGTCAGTGCTGAGGCCAGAGCAGTGAACGCTCGTTGATGGGCAGCCTGACCCGAATGAATGCCCTCCAGGTACGCATTGCTCTGTTGCACCTCCCTTTGCACACCCTGGATGGCATTCAAAAGGGTCGTCTGCCCAACAATGAGCGTCCTTACCAGGTCAATGAGCTCCGCACTGAGGGCAGCAGGGGCAACAGGGGCAGGGGCTGAGGTGCCTGGGGCGAAGGAGACGCGCGCCTTCCTGGGCGAACCGGCACGGAGCGAAGACTGAGGGGCTGCTGGGAGGGCGGGGCTGGTGCGCTGGGTGGCGGCTGTACCTGTAGAGGCGGGGGGCACGGATGTTGCCGCCACCCCTAGGGAGCTCCCATCCGAGGACGTGTCGCTTTCGCTGCTCTCACCAGCGGTCCCCGTCGTGGTGCTCCCCTCGCCCTCCGGATCACTGGTGCCCTCGGTGTCTGTTCCTGGGCCCACCGGGGCCTTGTGTCCTGCAGCTCCCTCGTGCTCCGATGCCATATCTCCTCCGCCTGATGATGCTAATGCACACATGCACAAGAAGATGAAGAGAAAGGGTGGGGGGAGAAAAAAGAAGACCAGGTTGAGTGCATGCAATGTCAACACCGTTGGCGGAGAGGACAGACACAGGTGCCTAATGCACTAAGCCGCGCATTCGGGGTACACTACTCAGTACTACTGACTAAGACAACAGGCCAAGAGACGTCAAACGCGCACATGGGAGATGCTGGACCTTCAATGGCTGTACTTGTCACCCTACAGAGGTGGGGGCCGGGGGCACAGGGCCATGCCTAAGGGAGAGGACTACACTACAGAAAGCGCCCTGGCCTAATGTCACCCACAGCCCTCCTCCCCCACCCAGACGCCTCCACTGCGCAGAAAGATAGGAGAATGTGCTGATACTCACCCCCTTGTGTCTGCTGTGATGTCTTAAAGCGCCCATCCAATTCAGGGTAGGCCACCGCCAGGATCCGGGACATCAGGGGGGTCATGGTGCGACTGGCACCCCTCCTAGTTTGGGAGGCCATCCCCAGCAGTGTTTCTGCGGTCTTCCTTGTTCCGCGGCGGATATCCTCCCACCTCTTGCGGCAGTGGGTGCCCCGTCTGTTGTGGACCCCCAAGGTCCGGACTTCCTTGGCGATGGCACGCCAAATCTCGATCTTCTGATGGGCGCTGACCTATTAGACATGTACAGGGTGGAAAGGAGGAAATCATCAATGACCTGCATGTTAGATGTAATTGGCCCCCACCCACCCACTTTGCCATATGGCACATGCTCTCATCTGTCGGGCGTTGCACTCCTCATTCGCCCCCCACCCCACCAACTTACATCCACCCCAATCCACACAGGCATAGCCCATTCCATTAGCACCCGGTGTACTCACTTGTTGGTCTGGAGGACCGTAGAGTAGCGCATACTGGGGGAGGACCCCATCCACGAGCTTCTCCAACTCTTCAGACGTGAAGGCAGGGGCCCTTTCCCCAGTCGCAGCAGCCATTGTATCTTCCAGATCGAGGTCACAGCAGCACTTGCAGTATAGGTCCTCTCCTGTGGATGATCAGGTCTCGAGTGATTAAGCAGATAGAAAATGGCGGTCACGCCCGCGGCGGTGCGTACCGCGGCGGTGCGTACCGCGACCGCCGGCGCACTTCGTCATTGGCTCCTGAAACCCATAGGCTTCAATGTTAACCAATGCGGCTTTGCGCCGCGGTCTTCGACCGCCTACCGCCACGGTGTGCCCCGCCAGCGCATTGACCTCACATCCCATTGTCCCACTTCACAGGTCAGGCAGCCGCCATTTCAAGGGCCCACATGGCTTAATTTTTACTGCGACACACAGGCCTAGGCCTTGCATTGCCACACATACACGCCTTTCAACCCATTGCCATTCTTTAACTGTGCAAGCTGTCTGTACGTACCTGTGGTTTGCCTGACTCTGTGCTCCATGTTGTCCTTCCTAGGCACCGTCCGCTGGGACTTGCGATGAGAAGGAGGAATCCTCGCGTGTACCGACCGCTGGTGGACCTGTCGACAATGGAAGAACGCCATATAATACTTCGATACAGACTTGACCGTGCCACTATCCATGAACTGTGTGCCCAGCTGGAGCCAGCCCTGATGTCCCCCATCCGCCAACCCACAGGGATTCCCCCTCTGGTGCAGGTTTTGTCAGTCCTCCATTTTTTGGCCAGTGGGTCATTCCAGACCACAGTGGCCATGTCATCTGGAATGTCTCAGCCTATGTTTTCTAAGATTTTGAGCAGAGTGTTGTCTGCCCTGATGAAACTCATGCGGAGCTACATCATTTTCCCCGAGGAGGGTGACTTGCCTACAGTGAAGGGTGATTTCTATGCCCTTGGACATATCCCCAACATCATTGGTGCCATTGATGGGACCCATGTGGCTTTGGTACCCCCAAAAGACGATGAGCAGGTGTACCGAAACAGAAAAAATTATCATTCGATGGTGGTCTGTTTGGCTGACCAGTACATCTCCCATGTAAATGCCAAGTTCCCAGGGTCAGTGCATGACGCGTATGTGATGCGAAATAGCAGCATCCCCTATGTGATGGAGCAGCTACAGAGACAACGTGTGTGGCTAATAGGTGACTCTGGTTACCCCAACCTGCCGTGGCTACTGACCCCAGTAAGGAATCCCCGGACAAGGGCAGAGGAACGCTACAATGAGGCCCATGGGCGTACTAGGAGGGTGATTGAGCGAACCTTTGGCCTCCTGAAGGCCAGGTTTAGGTGCCTGCATATGACAGGTGGATCCCTAATGTACTCACCAAAGAAGGTGTGCCATATCATCGTGGCGTGCTGTATGCTTCACAACCTGGCTTTGCGACGCCAGGTGCCTTTCCTGCAGGAGGATGGTCCAGATGGTGGTGTTGTAGAAGCCGTGGAGCCTGTGGAGAGTGAAGAGGAGGAAGACTCAGAGGACGACACAGACAATAGGGACAGAGTGATACAACAGTATTTCCAGTAACACCCAGGTAAGAATCACCCACGCCATTTCACAATTGCTTATAGCCTCCTGCATCTGTACTTTCTGTAGTTCCCCACAGATGTTTTTCATTAATTTTTGCCTTTCCCTTCCCTTCTCAGTGCTGTCTGACTCAGTACCTGACTTCTGCTTGGTTCGCCCATGAAATACAGCGTATTGACATTGGTATGTTGTCATGACTAATTGACAGAACAGAAATCGAACAGTAATATGTAATACATTTGTCAATAATACAGCATGACTCAAAACAGATTTGTGTGCAAAATGTGATTTATTTACAGTGCTAGATATCGGTACATGTGATTCTAAGGGTGATGGGTGGGGGTGGAGGAATATCCATGGCAGAGTCCAGTTCTCAGTCTCACAGGTGCATTGTCCTTTTGCCTGTGGAAGGATGGAGCATAGGCAGTTCATGGTTGGACAGGGTGGCAATGTGGGACAGTGGGAAGACTTGAGGGGGTATGTCCTGCAGGCGGGGGTCTTGACATCCTACTCTGTCTTTTTCTTTGGTCTCAGGCTCCTCTTACGGGGTGGTTGTTCTTCAGCAGGAGGTGGGGTTCTGGGGGGCTGTCGAGGTGTTGGGACCTCCTGTCCACTAGCGCCGGCGGAGGTGGTAGGCTGTTCCTGGTCCGGGCTAGTGACAGGGGCCCTGTGTGGTGCACCATGGTCCCGCAACGCGTCCTCTATCCTGTGGAGGGCCAGGACGATGGTCCCCATTGCGGTCCCGATGATTCTCAGCTCCTCCCTGAACCCCATGTAGCGTTCCTCCTGCTGTGCCTGGATCTCAGTGAACCTGGCCAGTACCGTCGCCATCGTTTCTTGGGAGTGGTGGTATGCCCCCATGATGG
Organism: Pleurodeles waltl; assembly: GCF_031143425.1. Lineage (NCBI taxonomy): Eukaryota > Metazoa > Chordata > Amphibia > Caudata > Salamandridae > Pleurodeles > Pleurodeles waltl. The sequence goes on along the minus strand of NC_090438.1, from coordinate 884,111,687 downwards.
TGGTGAGGGCCTCTTGGAGAGTGGGTTCCCTGGGCCTCTCCTCCCCCCCCTGTCGCACATCAGCCCTCCGAGCTGCCCGGTTTCCCCCGGCCTCTGTCCCCTGGACGGTGTGCCCGCTACCACTGCCCCCAGGTCCCTGTTGTTGTTGGGGTGTTGGGTTAGCCTGGGTGCCCTGTAGTGGCAGACACACCGCTGATTGAGCTGTCCTAGAGACAGAGGCATGGGCCCGCTGGGTGGGAGCTGTGCTGGTGTCGGCAGAGGGGGTCGGGTCTGGTGTGGCCTGTGGCTGCCTGAGGGGAACCGACTGCCCAGAGGTCCCCGATGGTCCGGGCTGGTCATCAGGTTCACTGTCGACAGAGCTGCTATCCTCAGTGTGGGCCTGTTCCGGTGGTGGGATGGACACTTCTGGACCCTCCTGGCTGGTGTGTTGTCGTTCGGGTCCTGCATGGGGTAAGAGAGTTTGGTTATTATTTCTGTGTGTGCAATAGCATGCGTGTTGTGGGTGCCCTTGTCCCCCAGTGCAGGCATTCCCTGGAGGGAGGTGTTGTGAGGGTATTTAGTGGGGGGGAGGGGTTAGTGCAGTGGTCATGCTTAGGTGATGGGTGCCCATGATTTGTGTTGGCATGCAGGAGTTGGTGTTGGGATGGGTGGGTTGTGCTGGTGTGACATTGTCAGGGAGGATGTGTGCTGGGGGGTTGGGGGTGAGGGTGGGGGTGTGGGTTGGCATGCTGGTGGGGTGGGGGGGATATAGTAGTTGAGATGGGACTTACCAGAGTCCATTCCTCCGGCTACTCCAGCGAGGCCCTGAGGATGCAGGATGGTCAAGACCTCTTGCTCCCACGATGTAAATTCGGGAGGGGTGGGTGGGGGTCCGCCGCCAGTCTTCTGGACCGCGATGTTGTGCCTGGAGACCATCGATCGGACCTTCCCCCGTAGGTCGTTCCATCTTTTGCGGATGTCCTCCCTATTCCTGGGATGCTGTCCCACCGCGTTGACCCTGTCCACGATCCGCTGCCATAGCTCCGCCTTCCTGGCTATACTGGTGTGCTGCACCTGCGAGCCGAAGAGCTGGGGTTCCACTCTTAGGATTTCCTCCACCATGACCCGGAGTTCTTGGTCCGAAAAGCGTGGGTGCCTTTGGGGTGCCATGGGGTGGTGTGGGTGAGGTGTGGGGTGGTGTATGTGATGAGGAGTGTGTTGGTGAGTGGTGCTTTGTGCTACTATGTGGTGTGTGTGATGGTGTAGTGTGCCTCAGTGTGTCTTGCTATGGATTGTCTGCTGTGTCTCTCTCTCCTTCTCTCAGTAATTAGGGTCGCAGGGGTTTGTGGGTGACGTGGGTGTGTGTTTTATAGTTGGTTGATTGTGTGGGAGTGGTGTGTGTATGTGTATCAGGTGTGTGTATTTCAAATTGTCCAATGTGGCTGTGTTTTGGTGATGTGTGTGTATTCTGACCGCGGCGGTGTGTACCGCCAATGGAATACCGCGTTTGAATGACCGCCGTGTGGATTCGTGGGTCGTAATGGCATGGGCGTATTTCTGTTGGCGTGACGGTGGAGATTTGGTCATCTCCAGTTTATCGCTGCCCGCCGATGTGGCGGGCTGCAGTGGAGGACGGATTTTTGGAGGTTTGGCCGTTGTGGGTCAGAATGACCGTGGCGGTTGACCGCGGCCGCGGCGGTGTTATGGCGGTCTTATGACCGGCGGTAAGGGCATTTTACCGCCGAGGTCAGAATTACCCCCTAAGTCTCTATCTCTATAATTTAGGAAGCATGCTATTAGGGGTCGAGGTGGCGCTCCCGGTCTAGGCGGTCTGCCCGGTATTCTGTGCGCCCTTTCGATCACTGTTGTGTTGGGGTGCTGCTCTTTAAGTGTGTTCCTCAGCCAGGTCTCTAAGAAATCCTCTGCCTTAGGTTGCTCGATTCTTTCCGGGATTCCAAGGAATCTGATGTTGTTACGTCTGGAGCGACCCTCAGCTTCCTCTGCCCTGCATTGTAGTAGTGTTATGTCTAGTTCCATTTTTTGCATTTTATTTCTCATTTCTACTACTTCTGGCTGGATAGTTTCTAGTGTCTTTTCAGTGTTGTGAACCCTTCCAGTTAATTTGCTGTGGCCGGCCCGCAGCAATGAGACTTCCTGCACTGCGGCATCAATTTTCCCTTCTAACGAGGATTTAGTGTCCATTATAGCTTGCATAATTTTATCGAATTGTAGGGAGTGCGTGCGTAATGTTTCATTCAGCTGTAGCTGAGTGAGCGACTGCGTTTCTGCTTGGCCAGGCGGTTGGGGAGGGTCTCCTTCTCCAGTGAACCCTGTTTTGGGGTGTTTTGGTTTGACCATGATTTTCTTGTTGACCTGTGCCAGTTCGTTACTCCAGGATCATCGGGTAGCCGCCTGCCAGGAGTGATCGCTCGCGTCTTCGGTTCTCCCTCGGTGCGTCCACCGGTTCTTTTGGTCTGTAGTGCAGGGGGGGTTGCATGCATCTGTTTTGTTGTTAGTGTCTGTTTTAGTTTCTCAGTACGGTGCCCAGCCAATCCCCGCCGCGCGGCAGCCACCGCTCCCGGCAACCAGCAGGACCCAGTTGGGTCCGCTGATGTGTGTGGTGCACCTCGTCAGGGGGAGACAGCCCGGAATTCAATGCTCTCGGGGATTCCAAAGTTGCAAGCACCAATGACGTCATTAGTGATGCCAGTGGACTGGTCAAGAACGCCGCAGCCCGGCAGGAGCACCAATTCTGTCAGGGAGCCGCAATACCACCCCCAGCTCCCGCGACAGCGGAGCCCGGGTGCCCAATTCAGGTCAGGATGTGAGGAGTTCACTGTGTGGGCGAGGTAATTGGCGTATCTACTTAGCTTTCCATTTTATTATGACTGCCGTGGGCCAACAGTAAGGGAGCAGGCCGGGAACACACGGGTTGATGAGGGTCCAGAACAACGCCGCGCATCCGACCAGCCGGTAATATCAGGGGTGGTATCTCCCATGCCCCCACTCCACCGATGTCAACTTCGTTTGAGCAGGATCCTAGAGGGAGAGAAAAATCTCCCTACGCACCGCGACTCGAGTCGTGTCGCCGAGGGAGGTGCCGCACCGCGATGCTCCAATAAGCCTGGGCGCCCCGGACCCAGCAGGGGGACTCTCAATCAGTCTCACCGGGTCGCCCGCCGAACCGGATCAGGCGTGGTCCCAGGGGCCCCATCACAAACGGGCCGTGCCCGTGTTATATGCAGTGTTCCAGCACGATGGGGGGCCACAACGAGTGACTCAATTGCCGTCCTGTGATTATTTGTAATGCTGGCGACAGATTGAAGATTAATCCACGTAGGTCGCGGGGTACCGGCGCGACCGCGGTCCGCCGAGCAGCGCCGCGCCGGGCACCCCAGCAGGCCCGACTCCGGTGGAACAGCTCCGGCCCGGACGACGGGCCGCACCCACTTCCGCCCCCGCGGCGCGTCCTCCAGGACGGGGGCTCCCCGTTCTCCGGCTCCCTCTGGTCTCCTGAGGGCCCCTCCAGTTAAGCGCCGAGCGCTAAAAGCCCAGGGGAGGAGCCGGCCTGAGGCCCCAGGAAACCGACTCACCAGCCGTGGTCGCTGGTGCTGTCACCGCGGGCCGCCAGCTCCTCCTCGGCACTCGATGGGACGCCGGCCTCGCGAATAGGATCACCGCCTCGGCCCGTGGTCCTGAACAGTCGAGTGATCGGCGCCGGCCACAGAGAGGTAGGTGGGTGCCGTTTCCAGGATATTAATGTGGGCCAGGCACGGAGCTGCAGTATTATCCTGCCGCTCCGGTAGCCATGTTGGCCATGCCCCCCCCTTGGCTCATCACATGGACGAATGACCAATACTTTTCTCGGTCTTAAATGGTATCCTGAGTTTCAGCCTTTTTTAGATCTCATCCCCAATATTTTGGGGAAGAGCTTGTAAGTTCGCTTTCCTTATGGGTGTTTACCACTACTGTCTTTTGTTAATAGTCAGAGGCCATCGCCGACACTTAGACTATGTCCATGCTGTAAAACTGCTTTGGAAACAGTTGAACATTTTATGCTCTTCTGTACAGCGTATACCCTACCCCGTCGTAAGTGGATTTGTCCAGTTTGTCAGATGTTGGGCTTTAGGCAATTTGCTACAGCCCTTAGGATCTTAAAGAACAATACTTCTGTTATTCTGATCCATACAGTTAGTAAGTTCCTTGAGGCTGCATGGTATATACAAATTCATTTTTAAAACTGTTGTAGTTTATAATTAGGTACGCTTTGGGATATGCACTAACAGATTTTATTGGTTTTACTGTTAATAATGAATGATGTTCTTATTGATTGCCATTTATTTCTTTTTATTGAATTTTATTGTATATGTAATTATATGAACAATGTTTTTCTATTTTGCTTTGATTGTTTATGACAGAATAAACCTTGTGCTAGATATAAATAATTAATCTCAAAATAATTACACTGAATAAAAGTTTAAAAAAACAGAAATATGTACAGGTTAACCCATAACAAACACAATATATTTAGTAATTAAAATAAATATATAGCAATGTAACTACAATTTAAAATTTTAAAAGTAAAAATAGATAAAACATAAACAAAAGCATGATGATTGCACATGCAGTGTATTTAAAAAAATATGTATGACGTAAAAAAATTATAAAGTATAAAAAATGTAGTAATTATTCATTGTTTAAACACCTAGTTTCACTTAACAATTTTACGAAATAATACGCAATGCATACAATTTGAAATTAAATAAATATATTTAACATCACCTCAACCTGACCTCCTTGAATAAAATCCACCAAAAAATTTTTTAATTGATATGCATACTTCATAAAAAAACACATTAAATATTTAAATAAACCTTATTTCAAACTGATAAAACTGAAAGTGCAGAAAGAACTGTTGAACTGAGCATATTGATAGTATGTTAGTTTTCAGATTTCTGTGACTACATTTGCTAAATATTCCCAAAGGCAATAACAATGAAGATATTAAGTGGCCATGAGGATTGTGTAAAAAAAAAGAAAGTAGAACATAACATTTTAATATTGTGATATCGGTAGTATAGGGCATCACCAGGACAACAAATATCACAGTCCAATAGTGAAAGTATTGGAGTGATTCTGTATGTATGTATATAATATTTCTATAGCACAAGTGTAACCAAGAGGCTGCAAAACACTGTACATGCTCATCGACATGTGGTGTACCACAGCCTGATCTTGTTCATTCCTAATCCCTTCTTCCCCTTTTTCTCCTCTACCACACAGAAGAGCATATTGTGTTCTCCTATTTTTTTAGTCTTTGCCACTTTTAGTAGAGGTCTACACCTGGGGACCTCATTTTCCTTATGTAGATTATTTCAATGAGTCTCATGTGTACTCATACCCAAACCCCATTTATCTAGTTGCAGCCTCCTTGAGACAGTGTTCCCATGTGTAGAATGTCACAGATGCAACCATTAATTGCAATAGACCTTCATTTGGGTGACCATGTTCATTTGTCTCAACCTGACCTCCTTGAATAAAATCCACTAAAAGTGGAAACTAAAAAATAATATAAATTATCAAACCTAATAACCAAAAAAATAAAAACAAATGACACAAATTTTAAACCATATGTTTAGGAATTTTGCAACACAATTGAATAATCCTTATATTATTTTAAAAAAATATTTTAATTGATATGCATACTTCACAAACAAACACATTAAATATTTAAATAAACCTTATTTCAAACCAAAGGCAACAGAAACAACCAAGAAAGATGAATGAACAAGAGTTCTCTCCACTGATGAAGGTCAGGGACACAGTCATGCACTGACTTACTGACTCGCCAATGAATTTCAGAAGAAAACCACAGTACTCATTGTTGAAATTGTGCTTATTTTTGGAATTCAGGAGTAAGCAAGAAGTGAAGATCATAAAGACAATAGGATACATTGAAACTGGTTACTATTGGGGAGCCTGCAAAAGTAGCAAATGGCTGACGGAGACGTCAGTGTAAAGTAGGAAAGCGATGGCAGCTGGAAGACTACACTCGAAGTTGAGGTGGGCCATCTTTCTCATAAGTAGTTCATCAAGCGGAAGTGGGGTGGATATTCATTGCAGCAAAATGCTGTAGGAGGCTGGCCTGGTTTGTAGTGGGTACCTTGGGTACTTACACCTTATACCAGGTCCAGTTATCCCTTATTAGTGAAGTAGTAGTTTTATATCCGCTTAGGCTGATAGAGGTAACTATAGCAGAGCAGCTTAGGCTGAACTAGGAGACATGCAAAGCTCATGCAATACCACTTATAGTTACACAGTACTTATACACAAGTAAAGATAATACTCAGTGTTACCAAAAATAAAGGTAGTTTATTTGGGTGACACAGTACCAAAAATATCTTAGAGGCAATACTCTTACTGGAGGTAAGTATTATATACAATATATATACTAGACACCCACATAAGGTAAGTAATTAGACATAGGATAGTGCAAACAATAGGAAATGCTATAGAATGCAATAGGAGAAAATAGGTCTAGGGACAACAAAAACCATTTATTAAGAAAGTGGAATGCGAATCACAAATTCCCCCCTAGACAAGTGTAGTGTGTGCAGAATCGCTGGGAGAGTAAGAATACAGTAAAGGTAAGTAAATTACCCCACCCCAGAGCCTAGAAAAGCAGGAGTAAAGTACTGCAAGTTTCCTTAGGACACATTACACCTCGTGATTGGGATTATTGCAGTAACCAACCAAGTATGCAAAACAACAACTGCTAGATTCCTGGACCTGAAGACCTGCAAAAGAAGGGGACCAAGTCCAGAAGTTGAAATAAGTTCCAGGAAGGGCAGGAGCCCCTGCCAACCCAGAAGAGGGTGCAAAAGAAGAGTTCCCAGTTGGACGAAGCCTGCAGAAATGCACCCTAGGAAGATGCCTGATGCAAAGGATGTCCCATGACGTGAAGATGAATGCAGATGTGATTTTGTGTTGGCATTCGCCAACAAGCCTTGGTTACGACAAAGTTGTGTTTTGTGTCACAATGGCACTGGCTGGACCCAGGAGGGACCTGGGAGCCTCAACTCTGTGTGATGAGGAAGAGGAGGCTCTCAGCACTTTTGAGAGCCCTGAGGACACCAGACAGCACCCAAGGGAGTCCCAGGACATGGGGACAACGGAGGTGCAAAACGCGGTTGGTGCAGCACTGCAAAGAGGGGTCCCACGCTGCCGGAGGTCAACTCAGCGAGTTGAGTATCACAGGATAGAGTGCTGGGGAACTGGGCCAGCCAGTGCACAAAGGAATTTAGCAAATAGTGCAGAGAGGCCTCAGGAGGTGAAGAAGACATGGTGCACAGTGGTACTGTCGCTCTCATGGAAGGCAAGGTCTTACCTCCTCCAAGTTGTGTCAGCAGGACCTCAGGTCAGTCAGTGTTGATGGGGCCCACCCTCTGTGTTCCAAGGAGCACGCTCATCGCTGTGAGAGGAGTCCAAGAGTAATGGTCGTTGACTTAGAAGGTGCCTGCATCAGCAGGGGAGTGACTCCGTCACCCCACAGGAGATTTCTTCGGTCTTTCTGGTGCAGGATGAAGACAGGGAGTCCTCAGAGTGTGCACTCCGTGGAAACTGCTGCAGTTGCTGGCTGGAGCAGATACAGAAGAGAAGTATCCCTTGTGCATACTGGAGCAGGCTGCGGTTGATCCGAGGTCAGAGGATGAAGTAGTAGTTGCAGAGGATTCCTGCTGGAAACTTGCAAGTAGAATCTGAAGAGAACCCACAGGAGAGACCCTAAATAACCCTGAGAGGGGGATTGGCTACCTTATCAGGTAAGGACCTTTCAGAAGGGGTCTCTGACATCACCTGCTGGCACTGGCCACTCAGAGCCCTCCAGAGTGCCCCCACACCTTGCAAAGCAAGATGGCTGAAGTCTGGGACACACTGGAGAAGCTCTGGACACCAACCCTAGGCTAGTGATGGACAGGGTAGTGGGTTTCCAGTTTTGCGCCAGAGCAGGGGGACAAGGGGTCTCTGAACCAGTGTAGACTGGTTTATGCAAGGAGAGCACCATCTGTGCACTTCAAAGCATTTTCAGAGGCTGAGTGAGGCTACCCCTCCCCAGCCTGTAACACCTATTTCCAAAGGAAGAGAGTGTAACACCCTGCTCCCAAAGAAAATGCTTTGTTCTGCCTTCCGGGGACTGAGCTGCTCAGACTCCAAAATGGCAGAACCCTGTCTGTGAAGTGGCAGCAGCTGTAGCTGCAGTGCAAGCCACAGAGAGATGGTTTGGCAGTACTGCGGGTCCACCAGGATGCATGGAATTGGCTCCCAAATACCAGATTTGGAAAGGGGGGACAATTCCATGATCTTACATGGCCATATTCAGGGTTACCATTGTGAAGCTACATATAGGTATTGACCTATATGTAGTGCACGCGTGTAATGGTGTTCCGCACTCACAAAGTCCCAGGAAATGGCCCTGAACTATGTGGGAGCACCTTTGTTAGTGCAAGGGTACCCTCACACTTAGTAACTCAGCAAGTGAAGGTTAGACATGTAGGTGGCTTATAAGTTAGTTAAGTACTGTACAGTGAAAATGTCTGTGAAATAGTGTGTGCAATGGCAGGCCTGTGGAAGGGTTTGTCTGAGCTCCTTATGGGTGGCAAAAGAAATGCTGCAGCCCATAAGGATCTCCTGGAACCCCAATGCCCTTGGTACCTAGGTACAATATACTAGTGACTTATAAGGGGGGGTCCAGTGTGCCAATTGAAATTGGTATATGAAGTCACTAGCCTACAGTGACAAATCCAAAAGCAGAGAGAGCGTAAGCACTGAGGTTCTGATTAGCACAGCCTCAGTGACACAGTCAAGCACTATACAGACTCACACATTAGGCAATAAATTGTGAGCTCTGGGGTCCTGACCAGCAGGATCCCAGTGAGACAGGCAAAAACATACTGACATACAGGTAAAAATGGGGGTAACATGCTAAGAAAGATGGTACTTTCCTACAAATGCTCACTTCAATATATGCACAGTCACTTTAAAACCCTGTTATCTGTCTAAGAATGAGCCCCTATGGTTGATTAGAGTTCACCTATGGGTAGTTATTCTGTAGAAAGCACACAGCACCCTAATCACAAAGGTAAACGTAGACCAAAAGTCTACATTTAGACCTGAAGTCAAAGGGGGTCCTTGGGAGTTTGGCAGACGGAAACATCTGTGCACCAAACTCCCGATGATGAGACCGCTACAGTGCTGGCGGTCTCGCCACCAGCCCCATTACAACTTTCCCACTGGTCTCACCAAGGTTTCTGCCGGTCAGCCCCGTGGGAAAGGTGCGGCAGCATTGTTCCCAGCTCATAATTGGGCTGGCAGCAATGCTGCCGCACTCAGGGTGCACAAGCACCCTTGAAATGTGCACTGTCTGCAGAGCAGACAGTGTGTATTTCAAGGGTGTGGGGCAGGGGTCCCCTGTGTCCATCTGCACTTGTTCTCCGCCGGCCTTTTCATGGTGGTAGAACCACCATGAAAATGCTGGTGGAGAACAAGATTGTAATCAGCAGAGTGGCGCTGAGTTCAGCGCCACCCTGGCTGATTACAACCAGGACCGCCATCACCCCATCGGGATCTTGAATCCTGGCAGTTACGGAGGTAGGTTGGCAGGTCTGCCTGTCAACCTTGTAATGTGGTGGTCCAACCACCACCGTGAGTCTGGCGGTCTTGTGACCACCAGACTTGTAATCAGCCCCTAAGTATGGACTTAAAGTCTAACTTTACTAGCAGGAAAGTTAGACTTTTGGTCTCAGTTAGACTTTAGGTCTAAACTTAGGATTCATGTCTAAACTTAGACTTTTAGTCTAAGTTTACATTTTGTAAATAGGGCCCTTAGACTTTTGGTCTAAGTTTACCTTTGTGAACCGGGCCCTCAGTATTTATATACATATTGAAGAATATGAATTAGCAGGGGTATTTAATTTAGAGAATGGTGTATGGCCAATAGACCCAGTGGCATAGCATTAGCCCCCTCAGCCCCGCAGTGCAGGGGGCCCGATTTACAGGGAGCCCCCTCAGCACAGGACGCTTTTGACGGGCAGCAGGCATTGAACTGTGCCAATTGGACACTGTGCTTGGTTCACCCATTCTGCAAAGATTTTTGATTTTTGATTTTTTAAAAATAAGCCCCCAAAAGCGTGAGTGTTGCAGGGAGTTTTTGTCCCAGAGTGAGAGGGACATTGGTGATTGTCCTGCTTAGGACTCCACTGATTTGCTGGCCCAAGGAAGAGAATTGTATATTGGATGTTCCTCACTAAATAGGATGGACCTTCTGATATATATAGAATGATGGTACTGTGGTGGATACACTGTATCAAAACAGGGAGCCTCTTTCACAGAAAACCTGTCAGTTTGAACACCTGTAAATGGAGCTGGTGAACTAGGAGACAGGTGCATGTGGCAACTACCAAGTATTAGGTGAACCCTTACAGGCTTTAAAATGCTTTCATTTGACAGAAGATTTAGCGCTGACAATTTAATTAAGCCAAAACAATGTCCGATAGCTAGCTTCTCAGCAAATTCATGATAACCTCAAATCTTACTGTGCTTCAATAAAGGAGAATCTGGGAACAGTTTTGAATTAATTATCTAAGAATTAGGAAACTCCAGTTTCGTTTCCTATTTGTTTTCATTGGAACTGTAAATATGAAATAAGGAGTGGTTGTTAAAATATTGTTTCATTCTTATTTTTTCAACATTAAATTAAATTTAAAAAAATTTAGAAGCAAGTGGATGGAATGGCAGAAAGTGGTTTCAAATCAACTTAAGAAGTCCTGTTCTATTCTCAGTGAATGTAATTTACTTTTGAAGTGTCTCAGGAGAGGTGAGAAGTGATGTGAGCTATACATCAGGCTCCCAGTAAGGTTAGAGACCAATTGAATGCTATTTCTTTTGTGATTTTGTACCGCAACACTATGGGGGTCATTATGAACACAGTGGTAAACACCGCCGTGTTAATGCTGGCAGTCTTTCCACAGACCGCCAGCCCCGTTAAAGCCCTGCTGCCCACATTACAAACATTCTGCTTGGCTGGCGGGTGGAAACAGTGTTTCTGCCGGCCGGCCCAGCAGAATGCAGGGCCGGGACATTGCCGACAGCTCCACATTGTGGCGGGTGCAGCAGCACCCATCGCGCAGATCACTGCCCATAAATCGGGCAGTGACTTGCGCAAGGGGGCTCTGCACTGGGGCTCCTGCACTGCCCATGTCAAGTGCATGGGCAGTGCAATAGTCCCCAGAGGGGCCCTGGAGAACCCCATTCGCCGGCCTTTCGTTGATGCGGGAACCCGCCAGGGAAAGGCTGAGGGATCAGGGCTCATTATCCGGAGGGCACACTGCTTGTAGCGCTGCCCTGTTTGTAATATGGCGGTTCAGACTGCCATGCCGGTGGCGGTCTGTTCTACCGCCGCCGGCATGGCGGTCTCAACCGCCGGGTTCATAATGAGCCCCTCCATAGTAGAGGTTTGCCTGGAAATATCTTCACTAGTATGGCATTTGTTTTATTTTGTTATTTTGTAGTTTAAACGTTAGGCAGGGTTTCATTGAGTTTCTACATTGTCAAGGGTATCACCGCGTGGGATTGTTCTATGTGCTGGATCAGGCAGTTCTTTGCATGGGAATTTCGCTGATCTGTCGAGCTTTTTCTGTTCTATAGCCTGATAAGTAAAAGTTAAGCAGTGTTTTTTTATTTTACTACATTATCTCATGAATATGTGTGGATTGTTGTTGAGGTATTTTTCTGTGAGATAGCGATTCTTTAATAGCAAAATAGACAACTGGTGCGTCCTATGGTCCTCAGACCTTTGGTCCATGTAATTTATTATATTGCAGACAAGTATTGCTACAAACTGCCTCCTCTTGTAGTACGGTTCATGTTTTGAGTGAACTTGTCATGAAGCACAATAATTAGGGATTCTCTTTTCAAAATACCAGAACTAACTAGAAACTAGTCTACTACTCTTGTTTTCAATCACATCCTCTTCTCATCCTTCATTCTTGCTTAGCATCATCATTGATTGAGTGTGAAGCATTACAAGATGTTACATCTGCTGCAGGTAGAAACATCGTGCAGGCCCATCACAATGTGCAGAAGCCACACTTATCATCAACATTCTCAAAAGACAGATATGACACACACATCAACACTCATTTCACTGCCAAAGATCGATCAGAAATCAGTCCAACATGTGAGTATAGTGGAGAAGCAGTGAAATCAGAAATAGTTGTTGATTCATCAGCAAAGACAAGTGTGCAGGCTCTGTAGCAAGTAAGCCAACATAAATTGAAGATCACCAGCCAGTGCCCCAGTTGGAGATGCAGCATCAATTAACTGCAGCCAGATGTCCAGCAACATGCTGCCACTGTTACAGTTACCAGCTAATTCAAAAGTGGTCTACAGATGATGACGTGGAGACTATCCCAGGAGGAAATAGAACTGCACAGCAATATTTGTGGCCATTGTCAAATGAAGGTGAAGATTAATGCTAAACTCTTGAACATTAATCTGCCAATGTGGTAGATGGAATTCTAGTTAGGATTGAAAGACCACCAACAGCAGCAGATGTTTTAGGAATTTATAGCCAGCTTATCATTATTGTATGATGATAGACAAGTACACAAATATTGACCCAACCTACTGGTCCTACCAGGGTCGCATCTAGTCCAAAAGCAATGATCAGTTATTTTAACATAATCAAAGTTAAACACTTCACTGAATATCATTACTACATCTGCTAACCTGGTATGGACAACCCTTGAAAAGTAGCAAGCAAGGGGACTGATCCCCAGCCACCAATGTTTGCCCAGTAAGCCATTGAGTCATGCATTCTATTGACAGCTTCTGGCCATGGCCCACTAGCTGGGCCAACACCACCCTATCCTTTCTTACTGAAAATGTACCTAGCACAGCAAAGCAGTACTGTTTTAGATTATACTTTTTATTGAGCATCACCAGGTTAATTGAAAAAGTGCTTCTCCTTTACATGCATGCACATGTGTATATGTTTCCTGGAGATGCTGTATTTCAAAGGTGGTAGGGTACATAACTGTAGCCCACTCACAGGAGGAGTTGGCAGTACCACTGGGACCCGCTGTCTGCTCCTTATATAGGGTCTAGAACGTTACTAACATCCGCAAATCAGGGACTAACCCATCAAGGTGGCTCCTTCACATTGCTTTTTTAGTATTTTTTCTTTGTTTAATTGGGGTTTCAGGAAAACATGATGCATAACAATGAACATACATTAAATGAAATAGCCTTGAAAGACAAGGGTAATTTTATCTGGTTGCATTTCAATGTTATCTGTATCTTTGTTTTGGGGCTCCAAGACCCTATCAGATCCATGATGTATTTTAATTTTCCAGCCAATCAGTTTACTGATTTTTTAATCTCCTATTTGAAACATAGTTAGCCAATTTTAAGAGCCACCTTTTTGTCTACTATTTATGTTGGCTTGGTTCAGATTTGCTTTATTGGATTCCAGTACAATGCGCGGGTGGCAACTTCTATTCGGATTGTACCCACATTGTTTCTTTCCTTTTGCATTCTGCTTCCAGACACATGAACACCCCCTGTAGGCTTCTAAAGCACTTCCATTTCATGACTTGTGGTTGATTTTTATAAAAATTCTTTCATTTTCACTGAAATCAGTTCTTAGAATTTTATGTTGGTAAGGGTTGATAAGTCAACTTTCCAAGTACTTTTACTTTGATATTTCCTCTAGTTCTATTTGTATAGTTATTAGAGCATGGTCAAGTAAGGTCTGCAGTAAGCTGTCTTCCAGTAATCATAGAAGTGAGGAGGATTTCAAGAAATAAATTCATACTTGACTCTGATATTGCTGACTAATGAAAGGATACCTTTGCTGTAAAGCATGTTATTACCCCAACAATATTTTAAATGAAAGTTCACAATCAGCTGGTCCAGCATTTTCTGCATTTGGGATTTCACAGGTATACATTGTTTTATATCCCTTTCCAATACAATAAGTATCTATTGGTTTTCAAACTAAATTAAAATCACCTACATTGATTTTCAGGATTTAAAATTCAACTACTTCTAACTTCAACGCTTGTAATGGGTATGGATCTGCAATAACCAGGAGCGGCTCGTGGAGTGCGGAAGGTACGGGGCAGCAGCCGGGGTTTGAATAAACATTAAGGGGAATTGTACTCTGTTTTCACCGAATTAGCGCCATTTTCTTTACTCTAATTAGGTGCAAAACTAACTCCATATTTATACTTTGGTGCTAGACCTGTCTAGCGCCAAATTTATGGAGTTAAAGTCATTTTTTGGAAGTGGAGAACTACCTTGCCTTCGTGAGATGCAAGGTAGACGTTCCCATGCAAAAAATGACTCTATGGCCTTAATGCCATGTTTAGGGGCATATTTATACTCTGGGGCATATTTATACTCTGTTTGCACCGAAATAGCGTCATTTGTTTTACTCTAATTCGGTGTAAAACTAACTCCATATTTAGACTTTGGTGCTAGACCGGTCAAGCACCAAGGCCCTGATTTATACTTTTTTGTGCCGCGTTAACGTCATTTTTTGACGCAAAAGTGGCGAAAACTTACAAAATATTGGCCCTTATTTATACTTTTTGGTGCAAAACTGCACTAACTCAGTTTTGCACCAAAACGTTTAGCACCGGCTTGCACCATTTCTGTGCACCAGCCGGGCACCATATTTATGGAATGGTGCAAGCCGGTGCAAAGGGTAGGCTAGAGTAAAAAAAAACAAATGACTTTAGTCGGGTGGAGCTGGCAGTATAGAAGAAGGGGGTTTAGCACCAAAAAATGACCTTAGGCAGGTTAGAGTAAAAAAATAATGACTCTAGCCAGATTAGCGTCAGTTTATGGTGCTAAACCTACCATGCCACATGACTCCTGCCTTAGAAAACGTAGGAGTCATGCCCACCACCCCAATGGCCAGCACAGGGGACAAGGGGCCCTTGGGCATGGCCATTGCACTCTGTGCCATGTATGGGGGCCCATTTCAGGGCCCCCTTTGGCACTTTCAAAAATAAAATGCAATACTTACCTGTACTTACCTGTGATGGGGTCCCCCTTCCTCCGGAGTCTCTCTGGTGTGGGTGGGGGTGCCCCCGGGAGCCTGGGGAGGGCACCTGTGGGCTTATTCCACGGTGTTCCACCACGGAAATAGGCCCTCAGGTCCCGTAACGCCTGCCCTGACCCAGGCTTTAAAAAATGGGGCAAAGCAAGCTTTGCACCATTTTTTGACCCCTCCTCCCTCCCTTGCACCATATTTGCATGGGAGTATAAATATGACATTAAGGCCATAGAGTCATTATTTGCACGGGAACGCCTACCATGCAATTGCCATTAAGGCAAGGTAAGTTTCCACTTCCAAAAAATGACTTTAACTCCATAAATTTGGCACTAGACGGGTCTAGCACCAAAGTATAAATATGGAGTTAGATTTGCACCGAATTAGAATAAAAAAAAAATGACGCTAATTCAGTGCAAACAGAGTATAAATATGGCCCTTAGCGTAAAAAAATTACGCTAATCTGGTTAGAGTCATTTATTTTGACTCTAACCTGCCTAACATCATTTTTTTTTACGCTTGCCTACCCTTTGCACCGGCTTGCACCATTCCATAAATATGGTGCCCAGCTGGTGCTAAAAAATGGTGCAAGCCGGTGCAAAACTTTTTGGTGCAAAACTGCACTAACGCAAAAGTATAAATAAGACCCTAAATGTATTAAATAAAATAAGGTACCTTCTCCGCCAATGCCCCGCTCCTCTGCTACAGGCAGGCACATGCTCCCAGCCTGCCCTGTAGCCAATCCCGACACTTCTCAGAGCAGCATTAAGATTGGCTGGAAGCACCCAACCAGGGTGCTCCCAGGCAGACTGGGAGCCTGTGCATGCTCTCTCCAGCCCGTCAATATTGTTGCTGGGCTAGAGAGAGCCTACTGCGCATGTGTGTTTGGCAAGCCCGAGGCACACGTGCTCTGAGGGGGAATCTGTGTGTTCCCCCTCACTGCTTGTTACCCCCGTGGCCCCACGCCTTTAAAAGAAAACAATGATAAACAAAGTTTATTATTGTTTTGTTTTAAATGTTTTGCAGCTGCCGCTGCTCGCAGGGCAGCGACAGTCCTCTGCCCTAACAGAGGAGCTGCCCCGGGAAATAACAGGGCTATACTATGATTTACCATCATACAAAAGCTATTATTTAAAATCCACAAACCTCCTTTGTGTTTTCCCTCTTTTTATTTTCCAGCCACATATATATGGACCAAGATTGCCATCCCACACACTGCTGCATTTATAATACATTTTCTAACCTCAGCTTCCCAAGGTGGGTAAGCCACATTTTTCTAATCTGCCTCTCAAAGGTGGGTTTCATGCAGCAAAATTACTTTGGCCTGCACACCTTTTAATAATTGTAGAATAATATTTTATATCCTGGGACACAAAGATTCTATTAATATTGCCTAAATGTGTTGTGACTATGGGGGTCATTCCAATGTTGGCGGGCGGCGGAGGCCGCCCGCCAGAATTCCCCCTTCCGAAATACCGCGCCGCGGTCAAAAGACCGCGGCGGGTATTACAAGTTTTCCCCTGGGCTGGCGGGCGGTTCCTGAAAAACCGCCCGCCAGCCCAGGGGAAAACGACCTTCCCACGAGGATGCTGGCTCGTAATCGAGCCGGCGAAGTGGGAAGGTGAGACGGGTGAAGGGGCCCTCTTACGGGGTCCCCTGCCGTGCCCATGCCATTGGCCTGGCATGGGCACGGCAGGGGCCCCCAGGGGCCCCGCGACCCCCCCTACCGCCATCCTGTTCATGGCGGCTTTCCCGCCATGAACAGGATGGCGGTAGGGGGGGTCGGAATCCTCATGGCTGCGGAGCGCGCTCCGCAGCCATGGAGGATTCACACGAGCAGCGGAAAGTCGGCGGGAGACCGCTGACTTTCCCCTTCTGACCGCGGCTGAACCGCCGCGGTCAGAATGCTCATTGGAGCACCGCCAGCCTGTTGGCGGTGCTCCCGTGGTCGGTGGCCCTGGCGGCCACCGGCCGCCAGGGTCAGAATGACCCTCTATGTGCTATGCTACACAAAATCTTGCCTTCCCCCTTACGATCCAATATATGTTTCACATTTCTTTTTGTCACCCTTTTTCCACTTTTCCCCTTCTATCACCTACCGGCCTAGCCCATTCCCATTTTGTTTCTCATGACCAGACCCCCGACATCCTCTTATGAAGCTTGAATGGAGTACTCTCATAATGTAGCAGAATTCACTGATGGGCATTTTCTGGGATGATAACTGGGAGCCATTGGGCAGGAGAGAGCACACTTAGGGGGTCATTCCGACCCCGGTGGTCAAGGACGGCCGGGGCCGGGGATGCGGGAGCTTCGCCAACAGGCTGGCGGTGCCCCGCAGGGCATTCTGACCGCGGCGGTTTGGCCGCGGTCAGACAAGGAAAACCGGCGGTCTCCCGCCAGTTTTCCGCTGCCCTGGGAATCCCCCATGGCGGCGCAGCTTGCTGCGCCGCCATGGGGGATTCCGACCCCCTCACCGCCATCCTGTTCCTGGCGGCTCCGACAGCCAGGAACAGGATGGCGGTGAGGGGTGTCGTGGGGCCCCCGTAAGAGGGCCCCACTTTGTATTTCAGTGTCTGCATTGCAGACACTGAAATACGCGACGGGTGCCACTGCACCCGTCGCACATACCCACTCCGCCAGCTCCATTCGGAGCCGGCTTCCTCGTGGGGAGGGGTTTCCCGCTGGGCTGGCGGGCGGCCTTCTGGCGGTCGCCCGCCAGCCCAGCGGGAAAGCCAGAATGGCCTCCGCGGTCTTTCGACCGCAGAGCGGCCATTTGGCGGCTCCCTCCAGGCGGGCGGCGACCGCCGCCCGCGGGGGTCAGAATGACCCCCTTAGTTATATATACCAATAACATGTTTGATTCTGACCTGAATATCATAATGTTTTGCTTGAAATGTCTTTCAATATATTTTCCTGCCAAAAATTCTGTGTGTGGACTCCAGAATAACTCATGCTGGATGTTTGCGACTTTTCAGTTCTTTAACTAAGGCCCACGTTTGTCTGCTCTATTGGCTGGTTTGAAGTACATATTTGGAAACACTCTGATTAACTTACGTGCTAATGTCTTGAAGGATTTGGCAGCTCTTGCTTTGGTCAATTTAAGGTATTTAGGCACTGATTTAAGAGCCCCTAGCGCCATCCTATTGACACATTAAAGTAATTTTTTGTAAGTTAATGTGGCGTTAGATTGCCAAAAACGCGGTGCCATATTTATAAAGTGGTGCAATGCATGCGTTGCACTACTTTGTAACCCTTTACGCTACATTATTCTTGCGCCTGGCATAATGTATGAAAAGGGTGCGTTCCCCCGTTAGGGGGGCAAAAACAAATGCACAGGGAAATCTAACAGATTCACATGTGTCATTTTTTTCGACACCTGCTCAGAGCAGGTGTTAGAAGGGGGCATGCCATTGCATACTATAGGCCCCTGTGTACTCTGCAGGAGTAGTGCCAAAATGTTGGCGCTACTCCTGCAGAGTACATCGACAGCGTAACTAAAATTACACTATTGCCCTCTCCCCTGTGCCATGGTGCGCCATATTTTCAATACAGCGCACAAATGGTGGCGGTAGAGGGTCTCAAGGAAAGTGGCACTGCACTGCATGCAGCACCACTTTTCTTAAATCAGGCCCTTAATTCTATAACACATAAATTATGCAAGAATTGTGACAGGGTGGACAAGTGTTTGGTTTTCTGAAAGAGTCACAGTGTTCTATGGCAATGGTGAGATCTGTATTTTCAGCTTGTTTCAATTTAAGAATACTTTTTTGAATTACTTGAACTAAGTATTGTTTGTGGCATCTCTCCTTCAGCAGCTATAGGTGTGCTCAAAATTCTTAAATTCTGTCTTCTGGGCCTATTTTCTTCATTCTTTTCATGGTTTATTTATCTCTTTATAGGTTACAAATTGTTCCTTCTGGTTTCTTTCTTCAATAATGTTTAATTTGTTTTCAGCATTCTATATCTAATAAGTCAAATTTTCTAGCTCTTGATTTAAATTATCTCAGTAATCTATAATTGTACATATCTCTTCCTGGGTCACTGATTGCATTTGGTCTGATCTATATACATTTTCAAGTATTTTGCTCAAGTTTATTTGTCCTCCTAAGTCCTTTTCATTTTTTGCCCAGTCTCTTCGACTATTTACTTTGTACATTCCTTTGTTGCTTCTCTTCTCAAAATTTAGATTTTAATGTTGAAGAAGGATGAAATTTAGATCTGTTTCAGTGCCTGTACTACTTGGGATAAAGATATCATAATCTGTTGAAGAATCCTCTAGTTTAGAATGGTGTGCTAATTTGTCCATCATAAAAATTTGTCACCAGATGTCTCATGTGTATTTTGTTCTTTCTCCTTGAGTATTTGATATGGAACAAAAGCGTGATCTAAATCAGCAATGAGCTGATTTTCTTACCTTAAATAGAGCCCTTGATTTACTAAGGTCCCTGGAAATTCTCTTTCATTTTCTTTCTTTCCTTTTTGTCTATACTAGGTTCTCCTCTAGCAAGGGTCGGGTTTGTATTAGCCATTCCTTGTGTTCAATTCTTTGAGAAACCTATTTAGTTGACATTTGAGGCCAAGTGGCAATCGTGTCCTTGTCATCCACAATTTGCTAGGAGAAGATAATCTCATAGTGTCCCTTCCATTGTTGGGGGTCTAATTCTCAGTGTTTCTTTTTACACATGGGTAACTAAATAGTTAGTGCCTGGATACCCTCATGGGTGACAAGAAGCACTCTACAAATGTATTGATTGATTGATTTATTGAAATAAGGATAAATAGGTTTATCAGATTCAAAGCCAATTTTTGTGCTATGCCATTCTCCAATGGGAACATTGATATTGGCTTAAAAGGGCCAGGGTAGGAGGTATCACTCACATAGTTGTTGCTATTACTTTTAGAGGTCTCAGTTGTCAAAAATTGTGCAGGTTGGGACCAGTGTGCTTGGAGGATGTATGCTATAACAGCAGTACTGAGTACTTAAAGCCTCTTCAGTCTCACCAAATTTAAAGTCTTTATTTAAGTCCGGTGCTTTCCTCACATTTGGTATGGTAAAGAGGAGATACATTTTGTTTCTACCTACATGAGGATACTACAGTAAGCAGGAAGATCTATCAATCTATATATGTGTTTTTGTATATGTGTATGTATATATCATGTCTGTGTGTATATGTATATCATTGAAAAACATCAAAGGTTAAAGTAATGTTATAGTTAGGTGAATCTGTCAGTGACAACATTAATACCTTGAACTTAAAAAGACCCAGAAATTTACCAGTTACAGTTAGCAGTGCTAACTTTAACTTGCACCCCCACCATGTACTGCTTATGGCATCATATATAATATCACTCATGACATATTCTATGGAATTATTTATGACATCACTGATGAAATCTCAAAGGTTGGCCTGCGGTTAGCTACATGGCATGTATGGCAGCCATACTCTGCTTTTAACTCCACACAGTTACCCTACCCTCCGCAGTGCACAGCATTTACTGAGTACAGCTTGGTTGATCACAGGGCTTGGCGTGCTGCCAGGCCTGTGGCCAAACTCCAACAGGCTGCGAACCCCACAGCTTGCACAGTCTTTGCCTTGCCCAGCATAGGGTTGACCTTCAGGCCTTGAGAGTCCCATCCCCCAAGGCCAACTATGAAAAAAAAGGAAAGGGGGCATGTAGCCTCCTCACTGAGCATCATTAGGCCCAGGGAACCCATCCACAGGGCCTTATGTATTTTAAAGATGAGGGGGTCCAAATGGCCCCACTCCCTGAGCTTCATTAGGTCCTCAGGCCCCTAAACTCCAGTGTCTTAAATATTTTAGAAAGGATGGGGCCCTGTGGCCCCTCTCCCTGAGCCTTATTAGAACCTGGGGACCCAATCCACCGGGGCCTTTTTTTCAAGGGGAAGGGGGCTGTGTGTCCCTCCTCCCCAAGTCTCATTAGGCCCTGCAGACCCCACCCGCTGGGCCTTGGTGACCCCATCCCCCAGGGCCTTGTGATTTTTAAAGGAAAGAGGGGCCACATGGCCTCCCACCACTAGACTCATTAGACCATGAGGACCTCTGGGCCTCTTGGAGCTTCATTAGGCCATCAGGTCCCCATCCTCCAAGGCTTAATGCATTTTAAAGGGGAGAGGCCATGCAATACCCCTACCTAAGCCTTTAAAAGGCCCTGGGGCACCATCCCCTAGGGCCACTATGTAGTTTAAAAAGGAAAGGGCCATTTGGCCCCCCTGAGCTTTTAAGATGCCCTGATGACCCCATCGCCCAGGGCAGCGACTAAACTTAAAGGAGATGGGGGCTACCTGGCCCCCTCCATGAGCCATTTTAAGGTGTCCGCATTATTTCAAGGTGGGTGCCCTGGTGCCCACCTGGTACACCCATCATGCTCAACGTTGTGGGCTGCAGGGGGAGCCCAAGGGCCCCTGTGGACCCAACCTGCTCCCTAGCATGCTGTGAGAGCCAACAATGCTCCTCTCCACAGGGAGCAGCCACTTATACTGCACCTTCTGAGTGGAAACAATCTGCTTCCCTGCCTACATCAGTGCAGGTAGATAAACAGATCAAAGGCCTGCTCCCAGACAGTGGGAGCATTTTCAACTGAGCCTCAGAGCAGCAGGAAGAATTTAAAGTCAGCAGTTAGCAGTTTTGCTTTTAATTTTCATGATTGTTCAAGTGTTTACAGGACCCTTGCAGCAGACCCACCTGGCTACTGGATGCAACAACATATTTAATGAAAACAACACAGATAGTTAAAAAACATACAGCCAGTGTGAAAACATGATTCAGTGGATCAGTTCTTTGGAAGAGTTTGGAGCACACAATGAAGGGTCTATGGTTTAGTAAACTACATATTTGGAGGCAGGTGTCAACAGTGGCCACGTGATGACATTCCAAACACACACATGTTACTAAATTTTTACTAAAAGATGAACAACTGCCAACTAAATTCTTGCCATACACTTATCTCGGTGCCATCGACATCAGTACATCATTATGCATTTCAAGATCAGAGAAAGATTTTATATTGAAAAGGACGATATTAATTCTGCAGTCATTTTTTATGAAGGCTGATCAACTTTTGAAGTGTATTTTAATGAGGCTGCAGAAAACAAAGCTTTTATTTGGGATCATGTTCACCCTGCTCTGCTGTAGAAGGGAAAAACACACATCAGTCACAAGTGTAAAGTTGTTGTGTACTATCAATCATGTGATATTTAGATGCTATGACTCCATGAAAACTCACAGAATGGTATCATGCAGATTGCGTTACTTGTGAATATTTCAGTACGTGCCCTGGCACATTTTTTAAGCAATGGTGTTTGAGAAGAGAAATACTATTTATTTTTTTACTGCATGATTTTAGACAACTGTTTCTTTTATTCAAAGTTAATACAAACTAAATTTAAAAACAGAGAAACCTTTGAAGTGTAGACTATAAAACTTTTAGCATACTGAATGAGCCTTGTCTCCAATACTATAACGTACTATTTGAGGAGCAGTCTCTTAAATAATCTCATCAGTGATGTGAATATTGATGTCATCGATAATGTTATTTAACCTTTCATTAGTGATGTGATAAGGGAGGTCATAAGTAGTGCATGGCTGGGCACAAGTTATAGTTAGCTCAGTTTACTATAAGTGGTGAATTTCAGTGAATTTTTGATTTTTAAATTTTGTTTTTTATATTATTAAACCACCTAATTATAATGTCATTCATCCTCTGTTTTGTCTCAGTCAATAAATAATATTTAACTAACATATTTAAATGTTAGTCTCTGGCACTCAATGGCAAGGAAACTTCTTTTTGTCTAGATTGGGCACATTGTGTGAGAACAGAATACAATCACTGCCAGAGAAGCAAATGGCTGAAGTGGGCTGACCCTGTTGCCCATGCTGCATGCTGTAGTGTAAGCAGAATTCGAATGACAGCACACCAAAGGATGAAGGCTTTCTGAATGTCCTGTGAGTGAATATGTATAGTACGTATTTTTATTAAAAACAAAAAGGACAAGGCAAGACCTAAATAATGACTCAGTAAAAGTCTATACGTATTGGAAATCCAGGTAAAAATTATCAGGAAATATTTAAACTGGTTTGTAATTTCTGTTCTACACAATGGGGGAATATGTAGAAACTGGGTTGTCAATGTTGCTTTATGTTATGGGAACTGGTGTGAGAGTGCTTAACATACATTTGGCAATATATACACTTGCTACTAATGGTGAATTACATATTACACCAATGCTAAAATATCATGGCATTGTACGCTTTCAATATCAGACCATGGGATACATATCAGTATCTGAATCCAAGTACATAATTCTAATGTCTGAGAACGTATCTTGTAAAATCAGCTTCTGTTTGAAAGGTAATCTGCACTATTTGTAGCTCACAGAACAGTCACCTTGTGCAAATAGAAGTCCTCTGCACAATGATCATTCAATGACTATATGTTTATCAATGATAACCATGGATGGTACCTTTGGAAAGCCGGCTTAAGGACCATCATGTCATTAGCAGTAAGATTTTAGCAACACCCTTGAGCCAAGGTTATTAATAAACTAGCATAAATATGCACTGATTCTAATATGACTTTATCTTACTTTAGGATGAATTATTAAGTGGCAAAGTAAAATGACAGGCAAAAACTAATGTTTTTGTATTCCTGTATTGGATTTTCGACTGACATTTTTCCAAGCCTGGATCAGTGTATCAGATTGACAATGCTTTTTTGAAGCAGGTTAAAGTGCCCTCTGCTCATATAGTTTTTTGGACTGGACATCTATCTCAATAGTGAATACTTCGTTGCTACGGACAATCAAAAAATATTTTTGTATGCTGTGGTAATCCCTGGATTATTGACATATTAGATTTTTTCTCCTTCGTCACTTTATGTCAAAGTTATCGTTTTTTTAGTCATTGAATTTGAAAATTGTGCTGTTAAGTGCACTTTTTGGCACCATCGGTCAAAGTGCTAAGACATCTTACAATTATTGAGAAAGATAAGATTGACCTACACATCATATAATGTCATTTCTCAGATGGACACAGCTGATCACAGACCATCTTCTACATTTCACCTGCCAAATTCGAAAATATCCCTAAAAGACTTGAAGTTTGAAAACTTGGTTTTGAAAGATCAGTCAATCATTCAAAACACACACTTTCATCCCCTACAACAGGAGTCTGACAAACACCAGACATTACTTGCTTAAATGTAAAAAAAAGACATAACAATCAAGCCAGGGGAAAAGAGTGGTGGGATTACCATTCAGGTCAATTTAAAGAATAAATCAGCAATACACTGGCAACTGAGTAATTTCGACTACTTGAAAAGGCTACCACAAATCCACTTTTAGAGCTACATACAAAAAATTTAGAGTTGACTATGCAAAAGCTTTTTCTAAATGTGCAACTTTGGGTGGCAATATTTTTTAACATTAACAACTTTTATTATTAATCTTGTCGAAACCGATTAATTATTAATGTTCAATTTGAATCAATTTATTGGAGATGTTATGTGTCACTAATATAATTTAAAGCTGCCACATTTTTGCACAGACACCATTTTATTAAAATAGATGTTGTTAATGTGTGATCTCATCTTGTTCCTGCTCACTATTCCTTCCAATCAATGTCACCCTGCGTGACTTCTCTCCACACAGCCATTGAAGAGCACAGAACAGTGTGCACAAACTGGCTATTTTCCTTACCAAGCATGTATTGGGAATTAAAACTCATTCATTTGCTGAATGTTATAATTCCACTGATATTTCTGAAAGAAGATCCAGTGAGGGCCGGCTAGCGTACACTGGTTTATGGGTATTTGTTTGAAAAATGTTTCATACTGTGTTCTGCATCTCCAGACAGCAAGAAAGCTCCTGGTGCTTTCCTTTCCCTAAAAATGAGTTAGTATTATAGGTATTCTTGTGAAATAAACTTTGATTTGCTCAGTATGTGTTATCACTGTTCATGCCATGCTGAATCTGGAGTTTTCTTATTCATATTCATAAAATATGTATAAAAACTCCACGATTTTGTTGCTGAACCAGATGACTTCAATTTTTTATCAGAGGATTCTTGCCCTATTTATGACTGATGGAGTTTCCCCTGCACATCTATTTGCTGGTGATACTGTCCATTTGTCTTATGATTTTTGCTCTTTATTATGACTTAGAGTAATTCTGAACTATGAATATGAATATGTAGGTCATATCTGAACCTTCATGGCACATATATTTTGCAGTTCTCTATATTGCTTAATTTTGAGCTTTTTGTAATAAAACTCCTGACATTTTTCCTGATCTAGAACACAGCTATTAAATGGTCCCAGTTACTATCTACCCTGCTAATTGTGTTGGGCCTGATGCTGAGGGGGGGGGGTGAATCTTATCACATGATCAAAGGTGCTGGAGCAGAACCTCCTGAGATAAATTGCGGGGTGATCTTAATTTGCATTACAATATTGGGGTCTGCTCCCTCAAATATGAAAGGGGAAAGAGGAAGAGTTTCTCCGTCAGAACAAATTTCAGTTCCTCAATAAAAAATAAAAATCCCCCTCATCTCCTGTGTTATACAGTTTCCCTAATATACACAAAGACCTTACCAATTCTCCAGGCCATTCTATACTATGTATATTATCCTTCTAGAAACATTGGGTTGGTACATTTACTTTTTTTTTCCTTCATTGAGACGTGCGTAAGAGGAAGTTCATACATAATTTAACTTAATGAGAAATCTTTCCGTTTGATCCTGAATCAGAACGTTTAGTGGCCATGGATTTTGAGTCACTTTACACAAACATTCCACAAATAGAGAGCACAAAAGTCACTGAAAACATTCTGAATGAAAGCCCAGTCCACACCTTCTTCTTCATATCTCTAGTGGAAGTTGCCAATACCAAAAGCAATTTCTTTTTTGAGAGCCACAATTCAATTACATTTTTAGAAAGACAATCTTTTATGATCCACGTAGCTTTAATGGAAATGTAACTAAAGCATTTTGTGATAGGTCACTGTCCTTTTCTGACAGTACATTTTCCATTGTAATGGCCACTAAATGTGCACCGGTATACAGTTATGCTTGTGGAACTAAATTGCACACAAATGATAATGTGTGGAAATTGTGTTTCAATTAATATTTTTCATTTGTGCATCACCAAATTCTTTGTTTTCATCATGCTTTCTTGACCTTGTTATTGAACATGATGGAGGCAGAATAATAATCACCCTTTATAGAATGACACTGAACGGAATATCCTCTTGAAATATCAGAATTTCTACTCTAATGCACTGATATATGTCCTATGTTAAGGTCACTTTATCAGCCTATGCTGAAATTGCTCTTGTAAAGCTGACATTTTCCCAAAATCCAAAATCCTATCACAACACCGCATGGACAAAGGCAGTACTTGCAAACTGGCGACAGTAGCAAATCTCTCCAAAAGAATATTTGTTAACTCTAAAACCCAAAGATCAAGAAAGACACTGATAAGCCTATATGTTTCAAGTTCTTCTGCGCACACACCAATAGGCTGATTAAAATAATTAAAAATACATTGAGATGTTCTAAAATCAGGGAACTTCAAGCTGAACCTCAACCTTTTTGCATTTAAGGGAGGCCAGATCATCAAATACTACATTGTGCAGTCCCTAGTATCTGAGATCTTTCAGAAATAATTGTCCATTATAAATGTAGAAAATGTAAAAGCTGTCACCTTTCATCGCTTAATAAAATGTTCCACTACAATCAGATTGTTCGCACTTTGACATTAATTACAAACTGCAACTTGTCCTACGTCATATATTGTATTTGGTACCCTTGTGATCTGATTTATGTAGGTCAAACTATTCAAAAGGTCAAAACAATGACTGAACAACACACAAGTAAAATACAATGCCAAATCGCCACAACTCCCTTGGTTGCACACTTCACGATTAAGTGACACATGGTGTATGACTTGAAAGTGATAGATGTGCTAATAAACTTTCTGGAGTCAGGGACCTGACAACTATTTTACAGTGGCTATAATATAAATGAATTAAAATATGTGAATCAATTCATCGTGAATTTAATACACTGGAAGATTGGCAAACATTTGTCAAGCTCTGTACCTTAGTTTGAACTGTTTGTGACCCCTTTAACTAATAATTCTAGTCCTGCCAAAATGTTTTCTGTGCATGATGTCACACAGACATCTTGCTAAAAAGATTGCAATAGTACTACATTTGCTGACATGATGGCAATAGTACTACATTTTGAATGGTCTGGTATCTGTTATAGTGAACAGTTACTGGTATGCTTTTTGAGAATCTGTAGGATTCTAACTGCTATTGATTTACAACATTTTCTCACTTTCAATAATCACTTTGTATTAAAGTCCTTAAAACCATATCAGTCCCAAAAAACTCTCATTCCATTAGCAATGTGTACAGCTACGATATCTATAGATTTTATTATTATCATTATGGGGCCCATGTACCTGCATTACATTAGAAGTATTTTCTTTATCTGTATGATTACAATGTTACACTTAAAAAATGATATTCCATTATGTAATGCTTCCAAATAATCAAAAAATGAAAGACTTCTTAGGACCATTCCATTGTTTTCGTATTCACAATTACAAGTACACACCAAGCATCATTTCCATTTTCATACAGAAGCCATATTTCTTTTTTACGTCTGACACATATGAACTTTGTTATCTACACTGGTGTTTGCCTTTACATGCATTAATCCATATGCAATACTGAGCTGGGTAAAATTATTTGTACTGTGATGGTAACTGCTCTCCACTCATGCAATAGCACATCAGTTTCACAGCACTGTCTACCAATTGAATTTCCTGCATTTATTGGGTGCTTCTACTCTAATAGATGAACAAGTATCAGACTCACATATTTACTTTTCGCACTCACTAGTTTTCAAACCATAAACTCAATATCCTTGTGTACTTTATTTTATGGACAAGATGTATGAATCAAGTTGCATTCTTGAATTGTCCTCTGAGCTCTGTTTCCAATTCTTTTATTAGTATATCGTAAATCAATTAGGGCCTGATTTAGATTTCAGCAACAAATCAGCATGGGTTCTATACAATTCAATCTCTTTTACTGAGATAATGATTATGATAAAACAGAGCCACTACGGTCAGGCCCCAGGACCCAATGCAGTCCCTGTTGATATTTTTAAAGATAAAATTTCATTTTGGTCCACCCTTATTATTAATATATTGCTTTAGAGGGCCTTTGTTCCACCTCCTCCTTACTCCCTTATTAGAAGAGAATCTAATTGCTCCAGAATTTTTTAGATTATGATAAACCAGAATAGTAGTGTTCAAAGTGATGCCAATAGGGTTATGGTCTCAAATGCAATTGCTGATACCTGAAAGCTCTAAAGCTTAGTAAAGCAGTTTGTAGAAACCAGAACATTACTACTTCTCCCATTACCAGTGTAAGGTTGCAAAGGTAAAAGCTCCTAGGGCTCACAGGCGATGGTGATTAATAGATCATTTTCAAGATTAAGGTCCTGTTTTAGACATTGGCTTTGTTACCAAAAACAGCAAACCGATTTATCACAAAGCTCACATATACAGTATGGATATTAAAATCACTACCATAAATAAACTACATGTAATGTTTAAATCTGAAAAGAAGGGTTATTTCAAAAAAAGTTTGCAAAATCAGCAATGATATCAGAATGTTTCTGGTTAAAAATGTTGGAAAAGAAAATACAACTAGGATATCAGAGAAGCCCTTAGGGAAATTATAATCACTGAAAAGTAGGGAGAATACCACAGTGTTTTAGGATGAGCTGAGAGAAGTTTATTTGAAATAAGTGTTGCCAAAGCTCTGCCTGATAATGAATCTACAGCTGGCTGAATAGAAGACGAATACACTTCTACATATAGGTTATCCTGCATCCATGTTTCTTGTAAAAAATTATTTCATAATTCCTAATGAATAACAACCATTCTGTATTTGCTCATTTGGAGTGGCGCCAACAATAATCCTTGAAAGAGTTTTCAAGTGCCTTACTTTCAGGTAGACCCTATAGGCTATTAACTGAGGATGAAGGCCCAGTATTCAATTCCAAATATCAAGTACAGGTGGAGGGGAGGTAGAAGGAGGAATAAAAGGAATTAAATCGGATGGATCCTTAGGTAGTTGTTTAACTTCATTTAAGTGTACAAAAGGATCAAATGTATTGCAGGTTGCCACATTAAATGTAGCCTACTGTCCAGTGCCAGTCAATTTCGGTGCTCCTGTATTGGAAGGTGATTTGTTAGATTTAAGTGAGGCCTATAAAAATACCCCTGTAGTTGAGAATGGATGGCATTTTTGTCATCCAGCAAGTTCGTTAGTAAAGGTAGGAAATAGCTAACCATATGAGGATTTTTCAGGTTTCATCCTGCAAGCTGAAAAGAATTCATTTGACAGATCACCCCAACACACAGAGGATTTCTTCAGCCAGTATGTAATTTTGCATTTTAGAGACATACCATTTTCCCTCAAACTCTGATGTACAGGGGAAACATTTTCTAAAACAATAGCATAGGGGGTAAATTCTGGGGGTAACTGTAAAATAACTATAACTTTATGAGACGGTGTGTTATGTGATATTGCAGTATTCACTAGATGGTCCAAATGGCCTAAGTTAGTAAAGGCCCTCTGTGTCGGCACAGCACTCCCTGTAATGCCCAGCACATTCATTTGAATGCTAAGTCACTTTACACTTCCCAATTAATGTCAACACCACAATCCCTTTATGCTTAGTGGCCCTATACATGTCCCAGTGTACTCATTGTACCCCTAGAGCAGCATGGGCCATGGGACTTCATATGTCATCAACTACAGCATAGGTTTGTGATACAGTGTACAGCAAGTAAGAAACAGGTCAGGGCTGCCACATATCCACAGAGACATGACATCCTTTCAGATCACTTACATGTAGCCACTCAAAGAATACTGTCATCCAACATGTCACATCTACTTAGTTTCATTGTTACACATAAGCAGTCTACCGCCACTGTAAGGTCACACATAGGCATAATGTAGACATGTCTGCTAATCATCCAGGCCCATTAAAGTGTGTCCCACGTAAGTATTCCTCTGTGTAATGCACTTATACATTAGTCCCCACAAAATAGGCCAGGTGCGTCACTAACGTATCACCTCTGTTGCTTGACGCTTTGCTGAATTTGCGCTTGTAATAAGCCCAAATTCAGCCGTGCAACACTTTTGGCCCTGTTACTCTGCACCTACCTTCCCATGGATGCATCAGTTTTGCTGACACACTATTGGAGCTTGTGGTATGATGCGCTGTCTTGCAGGAAGTTGGCTCTGTATGCACTGTTTCAAAGTAAGGAATAGCATGCACAGAGTCCAAGGGTTCCCCTTAGAGGTAAGATAGTGGCAAAAAGAGATAATTCTAATGCTCTATTTTGTGGAAGTGTGGTCGAGCAGTAGGCTTATCAGAGGAGTAGAGTTAAGCATTTGTTGTACACACACAGGCAATAAATGAGGAACACACACTCAGAGACAATTCCAGGCCAATAGGTTTTTGAATAGAAAAATATATTTTCTTAGTTTATTTTAAGAACCACAGGATCAAGATTTACAAGTAATACTTCAAATGAAAGGTATTTCATGTAGGAACTTTAGGAACTTTGAATTAACAAAATAGCATATACAGTTTTCACATAAATGACATATAGCTATTTTAAAACTAGACAGTGCAATTTTCAACAGTTCCTGGGGGAGGTAAGTGTTTGTTAGTTTTTGCAGGTAAGTAAACCACCTACGGGGTTCAAGTTTGGGTCCAAGGTAGCCCACCGTTGGGGGTTCAGAGCAACCCCAAAGTTACCACACCAGCAGCTCAGGGCCGGTCAGGTGCAGAGGTCAAAGTGGTGTCCAAAACACATAGGCTTCAATGGAGAAGGGGGTGCCCCGGTTCCAGTCTGCCAGCAGGTAAGTACCCGCGTCTTCGGAGGGCATACCAGGGGGGTTTTGTAGGGCACCGGGGGGGACACAAGTCAGCACAGAAAGTACACCCTCAGTGGCACGGGGGCGGCCGGGTGCAGTGTGCAAACAAGCGTCGGGTTCGCATTAGAAATCAATGGGAGACCAAGGGGACTCTTCAGCGATGCAGGCAGGCAAGGGGGGGCTCCTCAGGGTAGCTACCACCTGGGCAAGGGAGAGGGCCACCTGGGGGTCGCTCCTGCACTGGAGGTCGGATCCTTCAGGTCCTGGGGGCTGCAGGTGCAGTGTCTTTACCAGGCGTCGGGTCTTTGAAGCAGGCAGTAGCGGTCAGGGGGAGCCTTGGGATTCCCTCTGCAGGCGTCGCTGTGGGGGCTCAAGGGGGTCAACTCTGGCTACTCACGGTCTCGTAGTCGCCGGGAAGTCCTCCCTGTGGTGTTTGTTCTCCACAAGTCGATCCAGGGGCGTTGGTGCAGAGTGCAAAGTCTCACGCTTCTGGCGGGAAACGTGTGTTGTTTCTAAGTTGCTCCTATGTTGTAAAGTTGCAGTCTTTGTGGAACAGAGCCGCTGTCCTCGGGAGTTCTTGGTCCTTCTAGATGCAGGGTAGTCCTCTGAGGCTTCAGAGGTTGCTGGATCCTAGGAACGCATCGCTGGAGCAGTGTCTTTAGAAGTGGGGAGACAGGCCGGTAGAGCTGGGGCCAAAGCAGTTGGTGTCTCCGTCTTCTCTGCAGGTTTTTCAGTTCAGCAGTCCTCTTCTTCTTAGGTTGCAGGAATCTGAGTTCCTAGGTTCTGGGGAGCCCCTAAATACTGAATTTAGGGGTGTGTTTAGGTCTGGGGGGTTAGTAGCCAATGGCTACTAGCCCTGAGGGTGGCTACACCCTCTTTGTGCCTCCTCCCTGAGGGGAGGGGGGCACATTCCTATCCGTATTGGGGGAATCCTCCATCTGCAAGATGGAGGGTTTCTAAAAGTCAGAGTCACCTCAGCTCAGGACACCTTAGGTGCTGTCCTGACTGGCCAGTGACTCCTCCTTGTTTTTCTCATTATCTCCTCCGGCCTTGCCGCCAAAAGTGGGGCCGTGGCCGGAGGGGGCGGGCAACTCCACTAGCTGGAGTGTCCTGGGGTGCTTTAACTAAGGGGGTGAGCCTTTGAGGCTCACCACCAGGTGTTACAGTTCCTGCAGGGGGAGGTGTGAAGCACCTCCACCCAGTACAGGCTTTGTTACTAGCCACAGAGTGACAAAGGCACTCTCCCCATGTGGCCAGCAACATGTCTGGAGTGTGGCAGGCTGCTAAAACCAGTCAGCCTACACGGGTAGTTGGTTAAGGTTTCAGGGGGCACCTCTAAGGTGCCCTCTGGGGTGTGTGTTACAATCAAATGTACACTGGCATCAATGTGCATTTATTGTGCTGAGAAGTTTGATACCAAACTTCACAGTTTTCAGTGTAGCCATTATGGTGCTGTGGAGTTCATGCATGACAGACTTCCAGACCATATACTCTTATGGCTACCCTGCACTTACAATGTCTAAGGTTTTGCTTAGACACTGTAGGGGCATAGTGCTCATGCACTTATGCCCTCACCTATGGTATAGTGCACCCTCCTTTAGGGCTGTAAGGCCTGCTAGAGGGGTGACTTATCTATACTTCATAGGCAGTGTGAGGTTGGCATGGCACCCTGAGGGGAGTGCCATGTTGACTTAGTCATTTTATCCCCACTAGCACACACAAGCTGGCAAGCAGTGTGTCTGTGCTGAGTGAGGGGTCCCCAGGGTGGCATAAGACATGCTGTAGCCCTTAGAGACCTTCCCTGGCATCAGGGCCCTTGGTACCAGGGGTACCAGTTACAAGGGACTTACCTGGATGCCAGGGTGTGCCAATTGTGGAAACAAAAGTACAGGTTAGGGAAAGAACACTGGTGCTGGAGCCTGATTAGCAGGCCTCAGCACACTTTCAAATCATAACTTAGCATCAGCAAAGGCAAAAAGTCAGGGGGTAACCATGCCAAGGAGGCATTTCCTTACAGCTCACCCAAGGCATTCATAAATTTTGTAAAGGAGTGTAAATGTTACTGACGCATCACTGCCTTAGTGCACCGATGTGTAATTCCTTGTAAATATTCCCCCCTAGTTGTCAGCACGGTGGTGAGAGAGATACAGTCTTTAGATAGCCCAATTGGTGTTGTGTGGCTGATTTTTCTTTCAACATAGACAGCTGCCATTCTCTTCTCCATATTCAAAATAAGAGACCTAGCTTTTGCCACCGTGAGTAAACAATAGTGGAGCTCTGGAGGCAGAATCACTGGCATGCGGTCTCTGAGAATACCATGCCTACAGGGGACTACAATTCTCACGATATAACCTAATTGTCTTGGCTTATGTGGACAACACTCATGTATATGTAACCAACCCAGAGTATATCTTGTCATCAATTGTCTGAGAGGTAGTTCTGTTCATTGGACACTCAGGTTTGTGCATAAGCTGGGATAAGTCCTTAATATTTCCCCTTATAGTGGCATTGGTGTACTTAGAGAACTTGCTTCAATGGACCACATACCCAGCGCGCTATTTGGGAATACAGGTGTATACCGACCCGATGGTGGTCATACTGGAAAACTATGACAAGGCAGTGCAGAAACTCTCAGGGCAGTAGAACGCTGGATATGTCTCCCATTAGCGCTTACTTGACGTATCGCAATTATGAAAATGCTGGTCTTACCTCGATCTGTGTTCCTATTTGTGAATATCCCATCCTGGTTACCATAAGAAGTGTTTCACAACTTGCAAATTATTTTGACCAGACTAGCCTGGGCTGGAAAGCAACCTTGGGTGAGCCAGGATACACTCACCTTGCCATATGGTATTGGGGGACTGAATGCCCCGGACCTGAAGGCTTTCTACCAAATTGTGCAGTGCATGTACACCCACTATTGGTTTCATGGTCCAAAAGATCTATCGCATCTCCGGCTTGACCGTCACTTCCCCTGACACTGCTAGCAAAGCCAATTCGGCGTTACAATGTGCTTGACCCACTAAATACAATGATCTATTTTTGACAACGAGTGCTGGAACAAAAGGCGGGCTTCCTCCTTTACTCACAACAAGTCTCACTAGGGTGTACCCCATGGATTTCCCTAGGGCAGGAAAGTGGTGCAGCAAATGCACTACTGGGAGTGTGGCTAACTACCATGGGAGACTTTTTCCTGAAAGGAGCAATATGTATGGGGGACCAAGTTAGCAAGTGGGCGCTAAACCCTCTATACTGTCTCAGTTCTCCTAGGTTAGTACCAGCCACATTATGCCTGCTTGGAGGATCTGCTGGAGCCCACAGAATTGCTGACATTAGCATACTTGATACAAACAAACATGTTGCAGCAACTTATAGCAAGGCTCTATGCATATGCACAGGAGGCATGCAGGCCGGGGGTCACAAAGGTCAGAGTGGAACGGCCAAGGGAAATGTATGTCACTCTCAGGGACAGGCAGTAAACATACTGTTGCTCCATGGTGAAATTTGTATCATTAATTAGTAGGCATAGATTAATCCATTTAAAATATATCAGTAAAGTGAATTACACACCTGCTCTGATACAGGATGCGAGACAGCATGAACTGCGCCAGTTGTTGGACAGATGATGCAGGGTTTGTGAATGTGGCATGATTTTGACCATGTATACAGAGGTTCTAGCAGGTGGTGCAAGCGGATCTTGAGGAGATAATTGGTCGGTGTTTGGACCTGACTCCCTCGCTCACTTTACTAGGTTCAGATAAGGACACCCGACTGCTATGCAGCTATTGGTGGCCATCGGCTTGCACACTGGGGCAGACACAGAGGTGGTCATTCCGACCTAGGCGGGCGGCGGTTGCCGCCCGCCCGTCGGAAGCCGCCTGAATACCGCCCCGCGGTCAATAGACCGCGAGGGGTATTCTGACTTTCCCGCTGGGCCGGCGGGCGATCTGAATCAGATCGCCCGCCGGCCCAGCGGGAAAGCGCCTTCCACAAGGAAGCCGGCTCGGAATCGAGCCGGCGGAGTGGAAGGCGTGCGACGGGTGCAGCAGCACCCGTCGCGCTTTTCAGTCTCTGCATCGCAGACACTGAAAAGCCTAGTTGGGCCCTGTTAGGGGGCCCCTGCAGTGCCCATGCCATGGGCATGGGCACTGCAGGGGCCCCCAGGGGCCCCAAGACGCCCGTTCCCGCCGGCCAGGTTCTGGCGGTAAGAACCGCCAGAGCCAGGCCGGCGGGAAGGGGGTCGGAATCCCCATGGCGGCGCAGCATGCTGCGCCGCCATGGAGGATTCCCCAGGGCAGCGGGAAACTGGCGGGAGACCGCCAGTTTTCCCTGTCTGACCGCGGCGTTAGCGCCGCGGTCAGAATGCCCTTAGGGGCACCGCCGGCCTGTCGGCGGTGCTCCCGCGCCCCTTGGCCCTGGCGGATTGTATCCGCCAGGGTCAGAATGAGGGCCAGAGTCTAGTGAAGGGGATAAAGAACTTGTGACTAGCTGACAGCTGGATGGTTCTTACTGAAAGCAAAGTGTGAGCCGTGTGGAAAAATAGGGAGGCAGACTGAGCTGCCGCGGACTGGGAGTGGTAGTTGATACTGGTTGACTGGCTCAAAGGAGGAACTGGTTGTAAAGAATATGTGCCCTGCAGTGTACCCGTGTTAGCCCATTGACAACATTGGAAAGTCTGTTTTACTTTATCTCACAACTCAAGTGATGTATGCCTTCATCATAGCTGAATGATGCCATGCCAATTATATATTTGTCATTATGATATGTGAGGCTATAAATGTTTAAAATAAAGTTTTAAAAAAAAATTGTTTATATAGAGGCCCCATTCTATCGCTGACCTAACAAGACCTTTTTTAATTAAACATGGAGGTTGAAATGTTGTCAACAACAGAACACAAGACTTGATCTTTGCCTACAACAGTTTAGTCTCAGCTGTGAATGGTTATGCGTTGCTTCATTCAGCTTTTGTATCCAAACCAAAGTCAGTTGTTTTATTGTACATATACACATCTATATGTATACATATTGTTTTTCTCCTGTGTTATCTTTGAGGACTTTGAGTAGTTTTATCTTGCCTCAGTCTATTATTCCTTATTGTATTTCTATTTGAACTAATGAATCTCATTAATTAAATTGATGTTCGCATGCACAGAGGCAAGGCCAGTGACTTAGACCAGTGCCTTAAAATCTATTATCAATAAAGTGTCCTCATCAGTTCCATATCACATAAAAAGAATATTAGGTTCATGCAACTGCAAACCCTAGCCTGAGCACTCTTGAAGCTCTTTGTAATAATTTTACTTGACTTTGTTGGTGCCAACCCTTGAACAAGGGCACCCTATTTCTGTTTTCAGTAATGATCAACTGCCATAAGATTTCTATACATTTTTCTTATTTTTACTTCTAATTCTTGCAATGACAATTCTTGCCTTTTGATCACAGATGGACTATACAGCCTCAGAAAAGGTGGGGACAATCTAGTCAAACCCTAATCCGTAACATGATGCAGAAAGTAGGTGGGGCACCTGGTAAATGAATGTGATTAGTAGGTGAGGATGCTGCTAGGGCAGCAGCTATCTTCCAAAAGTGAGCTAGCCTAGAGAACACCAAACAACTGTTCTTACAGGGTGGTACCACAATACCCTGTTGAACAGAGTCACATGTTGACCTTTCAGCCACTCAAGCAGAAGCAAAGCTCTAACCAGCAGCAAAGATTCTGACTCCTTGAGAGGAGCTGAAAGAACCACCAGTCGATGTGTAACACATTGGTTCTGCCTTTTGGGGGATTGTTGTTATTAGAGTATGCCAGCACCGAAGCTTTCCTTCTGCTCAACTGCATGCAGCGCCTGGTTACAAAATGTGACTAGTAAGTAGTAGGCTGTCATGCTGATGCTATGCACTCCCAACCAGTTCCAGTACTCCATTCTCAAAGTTCATAATTCAAAACAGTGAACTGAGCTACTGCAGCCGATAGCGTGTGTGTGTAATGTGAGGCAGGGCATTCTAAGGAAGAGACCCACCAATCAGCAATCAGAACTTAGAGGTAAGACCAAGCTTAACAGCCACTTCCAAAGTCAGGTTCTCACAGGAACTGGGACATCATTCACAGTGGATATTGTCCTCCCACCTAATTGGCTGTAAGTGTCAGTAAGGTTGCAGTGCCAAAATCTTAGGAATAGAAAAGTTACTTTTAAAGAAACATTCTGTCACCTTTTGATTGACTGAATTGTGTGATTATTGTAGAGCCTGCCAGTAATGCAAGAGTATGCCCAAGTTTTGATATTTTAGCTCACAATGTTGTAGTCTTGGACTTTATGCCTCAATGCAACCTTAAGGGCTTATTTTCAAGCATCGCGTGGTGCTGGTGCATCGCTTTTCGTGACGCACTGGTAGCGCATAGTCAAGGCCCATATCTACAAGGCAATGCAAAGCCACTTTGCGTGGCTTTTCATGGCCTTGTAGATATGGTGTAAGGCAATTCAGCATTAGTCAGGGCTAAATTTATAATAATATAATGAGAGGTCCTGTGCACCCCCCTGCACCCTGGGGACCACCAACTCCCTGGCGTAACAGATTATAAAATTGCTAGGGAGAATCCTGCGGTCACCCCAGGCCCTGGTTCCCACTACCTCCCCGGGGCTATGTGTATAAAGAGTGCGAGGGCATGTGGCCCCCGTTCCCCGGGGACCACCAACTCCCCAGGGCAGTATATCAAAATAAATATAAAGGGACTGCCACTTCCCCAGGGCTACGTAATGATTCAAGAAGGTGGTCTGCATGGAACCATGGCCCCGGGGACCACCATCTCTATGGGGCTAAATAGAAAGCCTTCTGGAGTCATACATGGCCTTCAAACCATGATGCGCCATCTCCTGCTACTTTCTAAAGCACCCACCCTTGGGGAATAACTGTTTGTTTTTGCTTGGCAGGAGCTGACAGCTCCATCCAACCAAAACCAAACACTCCCCTTTCAGCAAGTGGGAGCTTTAAAAATGCTCCTGCTTGCTGAAAGCAGAGTTTTCATCTCTCTCCCTGATCGCTAACATGCGGGCAGTGAAAGTGATGAAAACATTGTTCTTGCACACAGGGAACTGCTATTTGTAGCAGCTCCCAGCACATGAGATCAATGCCGGCTTCTGCAGGAGATGGGAGCAGGCTGGGACTGTAGGGGCCTTCAGGCTCTCCCACGGTACCCATAACTTTTCATGGGTGACCTGGGCATCCAGTAACATATGGCCAGGTTCCAAGGGATGAGGTCCCCGGGGCTGCAATTGGCCTAGGGAAGGGGGCTATGTGGCCTGCCTCCCTTTTTTTTTAAAGTATTCGGGACTGGTGGTGGTCCCCATGGCCAGGAAGGGTCTTTGTGGCACCCCTATAAATATTATAAATATTTTTACAATATCTCTGGGGCAGTGGTGGTCCCTGGGAATCGGGTGAGTCTGAGTGGCCCCCACATAGTTTTTAAAATGTAGCCCTGGAGAGGTGGTGGTGCCTGGGGCATTGGGGGTTGTGCGCCCCCAATATATGTTTTAATGTTGTCTGAGGGAGGTGGTGGTCTCAGGTGCCCAGGGGTCTGAATGCCCCTCCAAATTCTTTTCATTATATAGGCCTGGGGAGGTGGTGGTCCCTAGGGCCCGAGAGGGTCTGTGTCACCATTAACATATTTTTTTCATGCTGTCCCATAGAGGTGGTGGTCCCCAGGACTTAGGGGGTCTGTGTGCCTCCGTGAGCTTTCTTTTATTATGTAGCCTCAGGGAGATGGTAGCCAGATCGGCCCATAGAGTCCACGAAGCCCCACAAATATTAATTTAATGTTGTCCCAGGGATTTGGTGGCCCCTGGGGGCCAAGAGGGGGTTTGCATGGCCCCTCAAAATGTTTTCTTAGGTTGCCCCAGGGAGGTTCCAGGAGACCGGGGGTTCATTCAGCTCCCCTAAGTGTCTCTCTCTCTCTCTCTCTCTCTATCTATATATATATATATATATATATATATATATATATATATATATATAATGTTGCCCCCTTTAAGCTCCAAACCCCTTTAGCTGTGTGTGGTGCAGGGTTTGGAGCTTAAAGGGGTTTGACCATAGCCAGGCCCCATCATGCATGACCAAAGACCATGTGTGGGGTTGGGTAGTTATAGGTAATTGGTCTGGGGCCTGGCCTGGGGTGGGCCCTGCAGCCAGACCCTGCTGTGCCGACCGAAGGCTGCGAGCAATAAATGGTTGGGTGGTTATAGGGGTTAGGCCACAGGGCCTTGCTGCGGCCAACCTCTGCCATTCACAGCTGAAGGCTATGTATGGCAGTGGTTGGAATAACGTATAGTAATTACAATTATTTAGCGTTATAAAAACATAACACTTCACTGAAAAAACAAACATTAAAGGGACATTATAGTTAGGAAATAGAATTAATGTAAAAAAATAGAAATTCACTTAAAAAACAAAGGTTACAGGGACGTTATAGTTAGGTTTACATTTTAAGCTTACAAACCCATGGAAATTCATCTGTTATAGTTAGAGCTTTTCAACTCGTGCCATAAGGTAACTATTACTCGAGCCCTCATCATGCACTGCTATTTAAGCCACATATTACAGTACTCATGAGATCTTTGATAGTTATAAACATAAATTATAAATACTAATGTAATATTTGCAGTAAAATATTTGAGGAAAAAACTGTATATGGCCGGGACACACTTTATAGTTACTTGAAATAACTCTAACAGCTGAATGTTTACCTGTATGTCAGTATGTTATTGCCTGTCTCACTGGGATCCTGCTGGTCAGGACCCCAGTGCTCATAGTTTATGGCCTAATGTGCATGCCTGTGTAGTGCCTAACTGTGTCACTGAGGCTCTACTAATCAGAACCTCAGTGCTTATGCTCTCTCTGCTTTTAAATTTGTCACTGTAGGCCAGTATATGGTACCTAAGTACCCAGGGCATTGGGATTCCAGGAGATCGATATGGGCGGCAGCATTTCTTTTGCCACCCATAGGGAGTTTAGACAATCCCTTACACAGGATTGCCATTGCAGCCTGCGGGAAATAGTGCACAAACTATTTCACACCCATTACTGCACATAAGTAACTTATAAGTCACCTATATGTCTAACCTTCACTTGCTGAAGGTTAGGTGCAAAGTTACTAAGTGTGAGGGCACCCTTGCACTAGCAAAGGTGTCCCCACATAGTTCAGGGTCATTTTAACCGGACTTTGTGAGTGCGGGGACAGCATTACACGCGTGCACTACATATAGGTCAACACCTATATGTAGCTTCACAATGGTTACTCCGAATATGGCCATGTAACATGTCTAAGATCATGGAATTGTCCCCCCATTCCAAATCTGCTATTGAGGAGCCAATTAAATGCATCCTGGTGGCTCCACTAGGAACCCCCAGTACTGCTAAACGAGCTCTCTGAGGCTTGCACTGCAGCAACAGCTGCTGCCACCTCACAGACAGGGTTCTGCTCTCCTGGGGTCTGGGCAGCCAAGTCCCAGGAAGGCAGAACAGAGCATTTCCTTTGAGAGCAGGGTGTTACACCCTCTCTCTTTGGAAATAGGTGTTACAGGCTGGGGAGGGGTAGCCTCCCCCAGCCTCTGAAAATGCTTTAAAGGGCACAGATGGTGCCCTCCTTGCATAAACCAGTCTACACCGGTTCAGGGACCCCTTCTTCCCTACTCTGGCGGGAAACTGGACAAAGGAAATGGGAATGACCACTCCCCTGTCCATCACCACCCCAGGTGTGGTGCCCAGAGCTCCTCCAGTGTGTCCCAGACTTCAGCCATCTTGCTGTGGAGGGCTCTGAGTGCCAGTGCCAGAAGGTGACGTCAGAGACCCTCCTGATAGGCCCTTAGCTGATAAGGTAGCCAATCCCCTCTTCAGATTCTGCTTGCAAGTTTCCTTCAGGAATCCTCTGCAACAACTTCAGACTCTTCTGACCTCGGATCAACCGAAGCCTGCTCCAAGAAACGCTGTAACTGCAACAAAGTGTCTGCAAGAGACACTTTTCTTCAGCAACCTCAGCTCCAAGTCAGCAACTGCAACAGTTTCCATGGTGTGCAGGCTCTGGGGACTCCCTGTCTTCATCCTGCACCAGAAGGACTGAAGAACCCTCCCGTGGAGTGACGGAGTGACTCCCCTGCTCCAAGCAGGCACCTTCCAAAGCGATGACCGGTACCCTGGGACTCCTCTCATGGTGACGAGCGTGCTCCTAAGGACACAGATGGTAGACATCATCAACATAGACTGTCCCGAAGTCCTGCTGATGCAATTTGAAGGAAGTAATACCTTGTCTTCCCTGAGACCGACAGTACCCCTGTGTCTTGTGTCTCCTTCACCTCCTGAGACCTCTGTGCACTCTTTGCAAAATTCCTTCATGCACATCCTGGGCCAGGTCCCCAGCACTCCACCCTGTGATGCTCAACACGCTGAGTTGTTCTCCGGTGGCGTGGGACCTTCTTTTGTTGTGCTGCATCAACTGCGTTTTGCACTTCCTTCGAACCCAGATCCTGTGGCTTCTGGTGGTGCTGGCTGGTATCCTGAGGTCTCTCTGAAGTGCTGAGAGCCCCCTCTTCCTCCTCACATAGAGAAGAAGCCCCCAGGTCCCTCCTTGGTCCATCCAGCACCATTGTGATGAAAAATGCTCTTTTGTTGTAGCCAAGGCTTGTTGGTGTCTTCCAACACGAAATCTCATCTGCAACGATCTTCACACTGTGGGACATCTTTTGCATCATGCATAAACCCGATGGAATCTTCCTAGGGTGTATTTCTGCAGTCTGATACTAACCAGGGACTCTTCTTTTGCACCCTCTTCTGGGTTGGCAGGGGCTCCTGTCCTTCCTGGAACTTCTTTAGACTTCTGGACGTGGTCCCCTTCCTTTGCAGGTTTTCAGGTCCAATAATCCAGCAGTTGTTCTTTGCAGACTTGGTTGGGCTCTGCGGTGGGTTTATTTACTTACCTTTCCTGTATTCTTACTCTCCCAGTGACTATGCACACCCTACACTTGTCTAGGGGGGAATTCTTGATTCACATTACACTTGTTTAGTATATGGTTTGTGTTGCCCCTAGACCTATTTTCTCCCGTTGCATTCTATAGGGTCTCCTACTGTTTGCATTGTTCTGTGACTATTTACTTGTCTAATTTTGGTGTCTAGTGTATACATTGTGTACAATACTTACCTCCAGAAGGAGTATTGTCTCTAAGATATTTTTGGTACTGTTTCACCCTAATAAATATCTTTATTTTTGGTAACACTGAGTATTGACTTTACTTGTGCATAAGTATTGTGTAACTATAAGTGGTATTGCAGGAGCTTTGCATGTCTCCTAGTTCAGCCTAAGCTGCTCTGTAACAGCTACCTAAGCTCCTAGAACACTAATACATTTCACTAATAAGGGATAACTGGACCTGGTATAAGGTGTAAGTACCCAAGGTGCCCACTACAAGCCAGGCCAGCCTCCTACATT
Source organism: Pleurodeles waltl (assembly GCF_031143425.1). Classification (NCBI taxonomy): domain Eukaryota; kingdom Metazoa; phylum Chordata; class Amphibia; order Caudata; family Salamandridae; genus Pleurodeles; species Pleurodeles waltl. Next base: position 884,069,132 of record NC_090438.1, on the reverse strand, counting down.
GGTGGTGCAGCAGTGGGATAAGTACTTGCAATTGCTTTACCACTTTGTTACTAGTGATTTTCACAAGAAAAGCTTGCTCCAATACTTAGAGCTATACATAATTTTACCTAGAAGTCACTTTTAACTTTCTAAAAAGTTATTTAAAACTTTGCAAAAGTTTTTCAAAGTTTCTGAAAAGTTTATTTTCTCTAAAAGGTTAGGCCTACTAGTCTACTAACTTTTTACTCTTTTTCCTAAACTCTTTCTGTCAACATGTCTATTTTAGAGGCTACCCCTAGAGTTGTGAAGACAACATATGAAAGTTTAAACTTTAAAATTTTGAGGGCTCTCTGCACTGAAAGAAGTTTAGGGATTGGGAAAAACCCCAATAAGGAATGGCTCTTAAATATTTTCCTGAAGGATGACCAGGAACTTCGCACTGGTCAGGAAGGGCCAGGGGGGAAAATAGGGGAAAATTCCAACCAGGTAGACTCAGAGGAGCATACTTACAATCTTGGGGATGGTCCTTCCACTGATCTTTCTGTCAACAAACCCCCCAGTGTAGCTGGGAGTAGGGTGGAGTCACACACCAGTAGGGCCCCCCATCACACCTAGAGGACAGGTCACTAGGGTAGCTCCAGTTAGTGAAAGATCTGCCTCTGCCAATTCCCATGTTACGTCTGTTTCAGAAGCATCCCACACTTCTAACCCTGAGGACCATTCCTTACATAGGGAACTCAGAACGCTGGGGTTAGAGGAGGCCAGACTGAGGCTACAGCAGTAACAGTTAGCCTTAGACAGGGAATCCCTGGCTGTTGAAAGGGAAAGGCAGGGGTTGGGGTTAGTTCCCCATGGTGGCATCAGCAGTTTCAGGAACTCCAATGTAAGGGAACCTACATTTGATGCCAGAAATCTGCACAAAAGTGTTCCCCCTTACAAGGATGGGGATGTCATCTATAAGTGGTTTGCTACACTTGAAAGGGCCTGTAAAGTTCAGAGGGTCCCTCAAGTTCAGTTGGCTGCTATCTTGTGGTTGTCTTTCACTGGCAAGGGGTTGACAGACTTCTTATTGTCAGGGAGGAAGATGCAGACAACTATCACATTCTCAAAAGTGCACTCTTAGATGGTCTGGGCTTAACCACTGAGAAAGAATGAAGTTCAGAGAGACCAGAAAGGAGTCATCACAGGATTGGACAGATTTTGTAGACTGTTCAGTGAAGGCCCTAGAAGGTTGATTAAATGGCAGTAAGGTGATTGACTATGAAAGCCTGTATAACCTAATTCTGAGAGAGCATATATTGAACAAATATGTGTCTGATTTGTTGCATCAGTATCTTGTGGACTCAGATCTGACATCTCCCCAAGAATTGGAAAAGAAGGCAGACAACTGGGTCTGAACAAGGGTGAGCAGAAAAGAAGCTCAAACAAGGGGTGACAATGACATCAAAAGGAAAGATGGTGAAAAGTCTCAGAACAAGCATGGGGATAAAAGTAAGCACACATATCCTCCCTCAGGTCGAAAACACTCATCAGGAGGTGGGGATAAATCATCTTCTTCATCTTCTTCTCACTATACACACACTAAAAAGCCTTGGTGCTATGTGTGAAGAGATAAAGGTAATTGGCCATGGTATAAGTCCTGCCCAGGTAAAGACCCTGAGCCTACCACCACTAATACATCAAACTCCAGTGCCCCTAGCAGTAGTGGTAATAGTGGTGGGACTGCTGGCAATAGTCAAAATAAAGGTGTAGTTGGGTTCACTTCTGGGCCCATCATAGAAACTGGGGTAGTCAATCCCAAGACAGTTTCTGTCACACCTGGAGGCACTGGCCTTGCCACCTTGGCTGCTTGTCCCCTGAACCTGGATAAGTATAGGCAGTCCATCTTAATAAATGGTCTTGAGGTCCAGGCCTACAGGGACACAGGTGCCAGTATCACTCTGGTGACTGAAAACGTGGTGTCACCTCCACAACACCTCCTTGAACAGAAGTACCAAGTTACTGATGTCAATAACTTCACTCAGTCTCTCCCCTTAGCTGTAGTTCAACCTAATTGGGGTGGAGTTACTGGCCCAAAGCAGGTGGTGGTATCACCTAGCTTACCTGTAGATTGTCTCTTAGGAAATGACCTAGAGGCCCCAGGATGGGCTGAGGTAGAGGTTAGGACCCATGCATCCATGCTGTGTATCCCTGAGGATTTGCTCTGTCTCATTTCTGGTGAAATGAAAAAGCAAAGGAGAGAAAAAAGCATGAAATCTCAGGATCCTTCTCCACCAACAGGTAAAAATGGTACCAAAGTATCCCTTCCCATCCTGACACTAAGGATACCATTCATGTGGTGGGAGAAACCTCTCCTGGGGTGGAACCTGTACTAAAGGAGCCCTCAGCTATTACAGCTGAACCCCCAGAGGTAAAAGTACCTCTCTGGGGAACTACTAAGGCAGATGTGCAAAATTGCACCATTTTAGTAAATATGGAGCAACCCTCCAGCCCTCCCAGAGAAACTTTAGTGGAGCAGCACTGCACTGCCTCTGAACTCTTAGGACAGCAGTCCTGTCCTAGTGTGGAGTATATAGGACAGCAGCCCTGCACTGCTCCAACTCAAGAGAAACAGCAACCCTTTTCCCTCTTACAGCCATATGGACAAACGTTTTGCCCAGCTATGGCTTTGTTGAGACAGCATCCCTGTCTAGCATTCTCTTCATTTGACATAGGCCCAGTGTACCAATTACTAATACTAATAGAAATTCTGAGCATTGACAGTCACACTGTTGGTTAGGTAAAAATCTCCAAATAGGGTGGTTTACATCCTCACAGGGAAGTAACCATACAGAGGATGATAAAGGGAGTAACCACTCTATAGCAGATCTACTCTCCACTTATCACCACTAAGACAATAAAGACTCAATCAACTGGCCAAGGTTAGCCCTATTATCTGTCGTTTGGGGGGGAGCTATGTGAGAAAGCAGCCTCTTTCTAGCATGGTGACCCCCACTTTTGGCCTGTTTGTGAGTGTGGGTCAGTGTGTTTTTTCTCTCACTGGGATCCTGCCAGCCAGGAGCCCAGTGCTCATAGTGAAAACCCTACTTGTCAGTATGTTTTGCCTGTCTCACTGGGATCCTGCTAGCCAGGACCCCAGTGCTCATAATTTGTGGCATAATGTGTTTGTTGTCAGTAGTGCTTAACTGTGTCACTGAGGTTCTGCTAACCAGAACTTCAGTGCTTATGCTCTCTCTAATTCCAAATTATTCATTATAGTTTAGTGACTTCATAAATCAATTCCAATTGGCACACTGGACCCCCACTTATAAGTCCTTAGTATTGGATAGCTAGGTACCCAGGGCATTGGGGTACCAGGAGATCCTTATGGGCTACAGCATTTATTTTGCCACCCATAAGGAGCTCAGACAAACCCTTTCACAGGACTGCCACTGCAGCCTGATTGAAATAGTGCACACACTATCTCACAGCCATTTACACTGCACGTAAGTAACTTATAAACCACTGATATGTCTAACCTTCATTTACTGAAGGCTAGGTGCTAAGTTACTAAGGGCCATATTTATACTCCGTTTGCGCCGAAATTGCGTCGTTTTTTTTGACGCAATTTCGACGCAAAACTAACGCCAACTAACGCCATATTTATACTATGGCGTTAGAGGCGAATAGCGCCAAAGTTCCCGGAATGTGCGTCATTTTTTAGCGTGAACCCCTTCCTTGCGTTAATGATATGCAAGGGAGGCGTTCCCGTCTAAAAAATGACTCCCAGGCCTTTACGTGGTATTTATACTCCTGGGCAAAAGAGACGCCCGGGAGTTGGCGTGGCAAAAAACGGCGCATTTGCGCCACTTTTTAACGCCTGCTCAGGGCAGGCGTTAAGGGGCCTGTGGGCTCAAAATGAGCCCACAGGTGCCCTCCCATGCCCCCAGGGACCCCCCCTGCCACCCTTGCCCACCCCAGGAGGACCCCCAAGGATGGAGGGACCCACCCCAGGGACATTCAGGTAAGTTCAGGTAAGTTTTATTTTTTATTTTTTATATTTTATTTTTGTGGCATAGGGGGGCCTGATTTGTGCCCCCCTACATGCCACTATGCCCAATGACCATGCCCAGGGGACAGAAGTCCCCTGGGCATGGCCATTGGGCAAGGGGGCATGACTCCTATCTTTACAATGATAGGAGTCATGTTGATGGGGGATGGGCGTCGAAAAAACATGGCGCAAGTCGGGTTAAGACGATTTTTTCGACGTAACCTGACTTGCCCCATTTTAAGACGCCCATGCGCCATCTTCCCCCTACGCCGGCGCTGTCTGGTCTACGTGGTTTTTTCCCACGCAAACCAGGCAGCGCCGGTCTGATTGCGCCGTCTAACGCCATTCCATAAATACGGCGCCCGCATGGCGCTTCAGAATGGCGTTAGACGGCGCAAAACTTTTTGACGCTAAACTGCGTTAGCGCAGTTTAGCGTCAAAAAGTATAAATATGGGCCTAAGGCCCATATTTATACATTTTGACGCAAAACTGCGCCGGGGCAGTTTTGCGTAAAAAATATTACTGCCGGCTAACGCCATTTTGGTGCGCCTTGCGGGCGTCATATTTATACTTTGACGCACGGCGGCGCAAACAACAGGTGGGAGTCATTATTTTTGACGCACACCACGGCGTCAAGTCGTAAAGGAAAACGACGTTAACGTGGCGGAAATGACTGTGGGTCGATTTACGACACCGCAAACCGGATATGCGCAGTTTTTTTTTTTTAAGCAATAGTGTAAAAAAAAACACCGAACACAGCCATTTCACCGGAAGAGAGCCAAAATGGATCCCAGATGCCACTACAGACCCTAGGAAGATGACAGCAGACCAGGAACTAGCCAGGAGGACCCACACAAGAACCAGCACACATTTAAGAAGAAGAGAAAGTGTCGCTTTAGTGCAGAGGAGCAGGAAATACTGGTTAAAGAGGTGACGGAACACCAGTACCAACTGTTTGTCACATCAAAGTTGCCAATCAGTAGGAGAGAGGCCATATGGCAACAAATTGTCGACAAGATTAACAGTGTGGCTGAAGTACGCAGAACAGTCATCGAGTGCAAGAAACGCTGGCATGACTGCAAGCACAGAACTAAGGAAAAGATGGCCAGGAAGGCAGCACTGCAGACTGGAATTGGGAGTCCAGCACACCAGGAGACCCTGGACCACATGGAGGAGATGGTCGCAGCCGTCATCCCTGAGGAGATCGTCACAGGGATTCAAGGACAGGACAGCGCAGACTACCACGAGACAACGCACATGCAGGGTAAGTTGCATGGGGAATTAAAATGCAATAATGTCATCTACAACCGGGGGGGGATACCGACCACTAAATGCATGGAAGTCATCTAATACATGGAGTGGCATGGGTAAAGGGACACAGCAGGGGGACATGGCCTGTTCTGAGAAGACCTGGGGCACACCATTAGACAACACCAACAACAGTCCCATGGGCGCATGCTGTCATGCCAACGATGGAGCAAAGGGAAAGCCACGACAGGAGGGAAGGCCACTACGTCAAACTGACATCCTGGCACATGTCAGCCAACAAACCCCCTACATTAACTAGGGCCCTATTAGCAATCCTCTAGCCATACCGACAACTGCAATGTAACTGCGACAACAGTTGCCACTACCACCTCTGCTCTTTGTGCAGCTCAAGTAGCCAATGGCAGTAACCTCCCCATGGATCATACACACCCAAATTAGGGGGTGAGGATGACAACTGCAACAATCCCCAGAAACAAGACAAAGGCCCCAGTACTCTCAAATGTCAATGCCCATTGTTGTCACAAACATCAGCCAATGTAAACAACAATAGGAGCTATACAGCACTACGGACACACCCATGCTGCATATGTCAGGGTCCTTCCTGTGCCTGGGTAACAAGGCAACATCCCAAATGTCATACTGCTCAGACAACAGCATTGAGGAGGGGACACATGTAACTGGTCACTGAAATACACCTGCAGAGTCAGAGGAGGAAATAGTACACTGATACGACTATCAGGGCAATCCAATCTAACACACATTTCCCAACATCAGCAGGACACATTAACAATGTCAACATCCATATCGGATCATAACATTGCCATGCATAGGATATGCCACATGTCAATGACATTTAAGTGGATGTGAAAGATCAGAGATTGGGGCAGGTCCAGATTGTTAAGTGTGCTGCCAGGGCCATCAGTACACCCACAGCCAGTGAAAGGTCTCACCATGAGAATGGATGTACACGGAGGGTCGAGTAGGAAAAGAAGGTGGCAATTCTCAATTTGGCATAAATCAACACCTAGAGGCGATGAGGCTGACAAGTCTGATAACTCAATAACATACATGTGACATACAGGTGGGCGATAGGCCTGGAAGAATGCCCATCTGAAGGACTGGAGAAATTAACACGAAACAAGATCACAAAGTGAATTCATCAAAAGGCAGACACGTCACATCAAAATTGCCACAACACAGACACACTAATTGTACCCTGTTTCATTGCAGAGGAAGATGGATCTCCTGCCAATATGCCTGTCCCAGATTTCCCTGATGACATGGATGACGAGCCGATAAACATTCCCCAGGAGATCATCCAAAAGGTCCTTGAAACCCTACAGACCCCACCTTCTGTCACAAGGAGGAGCACAGAACAAACAGCCATCGCAGAGGAATCACCCACCACCCCAATTGTAAGACCTGCCAGCTCCAATACAGCTGAGGACTCAGACGACACTGGCACCAGCTTTGAGAGAACTGTAGTTGGAGTACAGCGGGAGCTGGCCAAGGAGGTGCGGGTGGGGATGCAAAATATGGCAGCCAGCCTTGAGGGGATGCGTTCGTGCATGATGTCATCTGCAGATCAGGCAGCAGCTATGCAAGCCCTAACATCTATCTTGCAGGAACTGCAGAAAACCCAGAAGGAAATCAGCACAGCTGTAATACAGTTGACCCAAAACCTACAACAGCAATCCTGTCAACGCGTGCACGAATGCAACATTGAACCCCTCAGAGCCGACCTGGCTGCCTACCATTGTGATGTGGCTGCTATTCTCAAGAACCAGCAGATCCTCCTTGCTGCAGTACTGCCCTTAAGACCTTCACAGGGAGCAGCGACCGGGATGTCTGACTCCACGTCTTCTAACACTGAGGTGTGTGTTGCCCCTTCACAACCAACAACAACAAGGACAAAGCAGGCAACACACACATCAGAAGAAGAAGACATGGAACAGATCACATTCACAAGGAAAATGACCCGGAAGCACTAGTCCCTGCCACATGGCCAACATTTACCAAGGTCCTGCGCTTTGTAACTTGCCAGTCTTGCAACAACTGTACTCAAGCACTGTTCTGCAAACCACTGTATATCTTGTCACCCAGCCCAGTGATTGTCTCTCTCCTACTCATTGGCTAAGTCTGTCCCTCTGCACTGTCTGAAACAGCAACCCCAGCATGTCAAAAGCATTTTGGTAAACCCTTGTGCTGGATCACAATGTAAGATGTCACTATAATGGACTCACAATCATTGACAATGTACAGATAGCACTACAGCACTTTTCAATAAATAGCACTTACACAACAAATCTGTCTCTGGGTAATGTGACATATCAACTGTGCAGTAGATAACTGAAATGTGCCTACTGTCAAATTACGTAGCTTGTCAATACAACTGTCCTGATAATATGTAGTCAGAGAAATCTGCACAGTGCCCATGATTGCATCATACTCTGCCCATCCTGAGGGACAAATCTCATGAAGTGAGAAACCATATACCATCATGCTGTGTTGGACAGAAGAATGCTTTCTCAGGGGATAACTAAGTCATCAAATAGTGTTAGCAAAATGTTGTCAACATGCAAAAATAACACAATAAACATGCCACACTAATCTAAGTAAACACTACAAAAACTGCATAAATGAAGGTGTCTGAGTTAACATACAAATAGGTAATCATGCCGAACTGTGTCACAAATGATGTATGAGGGTCATGAAGACAAGAATACAAGATTGCCAATGAGAACTCATCTTATAAGAGTGTGCATGATCATCACACTGCAGTCAGACCTGAAACTGTTTCCCAAATATCAAGTCTTGAAGCACTGTTAGTGACTTTGAAAACACACTTACCAACAGAAACACATTGGGAACCATATTAACTGTGATTGGTGGTTGCAACAAAGGGTCGAAACTTTGTAAGGTAGCTCTGGGCTGGCTGCCAATCGTACAGCTCAGTTGGGATTTGTTTGCAGCATAGGACACAGATGTAATTGTACCAAATTGATGTACACTGAATCCAAACCCACGATCAAGTACCATTCAACACATACTATTAAGGGGTAACCAAATATTTATTAATTGCTAACCATAGATGAGGAAACTGAAGGAAAAATCTTACCTGCCCTAATCTACCCTGACTACTCATTACCCACAACTGTCCCTAACTAACCTAAGCTAAATTTACTTATCACATGTAACAAAACGTTCTAAACATCTACCCCCACCCACCTTATGAGAGGGGACACATGGAGGACAACACATACTAAACTAAACACATACTATACTATCCTAAACAAATATATATATTTTTGTATTATTTTTATTTCATATTTTTAATTTTTTTGGTATTTTTGTATTTTTTTACACACAAGAACCCCAACATAGCCGACACATGTAATAAGTAAAAAAAGAAACAAGCAGGCCCCCCACCCCACACCCACTAACACTAACTAAACTAACAGCCTATACTAACCTAACACTAAGCCCCCTAAACCCACTAACTATAAGAACAAGGAAAGAGGAGGGAGGGGAGGGAATCATGTCCATCAAAAAAAGAGTCTAGAGGTTGGCCCTCCGGAGGGTCCTCTTAATGTCCTTGACCTGCCGGTTCATGTGCCGCACGTCCTGGCTCAGGTGGCTCAACTTGCGCAGCACTTTGTCCATCTTATGTTCCATTCTGTTGAAGGCTGCAGGGTCAACAGATGGAGCAGTGGCAGTCTGGGTACCGGTGGAGGAGGTCTGTGTGGGCTTTTCCGCACCGGTGGCAATGCTGAGGCCAGAAAGTCCTGCAGATGTTGGACCAACAGTGGCAGCTGTGGGTGAGGCCACCTGGCTCTGATTGGTGGTTGTGCTGGTGGTGTCTGTGGTGGGCAAAGTAGGCCCACCCTGTGGGAAGGCTCGCCATGCCCCGGAGGCCCGTTCATGGCAATATCGCCAGGCCATCCTCCGGAACCCCGACTCCACCAGCAGGATGTGCTGGTATCGCATGGCCCGGCGCTGAAATTCACGGACCTGGTCTGGAGTCATGTTAGCAGCTGTGAAGACAAATGCAGATATGCTACATTAGTAACTGCCTTGTGTGAAATGGCACAGCAAGTTAATCAGACATTACATCTACTGTACTTGTAGCAGCTCATATCACAATACAGAGCATTGAATGTCCCTGAGGAAGTATATGGCAAGCCAGACTACAAAGGTCACATTACACAAAGCACATCCATAACCTACAAGATGGGTAATAACTGGCTTTGACTTGCAATCTGAGTTCTGACAGTTATCATCTAAGAATCATGCTGCATATCCTCCGCCAAGAGCTGGGCTACAAATGTCAGTGTACGGAAAGAAAAACTAAAGCCACATGGTCTGCAAGTTGTAACTGGACTTGCCAGTATAGTACCAAGTGCCAAACCTGAGTGTGTTTACTAGTATGCAACCAAACCGTCACTTATTCACATGTATGTGTAACATACTGGTAGCATCAGTACTAGGTACCCCATTCACAAACCCATGGCCATGTTTGAGGGGGGGCGGTGGATACACAACTATAATTTGCCAACAACATGTACACCGAGGAGTGTATAGGAAACTCCACACATGTTTGTCTCTACAGACACACCACAGGTAAGGTCTATCTACAATTAGGAGTCAGCAAACCCTAGAGAACTCATAGGGTCAGACATGTCAGGAAATGCAGAACTTAGCACACAACATATACTTCCAGTGAGGCCTGACTTACATGAGACACAGAGCTGCTAGCACACCCATGATCATGAATTGCATGCACACCTAGGCCATTGCACTCAGGTTCCACAGACTTGATGCACTACATGTGGAAGTACATGCTGCTAGGAGGTTCTACCTACTGTTTCAAACTTAAGTAGGTAAATAGGGAAGCAGATGTCTATTGGAAAGCTATTAGCTCTACCAATCTTAGAGAATGTGGGTCTGACAGGCTGACTAAATTGGGGCTGACTTCCATTGCGACTCTTGGTGATACAAGTATCATACACATGACTATCCCCTGTACTCACAGTGGGGCCTACAGGGATGTCCTACAATCCCTACATGATACCATTGGATACGCATTGGCAAACTCAAAACATGTGAGAACTGCATTCCTACTCATGGAACAAGTGAAAAGCTTGCCCAGCGCATCACACCTTGCTATGCGTCCAACTCACACGAGTCCATAACCAGCAAACACAACACATAACAGACATATCAACACTTACTGGAGTGGTAGGGGTCCTAAAATGTCGCCACCTCTCCCACAGTGTAGGGTGCCGGTCCACCTGTAAGGTATGGAAGGAAGAAATGAGCTCAACATCTGTGCACAGTGCAACAATTTCATAAACATTTACAATGTGTAGGCTTAAAAATGAAATGGCAGCCATTCAGACATGATGGTACTGGATCTGATACATCACGGCCAACTTGTACATAGCATGGGTCTCCTGTGACAGTTACACACATATCTGCACACATACATTGGCCCTAACTATCATGTGGTTGCAAACATGCCCCATAATTGGTGAGCACTAAGAAATATGGAGTGTAATCGTCTCATCATGTGCATCCAAGAGAGACATCCAAAGCCTGGTTACTTGAGGACTGCATTACCAGTCAAACATGCCTTGTGGACATGACACATTTATTGCACATAGGTCCAATGTACAGAGGGAGGGGCAGGGACCTTTGTAAGCCATCCTGTTGTTACAGTTTATTCAATTGATGTGGCCCAGCTATGGTGATTTGCACCAACCATGGAGATGTGAAGCCATGTGCATACACTTGGAATGCCATCCATATTTGGATTGTGGCTCAACTAATTCCCACAAACATCTTAAGATGTTAGCTGAGGGCACCTTACACCTTCTCACGATGTTTTCAAATCAAGAATTGACATGTATCCAAAAAGATCAAGGAACACAATAATCCCACACATTCATAGTACTTCTGTGAACGCTTTCCTTCCACACTCACCAGACTCACATGAGACATATGTCTGAGCCACTTTGCTATTATCAATTGACTTGAAGGCAGCACTCATTTTCTGCATCATGTAGTGATTCTAAAGTCAGTCTAGCAATTTTGTCAACATAGTTGGCCTAAATGTTGGTACATCTGTACTTCTCTGTCAATAGCACCCTATGTAGACATGATTGGCTCCTATTTTGTTAGCTGTTCTGACAAAAAGACCGCACCAATTTCCTTCATGGAAAAATAACCTGTAAGTTTGCTGAGCACTTGCTACCTGACAGCTAGAAATTGTGATCCTTGCCATAGTGCATCAATGATCCCCTTATATTTCCCCAGCATTACACACAGTCAGCAAGTTAGCTGGCAGACATTGCACTAATCCCCTGATGTCACTAAAGAGCATTTACTCGTGCACATTAACATAAATCGTACTCACCAACAGTGCCACCAATCATGATTCCCAGGTGGTCCAAGAGATCCTGCTCCCTGGTGATGAGGTCAGCCCACCGGTGCTCCAGCTGGTGGTCACTCCTCTGGCTGGCATACACACGCTGCAGGTGATGCAGCACCTTTCCCCACCGGATTCTGCGCGCCTCTGTCGGATACCCCTGCCTGGATCATGAGCGGCAAGAAATGCGTCACCAGCCAGATGAAGCCCCCCAACTCCTCTTTCCCCATCCTGCCAAGACGTGGCCTACCAGACATACTTATAAGTGACGATAAGGAATAGGGGTAAAATAAATAGAAAGGGGAAAAGGGTGAAAGTAGGGGTACAAAGACAGAGAAAAAGTAAACCTAAACACTAAAAGAGCCCAACTATCCCCAAACTAACACTAACAACAACAGACTCCCACAAACAAGAAAAACACAAGATAAATGGACAAATGTAGACAAAACACAGTACTACAGTATACACAAACAATATTTATTTCACAAAAGGACTTTAAAGATAGCACACAGGACAAAAACAGCACAAAATCTCTGGACAACACTCTCTACACATCCACACAGTCTAGAAGGATCATAGACTGCAAAGTGAAAGTGAAAGTACACCCACTGTACATGATCTGTAAACAGGATATCATATTATATCACTTCCTGTATGAAAAGTACCGCCTTTTTCACGTTATGCGTCATTTTTCGTTCACCAAAACTGTATTTGCGTAATTTTTTTAGACGCACAAACATGAATATTAAACCGCATCCACATAATGATACATGGACTGTACAAATATCTGGATGTGGGCTAAATTTCACTCCTGTGCGTCAAAAAAAATGACGCAAATACAGTTTTGGTAAACAAAAAATGACGCACACCGCTAGGGACACCAAAATTACAGTGCATTAACTGGTTTGGGGCATTTTTACTTGTTTTTTGGTTATTTTACATTTGGAACACATCAGAGATTGGCTAATTGAAGACAGTATGGTGTTGATGGTGTATGTTCAGATGTGTGACATCATACTGCAGCAGAACATCATCCACTACACCCTTCACAGTATTTTTACAGTTGGCTGATGCAATAGATGGTCATAAGTGTGAACTACATATATGTGTTGCACAAATTGTGCATGTTTGGCATAAGGAGAGAATAGCAATGTGACGCACATATGTACAATACCTGAATGCCTTTGGCATTAAGTGTGTGCTTTGACAACTAATGTGTTGGTTGACCAAGTGTGTGTGTATCACATGAAGCATAATTGTACATATGGTTGTATGAATCCATGTGTCCAATCCTTAGATGCAAGTCAAATTGAAAATGAGCAAGGGCATGTGTTAGTCATACATGTAACAACACCCGTAAAGTGTACTTCCAAGTTTTAGGGTCACGTAGACACCGCATGTGACATAGCATGCACCAGATGGATGGTAGACGCTTGTTCATGTCAATGGTCCACATTTTCTACATCCTATGTCCTAGAGTATTGGTAAGAGCTTCCTAGGCACTAGTTGGTGAATCCCACAGTGAGTCATACACATGCATTGAGGAAGTGGGTACCATGTTGTTTGCACAGACAGACAAGGGTGAATCTCATATGTATGATTACACCACAGTTGAGGCCAGAGAAGTGAGCCCCAACTATCAAGTGGCTGTGGTGGACCAGCATACAAGACAGCACGTGTCCACATATTTCCAGTGATCAATTGCACATAGGTGTTTTGTTCATGTGTGTGGTCCAATGATGATCTTGTAGATTGTTTGGGGTGTAATTTGTCACAGTTCGGTCCAGGACTCATCATGAGCCAGTGGCAGCTATTCCTGTATCTACTGAGTATCCTTGGTTGATCAATGTGAGTAAAGTAGATGTGGTCATGTGAACCAACATGTGGATGGTCCCACCCTGTCACTAAAGACGTGTAATGCGACAGTCAACAGGGCAACCTTGGTGTGCTGAGTGAGATAATGTCTCAGGTGTCATGTTCCAGCAGGTGTCATTACAACATTTGTACACAGGTTGGCCTCTGCACTTCCCACTGCATCTGGGAACATCATAGCCTCTGTGCTGATTATTCTCGCAGCTATTCACCACACAAGGCCCATCACTATGTTGTGCGCACTGTGATGCTGTTTGTGAACTGTCATGGTCCTGACATTTGTGTATTATTCATGGACATTATCAGAGGTTGCTGATTGTGCTGAAAGCCCCGTACCCAATCACTGCCTACGGCCCTGGGACACTGTCACACTTTGTCATTCATGCATAAATGCAACCCAGACAAGGGATGGGCCATGAATTTTGCTTTTCCAAGAGGATGTAACTCAAATGGTACAGTTAAAAGGCAGATGATGATATACAATTTATTTGGGTATGCATGGAAGAAGCCCATGCCCAATGCCCCCTGATGAATGGGAGGTTTGCTAACGCAAGTGTGGTACATATGTAGGCACAGGGATACTTTAGTGTGATGCACAGACAGTTGCCAGTCAGGCTGACAGAATGCAAGGTGATTCAGGATCCAGTTACTTGACAAGTTACGTAATCAGTTGTCTGATTGAGACTGTTTTGAGGACAAAGTAGACAGTTGACATGTCAAACTGTGTATGTCCTGTGTTTTTGAAGGTGCCAAATGAACCCAGTGGCTGTGTTACACGGCTTAATTAGTATCAATGGTTGACGTTGTATTTGACATAATGGCAACTCCTATGCTGTTCCAGGCATCATCAGGGGCAGTGCTTTTTTAAATGTGTGGTGTGCATGGAGGTGATCATAGCTGTGGGCTGCATCTGTTTCTCACCAGTCCTGTAGGTGAGACTTGCATTCTAAGGGCCAACAGACATTTTCACAAGGGGAAGCTATCTACATGTGCTAACAGGGCTTTGAAACTAGAAGACAGTGTATAAATTGACCTGACGTCCTTACAGTCAGATGTTCTATGACAATGGCATACCATAGGAAAGGGTGTAGCACACTGGTTTGCTAATGTTGGTCTGTGTGTGTAGAGGAGGTATTATCAGGGTACACATCTTAGTATTCCAGGGACGTCTTCCGACAGGTGGGTTGTGACCAGGTGCATGGGTGTGTAATGAGTTAAGAAATGGCCTGACATGTACATGGAATGTCATGTGCGCAATGCATGTCATATGTGTGGCACTTGTGCTGTCTATGTTCTACTTCTATGGAACTCTAGTCACAGATAGCCCTTGCAAATATTGGATGCAGTTGGACTAACTGCTGTCAAGGGTCTGGTCAGGCATTCCTGTTACTGATGCCAAAGCACATTGACTGCCTCATGTATGAGGCTTGTTTTCCCCTTATTGAGTGATGGTGTCATAGTTGTGTGCCATATGCTGCGTTGGACCTTGCTTTCAACATGTATGTGTGAAATAGTTGTGGTCCTCTGCTATTGGCCTTCAAAGGAGATATGTACATGATATATGTCATTAAGAGTGTGTGTGTATGTGACCATTGTATGTTAGGCATCACATTAGCTCTGGGATGTTCTGTGTCCTACTCAGTATCTCAGCAATGCTCCATGAGGCAACACTCTTATTCTGATAAGTAGAGATGAAAGTGTGCAAAAAGGAATAGCCAGACCATGATATGGTGATTAGAATAGGTGTTGTTTTAAATTAGTTAACTAAAGTAGTGAAGGTGATCATATTCAGAAGAAATTATTTACAATATGTTGCCACCTGCGTATACCAGCGGCCGTGTTCTGTAGTTCCCCCTCCTGTTGCAGGCCAGAATCCTCCTCTTCCTTCTCTTCAGGCATGTGTGGCTCTGGTTCCAGGAGGGGAATGTTTCTTTTGATACAAATGTTGTGCAATATTGCACATGTGAGGATGATCCTACAGACCATCTCGGGGGAATATAGGAGGCTACCACCAGTGATGTCGAGGCAGCGGAACCTTGACTTGAGGATGCCGAAGGTCCGCTCGACAATGTTGCATGTCCTCCTATGAGCCTCGTTGTATGCACGCTCTGCAGCAGTACTTGGGTTGACAAATGGTGTCATAATCCATGGTTGGATGCCATACCTCTGATCAGCTGCAAGAGAAAATGAATGGGATCATGTTGATGTAGCTGGCACTATTGAAATGACCTTTCATGGCAGTAGTTGTCTTGTGTTGTCTGTAACTCTTTTGTGTACTAATGTGGCATCCTATGCTTGTAGGCTGTACCATCTTCATTGTGTTGTTTCCTTGGCTGAATGAGTGTTTGTCTGCTAACCGTTTGTCAGCAGTATGTTTTGGGATTTGCAGTACAGTGTGACCTCCCTAGCATTGTGACTTGTGATACAGGTGTCCGTGTGTCTTCACTCGGGGTGAGATGATAGTTCCATGCACAGTTAAAATTGAAAGTGTTGTTAACACGTTCATATCAAAGTACCCTAGACATCCCATACCTCGAAACTTATGCAATGTATTAATGTAAAGGTCATTGGGACACTTACAATTTGCAAGGTGACATTTAGGCAACCACACTCATTAACGTCTTAACATTAGGCTGTACAGTAATTTCCGATGTGTGACAGGTTCAATGATGACTTAAGAGACATGGCTAGTGACGTCACAACCTCAGTGTGTTCCTGTTGACATGTTGCTGTTGTGGTGTATGTGTTGTGTGTCCTAGAGGGTTGCTGTGTAGTGTGTATATAAGAAGGTTTTTGCACTTACCAACAAGTAGTCCATTGCCATACCGTCCATATTGGAAGTGTTGATTGATGGTGCAGTGACGGAAGATGTATTTGTCATGTACACTCCCAGGATATTTAGCCACGATGTTGGTGATCAATCCCTGGTGATTGACTATGGCCTGCACGTTGATGGAAGGTGTGTGCTTCCTGTTGCGGTAGAGGTGTTCAGTTGCAGCAGGTGGCACAAGGCGTACATGTGTGCAGTCGATTGCACCAAGGACGTGTGGGAAGCCACTGATGAGGTAGAACCCCTGTTTTGTTTCCTGCTGCTTCTGCAGTGTTTTAGGGAAGCAGATGTGGAAGGGTGTCAGTCCAATGATGGCATCCAGTACTTTGGGCAAAAAGGCAGAGAATGATGGTTGTGATATTCCACCAACCAGGGCACCAGTTGTTTGGAAAGAGCCACTTGCCAGCATATGAAGTACGGCAAGCAGCTTTGTTTCTGTTGGGATGGTGCGGGGTGTCACCAAAGTGGGGTCCAACTGCTGTTCAATGTTGCGCAGCAGCTGTGAATGGCCTGCCAGTTCAACCGGTACCTTTGTGTGATGTCGTGTTCCCTGAGGCCCTGCAGGGTGGTTCTTGGGCGGAATATCCTCTCCTGCCTTCTGCGCTGCCTTTGGAGTCCCTGCTGGTGTTGTTGTAGCTGCTGTTGTTGCTGCTGGGCTCTGCGTCTGCGTGCACGCTGGATTAGTATCAACTCCATGGCTCCCTGTTGCTGCTCTGCTGTTTGTTCTGTGTGTTCTGATTAAATACAGATGTGTTTGCCCCATTTTAACGCCTGCCCTGACCCAGGCGTTAATTTTTGACGCAAATCGGGCTGTGCGTCATTTTCTGGCTCCGCCTCCCGCCCGTGCGTCATTTTTGCCCGAAAGCATAAATACAACGCACGGCCGTTTAAGCCATTTTTTGGACGGGAACGCATACCTTGCATATAGTTAATGCAAGGTGGGTTGCCGCATCCAAAAAATGATGCACACGGCGGAATTTTGTCGTTCGCGGGCCCGGGTGTCAAAGTTTAAATACGGGGCAACGTTTGTGCCGATTGTGCGTCAAAAGTTTTGACGCACAATCGGTGCAGATGGAATATAAATTTGCCCCTAAGTGTGAGGGCACCCTTGCACTAGCAGAGCTGACCCCATGCTGTCCAGGACTTCGTGAGTGCGGGGATACCATTACACACGTGCACTACATATAGGTCAACACCTATATGTAGCTTCACAATGGTAACTCTGAATATGGCCATGGAAGGTGTCTAAGATCATAGAATTGTCCCCCCATTCCAAATCTGGTATTGGGGGGCCAATCCCATGCATCATGGGGGCTCCACCATGGACCCCCAGTACTGGCAAACCAGCTCTCTGAGGCTTGGACTTCAGCTACAGCTGCTGCCACTTCACAGACAGGGTTCTGAGCAGCTCAGTCCCAGAAAGGAAGAACAAAGCATTTCCTTTGGGAGGGGGGTGTTGTAGGAAAGTACCATCTTGCCTGGCATGTTACCCCCATTTTTACTTGTATGTCAGTTTGTTTTTGCCTGTCTCACTGGGATCCTGCCCTCCATGACCCCAGTGCTCATAGTTTGTGGCCTGAATGTGTATACCTGTGTAATTACTAACTGTGTCACAGAGGATCTGCTAACCCGAACCGTAGTGCTTATGCTCTCTCTGCCTTTAAATTTGTCACTATAGGCTAGTGACCACTTTTACCAATTTCAATTGGCACACTGGAACACCCTTATAATTCCCTGGTAAATGGTACCTAGGTACCCAGTGTATTGGGGTTCCAGGAGATCCCTATGGGCTGCAGCATTTCTTTTGCCACCCATAGGGAGCTCAGACAAGCCTTTACACAGGACTGCCACTGCAGCCTGAGTGAAATAACACACACATTATTTCACAGCCATTTTCACTGCACTTAAGTAATTTATAAGTCACATATATGTCTAACCTTCACTTTCTGAAGGTTCGGTGAAAAGTTACTAAGTGTGAGGGAACCCCTGCACTGGCAAAGGTGCCCCCACATTTTTCAGGGCCATTTCCCCAGACTTGTGAGTGTGGGGACACCATTACACGTGTGCACTACATATAGGTCAATACCTATATGTAGCTTCACAATGGTAACTCTGAATACGGCCATGTAACATGTCTAAGATCATGGAATTGTCCCCCCATGCCAAATCTGGTATTGGGGAGCCAATTCCATGCATCCCCGGGGCTCCACTATGGACCCCGGGTACTGCCAAACAAGCTTTCGGGGTTTTCTCTGCAGCTACCGCTGCTGCCACCCCACAGCCAGGGTTATGCCCTCCTGAGGTCTGGGCAGCCCAGTCCCAGGAAGGCAGAACAAAGAATTTCCTCCGAGAGAGGGTGTTACTCCCTCTGCCTTTGGAAATAGGTGTTAAAGGCTAGGGAGGGGTAGCCTCTCCCAGCCTCTAAAAATGCTTTGAAGGGCCCAGATGGTGCCCTCCTTGCATAAGCCAGTCTACACCAGTTCAGGGAACCCCCAGTCCCTGCTCTGGTGTTAAAATGGACAAAGGAAAAGGGAGTGACCACTCCCCTGTCCATCACCACCCCAGGGGTGGTTCCCAGGGCTCCTCCAGTGTGTCTCAGAACTCTGCCATCTTGGATCCAGAGGTGTGGGGGCACTCTGGAGGCCTCTGAGTGGCCAGTGCCAGCAGGTGATCTCAGAGACCCCTCCTGATAGGTGCTTAGCTAGCTAAGTGGCCAATCCTCCTCTGAGGGCTATTTAGGGTCTCTCCAGTGGGCTTTTCCTCAGATAACGACTTGTAAGAATTCACCAGAGTTCCTCTACACCTCTCTTCAACTTCTGACAAGGATCGACTGCTGACTGCTCCAGGGCGGATGCAAAACTGCAACAAAGTAGCAAGAAGACTACCAGCGACATTTTAGTGCCTAATCCTGCCGGCTTTCTTGACTGTTTCCTGGTGGTGCATGCTTTGGGGGCTGCCTGCCTTCATCCTGCACTGGAAGCCATGAAGAAATCTCCGGTGGGGTGACGGAATCTTCCCCCTGCTTCAGCAGGCACCAAACTTCAGCGTCACCAGTACTCTGGCACCCCTCTCATCCTGATGAGGGTGGCCCTTGGAACACAGCTGGTGGACCCAAGTGACCCAGACTAGCCAGTGGTCCAACTGTCCAAATTTGGAGGAGGTAAGTCCTTGCCTCCCCTCTCTAGACAGTAATCCTGTGCACCACGTGAACTGCAGCTACAAGGGCTTCTGTGCACAAAATCCTTCATGCACAGCCAAGCCTAGGTCTCCAGCACTCTGTCCTGCGAGGCTCAGCTCCTTGAGTTGATATCCGGTGTCGTGGGACCCTCTTTTGCAGTGTTAAGATGACTGCCATGTTCAGACTTCTTGAACCTGTGTTCAAGGACTTCTGCAGGTGCTACCTTCTTGTGCTTGGGCTCTCTACGTTGCTGAGGGCATCCTCTGTCTCCTCTCCCAAGTGACTACATCCTGGTCCTTCCTGGGCCCAGGCAGCATCCTTTTTCTTCAACTGAGACTCTTGCAGATAGCAAGGCTTGCTTGTGGTATTTTTCCAAGGAAACAACTCTGCATCCTGCAGCACACCATGGGACATCTTCTGCACAAAGGAGAGGTTCATAGCATCTTTTGTTGTTGCAGAATCTTCAGCTTCTTCCATCCAGAGGCAGCCATTTTGCACCTTCATCCGGGGTTTAGTGGACTCCTGCCCCCACTGGACACTTTCATGACTCTTGGACTTGGTCCCCTTCCTTTGTAGGTCCTCATGTCCAGGAATCCATCTTCAATGCTTTGCAGTCTGTTGGGGTCTTTGCAAAATCCACTATCACAACTGTAGTGCGTTTCTGGGGAAATAGCAGTATGTTACTCCTACTTTCCAGGGTCTTGGGGTGGGGTATCTTGGACACCCTTAGTGTTTTCTTACACTCCCATTGACCCTCTACACACTACACTAGCCTAGGGGTCCATTTGTGGTTCGCATTCCACTTTCTTAGTATATGGTTTGTGTTTCCCCTAGGCCTATTGCATCCTGTTGTATTCTACAGTGTTTGCACTACTTTCCGATTGTGTTACTTACCTGATTTTGGTTTGTGTGTATATTTTGTGTATTTTACTTACCTCCTAAGGGATTATATCCTCTGAGATATTTTTGGCGCACTGTCACTAAAATAAAGTACCTTTATTTTTAGTAACTCTGAGTATTGTCTTTCTTATGATATCGTACCTGTATGATATAAGTGGTATAGTAGGAGCTTTGCATGTCTCCTAGTTCAGCCTAAGCTGCTCTGCTATAGCTATCTCTATCATCATAAGCTGCTAGAACACTACTAATCTACTAATAAGGGATAATTGGACCTAGCACAAAGTGTAAGTACCATTGGTACCCACTATAAGCCAGCCCAGCCTCCGACGGGTGTTACACCCTCTCCCTTCGGAAATAGTTGTTACAGACTTGGGAGGGGTAGCCTCCCAGAGCCTTGGAAAATGCTTTGAAGGGCACAGATGGTTCCCTCCTTGCATAAGCCAATCTGCACCGGTTCAGGGACCCACAGTCCCTGCTGTGGCGCGAAACTGGACAAAGGAAAGGTGAGTGACTACTCCCCTATCCATCACCACCCCAGGGGTGGTGCCCAGAGCTCCTCCAGTGTATCCCAGAATTAAGCCATCTTGTATTCCAAGGTGTGGGGACACTCTGGATGCCTCTGTGTGGCCAGTGCCTGCAGGTGACGTCAGAGACCCCTCCTGATAGGTCCATACCTGATAAGGTAGCCAATCCCCCTCTCAGGGCTATTTAGGGTCTCTCCTGTGGGTTATCTTCAGATTCTACTTGCAAGTTTCCAGCAGGAATCCTCTGCAACTACTACTTCATTCTCTGACCTCGGATCAACCGCAGACTGCTGCAAGAACCGCTGTAACAGCAACAAAGTATCCAGAAAGGCTACTTTTCCTCTGCAACTACAGCTCCAGCCAGCAACTGCAACAATTTCCACAGTGTGCACACTCTGGGGATTCCCTGTCTTCACCCTGCACCAGAAGGACCAAATAAATCTCCATTGGAGTGGCGGAGTCACTCCCCTGCTCAAGAAGGCACCTTTTAAGTCAACGACCAGTTCTCTTGGACTCCTCTCCTGGTGACGAGCGTGCTCCTTGGAACACAGAGGGTGGATCACTTTGTCACAGACTGTCCGGAGGTCCTGCTGTCCCAATTTGGAGGAGGTAAGACCTTGCCTTCCCCAAGAACGACAGTACCCCCGTGCACTGTGTCTTCTTCACCTCCTGAGGCCTCTCTGCACTATTTGAAAACCTCCTTCATGCACAGCCTGGCCCAGTTCCCCAGCACTCTATCCTGCGACCCTCAAGTCGCTTATTTGACCTTCAGCGACATGGAACCCTCCTTTGTAGTGCTGCACCAACCGCATTTCACACCTCCTTTGTCCCCGTGTCCTGGGACTCCTGTGTCGAAGTAAGCCTCAGCAAGGCATACTAGTGCAAGGGGTTCGCCCTTCCCTGCACAAAGTTCTCAGACCATCTAGGAAGAAGTTGGCACAGAAACTGAAATAAAAGACAAAGTTTAATAAAACCTCATGAGGTGGTACTACAGTTCAAACAGCACCCTTCGGTAATGTTTGAAGTAGCACACTGAACTAAGAGAGCATGGTCCTTTTATACCCACACAGGAGCCAAAAGAAGGTGGTACAATTATAGAAGCAAGACTTACATACATATATTGTCATATGGAAATGCACAGTCGACAGGTAGGAGGGGCTAACAGTTTTCAAGGACTAGTTGACACATCATTGTCTGTTACTGATTACTAACAGCTGCAGATCTTACTGGGCATGTGCGAAAGTGGGAGATGCTAAATATAACTTGTCACTAGACAGATTTTCAAGAGTAGTTAACAGAAAGGTAGGACAGAGCACATGGCGAGCACATGGCAGAGAAAAAGGCTGCCATGAATACAAAATGGATTCCGTGAAATGTTCACAATAACTGCTAAATACAAGATGTCTTCTGCTAATGCTTAATCTAATCGCCACTGACTTACAACAGACGACCCTTTCAGCATTAGCTGAAGACATTTGTCTTTCTGGGATAATCTAAATATTCATCTTGTATATTTATGCTCATCATTTCAGCTATTTCCTTATCTAACATGTGTTGTGCTTTCATTTCTGTAATATTTCTTTTGGTAGGCATACAAGCAGTAATACACATGGAGCAGAACATTGGACCACACTGAATACAGATACAGCATGTGAAAAATATTGCAATCATTACACACAGGATAGTCAGTAGTTTCCAGCCCCAAGCGGAAACAAGAGCCCAAAACCATCCAGAAAAAGTCCAAGTACCAGTCTCTGTGTGGATTTCTGCAGCAATTTTATGCAATTTAGACATTGCATCATATATTGAAGGTGAGTGATCTGGAATGAAAACGCAGCAACTACTACCGATGATGCGACATGCACCACCTCGATCAGCTAATATCACATCTAGTACCATACGATTTTGGAGCGCTACAATCCTCGCATTTTAGAGCTCCTCTGTAATATTCCCAAGTGCCAGAGCTGCCTGATTGGTAACAGCTTCCACAACCCTAGTGAATCGTCTCACTTTCCTACTGTTTAACGCAGCACCCACAAAGGAGAACAACCCTAAATTAAAATCAACATATTGTTGCAGGCTAGTGTCCGTTTGGTCTACCTCATTTGTACTTATTGTCCTTTTATATATATTTTTAATGATGTCATTGAACAGTTTAAAATCTCGGTGATATGATGCGGGGGCCAAAAACACAGAGGGTAATAGAAAAGATACATAACACACACCTGACCACCCAACAGGTAGATGGTAATATCCATAGTTACCACAAACAAAATATGTATTATGTGAAGCTGTAAAACTACTATTATTTACACCCTCAATAGTTAAAATCAAGGTACAATCGCTTATCCCCACTGGAATTCACCCAATGCTACGTATACATAAATCTGCTTTAGTTTTTGTAACAGAAATCACAAATTGTTCTTTCTTGTCAGAGTCTCTTATATTTGTAAAGACATATGGGGGGTGATTCTGACCCCGGCGGTACTAGACCGCCGGGGCCAGGGTCGGCGGGAGCACCGCCAACAGGCTGGCGGTGCCCCGCAGGGCATTCTGACCGCGGCGGTTCAGCCGCGGTCAGAAGAGGAAAACCGGCGGTCTCCCGCCGGTTTTCCGCTGCCCTTCTGAATCCTCCATGGCGGCGCAGCTCGCTGCGCCGCCATGGGGATTCAGACACCCCATACCGCCATCCTGTTCCTGGCGGTTCGCCCGCCAGGAACAGGATGGCGGTATAGGGTGTCGTGGGGCCCCTGGGGGCCCCTGCAGTGCCCATGCCAATGGCATGGGCACTGCAGGGGCCCCCGTAAGCGGGCCCCACTTTGAATTTCACTGTCTGCATTGCAGACAGTGAAATTCGCGACGGGTGCAACTGCACCCGTCGCACCTTCCCACTCCGCCGGCTCAATTCTGAGCCGGCGTCCTCGTGGGAAGGGTTTTTGCACTGGGCTGGTTGGCGGCCTTTTGGCGGTCGCCCGCCAGCCCAGTGCAAAAGCCAAAATACCCTCAGCGGTCTTGCGACCGCGGAGCGGTATTTTGGAGGGGGGAAGTCTGGCGGGCGGCCTCCGCCGCCCCCAGACTTAGAATGACCCCCTTGGTATTGAAACATTGTCCGGTTGATACTCTTCCCATTCCCATTTAGTTCCTTTGGCTTGGGGATACCCATCTTTGTCTTGGTAGCATACTTTATTAAGGCGAAAAAGAAGTCCGCCCTCTGTACGTTTTCCAGATGCAAGCAAAAGCGTATACCAAGCTTGACAAGAACCATTGTGTGAAAAAGGAAGAGGAATGAAAGGTGTTCCTCCTTTCTTTTGATGCGCAGGTATCATTCCACATACCCAACAGTTAGTAGTATTTGTAGCAATATGAGTATGATGCAACATCTGAATGGAAGTATTATTGAAGTACGATTGAAGGTGCTTCTGCTCCTGATAGGGAAGAGTAAAGTAATAGTGATCCTCTGGTACTGGAGTAGTGGCAACAAAAAACTAACGAGCAGGAGCCTTCTTCTCAACAAACCAGGTGAATATTGCTATAACCACCAAAACAACAACAAACCCCATAGTACTAATGATCAGTTTGGTATTCATTTTAGCAACAGTGATAATCGACCCTTTCAGAAATTAATTAAAAACAATAGTTGGAGCTCTTATCCCTGGGCAGCCGCTGATTTCTTCACCACGGGCCAAGACGGGTGTCACTACTCTAATGCATGGCTGACCCCCCCCCTTGCCACATTGGCTCTCCGTTTCACTAACCCAGGGTGGTAGCTCAACCAGTTTTCTCCAGCACTACGGGGTCTTTCCTCGGTCTCAAATTATATTGCGACACTCCAGAAATCGTATGGTCCGGGAAGAACTCCGCAGATTCGTCAGGTGATATAGCACGGCCTTTCTCCATAGTCAAAATCTCTCGATGATCGGTCAGCACAGCAGGTTCCACCAAGGTAGGTAGCACTCTCTTGCAGTGAGTACTATGGACCCAATTCTTTCGGTTCGTCACTTGAACTGCTGTCCTTGTTGCAAGGAGCACCTGCTCTGGGCCTCGCCACCTTGGTTCCAAGCTGCTTGATCTTTCAAAGGACTTGGGGGGTCATTACAACCTTGTGGCGATTGCACCGCCAACAGGCTGGCGGTGCAATCCCGGGAATTATGACCGCGGCGGAAGCGCCACGGTCGCACCGCCGGGGCCGGCGGTTTCCCGCCACATTTGCCCCGGCGGTGATAATCCACCTGGGCAGCGCTGCTTGCAGCGCTGCCCAGGGGAATACGAGTCCCCGACCGCCAGCTTTTTCCTGGCGGTTTGAACCACCAGGAAAAGGCTGGCGGTACGGGGAGTCGCAGGGTCCCTGGGGGCCCCTGCACTGCCCATGCCACTGGCATGGGCAGTGCAGGGGCCCCCTGACAGGGCCCCATGCAGCTTTTCACTGTCTGCATAGCAGACAGTTAAAAGCGCCACGGGTTCAACTAGGTTTCCGCCCGCCGGCCCAGCGGGGATCTCATAATGACTGCAGCGGGAGTGCGGCTGCATTGGCGGCCGCCCGGCAGTTAGATTCGCCGCCCGCCAAGGTCATAATGAGGGCCTTAATCATCACCTGGTCACCAGGTCGGAGTTCATGGCCTTCACCTGTAGATCTGTCAGGAAGTGCTTCTCTTACCTGTTGATGAATAGAAACCAAATTGTCGGTTAACTGTGCCAAATAATCATTCATCAGGACACAAGGTACATCATATACAGAATTTGGCTTAGGAACTCCCCAAATGTTCATTGGCCTTCCAAATACTATTTCATAGGGGGTAAGGCCTATTCAAGAGTGTGGCACTGTCCTAATAGACAATAATGCCAACGGTAATGCATCCGGCCAAGTTAAGGATGTGGAAGCCTGTATCTTCGCTAACTTCAGCTTCAAAGTAGCATTATACCTTTCCACCAACCCTGCTGATTGTGGGTGGAAAACCACATGGAACTTCTGTTTGATCCCTAATCCTTTCAGGACATACTTAATAACTTCCCCAACAAAATGAGGTCCGTTATCATTCCATAAAAGTCTGCAAACACCAAACATAGGGGAATATGCTTTCAAAGCACCTTTACTGTGGTAATGGCAGTATTATCCTTTGCGGGGTACTCATCTATCCATTTACTGAAGGCACATACCACCACCAAGACATACTTTAAATTGTTGCATCATTCAGGCTGAATAAAATCCATTTGTAGAACTTCGAAAGGTGCAGTTGGTGTAGCAAACCCTCCCGCAGGAGTTTGTGTCCCTTTTCCAGGATTGTATTGTAAACAGATCAAACAAGACTGTACTACTCTCTTAGCTGTCCTGGAAATTTTTGGATGCTCCCAAACTTGCGTAAGCAACTTCGTTATTGTTGAAGCTCCAACATGTGCCAGCCCATGTGCCATCTGAACCATAGGTTGTTCAAAAGCTATAGGCAATTTCCATTTATCCATCTGCTTATTCCGCCAACAGCCTTCATCATCCAATTCTCCTTCTTCAGACCATTGCTCACGTTCTTTCACAGAAGCAGATTTCTGTATATCTAATACGTCTTGTCTAGCATTATGCCAACGTTCAGCTTGTGACTTCACTACATACATAGAAGTAGTACTTCGCTGCATCGCAGTCTCAGGTGCTACGTGGTCCGCAAGGGCATTACCTTGCCCTATCTTATCGGTCACTTTCTTGTGTGCACTACATTTCACAATAGCTAGTTTCTTTAGATATGTCAATGCAGTCAAGAGGTTATGCACAAATTCTCTGTGCATTATCTTCATCCCGTGGGATGTGAGAAAGCCTCTCTCCTTCCAAAGCAAACCAAAATCATGAGCCACTCCAAAAGCATAGCGGCTGTCTGTATAAATGTTCACACATAAGTCAGTACTAAGCTCACATGCTTGTGTCAAAGCTATTAGTTCTGCTGCTTGAGCTGACTTCTGTGGTATACGAGCTGTCTCCACTACCATGTGTATTGTGGTGATTGCATATGCAGCTGAGGTCGTACCGTCTGGCAACTTCCAACAAGACCCATCAACCCACAATTCCCATCTACATCTGGAAGGGGCGTATCTTGCAAATCAATACGAACCTTTGTCTGTTCTTCGGTAAGGAATATACAATCATGTGTTTCTTGTGACTGAGGCTGAGTCACTGGATATGGCAACAAAGTGGCTGGATTTAGTGTTGCACATCTCTTCAGTGTAATGTGAGGAGCCATCAATGTCAATTCATATCCTGTCAGGCAAGCGCTAGTGAAATGTTGCGTCTTTGTTTGATTTAAAAGAGCATCAACCTCATGGGGTACTGACAACGGTCGCAACGCCGGGGATGTGACGAAACTATCCCTTCACTCTGACGTATTGACACAGATGTTGTGGCAACTGAATGAAAACACCCAGGCAACGCTCGAGCGACAGGATCAAGTACTGCTGAAAAATATGCACAGGAACGCTGCTTATCGCCATGTGTCTGTACTAAAACTGACAATGCACATCCATCTTTCTCATGTACGTAAAGTGCAAAAGGCTTTGTGTAATCTGGAGTACCTAACACTGGTGCTGAACAAAGGGCTTGTCGTAGCTGCCGGAAAGCAGTCTCACATTCATCTGTCCATGGGAGGGGCATTGGAATATCTTTAGTCAAAAGTGCTAGCAAAGGTTTGACAATGTGTGAAAACCCTAATATCCATTGCCTACAAAAAGAAGTAAGACCGAGGAATGCGCGAACATCTTTCTGAGTAGAGGGTACTGGTGTGTCTAAAATTGCTTGAATACGATCTGATGTAAGAGCACGTCCCTCCTTAGAAAAAAGGTGACCTAAATAGGTTACCTTTGGTCTGCAATATTGCAATTTCTTTCGTGACACTTTATGATGGTGTGAAGCAAGAAAAGAAAGTAAGGACAAAGTGCACTTTTCACATTGCTCAGGGGTATCAGCTGCCAACAAAATATCATCAACATATTGGATGAGAGCCACACCTTCAGGCAAAACAAAAGAATCAAGTTGTCTTTTTAACGCTTGACTATAAATACTAAGACTCTCAGTATAGCCTTGAGGAACTCTGCAAAATCTATATGATCTTTTATTCAAAGTAAAACCAAACAAATATCGGCTGTCAGGATGAATAGGGATCAAAAAGAAAGCATTCTTCAAGTCTATCACAGAGAACGTAGTTGCTGTTGGGGGAACCAAAGTAAGAAGTGTTGTGATGTCAGATACCACAGGATATTGTGGTACCACAATCTTATTGACTTCTCGTAAATCAATAATGAATCGGTAAATCCTAGTATCAGTATCCTTTTTCAGAATAGGAAGAATCAGACTGTTACAAACATTATACGGAACTTCCTCAACGACTCCAACTGCAATAAGATCATGCACAATTCGTGTGAGTGCTTCTTCGCCCTCCTGTGAAATTTTGTATTGAGGCAAACGTGGCAATACAGCTCCCTCCTTGACACTAA
The DNA here is from genome assembly GCF_031143425.1 of Pleurodeles waltl. Classification (NCBI taxonomy): domain Eukaryota; kingdom Metazoa; phylum Chordata; class Amphibia; order Caudata; family Salamandridae; genus Pleurodeles; species Pleurodeles waltl. Next base: position 884,040,655 of record NC_090438.1, on the reverse strand, counting down.
TATGTACCGGTGGAATAATCATTTGTCCCACATCAGTATCTGAGGTAGCCCATAAAGTACTAGGGAGTGAAGCTAATGCAATACCCTCTTTAACAAGACAAACTCTTTCCATCACAGGATGATTATCATTCAAAATAACACGCACCCCTTCAGGAGAGCATCGTATTGTAGCCCTGAAATACTTGAGCATATCAAGACCCACAATATTGTCTGATGTATTTGGAGAAAGCAAAAATGGACATGGAGCAGTAAATTTATCAACATGGAATGCAAGTGGTTGTGACAATGGGCTAGGGGAAGGTGTTCCATCGAAACCTATCGATGTAATGGTTAAGCCAGACAGGGGAGCCCTTGGAATCAATTGTTTAGACACGGCGCTACGAGTAACTCCTGTATCAACCAGAAACTGATCAGTAGAACCCAAAACATGTGCTGTAACATAGGGACCCCTCTGATCTACTGGAACTTCAACTGATTCCTTACCCCATCCTAGGCAATCCTATGCATAAGCAGAATCTTGGAAATCAGGCTGCACATAGTTAGACATCTGGTATTGGTTCCGTCTATCAAAAGCGTTAAACCCATCCTGTCCTCGTACATTAGCATCAACCCTAGCATGATCATTCGTGCTTCTTCTAGGCCCTGAATATTCTGAGCGATTTCTCATTTGTCCCCGACCACGTGAACACTGCTGAAAACGTAGTGCTGGACAAATGGCAGCCCAACTCAACAGACAAATTCAAACGAGTGTAAGAAGAACCATAAGATCCACGTCCACCTCTATCACTACCTCTAAAAGGCGGACCATAAGCTTGAGCCAACAGAACCTTCATCTTTAATTCTTTAATCTTTTTATCCTCGCTACCTTTTGCTTCTAATTCCTGACGTTCATAATACTGAGCCATAGTCAAAAGAGAAACCGGAGTAGAGGTAGTCCATGAAGTTTCACTAGCTTTTAGACAACTAGCTATTCCTGGTAACAGATTTGCGACATATCTATCGACAAACAAATGTCTGCCCGTATCATCTGACAATAACTGGCCCTTAAAATCATGAAATGCTTCTTCCAAGCGTGTAAAGAAATCAGGGACCGATTCATCTGCCTTTTGCTTACAAGACACTAAAACAGTCCAATCTATCTTTTTAGAGGGAATAATCGTTTTTAACTTAACTAAAATGGCTGCGGGAAGATCTAGAATCAACTGATATGGCTTTTTAGCAGGTTCCCTATCCCGGTGCATCTGTTATAATTCTTTCCATGGCGCCCCAAAAACTACACGATTATCAACTTTACGAACAGTTCTCCACATATCTGGCGGTAATATCAATCCGAAAAAAAAATCAATGTCATCCAAAGTCGTAGTACAAGAACTAATTGCTCCTCAACTTCCTCATAAAGGCGGCTGGATTTTTCCACGGGTCAAGTAATGCTGTTTTAAGTGCCATTACATCTACCCTATTCCAAGGAGTATACACCCAATTATAAATAAAATAACCCTTTGCATCAACAGAAGTTTTATCATCACTTGTACCCAATCCTTTAGGAGGAACATACAAAGGCGCGGCCTCCCGCATTGGTTTCGCGTGAACTATCATAGTCTTATCTGTTCCGAAGATGGAAGCTTGCAACCCGCCGGTCTGAGATGTCCGTGCAACTACATCCACGGCCCTTTTCTCCTCTTGGAAACGGACTGCCACAACACATAATTTCACCAAACGCCTGATTGCATCAGCCACCTGGGAGAAAACAAAAAGACCATCACACATTTGCTCATGATCAGCTGCTACATCATCGGGCTCTAACTCATCAGAATATTTCCGAAATAGTTCAATAGTTTCTGTGGCATATGCCTCAGTAAAATATAGCTGCTCCTTTTCCGTCCACCCTTTCATGTTGTCTAAAAGTTCAGAAGCAGAGACAACACTACGAATTGTTTTACGAGCAATAGATCTAAGCTCAGACGCACGGTCAGCAGGCAACATAGAGTGACTGTCTTGTATCTTCTGTTGCTCCGAACTGGAGACCTCAGCTAACTCATGAGGGGCCGAAGGCACGACATATGGAGGTGGAGGGCGACCTAGTAACAAAAAATCATTGTGTGGTTTATTAAGCATAGGATAGAGAGGTTGCCTAACAGTATATTGGCCAGTTACCTGTAATTTACGTTCTTTCTCTTCTAGCTCCTTTAAATCGTTTCTTTCTTTCTTTCTCATTTCCATTGCTTTCACATATACATTCTTCCGCTGCTCTTTCTCAAGCAAGGCTTGCTCACGCTTCACTCGTCCACGCACTTCTTTCTCCCACATTCGTACACAGTCAAACATATCTTGCCTAGACCTTCGCTTACACATACATTGTTCCACATACTCAATCTTTCGCAAATCAAATGACCCATGCATAGGCCAACATAACTCAGGATCCGCACGAGTGTGTTTATTCCATAATGTGCTGTACATTATAGAAGAAAGACCATGTTTAACATACATATCTCTATTGGGCGTCCCCTCTGGGGGTGCCGGTTGCGATTCTTCCAGTCTCAAATTGGTACCATTACAAAAGCAACACATCCTACGAAGTGTGCTAAAAACAGGCATGCCAAAAATAGTGTAGAATATGCAGTATTATAATCAAAGTAGCACATAAGATGCCATTCAAATCAAAATTAAATTGGAGAAAATTCTCCTCATTACCTGCCTATATAAATTGCAATTTATATATCAATTCAAAGGACACAAATTGACTAGTCACCCAAAACACGAGAGCCACAGTAAGTGGTGCTAAACTTCATTACCAAACAAAGGCATCAAAACCCACAGCAAGTGCTGTAAAATGGCTCTTACCAATCACAGGGCGTCCAGTTTCCAACTGCCAAGTTCTAAAATCTACCAAATGGTCACTGCATGACGAATGAACAAAAAGGATCTCAGTCGAGGACCGGCGCCACCTGGATGGTCAAATCAGAAAGAAGGGAAAAACGCTGTGGTTGCCAAGACTCAGGTCTCCTCAGGCATTGATCGTCCGCAGCGAGATCTCAATCGCGACCAATCCGTCGGGCGTCCGAGTCGCCGATGAGTCCCTGTTCAGGCGCCAATTTGTCGAAGTAAGCATCAGCAAGGCCTACTAGTGCAAGGGGTTCGCCCTTCTCTCCACAAAGTCCTCAGACCATATAGGAAGAAGTTGGCACAGAAACTGAAATAAAAGACAAAGGGCCAGATGTAGCAAAAAAGCAATTTGCGACTTGCAAATTGCGAGTCCCTGCGACTCGCAATTTGCAAGTCGCAAATTGCTATGCAGTACGGTGTCTCAGACACCGACTGCAACTCGCAATGGGGTCGCAATGACCCACCTCATGAATATTCATGAGGTGGGTCGCAAATTGCGGCCCCATTGCGAGTATAGGCACTCGCTAACAGGGAGGCCTGCTGACGTCAGCAGACCTCCATGTTAGTGACCTGCTTTTAAATAAAGCAGTTTTTTTTTTTTGAAATGTAGCCCGTTTTCCCTAAGGGAAAACGAGCTGCATTTCAAAAAAATCCGAAACCTTTTGTTTCGGTTTTTTCAGGGCAGGGAGTGGTCCCTTGGACCACTCCCTGCCCTGAAAAAATGTTTTGGGGTCCATTCTCAAACTGGAAGGGGTCCCATGGGGACCCCTTCCAATTTGCGAGTGGGTTTCCATCCACTTGAAGTGGATGGTAACTGCGACTCCATTTGCGACCGCGTACGCGGTCGCAAATGGAGTTGCATACCACTGCGACTCGCAAATAGGAAGGGAACACCCCTTCCTATTTGCGATTCGGAAATGCATTTTGCGAGTCAGTAACGACTCGCAAAATGCATTTCTGCATAGGAAACACGCATTTGCGAGTCGCAAACAGCAGATTTTGCCGTTTGCGACTCGCAAAGTGTTTCCTACATCTGGCCCAAAGTTTATTAAACCTCATGAGGTGGTACTACATTTCAAACAGCACCCTTCGGTAATGTTTGAAGTAGCACACTGAACTAAGAGAGCATGGTCCTTTTTTACCCACGCAGGGGCTAAAAAAAGGTGGCACAATTATAGAAGCAAGACTTACATACATATAAGGACATATGGAAATGCACAGTCGACAGGTAGGAGGGGCTAACAGTTTTCAAGGACTAGTTTACACATTACTGTCTGTTACTGATTACTAACAGCTGCAGATCTTACTGGGCATGTGCGAAAGTGGGAGATGCTAAATATAACTTGTCACTAGACAGATTTTCAAGAGTAGTTAACAGAAAGGTAGGTCAGAGCACATGGCGAGCACATGGCAGAGAAAATGGCTGCCATGAATACAAAATGGAGTCCGTGAAATGTTCACAATAGTTGCTAAATACAAGATGTCTTCTGCTAATGCTTAATCTAATAGCTACTGACTTACAACATCCGTGGGTGCTGTCTGATCTTCTGAGAGCTCTCAGAAGTGCTGATTGCCCCTTCTTCCTCCTCACACAGAGTTGAGGCCCCAAGGTCCCTCCTGGGTCTAGACAGCGCCACCTTGATGCAAAACACTAATTTGCTGGAAACAAGGCTTGTTGGACGTATCCAGCGCCAAAAGTCACCTGCATCCAACTTCTCTTTGTGGGACATCCAGTGCATCATGGAGAAACCGGCTGACAACTTCCTTGGGTGCATTTCTGCAGCCTTCGTCCAACTGGGGACTCTTCTTTTGCACCCTCTTCTGGGTTGGCAGGGGCTCCTGTCCTTCCTGGAACTTCTTTTGACTTCTGGAATGGTCTCCTTCCTTTGCATGTATTCAGGTCCAGGAATCCACCATTTGTTGGTTGCAGTCTTGCCTGGTTCTTGCAATAACTCTAATCACGATTTGTAGTGTGTTCTAAGGAAACTTGCAGCACTTTACTCCTACTTTCCTGGGCTCTGGTGTGGGGTATTTTACTTACCTTTGCTGTATTCTTACTCTCCCAGATATTCTCTACACACTACACTTGTCTGGGGGGAATTTGTGATTCGCATTCCACTTCCTTAGAATATGGTTTGTGTTGCCCCTAGACCTATTTTCTCCCATTGCATTCTATAGCATTTCCTATTGTTTGCACTATCCTGTCTAATTACTTACCTTATTTAGGTGTCTAGTGTATATATTGTGTATAATACTTACCTCAAGAAAGAGTATTGCCTCGAAGATATTTTTGGCCTTGTGTCACCCAAATAAACTATCTTTATTTTTGGTAACACTGAGTATTGTCTTTACTTGTGTAAAAGTACTGTGTAACTATAAGTGGTATTGCAGGAGCTTTGCATGTCTCCTAGTTCAGCCTAAACTGCTCTGCTATAGCTACCTCTATCAGCCTAAGCTGCTAGAACACTACTACATTTCACTAATAAGGGATAACTGGACCTGGTGTAATGTGTAAGTTTCCAATGTACCCAGTACAAAACAGGCCAGCCTCCTACAGGCACCTCAAGGATGAGGGGGGCGTGTGGGGGTTTTGGTTGGGAGGGAGGTCCTTGGGCTTAGTTCTTGGTTTCAGAAGGGCGTCGTTAGGCTTGGACCTGGGCTTGGCAGTGGGTCCTTGGCCTTTGGCATGGAAGGGACAGACTTCTTGGCAGGGGGAGGGACATGTGTACTACCAGGGGGGCAAGGGAGGACTTGAAGGTGGGACGGTTCGACTTGGGGAGGGACAATAAGCGATTGGGGGTTAAATAGAGTGGGAGAGTGGTAGGGAACAGGGAAACCCCATGAGGCAATGTTTCTTAGACAAACGATGCGGTCATGGCATAAGGGTTTGGGAGTGGAGGGAGAGGGTGTGGTTGTGAGATGTGTTTTGGTAGATGTTTTGGGTGTAGATGCATGCAAGGAATGCTTGTTGGTGCTGGGTTTCTGTTTGGTGAGTGAGTGCAGGCGTTTAGGTGTCTTAGGAGGAGGGGGAGGAGGTGCAGGCAGATGAAGTGGTAGATGGGTGACTGTTTTGGTGGGGTCTGTAGGTATGGTACATGTGCTGCATTTGGGGGTGGGGGTGGTTGTGGTAGGTGCTGATGTGGTGATTGGGGTGGATGTCTGCGATTCTGATATTGTGGTGATTGTGGTTAAGGTAGGACTGGTGGCTGGATTTATAAATGATTGTGTGGTGACTGCATGTGTGTCTGGTGTAGTGTCTGTGAAGGAAGGGGTGGTGGGAGAGTCAGTGCAGGGAGTGGATGTTGTTGTGCCTGCAGGTGGGTGTTGCTTGCGTGCATGCCGGTGGTGGGTGTTGTAGAGCATGTGTTTGTCTGAACTACCCTTGTCTGTTGAGGTGGATGCATGCTTGTGTGTACATGTGCTTTGGATGGGTGTGGGTAGAGAGGTTTGGGATTGGGTAGAGGTAGTTGGAAGGGAAGAAAAAGGTACACTGGCCGCCAGCAGAGTGCAGACTAGAGCCTGAAAGGATCTCTGTAGGCCAGCCGTGGCACAGTGAATGCCCTCCAGGAATGCATTACTCTGTTGGATTTGAAATGCCAGTCTCTCAATGGCATTCACGATGGACGACTGACCCTCAGAGATTGACCTCCGAAGGTCAATAGCCTTCTCACTGATGGCAGCAGGGCTGATTGGGGCAGAGGTGCTTGCAGCAAAGGAGATGCCACCCTCCTGGGTGAGTGGGCACAGGCGACTGCAAAGGGAGCAACTGGAAGGCCAGTGGTGGTAGGGAGGGAGGCAGACAAAGATGGTGCTGGGGTGGTCCCAGATGGGTTCGCTACCACCAAGGAGTGTTCACCGGAGGAGAATTCCAAAGGAGAGGTGGTAGATCCGGTCTCCCCCTTGGCAGTCCCCTCACCCTCCGTCCCACTGGGTTTCTCGCTCTCGCTGGTGGCAGCTTCCTGGGACCGTAGGCTGCTGCTTCCCCATTCACCTGTGCCCCTTCTCCTTCATCTCCTTGATGCACACAGAGAGAGAGGGAGGGGGAGAGAGACAGATGGGGGGAAAGGGTCTACATGTACCTCCCATAGATATGGCAAAACACTTTAATTTGCAACAATGCATATCATAGCTAGGCAATGGCATTTGCCATTACACTTCATCTATATCATGTCTTTAAATGTTACTTCTACCCACACCTGTATGCCATCCCTCCCACCTACATCAATACCTAAGTAGGACAGCACTACTAGACTCAACCCCATGATGCCACCCATAGCCCTTTTAGCTGGCACACCATGGCCTGGGTGCACTATCAATAGTATGCCTGGATATGCATCTTAGCTTTCCATACCCCTTTCACCCATAGGATGTGACACTGACTGACCACAACACATCAGGCCTCTACAATAACAATACCTGAAAAGTCCATGTCCTCTGTGACATGTCCTCTGTGACTTGTAGTGAAGACAACTCCACTCACAGACCACACTAACCTACCTGTCATATTACAATGTTGGCCACTCTGTACAGTGATGTGATAATGGAGAACAACTCTGAGTAAGCCAATACAAGTCAGACACCAAAACAGTCTATAACTGATATGTGTCATGTGAATCTGTGGTGTAGCCATGTGATCAGACAGACCCTATCACAGAGCCAGTGCAGCTGATATCCAACACATAGAACACTGCTCAGCACACTGCTAAGTGCACCAACGATGGGCCATGTACCAAATATAACACATCCATACACTTCCACTGACTGCAGTATCACTAAAGAAGTACCACTTGAACACACATGTAACATCATGGACCACTTCCAATGCCACCACACATGCTGGTACACCAGTTGGACTATGCACCGTGGCAACTCCAGCCTCACACACACTATTCCACGTACGGCAAAACCTGTCACAGATGCCAGACAACACACATCCCAGAGGGCTAAGTTTAGCATTCTGTAGGCACACATGGACAAACTGTCTGTACATCATTTACACATCCCACTACCACATAAGGCATCCTGAGGGGACTGAATCCAAATTGTGAATCACATCAACACGCCATGTGTCACACAAACCTAAACCACTCATTATCTGCCACTACCTATTGCCCAAGTGAAGCTGTAATAGTCACAGGCCATCAGATGTGCCCCCAAATGTCCATCTTGACATGATGTAGGCAGTTACTCAGCATTGCAACATAGGAATTGCTAGGGCTTTGTCATACATGCCATGTACACACCATGGTGACACATTAGGGATCACCCAGGGCACGTACCACCTCTAGTACCATCTCATACATTTGAGCCCCCCCCCAAGTATAGCTCCTAGGAATGCATGATCTGTGCAATCAGGCCACATATATTGTGTATATTGTAGTATCCCAGTTTGGCTACCTACACATACCCTACATTCAGCAGATCACTCATATATGCCTAGGCAGCTATCAGGCCTATACTCCTGTCCCATGAGTGCCATTTCTGTGTTGGAACTGTATTGCCAGCCCATAACCTGTCAATACCAGATACAGTAATGATGTACATAGTCACAGCGATAAAACGAGAGTGACACAGTAGCACTTGCAGGTTGGCAACAGAGATGGGAGTGGTCTGATACCTCAGAGCCACTAATGCAGATCAATGGAGCTGGTCATACACAATGCTTAGGGTGGTCCAAACACATCCATTGCATGGCCAGATGGAGTCAGACATGTGCCTATGCCATCAGTGCAAATCCACATTACAGACGTGAAGGGGAATGGAAATGTGAGATGTACATCCACGGACAGTATAAAATGGCAACACACCTACTAAAGAAACTCTGCCAGGTTGTCAAATACCCATTGCTAATTGATGATGAACATGTAGCATAAACGGCAATGTCAAATTGCCTGCAGTGAGTCACCCAATCCCATTTAAGGCCAGCCAAGTTCCAGGATAGTCTGTACTCACGCCCTTGTGGCTGCTGTGCTGCCCTCAAATGCCCATCCACCTCTGGTTTGGCCACCGCAAAAATGTGGGCAATTGATAGGGATCAGCGTCCGACGGGAACTCCTCCCTCGTTGGGAAGACATCCCCAGCTGGGAATTCGCTGTCTTCTGGGCCCAGCACATCAGGTCCTTCCACTGTTTGCGACAATGGATGCTCCATCAGGCATGGACCCCCAGGGTCCAGACTTGCTTGGTGATGGCAAGTCAGATCTCTTTTTTCTGATGGGCATTTACCTGCATGGGCTACACTGACAGAAGGAGAAAGTCATGTAGACTGGTACCATACCAACAGCAGTGGACTATAAACAGCAGTCTCACCAAATGCCCACGCATACCCATCGTAACGGTTTGCATGCCTTAACTCCATACACCCTGCATGCATGTACTCCTAGACTGCCACACGGATGCCATTCAACCTCACACACATCCCTATCACGCATGGCTGTGGCAGTGGGCTCACCTGCTCCGCTGGTGCCCCATACAGCTGTCCATACATGGGTAGGACCCCTTCCACCAGCTTCTCCAGCTCTTCTTGTATGAAGGCTGTGGCCCTATCACCTGCTGGACATGGAATGGTAGCTCCAAGAGACAGTACACAGCAACTCACATCATGGAGGTCCTGCTTGCAAGAGTGTCAGGAGTCAAGTGAGCAAAGCTGCAGATAATGGCAGTCACGACCACCACGTACAGGACTGTCACTACCGGCGGTGATCGCCATTGGCCCCAGTCCCCCATAGGCAGCAAAGTTAACCAATGAGAAGTTGCACGGCAGTAGTGACCGCCTTCCACCAAGATGACATATGCCGGCAGACTTAGGTCACTTTCAACTATCCTGTGCAGCAGAATTGGTGGCTGCTATTTTATGCAGATATCATGCCTTGCTGCACCAATATAAGTGTGCCATACATGTTTTTTACAGGCCTCTGTTGTGCCATCATGGTTAGGCTGATGCATGTGACTTGCATGACACAGTGACGTCATATAGCCGGCTGTCACATGACGTGCATGTCCAGATGCTTGAAGCCTCATTGGTAGTGTAACCATATACGTGTATAGCATGACTATATACATGCTCAGTGCAGGACAGCTCATTGTACCAGATATGAAAAATTACACAAGTGATGTGTGTCACAAACCATTGATCAGGGCCAGCAATGTGCAGCAAGGATGGTGCCCATGCTACACAGCATGCCCAACATAGTGTGTGTCAGCAATGCGAGGCATGTCTACAGTGATAGGTGGGTGCGATGAGGAAATGTTCAACTGACATGTGTGGATTGCTTCTCACAATGTACATTCTCTCCTTTCTACCCTAGCTGGGCTTTTAGGAGGAAATTGAGACATGCATCAGTGTACCATTTGCTAGTCAACCTTGCAATCCTGGGGGAGAGGCATATCATCCAGACCTATTGTCTGAATCATTACACCATCATGGATCTTTGTACCCGGTTGGAGCAAGAACGCTTGTCTGCTATATGTAATCCTTGTCATCCCTCCCACAGTCCAAGTCCTGTCAGGGCTACACTTTCTTGTGACACGATCATTTCAGAATACAGTCGGCTTGACAGCAGGGATGTCACAGCTCATGTTCAGTCTTGTTTTGAAGAATGTAGTGTGGGCTTTCTTAAAACCCCCAATGTGCAGATTTGGCCTATGTGAAGGCAGACTTCTATGAGATGGAACACATCCCTCATGTGATAGGGGCCATAGATGGCACCCATATAGCTTTGGTCTCTCCCAGTGCCAAAGAACAGGTATCAAGAAACAGGAAAAACTACCACTCCATCAATGTTCAGGTGGTGAGTGTGGCAGACTAGTACATCCCCAAGTGACAGCCAAGTTTCCAGGATCTGTGCATGACTTCTTCATTCTGAGGAACAGCAAAGTCCCGCACATGATGGCACATCTACAGAGAGAGAAGGCTTGGCTCATTGGTATATATGCGTTTGGATGTGTGTTTCTGTTTTGGCACCTTTCATCACAATATTCCATGTGTCTGTACCTGTATTGTAACAGGTCCCACCTCTGTGCACCCAGGTGACTCTGGCTATCCTAACCTTCCCAGGCTGTTGACACCAGTGAGGTAAACTGCCACGGAAGTGGAACTCCTTTTCCATGAGGCCCACGGCAGGACGAGGCATGTAATTGAAACTACATTTGGCCTACTGAAGACAAGATTCAGGTGCCTGGACATCTCTGGAGGTCTCCTCCTCTACACTCCCCAAAAGGCATGCCAGATCATAGTTGCCTGTTGCATGCTCCACAATCTAGCCCTGGGATGTCAGATACCATTAGTAGCTGGTCATGAGGGGGCTGCTGGACCAGTAGCTGGTAAGACATGGAAAGTGATAAAGAGGCAGATGAGGAAGGTGCAGCTGACTACAAAACAGAACTCATCAATCAGTACTTCCAGTAATATACAGGTATGTTGTGTGTGTACTTGCAAGTGCTGTATTTTCACATTGTTTGGTGTCAATGGTCCTCCTGATTATAATCATCGGTGAATGGTGTAATGTGTTCCTATCCCTATATGTGTGTTGTGGGAGGTGACTGATTGCATGTAAGGTTCAGAGTTACGGTGTCTATTCTCTAACATGTGTACTCTATGCAGGTTGCAAGCATCACATTTCCTATGGACAGGCCTGTATTGTACATTTGCCTGTTCTCATGTCATTCCAGCAAGTAACTGTGCACTGTGAATCTTTGCCTCACCTACATATTGCTTGAGGCATTCATGTTCATTAGTCTTTGGTAAATGATTAAAGAGTAGAGCTTAGCCCAAGGCAGATGCCAGCTACAGTGTTATGTGATGTATTCCCTGAGACAGGTGATATAGAAGTGGCATCTGTTGTGCCCTGTTTAGTTGGCAATCTACACTGGGCATGACAACTATCAACTGCATATGTGATTTGTGTGCCACCATGCCTACTATTCTGATGGAAGCCTTTGTCACGGTCTTTTTAGAGGTTGGACCAGTGGATATGCTCTGGTGTGTGGCTGGACTGGTGACTCCCTTACATCTTCCCTGGGACATGTATGTTGTTCTGTGTCTCCTGAATAGGATGCCTCCCTCTGCTGTCCATTACACTGCATGTTGGTTTAGGGGGCCATACCCACATAACATATTGATGACCAAACGTTTGTATATGTACAAATAAAGAAACATATGCATTTGTTGTGATCTACAGTGTTTAATTTTGGATTAATTGTCACACTGGGGATGAGTGGGGTCATGGTGATTAAAATCAGTATGTGGTACAGCTATAGGTAGCACAAGTCCATTGTCCAAGGGCCATGGGAAAATGGAGAAATGTCATTGAACAGTCAACAGGATGTCTCAGTGGCACACAAGGAACAAAAATCAGGAGAGGATCAATTCCTTGAAGTTGGTTTAGTCTTGGCATCTGCTGTAGCTGGATGTCTGGATTAACATCAACATTTGTGGAGGGGGGGTTCTTCAGCTACAGAGGGAGGGGTGCCTGTGGGCTGCTGCTCCACTGGCAGAGCCTCCATTTTTCTAGCTGCTGCAGATGTTGAGGGCTCAGATGTGATGTGACTAGTGGAAGGGGCCTCTTAGTGGTTGGAAGAAGCACGCAGGGTAGTGTTAATGTCCTTGAGCACCCCTGTAATGGAGGCCATGGTGGCATTGTGGGCCTGCCACTGCTGCATGAACTCCTGGTGGTATTCCCTGTGCAGCCTTTGGTTTTCCCCCAACATGTTGATGATCTGGCCCATCCTGTTCTGAGATTGATGGCATGCTCCGAGGACTTGGGAGGGAGCTTCCTGGCCCACAGGCTCCCACCCACGCCTCCTGCTCCCATGTGCTGTGGCCCGGTCATGGTCTGCCCACTCCCAGTGTCAGCAGGACCTTCATTGTCTTGGGTATGAGGGGTTGACTCAGGTCCCTGTATTGTGGGACACACTATTGTTTGAACAGTCCTTGGGGCACAGGTTTGGGGACGAAAGGTTGGCTGTGATGTTGGTGCCACAGGGTCAGGGGGGTTGATGTGGACAGGGTGGGACAGGGAGTGGTAGACTGACCAGGGGTCTCGGGTAGGCCAGGTAGGTCGTCACTGTCCAGACATCCAGCGTCGTTGTCCTCACTGGGGCCTTCATCCTGAGAAGGGCTGGCAGTCTTTGGCACTGGCAGGGGTGCCTGTGGATGGAGTAAGAGAGAGTTTAATGGTAGAGGTGTGAATGGCTGTGTCTTTATCTGATGCATACAGTGGCTTGACTTGATTCCCAGCAATGGCAATGACAGGTGCAGCACTGCTAACACAGTTTGTGGATGTTGGATTGTGACATATGTACCATGCTCCATAGGGGTTGTTGTCGGTCAGGCTTGGTAACTTTAGGTCAATGGGTGGGTTCTGTTCCTGTGTGATAGTTCACATGACAGGTGTGCCCTGTTAGCATGTGGCAATTCAGGCTTGCTAGTTGTGAGTGGGCATGGCTGTACATTGCAGCATGGTGTCCAAGTGGGAGGGGGGTATGTATGTGTACGCAAGATTGCTTGTCCTGTCCGTGCATGTTGTGCATGGTGTATCCCTTCTTACCTACAAGCCCATGTTCAGTCCATTTCTAGATTGTTGATCTGGATTAGTGGCCCTTAGGTTTGGTGACAGTGCTGTGTCTGTCATTGTTTGGCATTGTATTGTGCCATTGCATTGCTGTCATAGCCATGTAGTGGTAAACAGTCGAAGCATCCAGTTGGTGTAGGTGGTGTAATAGACATACATGCAAGAGATGTGATGTGAGGGGCACATTGCAGGTTTTGATGGAGATGGACAGGTGCAGTGTCGAAGTTGTAGTGATTGTGATTTGCTATGCTATCCGTGCACTTAGCAGGGACTGTATGGGCATTGGGGCTGGGTGGTGGTGTGGCATGCAGGAGAGGGGCATTAGGTGGGAGATGTAGTGGAAGATAGGGTGTAATGGGGAGTAATTGGGTAGTGAGGAGGCATGCTGGACCATACGATTGAGTGCCAGGGGAGTGTTAGTTACTTACCAGAGTCCAGTCTTTCATGTATTCCAGTCAGGCCCACTGGATGCAGGATGTCCAAGACCTTCTCCTCCCATGATGTGAATTCTGCAGGAGGAGGTAGAGGCCCACTGCCAGTCTTCAGCACGGCAATTTAGTGTCTGGATGACATGGAATGCACCTTCCCCTGTAGGTCATTCCACATCTTCCTAATGTCTTCCCTTGTTGCCCACTGAGTTGACCCTGTCGACTATGGTCTGCCATAATGCCATTTTCCTAATGGATGTTTACTGTACCTGTGCTCTTATAAAACTGAACCAGGCACTATGTATGGACTTGTAAAATAAGATGGCATTGTTTCATGAAATACTATCACAACTAAAGTGTACCCTGTTTAAATCTGATAAGAGAAGGCCCAGATTTTGTCTGAAACCTTGTACACTAACCCTTTATTCTAATCCGAGGAATCAGTAGAGAACTTGCTATAGACCCATTCATACACCATATCATGTTTGAAGAGACACCTTTGTGAAGTGATGCATTAATCACTAAACCAATCTCATACCCAACTTGTAAACTCTGACAGACGTATTAGTAGTGAGGAAATATACTAATAGATGTGAGTCAATTACTAGCTATACAAGTCTATTACAAACCTCTCGTTTTAAATCATAATTCACTATCCCTTATCTCACCTTTGGTAAAATGTAGGCTAGTGTTTGTCTGAGGTCATCTACACGCAACATTTACGCTGTTCAAAGATATTAGTAGACACCTTGCAGTTAATAAAGCAACACGCACAAGATATACTAGATCTCAAAGGCCTTTTACACAAAGCAATTGGTTTCTGTTGAACTAACACTTATATAGACTACTCTTAAATGATACTATGAGAAAGGATCAGTGTTTAATGAAAGTGTACCATGCAGAATACTTAGGTGGTCATTACAACCCTGGCGGACGGTGTTAAAGCAGCGGAAATACCGCAAACAGTCCGGAGGACAAAAAAAGGGAATTATGACCCTGGCGGAAACCGCCAACAAAGACAGCCACTTTAACCCTTCGCCCGCCATGGCGGTACAGACAAGCAGTGCGGCGGTCACCGCCAACAGACAGGCGGAAGACAATGTACCGCCCACACTATTACAACCCGCCAATCCGCCACCTTTTCCGGGGCGGATTCACCATGGATAAAAACACGGCGGAAACAGCTTTTGCTATGGGAAAACGCTCACCTTAACATATCCCACGAGGAACTAGGGATCCATAGAGCCGGAACTCCAAATACTCTCTGCCCTTGTGTTTCTGCTCTTCTACGACCAACAGCTACGTAGGTGCAGCAGACAATGGTGAGTACTGCACCTACGACATGGGGGAGGGGGGGAGGCAAAAGTTAGGGGGACACACACCAAACACCCCCACCCTCGCATATTACAACATACACACCAATGCATTCACAAAAATCACAGTAACAACCCACAATCCCCCCGGAAGAAAGAATACACAAAGCGAAAATCGGTCAAACAATGTAATGTGCCAATATACATGTCATACAAAAATATACAGATATATATTTGAAAATCAGTCAGAATTATATACAAGACGAGAAGTAGTGCAGATATGTACATAACAATGTCCGTGCACCATCAGTCCAAAAATACATGGGCGAGACCCACTAACAATACCTGACCACAATGGGAGAGAACACTGCCGGGGCATCAGATAGAAATTCTACAGGCACCTCAGGGGGAAGGGAAGGAGGGGCACCTCAGCCGGATGACTGCAAAGCCAGATCCACGACGGGACTCCATGCCCATTGATGTATCCTGGGGAGTGCAAAGCCACAGTCTCTCAAGTCTCTACACTGGGTGGTTTGCCCAGTGTGCCATCCTGGGGAGTGCAAAGCCACAGTCTCTCAAGTCTATACAGTGGGTGGTTTGCCCACTGTGCCATCCTGGGGAGTGCAAAGCCACAGTCTCTCAAGTCTATACAGTGGGTGGTTTGCCAACTCTGCCATCCTGGGGAGTGCCAAGCCACAGTCTCTCAAGTTGATGCAGGTCTCTACTGGTACTGGGGGGGACTGGTGCCCAGACTGGATGAGTCTCCCCGTGAAAGGTCGGGTCCTGTCACTGTCCCAGCTGCACATGGGATAAGGATGCCTGATGTGGCGGGCCATTCATTCCTACCCGGTGCATTGCCCTGTTCAGCGGTGCTTTGCCATGGCGGTCTTTGCCCTGCTCAGCGGTTAATTGACATGGCGGTCTTTGCCCTGTTCAGCGGTGCTTTGCCATGGCGGTCTTTGCCCTGTTCAGCGGTGCTTTGCCATGGCGGTTCAGGACAGATCAGCGGTGCTTTGCCATGGCGGTCTGTGCCCTGTTCAGCGGTGCATTGACATAGCGGTCTTTGCCCTGTTCAGCGGTGCTTTGCCATGGCGGTCTGTGCCCTGTTCAGCGGTGCAGTGACATGGCGGTCTTTGCCCTGTTCAGCGCTGCTTTGTCATGGCGGTTCAGGACAGTTCAGCGGTGCTTTGCCATGGCGGTCTGTGCCCTGTTCAGCGGTGCATTGACATAGCGGTCTTTGCCCTGTTCAGCGGTGCTTTGCCATGGCAGTCTTTGCCCTGTTCAGCGGTGCTTTGCCATGGCTGTTCAGGACAGTTCAGCGGTGCTTTGCCATGGCGGTCTGTGCCCTGTTCAGCGGTGCATTAACATGGCGGTCTTTGCCCTGTTCAGCGGTGCTTTGCCATGGCGGTCTTTGCCCTGTTCAGCGGTGCTTTGCCATGGCGGTTCAGGACAGTTCAGCGGTGCTTTGCCATGGCGGTTCAGGACAGTTCAGCGGTGCTTTTCCATGGCGGTCTGTGCCCTGTTCAGCGGTGCATTGACATGGCGGTCTTTGCCCTGTTCAGCGGTGCTTTGCCATGGCGGTTCTGATAAGGACATTGGTGTGTGGCATGACGTTTCATCATTGCCCAGCGGGGCTGTGGCAGCCGGAGCCCTCCAGGGCACTGACTCCGGTGGTGGCGGTGGTCTCCTGACCAGTGACGATAGTGGGGCTCTCCTGGGCACTGACTCCGGTGGTGGCGGTGGTCTCCTGACCAGTGACGATAGTGGGGCTCTCCTGGGCACTGACTCCGGCGGTGGCGGTGGTCTCCTGACCAGTGACGATACTTGGGCCCTCCTGGGCTGTGACTCTGGCGGTGGTCTCCTGACCAGTGACGATACTTGGGCCCTCCTGGGCTGTGACTCTGGCGGTGGTCTCCTGACCAGTGACGATACTTGGGCCCTCCTGGGCTGTGACTCTGGCGGTGGTCTCCGGACCAGTGACGATAGTGGGGCCCTCCTGGGCTGTGACTCTGGCGGTGGTCTCCTGACCAGTGACGATAGTGGGGCCCTCCTGGGCTGTGACTCTGGTGGTGGTCTCCGGACCTGTGACGATAGTGGGGCCCTCCTGGGCTGTGACTCTGGCGGTGGTCTCTGGACCAGTGACGATAGTGGGGCCCTCCTGGGCTGTGACTCTGGCGGTGGTCTCTGGACCAGTGACGATAGTGGGGCCCTCCTGGGCTGTGACTCTGGCGGTGGTCTCCTGACCAGTGACGATAGTGGGGCCCTCCTGGGCTGTGACTCTGGTGGTGGTCTCTGGACCAGTAACGACGGTGCTGGCGGTTGTGTCTCGACCGTCGGAAATGATGGCGCGCTCCTCCGCCGTGACACTCACAACAGGCTGGGCAGACTTCCTCTGGCCCTTCACCACCTTTGGTGGAGTCACAGCTGACTCTCCAATCCCCTTGGAACCCATGTCAGTTGTTTTACCACCTGGAGTCTTAACACGGTCCCGTCGTCCACTCTCCAATTTTATTGCCTTTACAGGGGGTGGGCTGCCAGTGCCTTGGCTCCGGGTCCTACTGCCTGCCCTGGTGGCCGGTGCACTCCAAAACCCTTGAACAGGCACCACTGGTATTGGAGGCTTTTTGGCTGAGGCGCTACGACGGGACTGATGAATTGGAGGGGGGGGGGTGGGGGCAAAAAGGTAAACTTTACAGAGGGACAGTTTCTGACGAACACTGGGATGGGTAGCTGGAGGGGGTCTGGGAGTGGAGGAAGAGGAGGTGGTTGTCGGAGGTGTCACTTTAGGTGTTTTGGGTGCAGGTGCAGGTAATAGAGGCTGTCGTGAGGTGGATGGATGTTGGGTGAGTGATTGCCGGCGTTTGTGTACTTTGGGAGGGGGCGTCACAGACACACTGGGAGAGGACACAGGGGACGTGTAAATGACAGTGGAGGTGGTGAGTGCAGGTGAGCGGGTGTGGTGCTGGGTGTACTGGTGCGAGTCCTAGTGGCTGTAGATGTAGTGCATGCAGGTGAGAGTGTAGACGACACTGGGAGGGAGGAGGGAGAAGAGGAGGAGGGGGACACAGTGGAGGCAGTGGATGTTGTTGTGTCTGTATGTGGGTGAGGCTTGCGTGAGTGCTTGTGGTGTGTGTGTGGTGCCTATGTTTGCTTGAGCTACTTGTGTGTGTTGACTTGTGTGCATGCTGGTCTGTAGGTGTGCTTGGGATGGGCTGGGGTACAGGAGATTGGGTCTGGGTGGAGGAAGTTGGAGGGGGGAGGCTAGACACAGGGACAATTGCTGCCATCAGTGCTGAGGCCAAAGATTGCAGGGTTCGCTGAAGGACAGCCTGACCAGAATGAATGCCCTCCAGGAATGCATTACCGTGTTGCAACTCTCGTTCTACACCCTGGATGGCATTCACAATGGTAGACTGCCCAACAGTGAGTGACCTGAGGAGGTCAATGGCCTCCTCACTGAGGGCAGCAGGGGTGACTGGGGCAGGGCCTGAGGTGCCTGGGGTGAAGGTGATGCCCACCCTCCTGGGTGAGCGGGCACGGGCGAACGCTGAGGGGCTGCTGGGAGGGCGGTGCTGGTAGGGGAGGTGGCGGCTGTACCTGTAGAGGTGGGGGTCACAGATGGTGCCGCCACCACAAGGGAGCTCCCATCGTCGAACGAGTCCATGTTGCTGCTTGGTGATCCGGTGGCCGATGTGAAGCTCCCCTCGCCCTCCGTCCCACTGGTGCATTCAGAGTCTGTGGTGTGGCCCTCCATGGCCATGTGGGATGCAGATCCCTCGTGCTCCGGTGCCACTGTACCTCCGCCTGTTGATGCTGATGTACAAAAGGACAGGGAGAGCAGACAAAGGGAGGGAGACAGAAGAAAGAGGGTTTTAGTGCATGTCATACCGCTACCGTTGGCGGACAAGACAAACGCAGATGCCCCCTGCATTACGCCGTGCTCCTGCCCTCTGCACATGCAATTTCTGGGATATGGCCTATATGGCAATGGTGGACATCGGCGCACATGGATGCCACAGGGGCAACTATACCTCGACTTGGCACTCTGCTGAGGTGGGGTAGAGTGCCACATGGGCTACATTACGGAGGGGCCTTGCCGACCTGACTCGCCCTGGCCTACGGACACCCACAGCCCACCTCCCCCACCCATACACCTCCACTGCACGCAAAGTCCGTAGAATGAGGTTGTACTCACCCCCTTGTTTCTGCTGTGATGCCCTCAAGCGCCCATCCAACTCCGGGCAGGCCACCGGCAGGATCCGGAACATCAGGGGGGTCATGGTGCGACGGGCACCCCTCCCACGTTGGGAGGCCATCCCCAGCTGAGCCTCCGCTGTCTTCTTGCTGCAGCGGCGAATGTCCTCCCATCTCTTACGGCAGTGGGTGCCCCGTCTCTGGTGGGCCCCCAGGGTCCGGACCTCCTTGGCGATGGCACGCCAAATGTCCCTCTTCTGGTGGGCGCTGACCTACATGACATGCACAAGGAAAGAGGAACAGTCATTAACAACTGCACCGTCGTTGTGAGTGGCTCCCTCCCTACTCTGGCCATGTGGCCCATTCATTCCCATGCATTAATGTTCTATGGACTCTGCCCCCTTCCCTCTTCCAACCAGCCCTCTCCACCCAGGCCTAGCCCATACAACGTGCTCCCTGTGTACTAACCTGTTGGTCTGGAGGACCGTAGAGTAGCGTGTACTGGGGGAGGACCCAGTCTATCAGTTTCTCCAACTCCTGTGCAGTGAAGGCAGGGGCCCTTTCCCCAGACGCAGCAGCCATCATCGCTTCCAGACCGAGGTCACAGCAGCACTTGCAGTGTAGGTTCTTTCCTGTCGAAGGTCAGGTATCTAGTGATTGAACAGATAGAAAATGGCGGTGACGTCCGCGGCCGTGACGTCCGCGGCGGTGCGCATCATCACCGCCGGCGCACCTGTTCATTGGCTCCTGGGACCCATAGGGTCCAATGTTAACCAATGCAGCATTGCGCCGCGGTCTACGACCGCCTACCGTGACGGTGTGTAACATCAGATCAGTTACCCCACAATCCCATTGTCCCAGTTTAGAGGTCAGGCAGCCGCCATTTCAGGGGCCCACATGGCTTCATTTACTTCTGCGTCACACATAGCTAGGCCTACACTCAACACACATACAGGAAGGGTTATGTGAGTGGTGTAGTCTTGTGTGTGACTGTGGGAACATACCTGGAGGACTAATGACTGGTTCTTCGCTGTTGTCCTTCGTAGGCACCGTCTGCTGGGACATATGAGAAGATGGCGGAATCCTCCGGTGTACCGACCGCTGGTGGACCTGTTGACAATGGAAGAGCGACATGTCATCGTAACCTACCGGTTTGACCGTGTCACAATCCAGGAACTATGTACCCAGTTGGAGCCAGACCTGATGACACCAATCCGCCATCCGACTGGAATCCCCCCTGACGTGCAGGTGCTGTCAGTGCTCCATTTCCTTGCAAGTGGGTCTTTTCAGACAACAGTGGCCATGGCATCAGGGATGTCCCAGCCTATGTTTTCCAACGTGTTGTTCAGAGTGTTGTCTGCCCCGCTGAAACACGTAAGGAGATACATCATTTTCCCTGAAGTGGAGGATTTGCCTACAGTGAAAGGTGACTTCTATGCCCTTGGACATATCCCCAACGTCATAGGTGCTATTGATGGGACCCATGTAGCTCTGGTCCCCCCCCACAGGAGTGAACAGGTGTACAGGAACAGGAAGAGTTATCATTCCATGAATGTACAGATGGTATGTTTGGCAGACCAGTACATCTCGCAGGTAAATGCTATGTTCCCTGGCTCAGTGCATGACGCCTACATCCTGCGGAATAGCAGCATCCCTGATATGATGGGTCAACTCCAGAGGCACCGTGTATGGCTTTTGGGGGACTCTGGTTACCCCAACCTTTCGTGGCTATTGACCCCAGTGAGGAATCCCAGGACCAGGGCAGAGGAACGGTACAATGAGGCCCATGGGCGGACTAGGAGGGTGATTGAACGCACCTTCGGCCTCCTGAAGGCCAGGTTCAGGTGCCTCCATATGACAGGTGGATCCCTATTCTACTCACCGAAGAAGGTGTGTGACATCATCATCGCCTGCTCCATAATTTGGCATTGCGACGCCAGGTGCCTTTTCTGCAGGAGGATGATCCAGATGACGGTGTTGTAGCAGCTGTAGAGCCTGTGGAGCCTGTGGACAGTGATGAGGATGAAGCTGATGAAGAAGACAATGACAACAGGGAGTCAGTCATACAGCAATATTTCCAGTGACACACAGGTGAGAACATTTTAATTTTTAGCATTAGATTAACTTTCACACGTCTACCTCTATCCTGTTTTTCGATTTAAGTCAACATTTGGTAACTGAGTTGTACCCTTACATTACGGTTTCACAGGTGTGGTTACCTACGTGTCAACTGCTTGCATCCTTCAAGGGCTTGTGATGTGTGACATAGGTATGTTAGCTTTAGAATGGTACACCCATTATGACACTGTCATTGAAAATACATTTTTACTAAATCACAGACTGACTCCAGATTGTTTTGTGTTTCAAGGGTGTTTATTGAACTGCTCAGAAATGGGAGGGGGTTGTAAAATGAGGATGGGTGATGGTGGAGGAATGTCCATGGCAGAGTCCAGTCTATTAGTCTCACAGGTGCACTGCCCATCTGGGCATAGGAAGAGGAGCTGGGGCAGTTAAAGTATGGACAATGTAAGAAAGTGGGACAGTGGGAGGACAATCAGGGTGGTGTCATTTCCTGGCAGGGGTCTTGCCATCTTGCTCTGTCCTGTTCCTGAATCTCAGGGACCGCTTGCGTGGTGGTTGTCCGTCTGCAGGGGGTGGGGTGCTGGTGTGTTGGTCCTGTGGCGGGGCATCCTGTCCACTAGCGCCGGCGGGGGTGGTGGGCATTTCATCGTCCTGGCTAGTGTCAGGGGCCCCTTGGAGTGCCACAGTGTCCCTCAAGGTCTGCTGTATGTCCTTCAGCACCCCTACGATGGTGCCCAGGGTGGAGCTGATGGTCCTGTGCTCCTCCCTGAACCCCAAATACAGTTGGTCCTGCAGGCGCAAGGTCTCCTGCAACTTGTCCAGAACCGTTGCCATCGTCTCCTGGGAGTGGTGGTATGCTCCCATGATGGAGGAGAGGGCCTCGTGGAGAGTGGGTTCCCTTGGCCTGTCCGCCCCCTGTCGCACAGCAGCCCTCCAAGTTCCCCTGTGTTCCTGTGCCTCCGTCCCCTGGACCGTGTGACCACTACCACTGCCCCCAGGTCCCTGTTGTTGTTGGGGTGGTGGGTTAGCCTGGGTGCCTTGTAGCGGGGGACACACCGCTGATTGACCTGTCCTGGGTAGGGAGGTTTCGGCCCGCTGGGTGGGTGCTGTGCTGGTGTTACCAGAGGGTGGAAGGTCGGTGTTGGGCTGTGCCTGTGCAAGGGGAACCGACTGTCCCGAGGCCCACGATGGTCCGGGCTGGTCATCAGGATCCAGTAGGGCAGAGCTGCTCTCGTCACTGTGGGCCTCTTCTAGGGGTGGAGTGGTGTTGTCTGGACCCTCTGGTGTGGTGATGGTCCTTCGGGTTCCTGCAGGGGCATAAGAGCATGATTATTGCATGTGTGTGTGTAATGGTGTGCAATGGGTGGGTGTTTGTGTACCCCAGTGCCTGCATTCCTGTGTGTGAGTTTGTGTGGTGATGGTTGGGGGGGTGTACTGGGTATGTGCAATTGGCATGCTTTAGTGAGGGGTGTCCATGCTTAGTTGTGTCATGCAGGGCTTGGTGTTGGGATGGGTGGTTTGTGTCATGGGTACATTAGTGCGAAGTTGTAGTGATAGGGGAGGGGGTGAGGGAGGGGGTGTGTGATAGCATGCAGGTAGGGTGGGGGATATGATAGTTAAGATTTGACTTACCAGTGTCCCATCCTCCACCGACTCCTGCGAGGCCCTCAGGATGCAAGATGGTCAAGACTTGCTCCTCCCATGTTGTTAGTTGTGGGGGAGGAGGTGGGGGTCCGCCGCCAGTCCGCTGTACCGCGATGTTGTGCCTGGAGATCGTTGAACGCACCTTCCCACGTAGGTCGTTCCACCTCTTCCTGATGTCCTCCCTATTTCTTGGGTGCTGTCCCACGGCGTTCACCCTGTCCACTATTCTGCGCCATAACTCCATCTTCCTGGCTATTGATGTGTCCTGTACCTGTGAGCCAAATAGCTGTGGCTCTACCTGGACGATTTCCTCCACCATGACCCTAAGCTCCTCCTCGGAGAAGCGGGGGTGTCTTTGGTGTGCCATGGGGTGGTGTGGTTGATGTGTGGGGTGGTGTATGTGGTGATGAGTGTGGTGAGTGTAGTGGTGTGTGGTGTTTTGTGCGTGGATGTTGTGTGGGTGATGGTGTTGTGTGCCTCTGTGTAGTGGGGTTGTCTATTCTGTGCTCTCTTTCTGTCGCCTTCGTGTCTAATTTTGGGTCGTAGGGGTTTGTGGGTGATGTGGGTGTGTGTTTTATATTGTGTTTGGTGTGTGGGAGTGTTGTTTGTATGTGTATCAGGTGTGTGTATTTTGAATTGTCCAATGTGGCGGTGTTTTGGAGATGTGTGTGTATTTTGAGCGCGGCAGTGTGCACCGCCAATGGAATACCGCGGTTGAAAGACCGCCGCGTGGATTCGTGGGTTGTAATAGCATGGGCGTGTTTCTGTTGGCATGGAGGTGGAGGATGTGTTTCCGACAGTTTATCACTGACCTTTGGTGTGGCGGTGTTGTGTGGGTGTCTGAATTTCCGCGGATTCCAAGATGTGTGTCATAATAGCTGTGGCGGAATGCCGCCACCGCCGAGGTGTATTGGCGGTCTTCTGCACGGCGGTAAGCGCCTTTTACCGCCAATGTTATAATGACCCCCATAGTATGTTGAAATGTAGTAATATAGATGATAGGTTTTCTTTTCATTTTTCTTTACTTACTGTTGCATTAGTAACAAGTCTGTAAGAAGCAAAAATGAGTATATTCTCTGTTGGACTTCCAGACATTTAAAGATGCCTATGAAACCCCAGAAGAAAAAGAAGATAAATAATTAGTACTACAAAGAAGTCCCTAACCATCAAAGACACCCAGAGAAAGAAAATGAAAGGAAAATAAATTACAAATCAAGTAAGAGTACTCATTCTCTTTTTAAAAAAAATAATACCATTGTATAACCTTTCTTCTACAGGTATGAGCAGAATGCAACATTTGTCTACATTTAACATAACAATGATAATGCTACAAAATTCAGTGAAGACAAAGGGGGTGATTCTGATATTGGCGGGCGGCGGGAGCCGCCCGCCAAGCGGGAACCGTCAGAAGACCGTACCGCGGTCGAAAGACCGCGGCGGTCATTCTGGGTTTCCCACTGGGCTGGCGGGCGACCGCCAAAAGGCCGCCCGCCAGCCCAGTGGGAAACAGCCTTCCCACGAGGACGCCGGCTCAGAATTGAGCCGGCGGCGTGGGAAGGTGCGACGGGTGCAGTGGCACCCGTCGCGTATTTCAGTGTCTGCATAGCAGACACTGAAATACTTTGAGGGGCCCTCTTACGGGGGCCCCTGCAGTGCCATTGGCATGGGCACTGCAGGGGCCCCCAGGGGCCCCGCGGCACCCCCTACTGCCATCCTGTTCCTGGCGGGAGACCCGCCAGGAACAGGATGGCGGTCGGGGGTGTCAGAATCCCCATGGAGGATTCTCAAGGGCAGCGGAAAGTCGGCGGTACACCGCCGACTTTCCGTTTCTGGCCGCGACTGAACCGCCGCGGTCAGAATGCCCAGCGGTGCACCGCCAGCCTGTTGGCGGTGCTACCGCCAACCTCTGCCATGGCGGTAATTACCGGCAGGGTCAGAATGACCCCCAAAATGTTGCCAAAAGGTTCAAGTGAGTAAAGCAAACTTCTGAAGTATTTTCCAGGGACAGTAGAAACACACTTCCAGTACTGAGGGGTGTTTTTAATTAGGAGAGTTACTTACAAGAAACTCAGTTAGTGTTTGCAATTAACACAGATGGCCATGGATATGAAATCAATGAAGGTACCCTGATTGAAAAAGAAAAGTAAGGCCCATATTTATATTTTTTTGTGCCGCATTTGCATCATTTTTTTACATAAAGGCAGCTCAACTTAGAAAATACAATTATATTTTGTAAGTCTGAGCTGTTTTTGCTTCAAAAGTTGACGCAAATGCGGTGCAGAAAGTATAAATATGTGCCCTAGTGCCTAGAAATATAGAAGAAGAGGTAACTAATGCAGTATTGGGTCAACATCCTCAAAAGCCAGTTTTTGACGGGAAATGTAGAGGTATATGCAACATAAGACACCAGTTTAATGAGAAACTTAGACTATTCTGAAATAAATACAGCAAAATAACTGTAAAACAAAAAATGAAACTACTCCAAAGCCTTGGTCCTTGTTGAGTAAGGAAGCTTACAAACCTTCAAAGACATTAATTTGCTTGCTTATCACAGGAAATTTGTGACAGTACTTTCCATCATGTATGGGTGCTGTCTGCACACCTCACTAAAATGTGCAACCTTGTAAGAAGATTGCATTTTGTAAAAGAAAGTCCAACTCTTAAGCTTCAAAAACTAAATGATATGCTATTAAGAGATACTTATTCTGAAGTCTTTTTGTAATAGATGACATTCAGATGCAATAGTTTGGACCAGAAAGTCCCAGTGAAGAGACTGACATGGTTATTGAGAACAACACTAACATTTCTAAAGCTAGCAGTGGTGAATACATTTAAAAAGGAAGTTGATGCATGTGTAAGCACAACTTCATAAATTCCAGACATGGTTTGTGTTTGTTGCAGGATAATTCATTATAAATCACAAGTAAAAAAAAATTGATATCTGTGAAAAAACAGACAGCGATTTAGTACAATGGTTTAAAATTGCTCTTTATTTGATTGCTGTAGAAAGGTTTGACTTGTGCTTAAACAAGATTGTCTGTAAATATTATTTTGACAAACTGGATGATAATGAAATGCATGCTGGAGGAATTCGTAACAAATTGAACGTTTTTTCAGTTCATCCTCTGCTTCAAAACCTGAATGTGCATGAGACTATTGTCAAACAAACAGTTTGCCATCGTTAGAATGGAGACTAAAAATAAGAAATTACCCTTTTTTCTGAACTGCTAAAAGGTTTGAAAGATAAGGTTGTGTATTTGGCTTTGAATTTGAAGGAGAATATTGAAACTATAGGGATAGATCGAGAAGAAGAAGAACCATTAGTGGTTCTAGTGAACGGACTATCTACCAAAGACAAAAAATTAGCAGGAACTTGTCAGTATTGATAGGGTTTAAAGTATTTTACAATATCGTAAAATAGAAAATGTATTTTACAAAAATATTGATGTAGAGTAACATATTGCTTGTCTCAGGACACAAAGCTCCACATCAGCTTCTTCTGATCAGTTTGAAATGTTTGATTGCAGTAAAGCAGAAGAAACATATGAACATTACAGTCTTCACCCTCAAAAAATTGACAGCCTATGATCACACTCAATAAAGTGTTATAGGCCCCAGAGTTTTTGAAAAACAGTTAAAAGTAAAAACAAAAACAAATAAACATTGATTAAATTCAAGTACAATAGCCTGCATACTGCAAAAGGTAGTAAGAGTCACATATCAGGACACTTTGGAGGAGTTTTTCATAGGACAGTCCATACCTAGTCTAAGAGAGATTGCCCTTTATTCTAATATAGAAGGAAAAGACTTCCCCAAGATTACTAAACAACAACCCCCAGGCCCTAAATAAATTCTGGGGGATCGCTGTGAACTTATTAAAACACCTACCATGTTTTACATGGGCTTCTTCAAATGTTCCTGTCCTGGCCATTTTCTTCCACCATATCTGTAATGTAGGGATCTGACTAGTCCTCCAGTTTTGGAGTATTAAGGACCGGGAAACTGTTACTGTGATTGAAATGTAGTACTGTCCAATCTTGTTGATTCTCAGTCTTTCCTTAGACACCCCAAACAGCACTAGGCTGGCATCAGGGACGACAGTGATCTTAACTCTTTTACTTATAGTGGAGAACAGCCCCTCTCAAAATAGCTCAATTTAGGGCACATAAAAATTACATGTAGCCAGTCCCCCGTATCATCTTGTTGGCAAATAAAACATTGATCGTGGACATCAGAATACATCATATGCAAAACATTAGGAGTGTAGTACGACATTCACCATGAGAAAAAGACCACTATCTTAAAGCTAGTCTCTCTCAATGACGTATCTGAGCTCCGGATAGGCCACCGCCACTATGCGGAACATCAGGGGGGTCAGGGTTCGACGGGCACCCCTTCCTCGTTGGGAGGCCATCCCCGGCTGGGCCTCCACCGTCTTCCTTGCCCAGCGTCTCAGGTGGTTATATGTCGGAACCAGAGGTGCTTGCTCAACAATGAGGTCGGAACAACGACCTCGTTCTAACCACTAATGCCTTTACCACTAATGCGTTTACAACAATTTTACCGTTGTAAATGCATTCCTTGTAAAGGCATTAGCGATCAGCATGCACGGTTCCAGCATGCTTCCCCTTAGCCCCCCACCCCAAAAAATTACCACGACCCTCCATCTCCACAACTACCCAACTCCCCACCCCCAAAATTACCAGAACCCCACCCCCCTCCCCTAAAACCTAAGCCACCCCAACCCCCAACCCACCCCTTAAACCTAAACCCTGACCCCCCTAAACCCTAATCACCCCGATCCCCCACCCCAAAAACAAAAAAAACCAGAGTCACCGCCCCTCCTCTAATACCTAAACACCCCAACCCACAACCCACCCCTTAAACCTAAACCCTGACGCCCCTAAACCCTAATCACCCCGATCCCCCACCCCAAAAACAAAAAATACCCAGAGTCCCCGCCCCTCCTCTAAAACCTAAACACCCCAACCCCCCACCCACCCCTGAAACCTAAACCCTGACCCCCCTCTCTCCCCTAAACCCTAATCACCCGAGCCCCCACCCCACCCCACCCACCCAAAAAAAACAGCCCCAGCCCAACTTACCTCTTCCTTCACTGCGTCAACTCTGACTCCCTTCTTCTCTACCTTAACCACGCATGTGCGTGGTTCAGACATGCGTGGTTAAGGTACCAAAACCAGGAAGTCGTGGAAAACGAAAGCGTTGTTTCGCTTTCGTTTTTCTCAACTTCGTGGTACCAGAGTCATTGTTCTGGGTGTTTCCCGTCTCAGGTCCTTCCACCGCTTCCAACAGTGGGTGCTCCGCCTGCCGTAGACCCCAGGGTCCGCATGTCCTTGGCGATGGCACACCATATACGCTTTCTCTGATAGGCACTGACCTGCAGAAAAATGAAAATGGAAAAAGGGATCAGTCATAAGTCCGGCCTGTTATACCCATGGTCCACCATATTCCTCCCATCCCCTTACGCACATACATTGCCCACCATACATGCTGCACGCTCCCCAGGACCCCTCCACAACCCCCCTTACACGAGGCCTTCACACACATCACACCATGCATTCAGGCCCCATGCATCGTGTACTCACCTGTTGTTCTGGAGGCCCATAAAGCAATCGGTACTGGGTAGGACCCCATCCACCAGTTTCTCTAAATCAGCAGCGGTGAAGGCAGGGGCCTTTTCTCCAGTGACTCGAGCCACGGACGGTTCCAGACACAGGTCACAGCGGCACTTGCAGTGTAGGTCCTCTCCTGTTGAAGGTCAGGTAGCAAGTGAGTGAACAGATAGAAAATGGCGGTCACGTCTGCGGCAGTGCGTACCGTCACCGCCGGCGTACATCACCATTGGCCACTGTAACCCATAGGGCCCAATGATATCCAATGAGGAGTTGCAAGGAGATACTCGACCGCCTCCCGCAATGGCGCACAACGTCAGTGGCATTACCGCATTTCCACCTGTCCCTCCACACAGGACAGGCATCTGCCATTTCAGGGGGGCAGGCCATGGCACCTAACTGTGTCACAGCCGACATAAGCACATTTTGGGAATAAACATAAAGATACTGTTTCTGTCACAACATGCAACTGAGGAAATGTTAGGAACTGACCAGATGCTTATCGTTTTGCCCCCTAGAGTACAACCGCTGAGGATGAATAGGAGATGGAGACATTCCCCCTGTGTACAGGCCCCTGGTGGACTTGGCAACAATGGAGGATAGGCACTTTATCCTCACTGACGGACTTGATAGGGCCACAATCCAAGAGCTGTGTGCCCAATGGTAGCCAGATCTGATCTCAGCTATCCTTCAGCCCACTGGGATCCCCCCTCTTGTGCAAGTCCTATCTGTGCTCCATTTCTTGGCGAGTGGCTCCTTCCAAGTGACAGTGGCCTGACAGCAGGAATGTCCGAGCCAATGTTCTCAAACGTGCTGACCAGAGCGTTGTCTGCCCTGATGAAACACATGCGCAGCTACATCGTTTTCCCCCAGGTGGAGGATTTGACCACAGTGAAAGCTGACTTCTATGCAATGGGACATATCCCCAACATTTTTGGGGCAATTGATGGTACACATATTGCCTTTGTCCCCCCCCCGGAGAAATGAACAGGTGTTCAGGAATCAAGAGAGATTTCACTCTATGAATGTGCAAATAGTGTGCCTGGCGGATCAGTACATCACCCATGTGAATGCAAAATATCCTGGGTCTGTGCATGATGCCTATATCCTGAGGAATAGCAGCATCCCATATGGGATGACTCAACTCCATAGGCAGCTATCTGGTGTCTTGCAACCACGGAACGCACCTTCCCTGTAGGTCGTTCCACCTGTTCCTGATGGCATCCCTTGTTCCAGGGTGATGTCCCAGGGCGTTGACCCTGTCCACGATCCTCCGCCATAGCTCCATCTTCCTAACAATGGATGTCTGCTGCACCTGTGATCCGAATAGCTGTGGCTCTACCCGGATGGTTTCCTCCACCATGACTCTTAGCTCCTCGTCTGAGAACCTAGGGTGTCTTTGTGGTGCCATGGGTGTAATATGTGTGGTTTGTGTGAGGGTGTGTGAGGTGATGTGTTAGGGTGTGTTCTGTGAGGTGCGTGGATGGTGTATGGGTGATGGTTTTCTGTGGCTCTGGTTATGTGGGTGCTCTTGGTGTGTTTCTCTCTCAGTTGTCAATTTCTTTGAGTCGTAAAGGGATGTGGGTGGTGTGGGTGTGTGTTTTATAGGGGTGTGGGTGTGTGGGTGTGGTGTGTGAATGAGTGTCAGGTGTGTGTAGTTTGAGTTGTCCAATGTGGTGTTGTCTTGTACCTGTATGTGTATTTTTAGCGTGTATGTACCGCCAATGGCTTACTGCGGTTGAATGTCCGCCGCGGTGATTCGCGGGTCATAATGCTGTGGGAGTAGTGGGTTTTGCTACTGCCATTTTATCACTGACCTTTGGGCTGGCGGACTTGTGTTTGTGTCCGTATAGTGACAGATTGCTATGTGTGGGTCATAATATGGGTAGCGGTATACCGCCACAGTCGTGGTTTGTTGGCAGCAGTCAGCATGGCGGTAAGCGGGACCTACTGCCAATGTCATAATGATGGCCAATATGTTCAAATATGGGGAAGAGCCAAAGGACAAGAAAAAACACCGGGATTTGGCTTATAGGTGAGCCCATGGTCTCACCCAGTGTATGTTGGTATATGGGGTTGGCCCTAAGAGTGCATGTCTGGCTAACAGGTATCCCTAGATATTTACAGGTGACTCTGGTTACCCCAATCTCTCATGGCTACCGACCCCAGTGAGGAATCCCAGGACAAGGGCAGAGGAACGTTACAATGAGGCACATGGGTGAACAAGACAAATTATAGAGCAAACCTTTGCCCTCCTGAAGGCCAGGTTTCGGTGCCTCCATCTAACAGGTGGATCCCTGTGCAACTCACCCAAGAAGGTGTGCCAGATCATCGTGGCATGTTGAACTACCTTGCCTTGAGACCCCAGGTGCCTTTTCTACAGGAGGATGAGGATGGAGATTGGCATGTGCCAGTGCTGGAGCCTGTGGACAGTGACGAAGAGGAGGCAGAGGATGAGGATGTGGACAACCGAACATCTATCATTCGACAGTACTTCCAGCGACACACAGGGAAGACACTGTAACTTCATCTTCCATTGCAGTTTTGTGTTGTAAATTATCACTGGCAGGTTGCTGTTCCCACTACTATGGCCACTTACCATACCCTTTGACATGTCTATTCACAGATATCTGTGCCCTACTCTGGCTCCTGGTGTATTGACTGCAGCACAATACATGTCATACCTATGTATACATTACTGTACAGTCTACTTGCAGTGTCTACAGATTGTGAAAGGAATACATACTTAAATAATTTTACATAATACATACTTGTATTTTTTTAAGTGGTGTTTATTTACTTGCTGAAAATATAATGGGGATGTGCAATGGGCTGGGGTGATGGTGGAGGAATGTCCAGGATAGAGTCCATTCTATGTGGATCACAGGTGCATTGTCCAAGGGGGCATTGGAAGTGGAGCAATGACAGTTCAAGGTGGACAGGGTGACAGAGTGGGACACAAGGGTGACATTCAGGAGAGTATTATTTCCTAGCGGGGTCTTGGCAATGTTTTCTGGCTTCTGCCTGGATCACAGGGACCAGTTGCAGGGTGGTTCTCCTTCTGCAGGATGAGGGGTGCTGATGGCATGTTGTTTCTGTGGCGGGGCCTCCTGTCCACTAGCGTCAGCGGAGGTGGAGGGCTGTTCATCGGTGTGGCTAGTGTCAGAGGCCCGTTGGTGTGCCACTGCCTCCCTCACGGTGTTGGCCATGTCTGCCAGCACCCCTGCAATGGTGACCAGGGTGGTGTGGATGTCCTTCAGGTCCTCCCTGATCCCCACACACTGAACCACCTGCAGCTGCTGGGTCTCCTGCAACTTGGCCAGTATCTGGCCCATCGTCTCCTGGGAATAGTGGTATGCTCCTAGGATGTTGGTGAGTGCCTCGTGGAGAGTTGGTTCCCTGGGCCTCTCCTCCCCCATCACACAGCAGTCCTCCCCAGCTTCCCTGTTGTCCTGTGCATCTGCCCCTGAACTGTTTGCCCACTGGCACTGACCCCAGGTCCCTGATAGTCCTGTGTTTGTGGGGTTGCCTGGGTCCCTGTAGTGGTGAACACACTGCTGATTGAGGGATGCGCCCGCTGGGTGGGTGCTGTGCTGGGGTTTCCTGAGGGGGGAGGCTCTGTGGTGGTATGGGACTGTTGCTGGGTAACCGACTGTCCGGAGGTCCCTGGTGGGCCAGGTTGGTCATCCTGATCCAGGCGAGTAGAGCTGCTGTCATCACTGTGGGCCTCTTCTGGGGGGTGACTGGATGTTGCTGGCACCTCCTCTCCAGTGACGTTGGGTGTGGGACCTGTGGGGATGTAAATGCAGTGTTATTGTTTCTGCGTGTGACATCTTGTGAATGGGTGTGTTGCCCTCTATGGTTGTGAGTGCCCTGTGAGCTTTGCCTTGTGTGAGTAGTTATTTTGTGGCCTAGGTGACTCTCTCTAGTGTGCATGCTGTGGTGATGGGTGTCCATGCAGGGCTGTGAGTGGTGTCCATGCATTGGTGGTGCATGCAGTGCTGGGTACTGGGATGGGTGGGTTGTGATGGTGGGGTGTGTGGGAGGTAGTGGAGTGATAAGAGTGAGGGTGAGGGTGGGGGTATGTGATGGCATGCAGGTAGGTGGGTGAAAGTAGTAAAGATTTTACTTACCAGAGTCCAGTCCTCCTGCTACTCCTGCCAGGCCCTCAGGATGCAGTATTGCCAAGACTTGCTCCTCCCATGTTGTTAGTTGTGGGGGAGGAGGTGAGGGTCCACTGCCAGTCCTCTGTACAGCTATCTGGTGTCTTGCAACCACGGAACACACCTTCTCCCGTAGGTCGTTCCACCTGTTCCTGATGGCATCCCTTGTTCCAGGGTGATGTCCCAGGGCGTTGTCCCTGTCCACGGTTCTCCGCCTAGCTCCATCTTCCTAACAATGGATGTCTGCTGCACCTGTGATCCGAATAGCTGTGGCTCTACCCGGATGGTTTCCTCCACCATGACTCTTAACTCCTCGTCTGAGAACCTAGGGTGTCTTTGTGGTGCCATGGGTATAATATGTGTGGTGTGTGTGAGGGTGTGTGAGGTGATGTGTTAGGGTGTGTTCTGTGAGGTGCGTGGATGGTGTATGGGTGATGGTTTTCTGTGGCTCTGGTTATGTGGGTGCTCTTGGTGTGTTTCTCTCTCAGTTGTCAATTTCTTTGAGTCGTAAAGGGATGTGGGTGGTGTGGGTGTGTGTTTTATAGGGGTGTGGGTGTGTGGGTGTGGTGTGTGAATGAGTGTCAGGTGTGTGTAGTTTGAGTTGTCCAATGTGGTGTTGTCTTGTACCTGTATGTGTATTTTGAGTGTGTATGTACCGCCAATGGCTTACCGCGGTTGAATGTCCGCCGCAGTGATTCGCGGGTCATAATGCTGTGGAGTAGTGGGTTTTGCCACTGCCATTTTATCACTGACCTTTGGGCTGGAGGACTTGTGTTTGTGTCCGTATAGTGACAGATTGCTATGTGTGGGTCATAATATGGGTAGGGGTATCCCGCCGCTGTCGTGGTATGTTGGCGGCAGTCAGCATGGCGGTAAGCGGGACCTACTGCCAATGTCATAATGAGGGCCAATATGTCCAAATATGGAAAAGAGCCAAAGGACAAGAAAAAACAGTATATCTACCGCCCCACAGGTGGGTGACCACCAGTATGAAAAACTGCCCTCACCCACTTATTGTGGCATGCCTCATCACTGGGCTGCTGCTAACACACTCCTACATAGAGACAAGACTACCTGAGCTTTCTCAAGCTGTACTATTGCAAGTTTGCCCCTGAAGGCGCCTCTTTTCCAAATAAATCTTCTAATGAGGCAGTTGAGATCCTGAAAATAATTACTGTTAATTTGAATAGTTAGAAAACAGAAACAGAAATAGTGGTAATATTGACATCTTGATTAAAGCCACCCATTTGATAAGCGCTATGGGTAGCGGAGACAACCTGTACAGTAGATCTTGTACCGTTCTATGCATAGCAATGTAATTTAGCTGATATAACTGGGAAAGATCTCTTGAGACATATATACCTAAATACCTGACTGGGCTTTAGGCCATAGCCTGGTGTTGTAAAAATGTTGGCAAAAACTCAGCTGAAGCATTAAAAATCAGAATTTCCATCCAACCTAAAATGCCCATGTACTCCTCCAACAGATCAAAGATCTTCTGCACATTTGCTGTCTCTGGTTTAAGGTACAGACCATATCATTGGCAAACATCTTCAATTTGGACATTCCTTCCATTGGTGCTTTTATCCCAGAAGCACTGTGTATTTTGAGTGCTAGTGGCTCAATAAGGAAGGCAAATGGCATCCCGGGTGGACACATTCCTGACCGGTGCCCCTATTAATAGACATCTCACCCACCACACTAGAATTCCCTACAACTCTTGCCTGCACTCCCTTGTACAAGTTCTTGAGCATTGTTACAAATTGTGAGGGGAAACCGAATTTCAACAAACAGACAAATAGAGCATCCCAATTGACTACGTCAAACACCTTCTCAGTGTCAACCATAATTGACGCTACAGGCGCTCGGAACAGAGGGTAGTGAAACTTCATACTTTAATAAGCACTCCTATCAGCTGCTGGTGATGTGACTTTGGAGAGGGCAGTTGTTTTGCAGGTGTTAAAATATATGGGTGTGACTCTGAAGAAAAGTGTAAGCAGAGAGGTATGTCTATATGCACACCCTAGTACGAATGGATATCACCATTGTGAAACTTCTGAAAGAGAGGTAAGAATGTCCTTACATTCAGAAATAAACACCAATTCTCCAATACTCGGGTGGTCATTCCAAATTTGGCAGTAATCTGACTGCCACGCCGGAGGAGGTGTTGTGACTGTAGCCAGGGTGGCGGTGCAGACCGCCACATAACGATTAAGGTAGTGAACCCAACGCGACACAGACAACTAACCGCCACTGCCGCCAAACACCAATGAGCAGAATCCGGCTGTGGTAGGCAACTTCAGGTTGGCGAAAACCAATGTCCCACCCACTACATTCCGAGTCACCACACCATCAGGATATCCGGGGTGGGCTGGCTGTGACCAAAAGTTTGGCAGAAACAGAAAGTATAAAAGGAGACACCCATCTCCAGGCACAGAGACACATCCGTGGCCACCAATGCAAACAAACTGCTAGCCTTCCCAGCGTTGTATCTCGCCATACACTTTCAGGGCCAGCGACAACGACAACGAAAACAACAACTGTAAGTATGCCTAGCACAGAGTGACAGAAATGGCAGTGATACACTCCCACACATAACACACATTACCTGCACAGATTGCGAAGGCCACACACACAGGCACACACAAAATATGTCAAAGCATCGTACCCAATACACACACAAAGCCAAGCAGATATGTGCCAAACATACAGCACAATGCACACAAACACCACCAACACGTTCATACACATCCATACACAACACCCCATAACCACACAATGACATCTAGACCACAGAAACCCCAATGCAGACATAGACAGGCACATTGTGAAACACCACACATATACACCATAAACTGTATGTAGCAATGACACACAATCAATAGTAGTGAACAAACATCCAAACAATGACACAGGTGACACATCACATACAACCAACATACAAGGAAATCCACAGATGCAGCACTATACACACGGATGCACACAACAACCCATACAATCCCAGAAGCAAGTGTTCAGACACATAACAACATGCACATGGCACAATCCATCTACCCAGCGCATGCAAAAACACAGACACAACCCATACACATAACACATACACCGTTGCACACAGATGTCACACCACCATGTAGAAGGAAACCAGGTAAGCATCTCAACTTGACAAGCACATCAATGTGAGGAGATGTATTTTTAAACAAAATATAAAAATAAACTATTTACAAAATGTGCCAAATGGCAAGTCCAATGTCCTGAAATGCAGGACTCATTGTCCAGGGAGGTGAACAGTAGAGAATGTTACCTATGTGACATGTTTCCTGTCCTACACATGTGTGTGAGTGACAGTGCAGACCCTTACACATATGGTACCATAGCTGCTGGGACAGTCATCCTGTGTTTGTGTTCAACTGCTGTTGATGTATGACTGTGGATTACATACCTTATAACATTGTGCCTAATTCAATGTAATTTTCCCTCTTCAGGTCACATCTCTGTTTGCAGTCTGCTTACTGAATTGCCTGTTGGGATTGTTGACACTGGATGGTACTACAAGATCGAAGTACTTATACACCTGCTGGAGTATCCCACTACATCTGTCACATTATTGTGGTGCCAGCTTGTGTATATATTTGTTGCTTGCAAACAAAATTGCCTCTACAAACAATGTAGAGACATGCACCATGACTTGTGATAATTGGTGTTTATTTAGTGTATTACATCACAGTCTAGAGGAGTAGGGTAATGGTCTAGGTGAAGATCAGAGTGGGTGGTACAGCTGTTTGTTTCACAGGTCCTGTAGCATTTTGTCTCAGAATGATGTGAACTTGGTATTGGACAGCCAACAGGGTGTAACAGTGGCACAAGAGGGTTACAGTTCAGAAGAGGGATCACTTCCTGGTGGGGAATTGGTGTTTGCATCGGGTCCTACAGGATATCTGGATGGCCGACCTCTTTCATGGGGGGGTTCCTCAGCTGCAGGAGCAGGGTTGCTGGTGGCCTGGGGGTCCTCCTGCTAGGCCTCCATTCCAGTAGCAGGTGCTGATTTTGAGGGCAGTGGTGTTGACTGACTACTGGATGGGACCTGCTGTTGGGTGGAGGATGTTCGCAGGATATTGTTCACTTCCTTGAACTCCCCTAATATGGAGACCATGGTGGCTTTGAGTGCCTGCCACTGCTGCATGGCCTTCTGGTGGTATTCTCCCTGCAGCCTTTGGGTGTCCTGAAAGGTGGTCAGTATCTGGCCCATCTTGTCCTGGAATTGCTGGTAGGCTCCCTGGAGACGGCCTCCTGGCCAGTCGTGTCCTGTACCTGCTTCGTCCCTTGGACCACAATTTCCCTCCCACTGGCCCTTGCACTCTGTGTCTGTGCCCCTGGTGCAGTGTGCCCCCTCCCACTGACATCAGGACCACCATTGTCTTCAGTTTGCACCCTTGACTCCTGCCTTGTCCTGTGGGGCACACTGATGACTGATGTGACCTTCGGACTCAGGTTTGGGAAGATGGACTCTGCTGTGCAATGGATGCCACAGGGGAGGTTGTTTGTGGGCAGGGTAAGTCTGGTTGTGGTGGACTGATGACTCATGCCTGATGGGCCAGGTTCATCATCCATATCTGGACATCCAGGATAGTCCTCCACTATTGGACCTGCTTCCAGGCCTGGGCTTTCTGGCCTCCTCTGCTGTGTGGCAGTACTTGGGAGACCTGTGGAATGAGAGGTATTGTGTCACATGATGGTACTGTAGGTGTGATACACATGGTTGTATGCCATCATTGATTGGATTTGCAGGGCAGTAATGGCATTGACAGTTACTAGACCACTGCTTGTGTTTCCATCAGTGGAATGTTACAGTGATCTTATTTTGGTGAAAAGTTGATATTTGTCTTGCTACTCTCATTGCCATGTACTGATGTGTATTCCAAATACTTTTTTGGTGATGTGGAGTGACATGGTTTAACGTGCAAGTGCAGAGATGTGAAGTGGATGTAGCAGTCATGCAAGGGTAGGGAGTGTTGCATTGTGGTTGTTGTAGTACTTGCTGCAGTGTGGGGTATCAATAGGGAGCTGTGGCATGCAAGGGTAGGTATTGGGTCCATGGTGGGTTTGTGCACCTCAGGGTGGTGTGAGGGGGTGAGAGGGTGGTGGGGGTACATGCTATGCACGGGGACATGTTGGCCAGAGTTTGTAGTTTACTTACCAGTGTCCAGTCCACTAGGTATTCCTGTCAGCCCTTCTGGGAAAGGGATGGTCAAGACCTTCTCCTCCCATGATGATTATTCTGAGTGAGGCGGTGGGGGCCCACCACCAGACCTCATGACAGCAATTTGGAGCCTGGATCCCATGGCTCGTACCTTCCCATGTAGGTCATTCCACCTCTTCCTAATGTCCTCCCATGTGCATGGATGGTTCCCCAGAGATTTAACCGTGATGACAATCCTCTACCATTAGTCGTTTTTCCGGGTACTGGAGTTTTTCAAATTCCATTTAGGTGTCTAAGTCAGAATGTAGACATTGTCACCGCAGCTTAGAGCCAATGCCATCCGACGGCAAAGCTCCCTCCCCAGGCACCTACTGTAGACTTGCCCAACTGAGCATTTTACTTCATTAATTTTTCTAAGTCCGAATGTAAGTGCTGACAAGGCCCAATTTACTTCTTGTTTTCTAAATGCCCTCCATTGGGGTTGGCCTTAACATTAGATTTTGACATAGTCTTGCACGTTTAGATGTCTGTGGTGGGCAACCTGATCTTTTATGTGCTATTTTGAACCTTAAACTTTGAGAATTCATAACTCGGGTTCTACTAATTGGATGTTTGTCAGTTTGCTGTCAAATAGTTCATTAAAATGTACTCAATTTTTCTAAATTGGATTAGGATTTTGGTTGCTTTGTATTTTTACTTTATTGCTGTTAGTGTGCCTTATAAATATTTAACACATTGCCTATATGTTAAGCCTGACTGATTTTTCTACGCCAAGCTACCCAGGGTTAAGCACAGGTTAAATTAGTGACTTTTTGTGGTTCACCCTGCAAAGAATTGTGGCTGTTGCTCAACCGGGACTCACACCCCAGACAACCAACAACCGAATTTCTCACGCCTGTAGACCTATTTCGCTTTTGAACTGTGATTATAAGATCTTTACTGGTATTATAGTGAGAATATTAGCAGGGGCTATGCAGACAATATTACCCCACAATCAAAAATGATTTATACCAGTTAAGCAACTCAACAAGCTGACACACTTCTTCATCAGTGCAGTATATATTGCAGAGACCTTCAATAGCCCCTTGATTATTTAAACTTTAGCCTCCGCTAATACCTTTGATTGGATAAATTAGGTATATCTATGGGAGGGTCTGAAATGTTTTGGTTTTATCAGCAAGCTGGTTAATGCAATATGAACGCTATACAGGTTGCCCATGACCAGAGTACCAACAAATGGAGAATTAACTTGATTGTTTCTCATTTCCAGAGGAACTAAGTAGGGGTGCCCTCTTTCTTCATTATTGTTCGACCTCTATGTTGAACCTTTTGCCCAATTGATTTGGTTAGATCATCCTATTCTGCCTTTTGAAACCCCTATTTTGGCTGTAAATGTTTACCTTTATGCTGGCAAAGCCATCTTTTATACAACTAACCCATCATACCCAATTTCTAAGTTTGAAGCACATGCTGAGGCATTTTGGAGTATCTCAGGATATCAAATTATTTAGGAAAAAACAGAAGGCATGCCATAGGTAAATGGAGAACCTACAGAGGATAACAGGAGTCAGATTAGGTACTTCGGAGTCTTGCTGTTACATAGTCTGCAACATATCCTAAAAGTGAATTTGAACAAGGCATGCAGTGAAATAGAGGATGTTCTGAGAAGATGGAAAATCCTTCTCTAACTAATTATGGGAGGAGTAACTAGATTAAAATGATGATCCTACCTAAATTGAATTTCCTTTTTAATACCATAATCCTAAAATTCCAAAGTGATCAAATGAAGATGATTCAACGGAATGTGAACAGTTTTATATGGGCTTCCTGGAAGAAGTTCAGAATGAAACAGAGGAAGGAGGGGTGGCTTGCGCTTCCAGATTTCCAGGTGTGCTGCTACATGTTCCAGCTTAGGAATAACAGGATGCTGCAGCGCTGCCAGATAAGTCATATCTAGGACAAATGTATGCTGCCATGTTGGCTAATCTAGATCAAGAAAAA
The DNA here is from genome assembly GCF_031143425.1 of Pleurodeles waltl. Lineage (NCBI taxonomy): Eukaryota > Metazoa > Chordata > Amphibia > Caudata > Salamandridae > Pleurodeles > Pleurodeles waltl. Next base: position 884,000,547 of record NC_090438.1, on the reverse strand, counting down.
TTCCTATACAAGTTTGCGGATCCAAAATTCTTTACAAAGGTATGGTTTGAGATGATGCTAGCATATTTAAAATTACGAAGTCATCTCAGGGGATTTTTGGTATGCATTACTAAACATCCCTAGCACCAATATGGGACTTTCCTGGATAACATGATTACTTGAGACAGGCTCAGCTAGCCCCTTTGACAAGCAGATTTTAGCTCCTGCGATGACTTTAGAAATTAGGGGTGGGTGGTAAACTCCGCTCCATCACTTGAATTTGTGGAGTTTTGCCACTCTATACTCTGCTTGAAGCACAGAGTTTGGCAAAAACTCCACAAATGACTGCATAGCAGAGTTTACCAGCATCCTCCTCTAGTTGTAAGCCACTGTAAATTTAAACTCAATATGTTTACTATCCAACTTGTTAAACTCAACCTAAAGACATAAAGCATGTAAAAGTAAACAGTTTTAAGCAGTGGCTAGTTTTTACGTTACCCTGCTGAAGGCGGTGCCTAAATAGATAGATGGTCATAGTCAGTATCTGTAGTCTTCTAAACTAGATCCCTTTTTGGGAGAAACTCCCACAAACCTCTTAAGAACAGCACCCATGGCATAGGTGATTCTGAGGAAGTCAGAGTTTACTTTCTGTATAGTGGAGGCAACATGAAGCCAGCAAAAATGTGGCTGATTCTGCCCAGCACTCCCAGCTTGAAGCACCACACAGACCCAAGCTATGGGCTGCTGAAGGAAGCTCAACGCATGGCCCTGCAGGAGCTCCCCTGGGCACACACTTATTCCATCAACTAGATGCAGGGAGTGGGACTGAGCACGCAGGGCAGGTGAGATGGGCTCAGGCAGGAGGCACCTGTGCAGAGTCATATTTTGTAATCTGTTAACAATGCCTCCTATTCAGCCTGTTTTTGCATTCTGATGATAAATAAACACAAAGCTTTTGAAAGAATCAAATGGTGAAATCCACCTTTTCAAGGGACAGGAAAGGGCTTAATGGCAGAAGGGCTCAGATACTAAAACAGGGACACAATCATAAAAGAAGTGGTGCATGTCGACACCCACTGGACAAAATGATTTGACTTAGATAGTGAACCCGCCATTAATGCTGTGTATGTGCAATCTGTTTACATTTGCAGTCCCCCAATCCACCTTTGAAACTGCTCCAGACATTTATGACTCATGTCACACAAAAGATGCACTGTTTAAATTAGTTAGTAAATTAAACACATGCACGCAAGAGGAAGTGATGCTTTTTCTATATGTGGAGTTTGATACTTGGAAGCAAAGTGTGAATTTCCAGTGGGTCTCAATTTCCAGAAAAGGAATTTAAAGAACAGTCTGGTGGTAGTACTAGCATGTAGAAAAGCAGAGCTTGTACCAAAGGTGAGAGCACATACTTACAGATGATTCCCTTTTGAATACAACAATTACTTAGCACATTTGAACTGGAAAAGCCATTCCCACAGCCGTGTTCTCATAACTTGGCTGTCATACAGGGTGATGTACAAGTTAATCTGCCTCTAGGTGCTTCACTGCACACAGGTCCTCGTGAAAAATTATGTTGTTTAAAAGTACTTCAGGTGGGTGGAACTCACTGGATTTTCCGTGAATTGTTATGTAATTCTGTGAAAAAAACTCAGCGAATTCCACCCAGCCCTACTAGAAATGGAACTTGTCTTTTCAAGATAAATGTCATCCAAGCAGCAACAAAAGGAAATCTGTTGAGAATCAAATATCTTCAGTTTAGTTCATGGTGGTGATCTCAAAAGTGGCCAGATAATGACTTCAGGGAATATGAATATATATTGAATAATGAGTAATGTTCAACAAAAGAAAGAAGTTGTCTTTTGGCATTGAGAGATCATCAAAGCAAAAGAATAGCATTAATTTAAACCATACTCAGTTTGGGGAGAAGACTTGCCAGAGAGGGTAATAGAAGACTTATGGCATGTATCTTTAAGCCTAATTTATTCTACAGTAAAAAATGCTTACTAAAGAAGAAGAATTTCTTCAGTCTCCATAGCATATATTCGATGCCCCTAAGAATGGCTAAGTTTGCACAAAAGAGGTAAGAGATGTAATCAGCCTGGCGTAGGTGATTGACACATGTTTGTGGACTGTCCAGGTCTTTGTGCTTACTGGAAGGCTATGATAAGAACTTGAGTGACATTTTGGGTGGCAAAAACAAGGTAAGTCATATTTCAATTCTCAAAGGGACTGACCCATACATCAGTGTATTGTTTAATAAGCTTCAGCAAAGGTTAGTGTTCTACCTGATTCTGTTGGCAAGAAGATCTAAAAACTGACCTCTAAAGACCACTCCCACTTGTTGGTAACTGGATTCAATCAGCTGATTATGTAAGCCAGATGGATATTGTATGTGAACCTAAATGATTGCACAAAACATTGAATGGCTATATGATGTGGTAACTCGAGGTTAACATTCCAATGATTACACCATAGCATTGTGGCACTCAGGATAATATATATTTTTTTTTTGCTACACTCATGACAATGTGACTCTGTCAGTCTCACTGATGGTGGAATGAGGACACAAAAAGCATAACATAGTATTAATGGTGGGTAATTCCTCACCCTTGCATTGACATCTGTGCTGTAAATTAGTCTGAGGTGGTGCGCCTATTTCACATCAGGTGCATCATTTTTCCCCACTCCCCTCCACTGCATCAGGGAACACATCGGGTAATTTTGATTAATGAGGAGGCCGTTAAGTGCCAGGACTGCCTGCCTAGACCTCAACATCCCAGAGCGGAGTGTTAAGATGTCAAAGAGAGGCACTTCAAATACCAGTGTGCCATCATCAAAATTGCCAAAACAACTTTCCTGGTCATTCGTTAGACCTGACTTCTGATGGCTGAAAAGGCCGAGGCTAGGGTAAGTATTTGCTAGTAAATGTCTGCTAAGTGGCACTAGGGCCAGGCTGGGGGATAAGGATGTAACACTGAAAAATTGTGCATTTTTTTGAAGAGATAATGATGAATTATTGAAGGATGCTTATGTGGGCTCCACCAAAGTTGGCAATGTCATATTTATTGCAAACTCACAGTCTGCCCAAGGTCTTGTTGCCTGGCAAAAGTTGTAATTTGCACTGATTAATGACACACGTTTGGGTGATGTAGAAGCTTGGGTAGTTGTGGTACTAAAGAGGAGTTCTTGGTATTTTTCAGGAGCACCCATCAGGAATTGTATCTGATTGTTAGATATGTTGTGGGGTTTGCAAATTCCATCACAGGTACCACTTATGTAATAAATCACACACTCTAGAAGGTCAGATGGAACTTTAAGAAGAAATGATTTTGCAGTTAAGGTGAGAAGGCACTGAAGGACTGTTCTAATGACGGCAGTGACTATCAATGATGTATCTGCACCTTCCTTGGAATAAGTGAAGTACATGCAGGAAAACAGCTAAGGGACAGACAGCATAGATTTTGGAAGAAGTTGCAAGGAGAACACAGTGCATGTGAGGACAGGGTGGAAGAAGATGAGAAGGAGAAAGGTAGGGAGTAGGAGTTGCAGAAAAATGCATGAGTTAAATTACATTGAATGGTAAATTTGGAGAAGTGGTGGCACTTTGTAACATGAGGATGGATTGTAAATATCTAGGCTGCATTTACAATATAATTGACTCCATCTTGTTTCAGATCATGCGCTCACATTTGCTGAAGTAAATGAGAGCAAAGTAGGGACCCATTAGGAAAATATAACATGGTATTTTGCGGGACATTAGGGAGTGCAGTCTACATTAATGCCTCCAATCATACATCTGTGCTTCAATGTTGAACTTGTAGAGGGAAGAATGATTTTTTGTCATTAAGGGCCTGAGTTAGAACTTGGCAGATAGAATACTCCATCACAAACGTGACAGATATCCTGTCCACCGTATTACGATCTCCATAGAATATAATGGGATCGTAAAACAGTGAGGGGGAGTATTCCCCTCCACCAAGTTCTAAATCAGACCCTTAGGGCCTCATTACGAGTTTGGAGGTCGGACCATCAGACCTCCATGTTGGTGGTCTCAAAAAGACTGCTATTTTGGCAGTCTTCCAGACCGTCCTATTACAAGTTACATAGGCCGACCTCAAAGAAAAAAAGGTAGACTGGCAGTGGCCCGGAGGCCTGGAAATAGGCGGTTTGAATTCAAGCCCCGACATCCCAGTGACCAGCACTCATCGTATTACAAGTCCAAAGTCAAAGTGGCAGGCACCCATGGTGGTCAGCCAATGGCGGTCTGAACCACTGTGATCCACGATCACCAAAGTAATACACAACTGAACATTGGATGAATTTGAAAACAACACAGCTGACACACATTGCCACACTGGATACACCTGCAAAGTACACTATAAAACACACCCCTTCACACACCACAATCCTCTGCATTTTCACAGCAAGAGCCAGCTAGAAAGAGCGCTTAAAAAATTTAACTCCATAGAATAGGCAACTCTTCTATTTTATTTCAACATTCTATACTACACCCTGAACACACTTTTGTCCAGTCACACCCTTTTGCACTTCCCCTCTTTAGTAAGTCACTGTCACCTGTAATATAATTTCTTTTTTTTTTCAACCATGGCACATAATAAAAATCCACATTTCACTGATGAATAGTTAAGAGTCAAGTTGGATGAAATCATAAGAGTAGAGCCACAATTGTTTAGAGCCCAAGTCCAGCACACTACTCTGAGTAGGAAAAATGGAAATGTGGGATAGGATAGTCAACAGAGTGAATGCTGTAGGCCCCACCTCGCGCACAAAGGACAACTTCAGGAAGAGGTGGAATGACCGCAGGGGCAAGGCCTATTTGCTGGTCTCCAGACACCAGCTGTAGGCAATGAAGATTGGCTGTGGCACCCCCACTGCTCCCTTACAACCCCATCCCTGACATGAGAAGGTCTTGCCCATCTTGCATCTAGGGGAGTGGAATCTGGTAAATCACAACACAAAAATATGTCATGAAAACGTTGTCATGCATGCTCAGCTGCTCACCTTTTGCCACTTTTACTGTCACTCTACTCCCCAGCCCAGTGTCTACCTGTCCAAGGACCCTTAACTGGCATTTCACAATTGAAGTAGACTAACCTGGGGGAACAATATCTGTGCATCATGTGTGTAGTACAGGGACTGACATCACTACAACTCCCAGCAAGCACTGTTCCTGCAACTCCAAAAACCAGACCTGTGTCCTCTGCTCCGAAGACCCCTGTTTGTCAACTCCCAATTGAAGTGTACTCACCTGGGAGGATAACATTTGTATAGTATTTGTAGTACAGGGACTGGCATGACTGCTAGGCCAGGTGGCACAGTTACTGTTAGTTTACTCAACCAGCCCAGTGTCCTCAGCTCCAAAGACCCCTGTTTGTCAACTCCCAATTGAAGTGCATGCACCTGGGAGGATAAACATTGTATAGTGTATATAGTACTGGGACTTGCATGACTGCTAGGGCCAGGAGATGCAGTTACTGTGACTCCAGTCAGCCAGCCCAGTACCCTCTGCTCCAAAGAACTCTGTTTGTCAACTCCCAATTAAAGTGTACTCACCTGGGAGGATAGCATTTGTACAGTGTGTGTAGTACAGGGACTGAAATGACTACAAGTCCAAGCTGGCAATGTTTCTGTAATTGCAATCACCAGACCACTGGTCACTTGCTTGAAACCATCTGTTAGTGAACTCTCATTTGAAGTGTGTCTACTGGGGGAGAACATTGGTCAAGTGTGTGTACTAGAATGATTGACATGACTACAACTCACAGCAGGCCCTGTATCTGTAACTCAAAAAAAACCAGCACAGTGCTCTCTTCCCCAAAGACCACTGTGTGTCAATTAAAAAATGAAGTTATCTCACCTTGGGAGATAACATTTGTCGAGTAATGGGGAGTAGTCAGCGTGACAAGACTGCAACTCCCAGTTGTTTCTCCAACTCCAAACACCAGACCAGTGTTCTCTCCTCAAAAGACTCCTGGGTCTTAACTTTATATTGAAGTGTACTCACCTGGGAGGAAACCATTTCTAAAGTGTGTGCAATAGAACGAGTAATCTGACTGCTAATGCTAGGAGGCCCTGTTACTGGAAAACCAAACACCAATACAGTGTTCTCTTGCCCAAGGACTCCTGTGTCTTAACCCTCAATTAAAGTGTACTGACCTGTGAGGATACCATTTGTACAGTATGTGTAGTGCCGGGAGTTACATGACTGCAACTCACACTTGGGTCTCTTACTGTCACTCCAACCACCAGTCCAGTGTCCTCTTCCCCAAAGACTCCTGTTTTGGAAATCACATCAGAAGTGTACTCACTGGGCGAATAACATTTCTCAAGTGAATGAAGTAGAGGAAGTGACATGACTGCTAAAGCCAGGAGATTCTGTCTCTCTAATTCCAAACACAAGCCCAGTGTACACTTGTAGAACTACCCTTGTTAATTAACTCACATTGGAAGTTCACTCTCCTGGGAGGATCACATTTGCCAAGTGATGGAACTAGTAAAGGTGACTTGAATGTAAAGCCCAAAGGACCCTGTTTTGCTACCTCCAATCACCAGCCTAGTGTCTATTTATCCCAATGCATCTGTTAGTGAACTCACAAATGAAGTTTACTCACCTGGGAGGATGACATTTGTCTAGTGTTGGGAACTAGTGGGAATGACCTGAATGTAAAGCACAATGGACCCTGTTGCTAACTCCAATCACCAGCTCAGTGTCCACTTGCCCCAAAGCATCTGTTAATGAACTCAAAAATGAAGTTTACTCACTTTGGAGGATAACATTTGGCTAGGGTTGGAAACTAGTGGGGTGACCTGAATGTAAAGCCCAGTGGGCCCTGTTTTGCTAACTCCATTCACCAGCCCAGTGTCCACTAGCTCCATTGCATCTGTTAGTGAACTCACAAAGGAATTTTACTCAGCTCGGAGGAAAACATTTGGCTGGTGTTAGGAACTAGTGGGAGTGACCCAAATGTAAAGCTCAATATGCACTGTTTTGCTAACTCCAATCACCAGTCCAGTGTCTACTTGCTCCAATACATCTGTTAGTGAACTCACAAGAGAAGTTTACTCACGTAGGATGATATCAGTTGTCTAGTTTTGGAAACTAGTGAGATTGACCTGAATGTACAGCCAAATGGACCCCGTTGCTAACTCCAATCACCAGTCCAGTGTCCACTTGCCCCAAAGCATCTGTTAGTGAATTCAAAAATGAAGTTTACTCACCTGGGTGCATAACATTTGGCTAGTGTTGGCAACTAGTGGGAGTGACCTAAATGTAAAGGCCAATGGGCTCTGTTTTTCTAACACCAATCACCAGCCCAGTGTCCACTTGCCCCAATGCATCTGTTAGTGAACTCACAAATTAAATTTCCTCACCTGGGAAAATAACATTTGGCTAGTGTTGGGAACTAGGGGTGTGACCTGAGTTTAAATGACTCCAAATAGCAGACCAGTGGTCACTTGTCCAAAAACCTTTCCCTGATCACTCTTAATTGATGTTTACTCACCTGAGAGGGACCAAGATACAGATCATGCTCAACTCAGAGATGAGGCTGGCCACCTAGTTCAATCTTGAACTGCTAAGCCAAGATGAAACTATTGAGGACAGGAGGGACAGCTCACCCAGTGCACAACAAAAATGAACAACAAGATGCATCACCAGAATGGTATTGACTGCAGACAAATTCACTTTGCACTAACCAAATGATGACTCCATTCACATATACAGCAAGCTCCTGGGTCAGCCTGCATAACAATCAACTAGGCATCAAAAGAGTTCAATCCACATCCTGCCCAGCCACTCTTTTTCCTGCACTGGTGGCAAGATGTATTTCTCTGCCCATCCTCCCAAGTGCTAATGAATTGCTAAATTCAACAACTGTTTGACTCAAATGGATTTGGCATGTTTCACAAATGTCAAGTCAATACAACCAATAGCATGGGTACCTGTAACAATAGGATAACCTGCATATCAACTATGTACACAGGCTTTGCAAAATGTTACTGTAAACCTTTGGAGTTAGATGTCACAATACAACCAGTAACATTGTATTTTTCACATTAACAGGACGAGCTACCACTGTCCACACAGAGCCCATAGAAGAGACAGCCACTAAGCCCATGGATGAAGCCCTGAGTGATGACGGCACATCTGGATGTGGAAGACAGTTCAGGCCCATCTGGACATCCTGGTCAGCCCCCTACAGTGAGTCTAAATATGGTCTCATCAACATCTCCCAGCCCAGTTGCCTCAACCTCATAGACAACATTTTGCCCCCCAACCTGTGCCCCTAGGACAGTCACAACCATCTCTTGCCCCATAGTCCAGGATCCTGAGTTGCAGCACAACACCTTGGACAATGATAATCCTGGAACCAGTAGTAGGGGGCCCCTGTGACAAGGGCACAGCCCTGGTGGTAAGATGCATGGGAGGGATGTTGTGGGCCACCGGGGTGGGGCCATTGGGGAGTTTTCCAGCCAGGACACCATCGGCCGAGTCTTGGGGGTCTATCATGAGTCCCAAGGTGTGATGGGCCTGGTACTTTCTGAACTCTGGGAGATGAAGCAGCTGCAGAGAGACATCCATTGGGGTATGCTGCAGCAGTGGAAGGCCACCAATACCAACCTGGCTTTCCTAACAGGGGTGTTGAGGGACATTAGCAGTACCCTGATCAGGGATTTTCAGCAACACTTTATCTCTTCCTTTGGCACAGCAACACCAGGCCCTTCTTCATCTGTGCCAGTAACCCGAAAGGGTGGCCCTGTCAGGGGGAGAACCCACCCCAGACACCCATGCCTCTGTAGCAGCAGCTCCCCCCAATGCAAGCAGGGGCATCCAGCTCAGAATCAGGGAGGTGCAGATGGCCAGATACCCACCGCTGCCAGAAAGTGACCACTTCCTGAAGGAACTCCTTTGTGTGCCACATATTCACTCTGTTGATTATTTGTCAACCACCTTCCATTTCCTATGGGATTAGTACACTGGTCTTAGGACTTCCAATACTGTGGCATCTACTACAATGATTTAATCTACCATGTCTGAGCCCTTCAGTTTTCTGTTCTGTCATGTCCCTTATTTCATTCTATGTACAAATTCACAATAAATACCACCTATCACAAAGTTTGTGTCTGCTTGGGTATGTTTCAATTGTTGCTATGTAGAGATTTAAGACCATGTGAAGAAAATGATGAAGGCACAAGATACTAGTGCAAGAAGGGATGTGTTACAGGTACAGCGTTCTGCTAAGGATTACAACCAGCACACACAAACACATTGTTACAAGTATCTGGTCACACCAGACGTTTTATTTCATTTTACAGCACATAGGTTGTCCATATGTCTGGACTGTCATAGCCAAGAAAGGCTGTCTCATATTGTGTCAGGGTAGATATATGGAGGTGCAGTCCCCCAGACCACAGAAGGGAGGGCCTCGTCAGACATTGACCTGTATAACAGACATAGAGAGAAGTGAATGGTGTCACAGCATGAGACTTATCACATACCAAAGCCAAGTAATCCAACATCACAACAGTTCCTGATCACAGGTCCATCATAATCCAATGACAATACATCTGGTGGAATGACATAAACATATGTCAGTGTTGTGGCACAGGCACTGTTGCCTGCAATGATGAAACATATCAACAGCTACATACAGGTCATACACGAAGAGTGTTTAGCCTATGTGAAGGGTGACTGCCTGGCTTGCACTTGATGGCAACATATTCCATGCCCACATAATCACACACATGATGTAATCGGCCCACCACAGCACAAAAAACAACTATATTGTGCACTTCAGGCCTTCTACCCAAACACTGTACAAGCTGTCTTGGCACATGTCTCATACACCCCAAATCTGTGACCTACATTACTTGGAACAATCCATTCCCACTTCCTATGTTGGAACAGCATCAGATACCTGCCAACGTCACAACTCTGAAATGCCCACATGAGGAATTCATGGTGAAGGTACCTGTAAGCATCTGGAAATGTGGTCACATTGCAATGAGACTGACACAAAGAAAGCAGCTACAGCAAGGTAGGCATATGTCAAACAGTTACTCTTTAGGTACCCTTTGGCTGAATATTGCAGAGCTTTAGCTCCCCAGTGTTTTGACAGAACACTCTACTCCACACATTCTGACAACTACAGTTTTTCGCATAGTAACAGTCATTACATCACATGACATACTTACACTCAAGAAAAGTAGCTGTTGATGAGATATTCCTGCAAGTCAGCTCTTTCCTCTTCACCACTGTCATCCTCACTTGGCATTTCAGGAAGCTCAACCGGTGGCACTGCAGGCTCCCCCTCATCTTGGATTTATGGAATATTCCTTAGAAGGGCAAAGTTGTGGAGCATGCAGAAGACCACAATGATCTGACACACTTTGCCGGGTGAGTAGAGGAGGGCTCCAACAGTGCAGTCCAGACACCTACATCTGGCCTACAGGAGCCCAAGAGCCCACTCTACTACCTGTCTTGTTCTTACATGAGCCTCATTTAAGCGGACTTCCCCAGCTGTAGTTGGATTCCTGATTGGGGTCAACAACTAAGGACAGTTTGGATATGCTGAGTCCCTCTTACTAGATTTGTCGCACCAGACATTGCACACACACAAACAGGACAAATGTTACTAACCAACCAGCCATGCTCTCTCTGGGTACAGTCATGACATCAGCTGGGGGAGAGTGCTGTTCCACATAATGAAGGCATCATGATCATGGACTGAACCTGGATAACGGGCACAGATCTGTCAAATGCATAGGTCCGCCAAACACACAACTTGGACGTTGATGGAATGGAAGTTCTTTCTGTTGTGGTATACTTGTTCATTGGCATGCGGTTGGGTCAAGCCAACTTGTGTGCCATCAATAGCCCCCACCACGTCTGGGTTGTGCGTGAAATCCATAAAAGTCAGCCTTCACATGGGCTATATCCTCACATTGGGGAAACTGGATATATCCGTCAATGTGTTTCAACATTGCTAGGATGACATCCTTCACCACCAGACTGAACATAGGTTGGGACATACCTCCAGTTTGGGCCACTGTATGTTGGAAGGACCCTGTGGCTATGGAGTACAACACTGGCATGACTTGTACAATGGGTTGTATGCTGATTGAATAACTAATAGCTGGCATCAGAAGTAGCTCCAACTGACAACACAGGTTCACTATTGTTTGTCGATTCTGACAGTAAAGGAAGATTATGGCACCTCATTATAACTTTGGCTGTAACTGCCGCCTACCACCACAGCGACGGCTGCCAACATGCAGCCACCGTGGCTGCCAGCTGTCTAAGTGTATTATGACCACCAACGGTATTCCGCCAGAATGCTGGTAGAATACCGCAGACGGTCATGGTGGTGGACGGCGCTCAGGCGGCGCTGCTGACAGCAGCACTGCCATGCCAGCAAAACACCGCCGACCGTATCATGACAAATAAAACGGCATGGCTGTGTTTTGCTGGCGAACGTTGCTGCTGACAGTAGCGCCGCCGACCGTCTCTAGCTGGAGAACCCCCTGCAAGCAGGTAAGTTGGGTTCTCTGATAGGAGAGGGAGGTAGGGGGTGTTGTGTGTATGTGGAGGGTTTTGTGTGTATGTGGGGGGTGTTGTGTGTATGTGGGGGGTGTGTATGTTTTGGTATGCGTGCATGCGGGTGTGAGTCACGTTGAATGCGTGCGTGAATGACTGTATGTGAGTGTATGTTGTGTGTTGTGAATGCGTGTGTGCGACAAGGTATGATGGTGTGTGTTGCGATGTGTGGGTATCTATGTGTGCATGCGTGGGTGGTGGTGGGTATGCGTGTGTGCATCTGTGTATATGTGTGCGCGGGTGTACATGTGTGTAGGGCATCAGAGGGAGGGGGTGGGGAGGACTTTGGGGAGAGGGAGGGGGCGGGGAGTCCCCTACCAGTGCCAAGGAAGGGATTCCCTGGCACTGATAGCGCCTACTGTGGGAAAGTACCATCTTGCCTGGCATGTTACCCCCATATTTCACTGTATATATGTTGTTTTAGTGTATGTGTCACTGGGGCCCTGCCAGCCAGGGCCCCAGTGCTCATAAGTGTGCCCTGTATATGTTCCCTGTGTGATGACTAACTGTCTCACTGAGGCTCTGCTAACCAGAACCTCAGTGGTTATGCTCTCTCTGCTTTTCAAATTGTCACTAACAGGCTAGTGAACAATTTCACCAATTCACATTGGCATACTGGACCACCCTTATAATTCCCTAGTATATGGTACTGAGGTACCCAGGGTATTGGGGTTCCAGGAGATACCTATGGGCTGCAGCATTTCTTTTGCCACCCATAGGGAGCTCTGACAATTCTTACACAGGCCTGCCACTGCAGCCTGAGTGAAATAACGTCCACGTTATTTCACAGTCATTTACCACTGCACTTACGTAACTTATAAGTCACCTATATGTCTAACCTTCACCTGGTGAAGGTTGGGTGCAAAGTTACTTAGTGTGTGGGCACCCTGGCACTAGCTAAGGTGCCCCCACATCATTCAGGGCAAATTCCCCGGACTAGATGAGTGCGGGGACACCATTTCACACGTGCACTATACATAGGTCACTACCTATGTATAGCGTCACAATGGTAACTCCGAACATGGCCATGTAACATGTCTAAGATCATGGAATTGTCACCCCAATGCCATTCTGGCATTGGGGAGACAATTCCATGATCCCCTGAGTCTCTAGCACAGACCCGGGTACTGCCAAACTGCCTTTCCCGGGGTTTCACTGCAGCTGCTGCTGCTGCCAACCCCTCAGACAGGTTTCTGCCCTCCTGGGGTCCAGCCAGGCCTGGCCCAGGAAGGCAGAACAAAGGACTTCCTCAGAGAGAGGGTGTTACACCCTCTCCCTTTGGAAAAAGGTGTCAGGGCTTGGGAGGAGTAGCCTCCCCCAGCCTCTGGAAATGCTTTGATGGGCACAGATGGTGCCCATCTCTGCATAAGCCAGTCTACACCGGTTCAGGGATCCCCCAGCCCTGCTCTGGCGCGAAACTGGACAAAGGAAAGGGGAGTGACCACTCCCCTGACCTGCACCTCCCAGGGGAGGTGCCCAGAGCTCCTCCAGCGTGCCCAGACCTCTGCCATCTTGGATTCAGAGGTGTGCTGGCACACTGGACTGCTCTGAGTGGCCAGGGCCAGTAGGTGACGTCAGAGACTCCTTCTGATAGGCTCTTACCTGTGTTACTAGCCTATCCTCCTTCCTAGGTAGCCAAACCTCCTTTTCTGGCTATTTAGGGTCTCGGCTCTAGGGAATTCTTCAGATACCAAATGCAAGAGCTCACCAGAGTTTCTCTGCATCTCCCTCTTCACCTTCTGCCAAAGGATCGACCGCTGACTGCTCAGGACGCCTGCAAAACAGCAACAAAGTAGCAAAGACGACTACTGCAACCTTGTATCGCTTCATCCTGCCGGCTTTCTCAACTGTTTCCTGGTGGTGCATGCTCTGGGGGTAGCCTGCCTCCTTCTTGCACCAGGAGCTCTGAAGAAATCTCCCGTGGGTCGACGGAATCTTCCCCCTGCAACCGCAGGCAACAAAAGACTGCATCACCGGTCCTCTGGGTCCCCTCTCAGCATGACGAGCGTGGTCCCTGGAACTCAGCAACTCTGTCCTAGTGACTCCCACAGTCCAGTGACTCTTCAGTCCAAGTTTGGTGGAGGTAAGTCCTTGCATCCCCACGCTAGACTGCTTTGCTGGGTACTGCATGATTTTTTAGCTGCTCCGGCTCCTGTGCACTCTTCCAGGATTTCCTTTGTGCACAGCCAAGCCTGGGTCCCCGACACTCTAACCTGCAGTGCACAACCTTCTGAGTTGTCCTCCGGCGTCGTGGGACTCCCTTTTCTGACTTCGGGTGGACTCTGGTTCACTCCTCTTCTAAGTGCCTGTTCCGGTACTTCTGCGGGTGCTGCCTGCTTCTGTGAGGGTTCCCTGACTTGCTGGGCACCTCCTCTGTCTCCTCATCCAAGTGGCGACATCCTGGTCCCTCCTGGGCCACAGTAGCATCCAAAAACCCTAACCACGACCCTTGCAGCTAGCAAGGCTTGTTTGCAGTCTTTCTGCATAGGAACACTGCTGCAAAGTTATTCATGACGTGGGACATCCATCCTCCAAAGGGGAAGTTCCTAGTCCTCTTCGTTCTTGCAAAACACCAAGCTTCTTTCATCCAGTGGCAGCTCCTTTGCACCCTCAGCTGGCATTTCCTGGGCATCTGCCGACTCTCGACACTGTCGCGACTCTTGGACTTGGTCCCCGTGCTTCACAGGTACTCAGGTCCGGAAATCCACTGTTGTTACTTTGCTGGTGTTGGTTTTCCTTGCAGAATCCCCCTATCACGACTTCTGTGCTCTCTGGGGGTTGTAGGTGCACTTTACCCCTACCTTACAGGGTCTTGGGGTGGGCTATTTTTCTAACCCTCACTGTTTTCCTACAGTCCCAGCGACCCTCTACAAGCTCACATAGGATTGGGGTCCATTCGTGGTTCGCATTCCACTTTTGGAGTATATGGTTTGTGTTGCCCCTATACCTATGTGCTCCTATTGCAATCTATTGTAACTTTACACTGCTTGCATTACTTCCTTTTGCTATTACTGCAAATTTTTGGTATTGTGTACATATATCTTGTGTATATTTGGCATCCTCATACTGAGGGTACACACTGAGATACTTTTGGCATATTGTCATAAAAATAAAGTACCTTTATTTTTAGTATATCTGTGTATTGTGTTTTCTTATGATATTGTGCATATGACACCAGTGGTATAGTAGGAGCTTTGCATGTCTCCTTGATCAGCCTAAACTGCTCTGCTATAGCTACCTTCTATCAGCCTAAGCTGCTAGAAACACCTCTTCTACACTAATAAGGGATAACTGGACCTGGTACAAAGTGTAAGTACCCCTTGGTACCCACTACAAGCCAGGCCAGCCTCCTACACCTACCACCATGTTTTTCGTGGTGGTAAGATTGGCACGAAAACAATGGCGGTAGGCCAGGTCGTAATCCCGAGGGTAGGATTGTGACAGCAGCTGGGATGGAGACCGAAGTCTCCAGCCCTGCGGCTGTTACCACCCTGGTGGTCGATGTGTTAAAGTGGCTGTCTGTGATGGTGGTTACCGCCAGGGTCAAAATCCATTTTTTTTTACCACCGGCCTGTTTACAGTTTACATCGGCCAGTTTACAGTTTTACAGTTTTGGCGGTATTAACACCGCTTTAAAACCGACTGCCAGGGTCATAATGAGGGCCTATGTGTATTTCTCCCATGGCCTGAAGGTATGGCAGTGGATGGTAGACAGATGGTTGTCACATCCTTCCTCTCCCTGGGTTTGAGTATCTGACAAGAAATGAGTTCTGACATTAGTCATTGTGTCCACAGCAACATGCATGATGCATGTCAAGGATAACATGTTACAAGAGGGAAGCATCCTGAAGCATGACTTCTGAACAACGAAGTCGTGGAAAACGAGAGTGGAACAATGCTTTCGTTAAACACAACTTCCTTGTTCGGGGCCTTAACCATGCATGTGCTGAACCACGCACATGCATGGTTAAGGCACAGAAAAAGGGAGTAAGGTGAGGAGGACCACACCATCAAGGAGGAGGTAAGAGGGTCTGGGACTGGGGCTGTTTTAAGGGCAGGGGGCAGTGGGGTCTGGGATTTTTAGTTTTTGTGGTTGGTGTGGTTTAGGTTTAGGGGCGGGGGAAGGGAGGTTGGGGCATTTTTAGTTTTAGGGCATGGGTGGGGGGTTGGGGTATTTTTAGTTTTAGGGGCAGGGGTGGGGGGTCTGGGTATTTTTACTTTTTGGGAGTGGGGGGTTGGGGTAGTTCAGGTTTTATGGGTGGGGTGGGGGTTTGGGGCATTTTTACTTTTTGGGAGTGGGGTTGTGGTAGTTTAGGTTTTAGGGGTGGGGGGTCGGGGTGGTTTAAGGGAGGTGGTCGGGTTATTTTTAGTTTTAGGGGTGGTTTAGGTTTAAGGCCGGGAGAAGGGGGTTCGGTGTATAATGGTTTTAGGGGCAGGGGTGGGGGGTCGAGGTATTTTTAGTTTTAGGGTTGGGGGTCGGGCGGTTTAGGTTTGAAGGAGGGGTATTTTTAGTTTTGTTGCGGGGTGGGGGTCGAGGTATTTTTAGTTTTAGGGGTGGGGGATCGGGGTGGTTTAAGTTTAGGGGCAGGGAGAGGGGTCGGGCATTTTTTGTTTTAGGGGCGGGGTGGGAGGTCAGGGCGGTTTAGGTTTGGGGGAGGGGTATTTTTAGTTTTACGGGCAGGGTGGCAGGTTGAGGTATTTTTCGTTTTAGGGGTAGGGGTTTGGGGTGGTTTAGGTTTAGGGGCGGGGAGGGGGAGTTGGGGCTTTTTTATTTTTAGGTGCGGGAGGGGGGGTTGGGGTATTTTTAGTATTTGGGGGTGGGATTGGGGTGTTTTAGGTTTTAGGGGTGGGGGTTGGGGTGGTTTTAGGGGCGGGGTGAGGGGTTGTGGTAATTTTAGGGGTGGGGGTTGGGGTGGTTTTAGGGGTGGGGGTTGGGGGGTTGCAATAATTTTTAGGGGTGGGGGGCCAAGGGGGACGCATGCTGGAACCATGCATGCCGTTCACTAATGCCTTTACCAGGAATGCCTTTACACCAAAAAATCGTTGTTAAGGCATTCGTGGTAAAGGCATTAGTGGTAACAACGTGGTCTTTGTTCCGACCTCGTTGTTCAGGCATGCGTTGTTCCAGCATTCGTTGTTCTGACGTATATTCTTGACAAGACAGTTTTTGAAGGGATGGACATGACAAACAGTACACATCACAGCTGCTAATGATACAAGGGTCTGATGTTACCCCTTGATTTGCCACACACGTGTGCATATCATGTATTTGGACCTAAGTCAAAATTGTGCATCACAAATGCAACTCAGAATTTGACTCGATATACAAATCGCAAAAAGACCTTTGACGGGGGTGGACTGTGCACCACTGTAAATTGTATCTATGCCCTGCCACATGTTACCATGGGGTTTGAGTAGTAGGACCAACATGACAAGACAAGATAAGCAGGTTTTTGTGTTCAAAACAACATCTGAGGTATAACACAGTTTTTAAAGCCCAGTTCTGCATTTCAGGCCTCTAAAATAGAGGCTGCCTGACCTACTCCACTGGACACTATGAAGCGCCTGTGACCGCCGACAGAAGTCATGATGGCGGTAGGGGGTTGCAACTACAGCAGACACAGCCATAGGTTAAAGTTGTTGCCAGTGGTAGTCACGGGTAAAAGGTTGTGTCTGTCGGCGGCGGCAACCGCGTATGTGACAGACGTGACCACCACGTTCTGCAAAATCCCTCACTTGACTCCTGATACTGCTGCCAGCAACAACTTCACTATCTATCTGCTGTGTACCACCTCTGGGAGCAAGCATGCCATTTCCAGTAGGTGATAGGGCCCCTGCCTTCTCACCAGAGGAGCTGGAGAGGCTGGTAACTGAGGTCCTATACCTGTATGGACAGCTCTGTGGTGCACAAGAGGAGCACGTAAGTGCCTTAAATGCACAGTTTTCTCTGTACTTCACCATTTCCTCCCTCCTCAGAGGCTAGATTTCACCCATGTGTGCAAGACTGAACACTCATGTGCCTGTAGGTGCAGTCTGTGTGGCATCAGTGGGAGAGTTAATGTGCAGGTATTGGTGGCCAGTGCCATAATTTCAGTTCATTTACATTGTGGTGTGTGTTTTGTGTTTCCTGATCCACCTTGTGTTTGATGCACAGAACTAGGTGAGGTGATATTGCAGCCATCCACTGACATTTCTTTCTCATGAATGTTGTATATGTGAGACAACATGTATATACATGACAGCATGAGCTGATTATGCATGTTGTAGCTATCAGTTGTCAGTATTGTGAGCTACGTGTATGTTGCCACAGAAATATCTTCACACATCTGCCCTTGCTAGACTGTTGTTTGTAAGGCATGACATCACTCTCTGCCCTTCAGATCTGCACACACACCACAGCCAATTTGCTGTTGGCTACATGATGTACCTTAATGCATGGAAGTATTGGGAATGTGGTGTCATGTAGGTTATGTATGCTTAGCCTGCAGAGACCAGGGCATGTTACTTGTATCTCCCAGTATGGGGTCTAGCCTAGGCTGGGAGGGGGTAGCTGTGGCTATGCAACTCTGCCCACTCCCTGTACCCCTGAAAGTCCTGTCATGTGGCCAATATGAGGCTCTGTTGTGATATGCTGCCCAGAATGCTTTATTCCTTTGATCAGATTTGGAATGGGTAAAGGGGTGGGTTGCTGATCTGTGACAGATGTGCACTTAGCATCATTGTCAATGTGTGTTTCTGACTCCTGGCAGGTCCCTTACTCCCACAGCCCTGTTGTCATCTTCATACAGGTCATATTTGTCCTGTGCAGGCACATTGTATAACTGACATTATTGCAATGCAGACACTGTGCTGATTCCTGGGAGACCACGATATGTGACTCAATAGCTTGGTCACATAGCAGAAACTGGGTAATGCATGCCTTTGTCTGTTGGATGCCATCTCTATAGGATGGACACATATGTCCAAAAGCATGTTCTGTGGTTCAGATACATAACACAGAAACCCACCCCCTGAAGTGGCATGTCTACATTTCTTATTGCAAATGTCCACAACTGGACAGGCTTGACACATTTTGTACCCAACATGCCACTTCCTTTAATGTCACCCATTTGTGATGTTTGAAGTTGTACTATGGCAGTAGCCTTTAGGGCCGATATGCAGAGAGTCTTTCTCACAGAGTATGGAAGTGCTGGTCCATTCATACCTAAGGAGTCTACCTTCCAGAAGCTACAGAGGTGTTATGTGTCTCTTAGTGGCTCACATCTCTGTCAGGTTGCTACAGCATGTCCCTCAAGACGCCAGTAAGCCTGCCTAGTCATTGTAGGGCCTGAGCAGGTTGGTGGGTTGGTCTGCAGATTGGGAAATATATGTCTGTGGTCATGACCCTGTACTAATTGGCTTCCATGTGTTACAATTGGGAAGTATTGACAAATAGGAACGTTCCAGCTTGATGTTACTAACATGTATGTGACTCAACCATTTGTGATGAAACTTGTGAACATTATAGGAAAGTAGCCTCTTTCTAGCTTGGTTACTCCCACTTTTGGACTGTTTGTCAGTGTGTTTGACTGTGTCTACTGGGATCCTGCTAACCAGGACAGCAGTAGTTATGTTTTCGTCCTTAAAGTTAGTTGTTGGTTAACTGTTACCACTCTGTATTTCACCCAAAATTGGCACACTGGTGCCCCATTGTAAGTCCCTAGTATATGGTACCTAGGTACCCAGGCATTGGGGTCCCAGGGGATCCTTATGGGCTGCAGCATATATTTTGCCACCCATAGGGAGCCCAAGCCAAGGGGTCTGCAGGACTGCCATTTTTCACTACACCAGTATACTTATAAGTCACCCCCTAGGCAGGCCTTCTAGCCAAGAGGGCACAGTGCAAAGTACCTGTGTGTGAGGGCACCCCTACTCTAGTAGAGCTGTCCCCATGAACTCCAGCCCATTTTCCCAGACTTCGTGAGTACGGGGACGTCATTTTACACTTGTACTGGACTAAGGACCTATTTCCAACTACATAATGGTAACTCCGAACATAGGAATGTTTGGTATCAGACATGTTGGATTCATACCCAACGGCTTTTGCAAGCATTGGTTGTATGATTCCATGCACGCTCTGGGCTTCTTAGAGGACCCCCAGTATTGCCATTCACCTCTCCTGAGGGTTTCCAGGTAGACCAAGCTGTTGCCACCTCCCAGACAGGTTTCTGACCTCATGCTTGAAACGCTAGAGCCCAGGAAGGCAGAACAAAGGATTTCCTTTGGATGAGAGGTGTTCCACCCTCTCCCTTTGGAAATAGGTATTACAGGCTTGTGAGGGGTAGCCTCCCCAAGCCACTGGAAATGCTTTGAAGGGCACATTTGGTGCCCTCCTTGCATCAACCAGTCTACACCAGGCCAGGGGCCCCAGGCCCTGCTCTGATGCAAAACTGGACAAAGCAAAGGGGAGTGACCACTCCCCTGTCCAGCACCACCCCAGGAGTGGTGCCCAGAGCTCCTCCAGAGGGTCCCTGGATTTTGCCATCTTGGATTCAAGGTTGGCAGGGAACTCTGGGAGCATTTGAGTGGCCAGTGACAGCAGGAGACATCAGAGCCCCCTCCTGATAGTGGTCACCCAGCTAGGTGACCAACCCCCCTTTTAGGGCTATTTAGGGTCTCTCCTTTGGGTGGTTCCTCACATTCGGATTGCAAGACTCCAGCAGAAATCCTCTGTACCCTCAACTTCGACCTCCGACCAAAAAAACTGCATCTGGACTCTTCAGGACCCTACAAGCAGCAGCAAAGAAGCAAGATGTCCTCTGCATTATTGTCTCTCAGGCTCTTTCCAGCAACTGCAACATTTCCCTGGTTGTACATCCTCTGAGGACAGTCCATCTTCAACTTGCATCAAAAAGAAGAAGGAATCTCCCTTGGAGTGAAGAAGTCACTCCATTGCTTCTGCAGGCACAAACTGCGATGATGACCGGCTGCGTGGATCCCCTCTCCTGCTGAGCTGCTTGGATCCTGCATCATGGGTGGTGGACTGAAATGGTCCCAACGGTCCTCTTTTCCAACTTGGGTGAAGGTAAGCCCTTGCCTGCCCATGCAGGACAGTGCCCCCATTTACCGCATCATTTGCAGCTGCCAAGGCTTGTTGGCATCCTTCCTCCAAAATCTTCATGCATCTTGAAGCTCCTGCTCCCAGTACTCCCTCCTGTGATTCACAGCTCCCTGAGTGGCTCTCCGACGGTGTGGGAGCCTTTTTTGTAGTGCTGATTGGGCCTCTTCTGACACGTCCCTGTCCCCGTCTTGTGGGACTCCTGTGGGTGCTGCCTGGTCTTCTGTGGGCTCTTTGTGTTGCTCAGGGCCCCCTCTGACTCCTTATTCTGGGTGGAGTCCACCTGGTCCTCCTGGCCCCAGGCAGTGCCATTTTCTGCTAACCGTGAGCTTTACGTGTGCCAAGGCTTGTTGGCAGACTCCAACAACGCAAACCCAACTGCAATCCCCATCCAGCGTGGGACATCACCTGCACCCTCCAGGAACCTGACTTTGTCTTCTTGGATGCAGTGCTGACCCTTCTTCTTCACCGGTGGTTCATTTTTGGCACCTTCATACGGGTTGGTAGGGGCTCCTGCCCTTCCTTGACTCTTCTGTGCTTCTTGGACTTGGTCTTCTTTTTCCACATGTCCTCTGGTCCAGGAACCCACTGTTGGTGTCTTGCAGTCTCTTCTGCGTTTCGCAATATACTTCTTTTTTTCTGTGTGTGTGTTGTTTGCTTTAGTGTATGATGTGTGCTGGTGCCTCACTGCAGTCTGTAATGTGAAGTTGTCCAGCATACATATGACAGGGCTTACATTGGTCTTTGGATTCAGCCATAGATCACTAGTCTCCTTTGTAAGTTGGGACTGTCTATTGATATGAATTATGTGCCACCACTGCTGCCAACATTCCTTGTGCCTACATGTCAGGATGCGTTCTGGGAAACTTACTGCAATTTACTCCTGTTTTCCTGGTCGCTGGGGTGGGTTGTCGTACTTACCTTTGAGTTTTTCTAGTACTCCAAGCTGCACTCTACACACTACACTTGCCTATGTGAGGGACTGTCTTTCACATTCCACTTCCTTAATATCTGATTTGTGTTTCTCCTAAGCCTATTTCTAATTATTGGGATTTTCACTAATTGCACACTTTGTATGCCTTTTTGTGAAACTAGTGAATATAATTAGTGTACTACTTACCTCCTAAGTTAGTAAAGTTTCTATGATATTTTTGATATTTGTGCCACCAAAACAAAGCACCTTTATTTTTGTAACACTGAGGCTCTGATTTATACTTTTTGGTGCAAAACTTTACTAACGCAGTTTTGCACCAAAAAGTTTAGCACCTGCTTGCACCATTCCTGCGCACCAGCCGGGCACCATAATTATGGAATGGTGCAATCCGGTGCAAAGGGTAGACTAGCATAAAAATAAATGACGTTAGCTGGGTGGGGCTGGCGGTATGGAAGAAGATGTTTTTGCACCAAACAAATAAGATTAGGCAGGTTAGAGTAAAAAAAAAAATGAGTCTAACCAGCCTGTCATTTTCTGACACAAAACCATCCATATTACATGACTCCTGTCTTAGAAAAGAAAGGAGTCATGCACACCACCACAATAACCAGCACAGGGGACCAGGTCCCCTGGGCATGGCCATTGCACCCAGTGCCATGTAGGGTCTCCCATTTCAAGGCCCCCAATGGCACTTTAAAAATAAAATACTTACCTGTACTTAACTATACTTACCTGGGATGAGGTCCCCCTTTATCAACTGTCCCTCTGGTGTGGGTGGGGATGTCTGTGGGGCCTGGGGAGGGTACCAGTGGGCTTATTCCATGGTGTTCCACCATGGAAACAGGCCCACAGGTCCCCTAACGCTTGCCCTGACCTAGGCGTTAAATAATGGTGCTAAGCAAGCTTTGCACCATTATTTGACCCCTCCTCCCCCCTTGCATGATTTCAGCACGGGGGGATAAATATGGTGCTAAGGCAATAGAGTCATTTTTTGCACTGGAACACCTACTTTGCATGTCATTGACGCAAAGTAGGTTAGCAAGTCCCAAAAATAACTTTCACTTCAAAAATTTGGTGCGATACGGGTCTCGCACCAAAGAATAAATATGGATTAGTTTTGCACCGAATTTGCACTAAACAATTTCGCAAATTCAGTGCAAAACAAGTATAAATATGCCCATGAGTGTTTTCTTTCATGTATGTAAGTACTAAGGGGCAGATTTATACTTTTTGCAGCAAATCTGTGTTAGCGCAGGTTTGCGGCAAAAAGTATAGCGCTGGCTAGTGCCATTCCTAGACACTGGCTGGGTGCCATATTTAAGGAATGGCGTTAGCCGGCACTAAGGCCATGTTAGCATCCTTGGAAATGACGCTAACAGGTCCTGGAAGGCGTAGGGGAAACCGGGGCTTGTAAGCTAAATTATGGTGCTAAACTGTTTAGAGGCCCAAAAATTGCCTCTAAGCAGTGTAACTCCATTTTCTGGTGCACAAGCCCCATGGACATGGCTCCTGTCTTAGAAAAGACAGGAGCCATGCCCACCACCCCAATGGCCATGGCCAGGGGACAGCAGTCCCCTGGCCATGGCCATTGGGACCAGCGCCATGCAGGAGGCCCCAAGTCAGGGCCCAAGAGGCATTGGACAGAAAAAAAAATTACTCAACCAGACTTACCTCCGGATGCGTCCCCCATCTGTGGGTGACCTCCTGGTGTGGGTATGGGTGGGTGGGGGTGTCCCTGGGATCAGGGAAGGGCACCTGTGGGCAATTTCAATGGTCTCCGACCATGGAAATCACCTACAGGTCCCCTAACGCCTGCCCAGACCAGGTGTTAAATAATGGTGCTAAGCAGGCTTAGCGGCATTATTTAAAGCCCTCCTCCTCACGTGTGTGATTTTTGCATGGGAGGATAAATGAGGCGCTAGGGCCTTTGAGGCATTTTTTGCCCGGGAACGCCTACCTTGCATGTCATTGATGCAAGGTCGTTTTCTGCAGACAAAAAATGACATTAACGCCAATATTTTAATGTGGAGTTAAATTTGCGCTGGATTTGCATAAAAAAAGAAAATGACACAAATCCGGCGCAAACAGAGTATTAATATTGACCTAAGTGTGACTACGGTAGTATTGCATGAGTTTTGCAAGTCTCCTAGGTAAGCCTTGGTTGCTCATCCACAGCTACCTCTAGAGAGCCTATGTTCTAGACACTGACTACACTACACTAGTAAGGGATACCTGGTATAAGGTGTGTGTCCAAAAGGTACCCACCACACACCAGGCCAGTCTACTAGAAACATGATCTCTTGATTTGTCTTTTGCATCCATGCAGGTCAACGCCTATCAAAAGAAAGGGATATGGAGAGTCAATGCCAAGAAGGTGCAGACCCACGGGGTCCTCAGCCGGCTTAGCGCCCACTGCAGAAAAAGGAGGCTGGACCTGAGACACTGGGCCCAGATGATCGGCCAAGCTGGGGCTGTCCTAATGTGGGCGGGATGACCCCCTGAAGTCCCTCACTCTAGCGGTAGTCTATCTGGAGCTTGATGGAAATTTGAGGGCAGCACAGCAGCCACAAGGGGTGAGTACACAATATAGTATTGCCTGTCACACTGCCAAGTGATTCAGTGAGGTTCTGACCTCTCCCCCTGACAATTATGGATGAGCCATGTGTCACACAGTAGATGAGAGATAGTGTTGACTAGTCATGTGCTTTATACTGATGTGCCTTGCCTATTGTACCAGGGACCTAGGACAAAACTGGGTGGAATCCTCAGACCACTTGCTATGAAATGACCACATATGGCTGAGTACAGTTATCAATCATGTTCTACTTGTTGTTGTAGTGTGTGTATTTTCAATGCAACAGACGACTACTCCTTAGCATTACAGGCC